>NC_067398.1:337027712-337647920 GCF_016432865.1 Antechinus flavipes | reverse complement strand
TAAAAGCAGGGCCCTGCTGAGTAGGAAAGAAATCTGGGATTCTCTAGTCCTGTGCTATATGGCAAATATGTGGCCCATTGGCCCCGGGCAAGCCACTTCACTGCTTTTTCTGGGCCTGTTTCCTTCCATGAAGAAGTTCTATAAAGTTCCTTTGAATTTAATATTTTTAGCCTATTATTCTAATAAAATTCATAGCAACTTACATTTTAATGCATCATTTTATGGTTTGTACATCTCTTTTACATATGTCATCTTAGCTAAGATTCTCAACAAACAATCTTATAAAAGAGGTAACTCAGTATTTACAAGTGACTAAACTAAACCTTAGTGCAACTTTTCATGCAATGGAAGGTGTTCTGGATTTTGGAGTCAGAGGATTTTATTTTATTTTTTGTTCTTTTATTTTTTTAAATTTTATAAAATTTTACAATATTTTCTTTTTCCAAATACATGAAAAGATAGTTTTCAACATTCACCTTTGCAAAACCTTCTGTTCTAAGTTTTTCTACCTCTTTCTCCCTCCCTCTCCCCAAGATAGCAAACAATCCACTATAGATTAAACATGTGCATTTCTTCTAAACATATTTCCTTATTTGTCACATTGCACAAGAAAAATCAGATCAAGGTGGGGAAAAAACACAAGAAATTTAAAAAAAAAAAAAAAACAAGCAAACAACAATAATAACAAAGATAAAAATACTGTGTTTTGATCCACATTCAGTTTCCATAGTTCTCTCTCTGGATACAAATGGCATTTTTGCCATCTCAAGTCTATTAGAATTGCCTTGAATCACCTCATTGTTGGAAAGAGTCAAATCTATTACAGATGATCATCACATAAACTTGTTGCTGTGTACAGTGATCTCCTGGTTCTGCTCATTTCACTTAGCATTAATTTATATAAGTCTCTCCAAGTCTCTCTGTATTCATCCTGCTGGTCATTTCTTGAACAGTAATATTCCATAACATTCATATACCACAATTTATCCAGCCATTCTCTAGCTGATGGGCATCCACTCAGTTTCCAGTTTCTAGCCACTACAAAAAGGGGCTGCCAAAAACATTTTTGCACATGTGGGTCCTTGTATCTCTTTTATGATCTCTTTGGGATTCAGACAAAGGATATGGTGTTCAATTCCTGCTCCACCATACTATTTCTATGACCTTGGGATGGGGCTCAGTTTCCTCATCTTTAAAAGAAAGATTTTGGTCTGAATGACCTCTGAGGTCTCTTTTAGTTCCAAACGTGGTTCCAAAAATAAATGAATGAATGAATGAATGAATAAATAGATGGATGGATAAATGAATGAATGAGACAGAGGACAGACAGACAGATAGATAGATAGATAAGTGAATGAATGAATAAATGAAAGTTCTTTGTTCAGTGTTTCCCAGTCAGAGAAGTCACTGGTGGGAACTGGGAGGGAGGGGTGTGGATTTCCTGCCCTAAAGTGTGGTCATTTCTGTGGCATCAAACTGACCTTTACCCTCCCCTCCCCCTTCCTGCTGTCTCTGGCCAGAGCCACAGGATGTCCAATGGGTTTTGTGTCTGCCCCCAGGTTCTGTCACCAGCTGGATTTCTCCACCAGTGGAGCGCTTTGTGTGGCTTTGAACAAGGCAGCGGCTGGCAGGGCCTACAAGTGCTTCAAGGAGCGGCAGGTCACCAAAGCCTACCTTGCCCTGGTATGTGACCCCAGGACTATGAGAGTGAGGTTGTACCTTACTAGGTTTGGGGGGTTAGAAGGTGGGGGAGTGAGAGATGCAGGGGAGGTAGAGGTGGCTTAATTTATGGGGCCCTTGATGGCCATTACCAGAGATGCCCTTATAAAACAACTTTAGCCATCCCCCACACTAACATCTTTGATAGGTTGTGAAAGTAAACTTGGGATATGTGGGAAATCCCTAAGTTAGTCACATTTCTCCTTTGCTGGAAAACTTTCAAGTGGCGCCCCCCCCTCCCAATCCATGCCATAATCCATGGGTCCATGGGACCCTAACCTAACATTCAAGGCCTTTCCTTCCTTCCTTCCCTGCATTCTCCCCTTCACCACTCCACTTTCTAACCAAAAAGAATGATTTGTTCACATCTACTTTCCTGCTTTTGTGACACCCCACAGCTGGAATGCTTCTCCATCCATTACCTCTCTCAGTGGATTGCCCCCCTGAACTTTAAGGTCCACCTTTAATGGTGCTTTTTCTATGAAGTTTTCTCCAATTCCTCCTCATCTCCCCATCTGAGTTTATAACATGTGGTACCTCTCTTAGGTACTCATTGTCTGTTACTTGTATTAATGTTTATGCATTCAGAAAAAATCCTCATTATTGTCATTGTTATAAACCCAGCTTAATTTTGACTCATTCTAAGGGGCCTTCCCTGACCATTCTAGCTTACGCCAATCTCTTCAACTCCTACAGTAATTAATTATTGCCACACAATTCAACACCTGATCACAAACTATCTCTTATAGTGTGCTCTATTTCAAATCAGATAATTTGCAAATTATTCTTCCGCAGTGCCTTGCAAATAGTAGATATTTGTTCTTGAGAATATCTTGAGAGAAGGAAGATAATGAAGTGCCCTTGAGAAAAACAGGGTCCTTCTCTGGAGATTCCCCATGGAGGGACATATTCCTCATTTATTCTGGAGAGATCAGTTATTCATTCACCAAACCTATTCTGCCTAGTGTGTGATTGGATTTAGTTAGGCATTGTGGGACAAGGCAAAAATATAAGTGAAATAGAGCAACTTTTCCCATTCGTAACCCAGTTTTTACCCAAGAAATTTTTCATGATCCCATGTATATAAGTATATAAAATAGGTATACAAATCAAACATTTACTGATTTTAAATCATAATTTCACAACCCCCACATTCAGTTACAAGACCCCATATGAGGTCATCCACACTTTAAGAAGCTGGGAAATAGAAGATGCTACAAGCTGGCGGAAGTAGAAGAAGGGAAAAAGCATTTATATAACATTTACTATGTGCAGTGCACTTTTTTTGGTAATTAATTTTTTTCTTTACACATAACTGAAAATAATGTTATAGTAAATAAGTTATCTACAACTGTGCAGTAATGTGTTGCACAATAAATTATCTAGAAGACAGCAAAAATACATCATTAATATGCTAAACACTTTATAAATTATATAAATTGTCTAATTTGAAATAGAGCATACCATAAGAGCTAGTTTGTGATCAGGTGTTGATTTATGGCCATAATTAATTGCTGTAGGAGTTTGGAGGGACTGGTATAAGGATAAAGGAGTCAGGGAAAGCCCCTTAGAGGAGGGGAAGCTTGATGATGATGATGATGATGGTGATGATATGTATTTCTATGGTACTTTGGGGTTTAAAAATTTTCCAATCACCAATCCTGTAAGTTGGATATTATAAATATTTTCCCCATTTTACAGATGAGCAAACTCAAGTGTAGAGAAATCAAATGACTTCTTAGGGTTACACAGTAAGTATTTAGTTCAAAATTAGAATCCGGGTCTCCCAGGTCCAAATGGGCCTGTTCTGTTTTGTGAGCCTTCTTATATAAATAGGTACTAAAGTGGCATTTGGTAAATTGTTTTGAACTATTTTCAGGGTTCGTGATTTCTTTCTTATTCCAAAGGTTCGAGGCCATGTGCAAGAGAGCAGAATGACCATCAATCATGCCATTGGGAAGAATACTACAGAAGGCCTGACCCACATGATGTGTATTGAAGGGACAGAAGGTAGGGAGCCTAGACCTTCTTAGCCTCCTTTCACCAAATTGCCCTAAGTGTGCTCTTAACTCTCAGGCTAAGAGTCTTTCCCTCCCTGATGGATTCTTCTGTGAAGGCAAAACTAGGCCATCTTTTATCTCATTTCTCACCTAGCCTTGACAATGGAAGAGGCGTGGCCTCAGACAGACTTTGGCTTGGGCTTTAAATGGCCAAGGTCTCCCATTGCATCCACACTAGTCTTTCTGATCTGTGTCTTGCCACTGGACCTAGATAACTCTGGAGGGGAAAGTGAGGCAGATGACCTTGCACAGCCTCCCTCATTTGAAAGTCAATATATCACCTTCCTGGGGTCATTGGTCCCTTTTGAGATCAAAGGATGAACAGCAACAATGTTTTTGTTGTATAAGCTTGGAATGTAAACTTCCACAGAGCAGGACTAGGGTCTGAGTAGGTCAGGTTTTATTCTATATGAATGAATTTAATTTTGGGGCCATACTTTATTATTAAGCCAATGAACAACCAAGAACAGCTTCTGAGGCAAGAATACACTCTCAAGGAATCCATGGTCTAAGGGCACAACATATAGACATGTTGTCTAAGGAAATGTGCCTACTGAAAGGAAAGGGACAATCCAAGACTTTATGTGGGCCTGTGGAGAGAAGGAACATGGGAGGAAATCCAGGAGGGTCTTTCTGCAGATCCACTTGTTTAAGTCAGGATTTACCCCTGGGCATCCCACAATTTCTCTTTTCTTATTCTTACTCCTCAGGCTGTGAGAATGCCAAACCGTGCCTGACAGAATTAACAGTCCTAGAGCGTGGAGTGTATGATGGTGATCCAGTCTCCAAGGTCCTCCTCCAGCCCCTCACAGGTAAGATAACCACCACCTCACAGCTCACCTGGCCAAGGTCAGGGGAGACATCTGAATGTTTTGTAGTAAGGAGGTGAGATAAGTGACTGCTTCTGGAGAAATTAACTTTGTGTGGTGGGCTGCCCCAAGATTGCATGGTGAACTTCCCCACTGAGGAAAATTTAATATCTCCATAACTCTGAATAGTTATAAAGTACTCTCACAAATATCCTCTCATTTAGCCTTATGCTGTCATAGGAATTGTCTTATATCTGGAAAATTGAGACTTAATGAGACCTGGTGACTTAAGAGATTGGTATTCATAGCTTAAAGGTCTCTTTGAGATTTTCTAGTCTAACCTTTTCATTTTTATTTACTTTTAAATTTTTTTTTAATAAGAAAAATGTATTGCTTCTTCCTCCATTGGGGGAAAAAAGGAGCAAAAAGGGGGGGAAAAAACCTCATGTAAGAAATAGGATAATTGAGCAAAATAAATTCCCTTATTGGTTATATCCAAAAAAATGTACTTTATTCTCTACCCTGAATCTATCACCTCTCTGCCAGGCTGTGAGTAATAGCCTTTTATCATCCTTTTGAATCTTGAATTAGACATATTATAGATTAGATTAGTGTTATAAATGAAGTAGCCAAATTGGGTAAGTGGCAGGACTAGGATTCAAAACCAGATTTTTTTTGACTGATATTATTGTTATTAATTGACATTTATACAAGGGATCCCAAATGCTATTTTAAGCTACTGAAGCTTACCCTTGTAGCATTTTTAAGCTTGTAAATCTCAGCTGGAATAGAATTAGCACCAGTGCTTTGCTACATGAAAGTAATCTAATAGCCTTGTTCATCATTTCAATCCTACCTTTCCCACCACAGCCTCCTATGGCCCACTGGGGAGAGGGGGTTGGCATATAACTAATCATCTATAACAGCTCTCTTCCCTCAACCTTGCCACACGCTGGTCCCCTTCTCCCTCCAGCTGACATCGTGGTTGTGGTGTGTACCCCGAGCTCTGAGCAGTGACAGCCTCATCCCCAAAGCTAAGGTATACCTTAGCTTTCCCCCCAATCCCACCTCTTTCAGACTTCCCTTTCATTGATAGGTTCCACAATCCTTGCAGTTACTTAGGGTCATAATCTTTGGTTCATAGATGCTTTATTCTTCCTCATCCCAGAAAGTCAGTCATTTGGTAAATTTTGCCCTTTCTAATCCCAACCACATCTCCTTTTCTATCCCCTTTTCTGTACTTACACAGCCACCAGCCTAGTTCAGGCCTTCATTACCTTTCCCCAGGACTATTTCTGTAGCTTTCTAAGCTTTCTACCCTGCCTCAAGTCCCTCCCTTCTCCAATGCCTCCTCCCTTTGGCTGCCAGATTGAAAACTGACCCTACTAAAAGCACCATCTGACCATAGTACTCCATAAATTCTAATGACTTCCTATTGACTCTAGGATCAAATACTATTTCGTTTTTGCCACATCCTTTTAAAGTGTCCATTTTTTTGCATAAATTTTATCATGTTATCATTACTATAATGGTGCATATATATCATTTATGAATAAATAGAAAAATATTGTGGATGTGTGCTAAAAGTGTTTTTGCTGATAGGGATATATTTTCAAAAAATTTAGAGCCTGCAGCTCTGGAGAGTAATAAAGAGTAAAATACGGGCAGAGGAAGTGAGAGTAATGAAAAGAGGGTGAAGAATTCTTTTGATCTGGGAATGATTGCTGCCCATCCTATTTAGGTGGAGTTTGGAGAAAAGGACTTTCAAGTGCCCATCACTGACCCCAAACTCCAGAAAACTTGAGCTGTGAGATGCCTTAAGAAAAGCCCTGGACTTGCCCCAGCTCTGGCTCCACCTATCAGGTGTGTGCCCTGCCCCTCAAAGACCCTGTAAATGTAAACGATGATACCTTCACTTCTTATTTCCCAACTCGTTGTTTTTAAGTTTTAATTTAACTATTAAGCACTTAATAGTGCTGTACAAATATGGTCTTTCATTAAGAGATAGGTAAGTGATGTGATGAATAGGGTCCAGAAGTAGAACCTGGAAAGCTAAGGTGCAAATTCTACTTTGGACATTTACTAGCTGTGTGACTGGCAAAAAAAATCATCCAGTCTCTTTAAGGCTTCGGTTTGTTTCCTTCTCTTAAAATGAAAGGGCCTAGACTCGTTCGGCCCATACTCTTTTCCAGCTTGAAATCCTATGATTCAGACTAAAAGG
Organism: Antechinus flavipes; assembly: GCF_016432865.1. Taxonomy (NCBI): domain Eukaryota; kingdom Metazoa; phylum Chordata; class Mammalia; order Dasyuromorphia; family Dasyuridae; genus Antechinus; species Antechinus flavipes. The sequence goes on along the minus strand of NC_067398.1, from coordinate 337,641,111 downwards.
CTTCTCCAATCAGGAAAGATGGGTTAGCATCTCAGTAACGGGATAAGGGCAGATGACGGCCCCTGTCTGCAAAAACCCAATAAAACTGTAATCTGAGGGAGGAGATTTCGGACAAATGGGGCAAGCCATTTTCCTTTTCTGTAAAGAGGTGAGGGAATGGGACTAGATTTCCTCCATGATCTCCTTCCAGGGCAAAATGCAGTGATCGTAAGGCAGCAAGAGGGAGGATGATGTCAAAAAGGGCCAGGTCCCAGAGGGAGGGCTAGCTCCGGGCCAGCAGGTGTTCTTGACGCTGTGTTCTCCCGAAGGCCGGACACATCAGCTACGAGTACACTGCAGCAGCAGTGGGTACCCCATTGTGGGAGACTTCACCTACAGCTTCAAGAAGGATAGCCGCCCTTTCCGTATGATGCTGCATGCCTTCTATCTCCGCATCCCCACGTGCGGGGAGCTCATCGAGGTGAGCACACCCGACCCCTTCGTGCCCACGCTGGATGCTAACTGGCAGCCCCAGCAGTTGGTCCACCCCCTGGAGCAGGTCATCCAGACCCTGAAGGCCACAATGGACCCACCCCCTGGGGACACTTCACCCAAAGTTGGCCAGAATGTGGTCACTCAGGAGAGCAGCGCCAAAGAATCGGAGGAACAGCGGGCCAGGTGCCAGCAGTGGCTGGCCGAATGGGCCGCGGAACCGGAGAACTGAACTGCTCCTAACCCCTGCCTGTCCTTGGAAAGGGGCTCGGGGATGTGCCATTAGGAAGCCCATTCCTTCTTTCTAACCCAGACTTTGAGTGTGAAGAGGTAGGGACTTCCTGGGGGGCTTGGCTCAGCCAGAGAGGAGTTTCTTCTCCTTCCCTCCCTCCCCCACCAGCCTCCCCACTCCTACAGCCAGCACTTCCAAGCCTGAGGAAACTGAACATCAATCAGCATTATTCCCAAGAAGTGGGGATGGGCTGGTTCTGTAAAGGAAACAGCTAACTAACCCCTGATTCCTCATCCCTGAGCACCTACAGTATGCAGCCAGAAGTGGATTCACTGTCCGGAGTGGGAGAGTGAGTGTGGATCCAATGTTTCCTTGTCACGTCCGCAGGCACTGGGTCTGGAGTCAGGAAGCCCTTAGTTCAAAGCCAGTCTCAGACACTTACTCGCTAGGTGATCTTGGGTAAGTGACTTAATTTTTACCTCAGTTTCCTCATCTGTAAAATAGGGGTCATAATAGTACTCCCAGGTTTGTGGTGAGGATCAAATGAGAGAATATCTCTAAAGTGCTTAGCCTCATGCCTGGGACATAATAAATGCTATAGGACTGCTATCATTATCATTATTATCATCACTGTGTGTCAGGAGATTATCCAAAATAAGGAAAGGGAAAAATGGTCTCCCTCGCAAGTTTTGGTTTCTCTGACCTGGGAAACAAAATCTCTTGTTGAAAATAATTCAGAAGGCAGAGCTTATCACTAGGCTATCTGCTTACAGTCACCCCCATTTAATAAATGAGAAAACTGAGTCCAGAGAGGTTACTTTTCAAGGTCATGTAGTTTCTTAGCCACCTCTCCTGATTCCTCTAGAGTGCCTGTATTTGGGGGGAAGATTTTTTTTTTTAATCAAGATAGGGTGGGAGGTGGGAGGATAATTTTTCACTATAGTGGAGCATGGATGCCACGTGCCAGATTTACTTGTTACCATGGGATAGAGGAGGTTGGTAAGTTCATATAGGATGCTGCTCCACTCAGTCTCAGGTACTTGCTGGCACTGAGCCCCTTCCCACCATCCCTTGCCCACCCAGACAGGACAGATCCTGAAGTGCTCGGGGTGCTCTGGGGAGGGAAACTAATTACGCCATGTGATAGTGTAGAGCATTCTTTCACCAGGAGAGGGCACCAGGGGTCCACAGGTGATTAATGCTTCCAGCTCAGGTTGTGAAGTTGGTCCTGCAGCTATTTATGTCTGGTCCTCACCTGGCCCCCAAAGCCCTGTCTGATTAGAGAAGGCTCAATCTCCAGGACCCTTGTACATAGAACAAAGTGTTTGGGTTAGTTCTTCTCCCAATATCTAAGTCATTTGCCAAGTCCTTTTGATTTTAGCCCTGTAACCTGATTCATCCTTTCCTGTCCATTCTGGATGCCAACATTCATTATCCTTGGCCGAGGCCATCAAAACAGCCTCCTACCTGTTCTCCTTGCCTCCATTCTTTCCCTTTCAGTGCTATTTCTTACGCACTCTCTAATCATGTTGTCTCTTGCTGGGTTCCCTCTTGCCTGAGGTGGAGTCCAAATTGCTGATCCTGGTCTTGCCAGCCTTTCAAGATCTGGCTGTTAAGCTTTTAAGCCTTATCTCCTGCTCTCCCCTTTCATATCTCCTCTGCTTCAGCCAGTATTATATTTTGACCACACCAGGATCATCCCTGCCCATAGCCTCTAGCTTGGGCTTTGTACTCTGCTTAGAAATGTCTTTGCCCTCTCCTTTTAAAATCCTTCTTGTCCTTCAAGTCTTAATGAAATGCTATGGATTGGATATTTAAAACAAGAAGAGAAATTAGAGCTCATCTTGCCCAATCATATCATTTTACAGATGGGAAAACTGAGGCACAGACAGGTTTGGGTTTTTTTTTTTTTTAAGTGACTTGACTCTCCTCACTACTCATACAGCCAGTAATCCCAGTTCACACTGTCACCACCTTGTGCCAGGCCTATGAAATAGCTTTCTACCCTGTCTTCTTGACTCAGATTTCCTTCCTTCGCAAATCCATCCTTCCTATGACAGCTGAAGTTATTTTCCCAAAGTGCAGGTATGACCTTGTCATTTCCTTAGTCAAAAAAAGCTGTGGTATTAAATACCACAAATAGAAACTGTGATATTAAAAAGTGGCCCCGGCCTTGTTAGACATCAGTCCTATTCCTATACACTGCACCTCCTGCTGTTTGCCCTGCCTCTTCCCCACACCTGGCATTGACTCCCTCCCTACCTCTGCCTCCTGCACAAGATTCAGCTTGAGCACCTGCTAAGTGAAGCCTTTATTCCATCCCCTATTCCCCCAGTACTAGTCCTTCCTCTCCAAACTACCTTGTAATTAATGCATTTACATAGTATGTATTTAATTTAATTTATATAACTGTATTCTCTTCCTGATAAGAGTGTAAGCTCCTTGAGAGCAGGGAATGTTTAATTTTTGTCTATGATTAGCACAGTGCCTGGCACATAGTGGGCACTTAAATAGTTAACTGATTGCCCAGTGTCACTCAGGTAATATGTAGCAGTCAGGATTTGAATCTAGGTTTTCCACCTCCAGATTCAGTACTCTTTTTCAGGAAGCCTTTCCTCATGCTCCCCCCTCACCCCCCCCCCACCCCAGCTCAGAGTGAACTTCCCCTCAAAGCTGACTTACATTCTATGGGGGTACTGCCGGACCTCTCTTCCCAACAAGATTGTGAACTCTCTGAGGGCAAAGATAGCATCTTCTTCTGTCTTGCAAAAAATAGCCTCACATGAGGCTGAGAATAAGGTCGATGTTCAATAAATGAAAATTTCAAAGAAGCTCATGAACTGATTTTTCAGTGAGGGGTGACAAAGCCAGCCACAGACTTCAGTAGAGATTTATGCTGAAGAAAGCCTCTTGGTCTAGCTCCAAGGACCAGTTCCTACCACCCAGGAAGGTCTTACGGTCCCTTACTTTCCCCATCTGACTCAGAGGAGAGGCTAGTGAGTGGACTTTGTAGATACGGGTATCTTCATGTAGCACAGATCTGTGCCAGATTGTCTCTAAGCAAATGAAGATCTGTGAAGGATCCAGATCTAAAAAATGTGTTAGACCATTAGCAGTTTTCCCTGACCCCCCACCTCCTAGAAACCATCCTTGGCCGGTACTTTGCTCTTGATCCTCGGGCTAAAGCCTTTCATTATTTTTAACTTCTCCATGACTGTGAGCCTTACTCTGAAGCAGCCAGCCTCCTAAACACTTCTAGTCAGTAATGTGGTTTCTTGGGACGGAATCCAGCTCTGCCTGGTTCTTCATGCCTCCTTCTCCTTAGCAGATTTATCTATCATTGGTCCATCCTACAGTCCTTGTCATCAGCCATTCAGGGAACTTCATGCATTAAATGACAATGATGTCTCGCCTACATTCCTATATAATCGCTATCCAATTTCCCCCTTCTTCAGCCAAGGGAAAAGCTAAGATATAAAAATGGAGTACAGTTATCCCTTTTCACCTCATGATTTTTCCCATCACAGTTTTGATAAATCATGGTTCAGCATAAGAAAGAAGAGGATATTTTGGGGGAGCTTTGCAGAAGGAGGCCAATAGACCACACAGAAAAAATTTAGAAACTTAAAATCATAAATATATGTATAGTTTATGACCAAATATTTACTCCGAATTGTCCAATAAGGCAAACACCCTCTTAAAAAACAAAACAAAACAAAACAAAAAACAAATTCAGACTTCTCTGGTATGAAGGGAAGGCCAAAACATTTTAAATGAATTTTCCAGATCATCCAGGGAGGGGATAGGTTGGGTGGTCAAGGCTGGATTAGAGGACTTGCCATATTCCTAAACCCTTCATAAAAAAGGGATAACTGTAATTACATGGTATAGTGAAAAGATGACTGGATTTCATGACTGAGGTTCTAGATTCATCATCTACCTTGGCTACTTATCTCAATTACTTGGGGCAGGTGAATCAAATAATTTCTTTGGGCTTCAGCCTCTATATCTATAATAGGAAATTGAGCCAAACCTGTGCAGCTAAAAATGTCATTCTCATCAATTCAAAAGTCAGATCATCAACTCAATGCTGAAGGCATTCTGAAGATAACAACAAAATCTTTTTCTATACAGCCTTGTAAAAGAATGAAATCATACGTCTGTCCTTGAAACTCGGGCATTCATCAATCCAGGCCTCAAGTGTCCCAATTCCCAATCTATTAGAAAATGGTATAGCTGATTGAGCAAGGGAAAGCCAGTAAAGCCCAAGCTAAAAAAACAGGCCAAAAGAAGGGCCAAGAATAATAGTGAAATTCAATCTGCGCATTAAATGTACATCGTTTCTCCTTTTCTGCTGTAACCTTTTCCATCTCTCTCTTTTTTTTTTTTTTTTTTTTTTTTTGCTCTTAATGAACACTTGGGCTCAGAGTTAGAACTATCACAGAATAAAAGCCCAGACCATCTTCAGTCCCTTGATAATTATAAATATATATTAGTGAATTTATATCATATCTTCATTCACTGACTTCATGAATGGAGGCTACCGGTTTCATCTGGATTGTTATGCAGTTGTTCAGAAATAGTGGCACATCTTTGTTTATTTAAATTAATTTTCTCCATCATGGTTTAAGGACAGAGGTAGAGTTCTATTATTCATAGTCATGTTTGACTTTTTGACCCCATTGGGGTTTTCTTGGCAAAGACACTGAAACAATTTTCCATTTCCTTCTCCAGCTCATTTTACAGGTGAGGAAACTGAGGCAAACAGGGTTCAGTGATTTGTCCAGGGTCTTACAGCTAAGTGCTTGGGGCTGGATTTGAACACAAGTCTTTCTGATTCCAGACTTGGTGCTCTAACCATTGAGACACCTTGATGCCCAAAGGCAGGGAACCACAGTGGAAAAAGTACTAGTTGGGATAAGAGGGAAAATCTGCTTTGATGTTTACTACCTGTTTGACCTTGGGCCTCACATTTCTCATCTCTTAAAATGAAGGGGTTTTATATTGTGTTGTATACATAGAAATTTTTTTTGTTTGTTTTTGCCCTTATAATTTAAATTTAAAATGAATAGAAATTAAAAAATAAAATAAGGGGGTTGGGCTGGATAGTTTCTGCAGTCCATGATTCTGTGACCCAATTTAAAATCTTTTTTTTTTTTTTTTTGAAATTGGGTTTTCTTTTCCCACTCAGGCCAGAAATGCAGTGGTTACTTATAGACCCAATCCCAGTACTTATTAGAGTAGAAGCTTTAACCTACTTCATTTTTCTGACCTGGTTAGTTCAATCTGATGCAGATTTGTGCAGATCTTCATCAACTTTAGCCCTACTCTAGGTTAGAACTCCCAGACTTTGAAAAATCTATCTATTGGCTAAAAAAAAAAAATAAAGTTTATCTGGAAGAACAAAAGGTCAAGAATTTCAAGAGAATTAATGAAAAAATGTAAATGGCCTAGCTCTACCAGACCTAAAACTATATTATAAAGCAGCAGTCATCAAAATTTGGTACTGGCTGAGAAACAGAGTAGTAGATCAGTGGAAAAGGTTAGGATCACAGGACAAAATAGTGAAAAATCTATTGACTCCTTTGGGGTCAAGAATCTCTTTAGAGACTTATGTAAGTAATATAGACAAGAATTACTCATGGTAAAGAGGATATAAGAATGGGGATTTGCATTGGCGGAGGCGGTATTCCCCAAGTACATTGGAGAAGTACATGGCTGCAATGAGAATCAAGCTTCTGCTGAGCCTCCAAGGGGATCTTGTAAGCAGTAGAGTGTATGAAAGAGAATGATATGTGAGGTAAAGAAAGCTGGTGACAGATTGCAGAGGGTCTTGAATGATTGGTAAAAGGGTATGAACTTCACGCAGTAGAAAATGGGGATCCACTTAGGACTTCTGAGAGCTTGGAGTGATTACGACTTACTCTATGCCTAAGAAAAATTTGTCAGTGGTATGAAGGATGGATTGAAAGGGAAAGAGAGTGAAAGCAGTAAAACTCCTTAGAGTTAGTGTCCTCAATCTTTTCTATGTCCTGATATCCCTTTGGCAATATCATAAAACCGATGAACCCTTCTTTTTTTAAAGTTTTATTATTTTCAAAACATATACATAGATAATTTTCAACATTCATCCTTGCAAAATCTTCTGTTCCAAATTTTTTCCCTCCACCCCCTCCCCTAGACAGCAAATAATACAATTTATGTTAAACATGTGCAGTTCTTCTACACATAGTTCCACAATTATCATACTCCACAAGAAAAATCAGATCAAAAAAGAAATAAAATAAAATGCAAGCAAAGAACAAAAAAAGTGAAAATACCATGTTGTGATCCACACTCAGTCTCCACAGTCTGTACTCTTCATTACAAGACCATTGGAACTGGCCTGAATCATCTCATTGCTGACAAGAGCCACATTCCCAATGAACCCTTCTCCTAAAATGAAATGCGTAGAATTAACAAGGAGAACCAACTTTATGGAAAGAGTTGTAATTTTCTCTTATGCTAGGTAGTTCATGGACCCTAATTTCCATCAGTGGACAGTTTCATGAACACCAAGTGAAGAACCTAAGGTTTACCACAGTAGTCCAGGGCAGGTAATGACCATTATGAAAGTGGCAGAGGTGAGAAAGAGGCAAAAGGAAGAATCAAAAATAATACCAAGGATTCACATTTGGAGGATCGAGCACACGATGGTGCTGTTGACAGGAATAGTTAAGCGAGAAGGAGGCTTACGTGGGGGACAAATAATCAACTCCATTTTGGATATGTTGAGACTGAGGTGATGAAAGGAAAGCTCATTCCTTAAGGATGCCAAGGGAAGCAGTGTGGTACAGTGAAAAGAGAAGACCTGAGCTCAAATCCTATTTTTGAAGCTTTATTGTATGAACTTGGTTGAGTTACTTAATCCAAATTTCATTTTCTTAATCTATTTTTTTTAAATGATAGTTAAACTATCTGGCATTTAAGGTCACTTTCAGTTCTTGATCTATAATTTTATGACTAATGGATGGCAAAAGGATGATTGAGGGTGATGGAGAGATAGAAAGGCTAGGAGAGTGAAATACTTATGCAACCATTCTCACAAACAGGTTTCTCCAGCACTGGGGACCAGTTATTTGCTATCTATCTGGGAGATCAAGTTCAAAGCTAAATTCTCAACTCAGACACCTGTGAAGTTCCCCAACCTCAGGTATGGGGAAGAGGGCAGGGCTGAGCCAGGGAAAAAGCTAAATCCTTTAATAGTCCATGCTTGAAAAATAACAGGCACACTTTGCAGGAGTTGGGGAGGAGGGTGGTGGGAGAAATGTTCTGTCACACTTCATTTCACAGGAGCCCAGAGGAGAGAATTCAGAATCACCCTGTGGGTCAATAGCTATTGCAGGGCCTAGATGACAGGACTCTGGATATCCTGCTGTCTATTTTTACCATTGTATTATTGTGAAAAGAGCAGAAGGAAATTCAGAGGGAAATAGTTTTGGCATTATTATTGTGTTTAAAAAAAAAAAAAAAAAAGAACCACACCATTTATAATAGAGACCTGTGATTTCATTTGCTTCCTGGTGTTTGTCAAGTTCAGGATACTTTAAAAAAGATTTTTTTTTAAATGAAAAAATTACTTTATGGGTCATGTACCTTTTGCTTTGCTCTTATTGAGAATAGAAATCGCCTAATTTTTCTTGTGTAGCATGATAATTGTGGAAATATGTATAGAAGAATTGTACATGTTTAATATATATTGGATTACTTGCTGTCTAAAGGAGGGGGTGGGGGAAAAGGAAGGAGAAAAAATTTGGAATGCAAAGTTTTGCAAGGATGAATATTGAAAACTATCTTTGCATATATTTTGAAAATAAACAAAAGAAATTTTTTAAAGAGAGAGAGAGAAAAAATAGAGATATATTCCCATGGGCCAGCTCTCTCTATAGTTGATGAAAGAGCTGGATACCTGTCAATAGTGCCTACAAGTTCATTTTCTTATGGGATGACTGGCTACTTCTAGCTGCTAAGAGAAATATTTTCTCACATCTCTTTTTTGAATTTAAAAGCATAAGACTTTAATTTTCTAAGGCTAAAAGGGAGGCAGTGTGGAATAGTAGAAAGAACATAAGATTTAAACCTGAGTTCAAAACTTGACTTTGCCTCTTGTCTGGTGTGGGAGGAGATCACTATTCACTGAACCTCTCTGTGCCTCAGTCTCCTCATTTGTACAATTATGGGGGTTAGATTAGATGACCTCTAAATTTCATCTGTCCCTAATTTTTTCCTCCCAATAAAGCAATAAATAAGATGGCAGAGCTGACAATTGAACTCAGCTCTCCTAACTAAAAATCTATTTGTCTTTCTTTTGCTCCATTATTTTCTACTTTACATTATGCTTATCTCTGAAGATACCATTATTCTTCTATCCCCAATTAAAGGCATTTTCCATACCCTCAAGCTTTCCCTAGGCCCGTGGAAGAACACTATTATAAATACTGCTTGGATAAACTAGGAGTCACAAATTCTAATCCTTCTGGTGAAATGAAAAATAACCATCTTATTACTTTCCTTGCCACTGAATTCTAGCTTCTTTCTATGCTTAATACTTGTCCTGCCTCTAGTTTATAGATTCCTAAGCATTATTTTTTTTGTTTCTAAAAACAATATGTTGAATACTTAAAAAAAACACTCTGGATATAATAAAAATTCATGATTTCATATATAATCTTTTTATTATTATGAAATGTTCATGTTTGTTGGTGTTTGTCAAAATCAGAATCACAAAAATAAAGATAATTATTGTACACAAAAAAAGAAAAAAAAAATCAGACATCACTATCATTAAAAAAAAAAAACTGAAAAAATCAAGATGTCTAGTTCTCTATAGTTTTTCCATCTATAAATTTGTATGACAATATGGGTCAATTTCAATTATTTATTATCAATTGGCAAATGTCATTCGACAATATTAAGGGTATCATTTCATGGCATCTTCCTCTTTGTAAATGACAAATTCCTTCTTATGGTGAGTTCCTCTAGGGAACTTTGCCTGCATTTTTTCCTTTGTTAATTGCTGACACCTTTTAGGCATTCAGTCCACCTTGCTAAGCATCCCAAATGTGGGTTCATTAGGAATTGCCTACTTTATGGCAGCAAGTTCTCTAGGAACAGCCTGTCTTTTGGCAAATACCTCATGATAGGGTTCTTGTTAATTGTGAGTTCCACTATGGAACTTAGCCCACTTCTTTTACCTTGTTAATCACTAAACTCCTTTTTTGGAACTTAGCCTGCTGCCCACAGCATAATAAAGTCTTTGCCTCTTAATTTGGAGATGGTCTACTAAGCTTACTAATTCTTTTGAGATACCTCACAAGATCAGCCCCAAACACCAATATATTTTGGGGGTTCAACCCCTGCCCTCCATTAGTATCACTCTCTTCCTTATAGGACATGGCATCCTGCTGCCAGGTCAGTCTGCTGAACTGTCATGAAGATTGTTCCTTAAAACTGGTTTTTTTTACAGATTTAACTCTTGAACATATGGTGACTCTTCTAGTCTTGGGATCTCACAAGATCAATGGCTGCCAGCTGAAGCTTCTCATGGAGCTTTAAGGAACATTAATCCATAGATCCACAATAAGCTCTTTCCAGAGGGGCGGGAAAGAATTAAGTTAATGAATTAATAATTGTAAAGAACTTAGCACAATCCCTGGCACATAGTAAATACTATATAAATGTTAACTATTATTATTACTAATCAACTACTTTTTGAACAGTTCTGTATTCATATCTTTTTTATCTCCCTAATTATATGATCCCTCTTAGGCATTTTTTTAAATGATTTACTGATATATTCTAAAGATCCCTAGGACTTGCCATCTGACCATCTGATGTACCTTCAAGATTTCTGAATCTTAATATCTGTTTTTCAGTTGGAGCTCTTTCTTTTTCCACAGGTAGAATGTGAGCAAGGACTATAGATTTTTCTATTTGTATCACTAAAGCTTGGGATGGTATTTGGCACACAATAATCCCTTAATAAATACTTTTTCAAAGGAAAGGACATATTTTGGAGCGGGTGTGGGAAAATTGGAATACTAATGAACTATTAATCTAACCATTCTCTTTGAAACTATACCCAAAAGGCTATAAAACTGCACATACACTTTGACTCAGAAATACCACTACTAAGTGTATCACAAAGAGATTTTAAAAAAAAATCATCAACTGTGACTAACTTAGCTATTCTCAGCAATATAATGATGTAAGACAATTCTAAAGGACTCATGATGAAAGACGCTGTTCACCTTCAAAGAAAGAAGTGATGGAGTCTGAGTACAGATTGAAACATGTATATTTTTACTTTATTTTTATTGAATTTTTATGGGAGTAGTCTTTTTTTTCACAACATGACTAATATGGAAATATGTTTTGTATAATTGCATATGTATCACCTGTTTCAAATTGCTTGCCTTCTAAATGAGGGGGAAGGAGAGGGATGGTGGGAGAGAATTTGGAACTCAAAATTTTAAAAATGAATATTAAAAATTGTTTTTACATGTAGTTGGAAACAATAAAAGATAAATAAATGTTTTTTCATTCACTCATATTTTATCTTAGTATCTTTGTCTGCAATCTACTGCATTGTATATTGTAGATATTCAATAAATATGTTGACTGTTGAAGTATTTTTACCAGCACATGCCATCTCTCTGCATAGGGCAACTATCTCTTATTAAAATGATTGAGCATCATAAAATAATTGATTTTTAACTTGTAGGGATCTTAGAGGTCATCTACCCCAACTCCTTAATTTCACAGATAAGGAAATTAAGGACTAGAGAAATTAAATGTTTTTTTTTCTTTGTCATACTGGTAGGAAGCAGTATTTGAACTTGGGTTGTTTGACTTAAAATCAAGTACTCTTTTCCATGATATCAAACTTTACTCCTTGATAAAGAGATTTTTTAACAAATAAATTCAGTTCAAACAGGATTTCTGTGTTTAAGAGGTGAGGGGGAACTGAAATTGCCAGCAGGCTTTCTGTTTACCTGCTATTGTATAAGAAATCATCATTTTCTAACAAGAAGAAATTTCTGGCCAGTCACATTCATCACCAAGGAATGTCTTGGATTTTATGCTATGCTGTTTGGTATCTCAATTTAATTTTTTTCTTGTTGTTTTTACTTGTTCAGTTGGATCTGACTTTTGGAGGTTTACTTAGAAAAGATGCTGGAAGAGTTTATCATTTTCTCCTGCAGTGGATTAAGGAAAACAGATTAAGTGACTTGCCCAGCACTCTATCCACTGAACCACCTAGCTGTTTCATCTTGTTTTAATTAGGAAGCAGGAAAATTGACCTGCCATTCCTGACCGAGCCTAGTTTCTGATTTGGACATGGATTTCCTATGCTGCTATTTTCAGGATTAATTTTTACAACTCCAGCAGCATCAGCATTTACTTCCAAAACAGCAGGTCAATTTGGTCAATTCAACCCAACATCTGGTCTTTTTATGCTTAGCTTCCTCTCTTCCTCTTGGCTCCTCTGTTTATACTTCACAGTTTCTATGTAGCTGTGGTCTTTTCATCATGAAGTCCTCTCATTAAAGGCTCATTCCCCTCACCCCCCATATGATTATACTCAGTTTTTCCGAGTAAGTTATTTTTGGTAGTGAGCCTATATCCTTTGCCTTTTGAAATATATTCCAGACCATCTGTTCCTTTAACATGGTAGCTTCTAAATCTTATAAAATTCTGAATGTGATTCCTTGGTACTTGAATTCTTTCTGTCAGTATTATTTCTTTCATTTAGAAACATTAGCTTTTGGCTTTAATTTTCCTAGAAATTTTCATCTTGGAGTTTCTTTCAATAGATGACTGATAGATTCTTTGTATTTACATTTTCTATTTTTGTACATTTTTCTAGTTCTTAAGAAGTCTAGATAATTTTCTTTTGTGATTTCTTGAAAGATGATGTTAAGAATCTTTTTTTTTAATCATGGTTTTTTTTCCTTGATGTTCTTTTTGCTATGAGATACCTTTTATTTTCTTCTATTTTTTTCAATCTTTTGATTTTGTTTTAATATTTTTTTTGTCTTGTGGAGTCATTATCTTGTATTTGAACCATTCTGATCTTCAAGTAGTTTGTTGCTTGGACAAGGTTTTGAACCTCTTGAACCAAGCCTGTTATTTCCTTTTCATAGTATTCTCTTTTTTCCAAGTTTTTCTCTAGGTTTTGGTTTAACTCATAAAAGACATTTGGAAACTCTTGCTTCGTCTCTTCCAAGAATTTGTGTCCTAGCTTTGTTCTCCTTTGAGACTTTGCATGTCAATGTTTTGAGATCACTCTCTGGAGTTGTGTCTTGAGCATCCCTTTCACCATAATCAGATTCTGGGTCAGATTCTTGTTTATTTGCTTTACCATTTCATGCTACCTCTGAATTTCAGGCTTCAGGCTCAGTGTTTAGCCTAGGTCTCACTTCCACTTTTAAGCATAGGTCCCTTCTTCAGTCTGTCCTCGATCTGTGAATGATAGAGCTGCCTGTTGATAACCTCTTCTTGTACAAGTTTAGACCCTTGGACTCTTACTGTTCTGATAAAATTGCAATTCCTTCAGGTGATGTTCCCAGACAGACTTGGTTCCTAGTCTTTCCCAAGTGTCTGCAGACCTTTTTGTCTGTCTCAATGTCAGGTAACACTGGAAAAAGGACTTAGAATGTTATTTTCCCTGCCTTGGATTTCCCAATTAGGATTCAGTTTTATTTGTTTTCTTTATGTGGCTAAAATGGTGGGGTAGGGTATTTCTTCTCTATGTTGTATTTCTACTCTGCCATGTTGATTCTAATCCCTTTAACCACTTCTAATCTTCATATACATCCATGTAAGGGTCTTCCCATTTACTTTCTGGGGCAGTTAGATGACACAGTGGATAGGATGCTGGGCCTAGAGTCAGGAAGAGCTGAGTTTACTTTACTAGCTGTGTGATTCAACCTGTTTCCTTATCTGTAAAATAAGCTCAAGAAAAAAATCATAAATACATACCATATCTATGCCAAGAAAACCCCAAATTCATTTCCCCTTTGAGCCTGGGAAACAAGAAAGGCTGCTATGATTTTCACTTATTTGAGAAGTTGAGGGAAGTTGATTTCCAGAAAAGGGAAAGGTATGAATGGAACTCCTCATGTATCCCAACAGAGTATTTTCTCCTGTGGAAGAAAATTCTACTTGAGAAATTGAATTAACATCATAAGACTGCTTGGTGAGCACACAATGGGATCAGAAGCTTCTAATGATGAAGGAGAGACTACCAGCTTTTTCTGGGGCTACCAGTTTGGGGGAACATTCATATGTAAATGACATATCTAGAGACTAGAGGCATTTCATCACTGTAATAGCTTATGTTTTTAATAATCTTTTAGTTGTTTGTTTTTAAATACAAACTTTTTTAATATTAAAAACTGATCAGCAAGTAGTCCTAGATTCAGTACTATAAAAAGTCAATTATAAAGATATGATCCTTCTTTCCAAAATCTCATTTTCTTCTTTAAGACCTGTGATACATTGAGGTATAACAAAATCACACATCTGCTGAAAAGTTTTCACATTTTCATTATATTCTGGTCTTCCTTAAGGACTAAACTTCTCCTAAAACTTTCCCATTTTCATTGCATTAATAAACATTTTCACCACCATAAAGTCTCAGACGATGCATGTCCAAGTAAAAGGCTTTTCCAAATTGATCACATGCATAATATTTTTCTCCTCTATGAATCTTCTGATGGTTTGATCTCTCCTTAAAAGACTTCCTATATTCGTCACATTCAAAGGGTTCCTATTATGTATGAATTCTCTGATGTCCCATAAGGACTGAATTTTAACTGAAGGCTTTCTCACATACCTAATATTTATAGAGTTGCTCTCCAGTATAAATTATCTGGTGAACAATGAGGTCTGATTTCCTGGTGAAAGCTTTTTCATATTCTTTGTATTCATAGAGTTTCTCTCCACAATGAATTCTTGGATCATGAATAAGGACTACAGTCAAAATGGAGGCTTTCTCACATTTGCTACATTCTTAGCTAGTGGGTCCTATAAAAATAGGTAGCAGTTTAGGCTGCCAAACTTTGATATATATACACATACATACATACATATATATATGTATATATATACACACACACATATAAATTACTTTTCTTTTTCTGATATATACACATATAAATTACTTTTCTTTTTCTGATTAACCTGGGCCATCTGAAAGCTTTGTCAAATTTACCACATTCATAGGGTTTCTTTTCACTATGAACTCTCTGATGATGAAAAGGTCTTAGCTCTTCATGAAAGCTTTATTGCATTCATTACACACATAGGGTCATTCATCCATGATGAACTGGTTCTTACTGAATAAGGAAAATGAGAGCCCTGCTTGAAAGCACCCTACATTCATTACAGAGATAATTGACAGATTATTGACAGTCCTTAGTATATTCTTAGGTCCTTGGTAAAGTTATTGGGAATTTAGATGATAACTTTTCTATTTT
Source organism: Antechinus flavipes (assembly GCF_016432865.1). Lineage (NCBI taxonomy): Eukaryota > Metazoa > Chordata > Mammalia > Dasyuromorphia > Dasyuridae > Antechinus > Antechinus flavipes. Next base: position 337,625,886 of record NC_067398.1, on the reverse strand, counting down.
AGCATCTCAGAAGCCTCCAGATTTGAAGTAGATGTCATATAATTTCATTCAGATCATAGTTTTTAATGATCTAGGAAGATAGTATTCCTGAACCTTCTAGCATCATATCCCCATAGAGGGCTCAATGAATAGCATAAGGTTGTCCCCACTTCCTTGATGTGAGATACATGGTCATATTATTGAGGGGTGAGAAATACCCTAACAGTGATGGGATCCCCAGGCCGGTGTTGCGGGTTTTTGTGAAATAATTTGCAGTCCTGATCTCCAAGGGAGATTTTTGGCAAAATAAAATAAAATAAAAAATAAAATGGGTTTATTTTCACTGAGAAAACCACTCAGTGAGCCAGTTATTGAGAGGAATTAGCAAAGTTTGGGTACAGAATCTTGTCTTTTATTAGCCTTCTATGGTTTGGGGCTAGGGAGCGATTAGGGGCTAATTTTCCAATCAATAAAGGATGGTGATTGTTTCCCAGACCAAAGTGATTCCCAGATTAATTGGAGGTGGGAGATTCCTATGGGAACCAGGTAGAAGAGTGGGGATCATTTTTAGGAATTTCCCCAGGCCAGGTGGCCTACCCTCTACAAAGATCAGGGAGACACAGTCCCATTACAATATCCCTAAATGTCACTAACTTCTTTTCAAAGAGACAGCTGGTATTATCTGGTTTCCTGGGTTTCCCTTGGGGGAAAAGGATGAGAACTTGGGAGCTGATGAGTAGGGTTATGATATATGGAAGTGTCAGAGCACCATTATATCAAATACTATTTCTTAAGTGTTCTTAAGCAGTTGATAGAGACTTCCATTTCCTCCTTGTAACATGAATCTACAAACAGAAAAATTGGTTGTTGTTGTTATTATTGAGTCATTCATAACTTCATTTGGGGTTTTCTTGGCAAAGATGCTGTAGTTGATGAAGTCTTAGCTGCTGCCCTGGCCCCAGGAAGCCTGTTACTCTTTTTCATGGACCTCATTAGAACAAAAGGGCCTTTTACCTTTTCCGTGTATACCTTATCTGAGATCATCCAAATGAATGCAAAAATCTCTGAAATCATCCAATTTTCTTTTTTTTTAATTAAAGCTTTTTATTTACAAAACATATGCATGGGCAGTTTTTCAACATAGACCCTTGGCAAAACTTTGTGTTCCAAATTTCCCCTCCTTCCCCTCCCCCTCTCCCCTAGATGGCAAATAATCCAATACATGTTAAATAAATCATCCAATTTTCCTATTCTACCCAATTCTCCTGTTTCCCCCCCCCCCTTACTTTCTCTTCTCTATAGAAACCCTCACCTCATTGTGCTGGGTTACCTCTCTCTCTTAGGAGGCCAGCAGAGTGTGTCACCCCTGACCCCAAGTAAATGCCCCAAATAAATGCCCTTGCTTGATTTGGAAATGGTTTGAGCTTGAATTCTTCCAGAGACAACACTGCCAATTTATTTTGCAAAAAAAAAAAAAAAAAAAAACAAAAACCTGTAGTTTTGTTGTTGTGAAGATCCCATGACTGTAAAAGTTGTTGGTGTAGGACAAATGCTACTTGTTACAGCAGCCCTAAGGACATATGCAGTAGGCAGGCAAAAGCAACGGGCTCAGGCACTTCCTTCAGGTCCCTGTTGATTCCCCTTAATTTGTAAGCTTGCCAGCTTTCTTGAAACCATTGTGCAGGTCATCAGCACTGGGAGAAGAGTTTGTTATGGGTGATGAAATTCCAAACAAGAAATGAGTTTCATGAGAATCTATAAGTCTGTTGACTATATAGAAAGGATTTTTAATGATGGATCTTCACAGTAGTATTCATTTAAACTCCAGAAAAAGAAAAGAAAAACATGTGAAATATGTTGTGAAATTTTGCAAGTATGTGTATTTGTGTGTATCCTTGTAAATTTTTATTGAATATTGCAATTCTGTGAGAGGAAAAATAACTGTAATCCTAAACTATGACTAGTGAAACTTGCTTTTGAGATCTCTCTTGGGACTGTAACTGTGTTTTGAATTGTGAATTCACGTATAATTGTCTGATAGATTATTAAACCAGTAATCTACCATTGAAGAGAACTACCACAAGCTACTCAGAAGGATGTCATATGAGTGGAGGACTGATCTGGACTGGGAGGACAAACTTTGACCCAAGGTTAAGATGGGCTCCTTCTGGCTCAATTCCTTTGAACAGGAATGTTTCCCACCTGAGCTTTTCATCTATATAGCATTTCACATAGATTATTCCATTTTTAGGATCAAAGATGTAGATGTGGAAGGGATCTCAGAGGCCATCTAGTCTAATCCCCTCATTTTATAAATTAGGAAACTGAAATTCGGGGTGATTAATGATTTGCTAAGATCCCATAGTAGTAATTATCAGAAGCATGATGTAAATTCACATTCTCTGACTCCAGAAACGATCAGCAGGATGAGTTTGAAAAAACCTGGACTTATATGAACTGATGCTAAGTGAAATGAGCAGAACCAAGAGAACATTGTACACAATAACAGCAAAATTGTGTGATGATCAACTATGATAGACTTAACTCTTGGAATGACCCAAGACAATTCCAATAAACTTGGGATAAAAAGTACCATTTGAATCCAGAAAAAGAACCTTGGAGACTGAATGCAGATCAAAGCACACTATTTTTGTCTTTTTTTGTTTGTAAGTCTTTTCTTTCTCATGGTTTTTCCCTTTTGTTTTGATCTTTCTTTTACATGACTAACATGTAAATATGTTTAAAATGATTGTATATGTATAACCTATATCAGATTATTTGTTGTCTTGAGGAGGAGGGAAGTAAAGGAGGGAGAAAAAAATTGGAATTAAAAATCTTACAAAAAGGGATGTTGAAAATTATCTTATAATTGGAAAAATAAAAGACTATTAAGTTAAAAAAAAAGCTATCAAAGAGATTATTACTGCTTCTATTTTCTAGATGAGAAGAAGAAGGCTTAGAAAGGGTAAGTGACTTACTTAGGTGCCCAATGAATAAGAGCAGAACTGGACCTGGAAGCTGAGACTTCTAATTTCCAAGCTCTTTCTCACTGTACCACACTCCCCTATTCCCCACTCCCTGCCTAGGTGACCAAGTATGATCCTCCCACATGAGTCTGAGCAGCCTCCATTCCAGAGGGGACTGGATGTTTAACCACTGACACATTCCTGTTCTTCCATTTACCTTTGCCAGTGGTTCCTATCAGCTGTTCTTTGGGATACTGCCTCATGAAACAGATACATCACAGTGCCTTATCTTAGAATGAAACTCATGCATAGCTTCCCTCTTATGCTTATTGAAGTTGGAGTTTCTCTTACCTCCTGGGTGACCTTGTGAACAACTCATAAGCCCTAGTTTTATCATCTGTATAATGAGGGCATTGGACTAGATGTCTCTAAGGTTTCATTCTAGCTACAAATCTTGTGTTTAAATGAAGACCTTTTTATAAATTTTATTTTATTTAATATTTTCTCCTGGTTAGATTAAATTTTTTTATTTTTATTTAAAAATTTTTGAATTCTAGATTCTCTCCCTTATCCCCACCCACAATTAAGAAACCACTTGTGAAGTTATGCAAAACATTTCCATAAAGGTCATGTTGTGGAAAAAAATATATAGACCTCCCACTCTAATGGAAATAAAAACCCTCAAGAAAAATTAACTTAAAAAAAGATAGAGAGAGAGAAAGAGAAAGAGAAAATGCTTCAATCTGTATTCAGACAGGATTTTTCATCAAATGTTTCAGAGCAGTCATAGATTATTGTACTATTGAGAAGAGCAAAGTCATTCACAGCTGAAGACCTTCCTTTTAATGAAAGAATCTGGACTTAATGCTCATATGTAGGAAGCTCCCTGATCTTTTCAACAACATGCATACAGGCTTCTTTTTTAGAAGGCGTAGAGGATAAGACATGAGAGGGAAAAGAGACTTCCGGGTTAGTATAGAGTAAAGTATGCAAAATCAAGAAAATAATATACATTATGATGATAATGTAAGCAGGAAGAACAAAAAAATCAAAATGGGAAACTGTCATTTCAAAAACTGGCATGAGAAAAATTGAGAAAATGTGCTTTGTGCTTTCTTCCCTTCATTTCTGGGGTGAGAAGCTATGAGTGTAGAAGGTTATCTGTATTCCCAGAATCAGGTTGCTTTGACTGAATCATTCTTCCCCTTCCCCCTCTTCTAAAATCTTTGTCAAGAGGAAAGGCTCAATGAATGTGGGAAGAAGGGACATATTTAGAAATGAATGTGATGTAAAAGCAAAAGACATCAATGATTTTTTTTCTTTTTCAAGAAAGGATTTCTGAGGTAGCAGATCTCATCCATTCTGTTTTAGTGTTTTAGAGTTAACTTTTTTGATCCTGTCCTCAGATCCTGCTAGTGATTCCACAGTGCTCTTAATAGGGGTAAGTGTCATTCATTTGATTTAATAGCTTGCCTGAAGTTTGTGGGGGAGCTACCAACCAGGTGAGCTGGCTATCAGGTAAGGCAGAAGTCTTCTCTTCCATGATCACCCTGTCACCCCAAAAGGAAATCAGTCCTAATCTCATCAAATCCCTTTGGGGGAAAAAAACAGCAGTGGGACACCCAGATGATGCAGTGGATAAAGGACCTGAGTTCAAATGTGACTTTAGACACTTGATACTAACTGTGTGACCCTGCAAGTCACTTAACCCTGATTGCCTCCAAAAAACAAAACAACCCAAAGAAGAAATCACTATATCCTATGCTATATAATTATCTATCATATCTCAGAAGTTACTCCTGGAATGGACTTGATAAACTATATATGGTCCAATTCCTTCTTGTTCAAATGAGGAAAACTGAATCCCAAAGAAAGGGTGTGGCTGCTCCTATATTACATAATCCAAAGAGCTGGGAGTCAACTGGAGACTCTCTAGCTTCCCAGCTCCTTACTTGTGCTTTCTCTATTACTCAGTGTTGTCCTTAGCATCTTATCTGACCTTTTCCATCCTCTCCTGGGTGGCATCTCAGTTCCCCATTTGTTCCTATGTTCGATTCAGGGGTCTTTCCCCATTGAATCAAGGGCTGAGGATTGAAAGAAAGCAAAGAAGTTATTAGAGATAGCTTTATCCCCTCCTCCAGCCTGGACACTCTGGTCTCCTGTTGGCCCTTTTCTGACTTGATAGTGGATGTGCTGACACTCCCATATACTTGGGTCTATTTGTCCTTGGTCTTATACTCTTTTTTTTAAAAGTATATTAGCTAATCCCTGTTCAAGTCTCCCCACAGAGTCACTCTGTGAATATTAAGACTGCGGACAGAGGATTAACTCTATTTCTGAGGGGATAATAATTTTGAGGAGGGATGTGAAGCTGTGGAAAACTTGGACTTGACAAAGCAACAATGACTCATATAGTGGGGATGGAATGGGAAGCTGGTAGCAACAGAAACATACAGAATAGTATATTGGAGTGACCATTGACCTGGGGGGTAAAAAGACTAGGGTTCCAGTTCCAATTCAGTCACAACCTAGCTATGAGAGCCAAAGTCAGCCATTTAGTTGATTTATACCTCATTTTTCTTATCTATCAAGGGCAGATAATGATCCCACTTATTTTCTGATTTGTAAAAGGGCTACCCAACACTGTATAAATCTATCATTATTATTATTAATAGACATATGTTTTTATTTGGCAAGAAGAGCCCAAATTATACATATGTTTTCATTTGGTAGTCAAGGAGAGCTCAAATCAGAGGGGTAAGAAAGAAAAGGAAAGAGGGAGAAAGGGGGGTTAGAGAAAGAGAGGAGAGAGAGGGAGAAAGGAGAGGGAGAGAGAAGAGGGAAAGAGAAAGGGGGAGAGAGAGGAAGAGAGAGAGAAAGAGAGGGAGAGGGGACAGGGAGACAGAGGGAGACAGAGACAGAGATAGAGGGAGAGAGAGATGGAGAGAGAGAGAGAGGAGGAAGGAGGGAGGAAAAGGGAAGGGAAGGAGAAAAAAGGAGATTATACATATATTTTCCTTTGGTAGTTAAGGAGAACCCAAATTATACATATGTTTTTCTTTGGTAGTCAAGGAGAACTCAAATCAGAGAAACGGGAGTGGGGAGTTCAGGAGAGGAGGAAGGAATGAGAGAAGGAGGGAGAGAGAGAGAGAAAGGGAAAAACAGGAGAGAGAGAGAGAGAGAGAGAGAGAGAGAGAGAGAGAGAGAGAGAGAGAGAGAGAGAGAAGGGAGAGAAAAAAAGAGAGAGAGAGATGGGATGTAGGATGGCCTGGGTAATCCATCCCTAATACTAGAATATAGGGAATAAAATAATTCAGTGGAAAAGAGAAGGAAAGCTCCATCCCTGAAGGATGAGTAAGATTTGCAATGTGGGCTGAGAAGGGCATTGCAGATGAAGGCAATCAAGTCAATAATTTCCCTGAGTATATGTGTAGGAAGAGACAGTGAACTGAATTCTCTGGAGGAGCAGATACCATTGTTCTAACGATCCATACACTGGCTAACTGACAATTGAACACATCTCCCATTTAGTCATGGAGGGTCTCAAGATCTTGTAAAAAAAATGGGTAGTCTGTGCTCTAGATTGTGTCTAAGATTCCCTCCATTTCTGTGACCCCATTAGCTGAGAGTGGGTCTGTTAAACGGGGGGAGAGCAGGGAGATGCTTGGGAGAGCAGAGACCTGGATTTTCTAGTCTCAGCTCTGTCACTATCTCATGGTATGATCTCTCCCTGACCTAGACCCCCAGGTTCTTCCTCTGTAATGGAGGGGGCTGGACTAGATGGTCTCTAAGGTCCCTTCCAGCCTTGACATTCTATGCCTTTATAGTTCCACAATTCTAATTCTAAGAAAGGTTCTGGGTTGGTCTCCTGATGGGCTCTGGCCGGGGTCCTGGCGTGTTTGCCCTCGGCAATCAGGGGTGTGGAAATCAGCCTTTCTAAAGGACCAGATAAGAGAGTGGGGTGGGAAGGGGTGGGAAGAAAAAGGGGGCAGGGGACCTGGCTTGTTCTTTCTTGGAAACCACTGGGGGATGAGGAAGTGCCGCGAGCTCTGGGGCCTTGGTTCCCTCTGAGGTGGCACTATGGGGTCTGGGATGGGGATGAACTGCCAAGTTGGAGTCCATCCAGGGGAGGGAGAGGCTCTGGCACTCATACTAGCCCCGGCTTATGCCTGTGGTCAGTGTGGTAGTTGGCTGGGTTCTAAATATCGACAGATTCACCAGCTACCTATGAAACTGTGAAATGAGGGAGACTGGCAAAGTCCTTCCGGCCCCAGATGCCGTTTCACATTGCCTTCCTAACAATCCACAGTTCGAGAATCGCCTCTTTGGGCTAATAATTATGTTACTTAAGGGACAGAAATCAGATTTGTGACTTGGTTTGTGTAATGAGGTGACTCCTTCTACCTAGGTAGATTGGCATTTATCTGAAATTTATGGTCTCAAAGTGTTGCCTAGGGCTCAGAGAAATATGATTTGTCCCAGAGTCTTGCTGCAAGTGTGAATCAGAGGGTGTTAACTCAGGATTTCTTAGCTTGGAGGCTGGAGCTAGTTCTAAGAAGCACAATCACTACTGCCTCTGGAGTAAGAAAACCTAGCTTCAAATCCCACCAATGGTGTTTAGAAACTTTGTTTTCTGGGTCAACTTACTCAACCCCTTTAGGGCTCAGTTTTCTTATTTCTAAAATGAGGGGATTGGACTGAGGTCCCTTCCAGTTTGAAAGAAAAGCTTCTCACTCCAAAATGAGAATGAATGTATTATTTTCCTTGGGAAGAGAGTGATAGAGAAAAAGATGCTGGAGGGTCCTGACAATTTTGTTCTCTCGTGGACTGACCCTGTTAGGGAGGCAGGGAGAAGAAAGATGGGAGTTCTAGAGAGAAAGGAAAAGAGTATGAGAAGGATGAGAGAGAGAGAAAGGGGGAGAGAGAGAGAGAGAGAGAAGAGAGAGAGAGAGAGAGAGAGAGAGAGAGAGGAGAGAGAGAGAGAGAGGAGAGAGAAGAGAGAGAGAGAGAGAGAGAGAGAGAGGAGAGAGAAAGAGAGGAGGAGGAGAAGAGAGAGAGAGAGAGAGAGAGAGAGAGAGAGAGAGAGAGAGAGAGAGAGAGGAGAAAGAGGGAGAGAGGAGAAAGAAGAGAGACAGAGAGAGGAGAGAAAAAAGAGAGAGACACAGAGAGAGACAGAGATGCATTGTTAAGAACTTTGAGTTCCTAAGGTTGGGATGGAAACATGGAGAGAAATCAGGAGGGTTAGGTTCTGGTTCCCCACTGTGCCACTGACTCATTGAATGATTATTATAAAGATCCAATAAGATAATTAATGACAAGGGAAATTCTATCACATTTTACTTATCATAGTTATTAATGTAATGAATATTTTATCACTTCTACCAGCCTGGAAATTCTGATCCCCTTCAGTGTCTAGTATGTAGGAGGGATGGGTGAATAGAGGAATAAGAATGGAGAGAGTAGAAAAAGGATCGAATGAAGTAAGTTATAAAGAGGTTTAAAAGACCAAGGATAAAGAGAGGCAGTGTGAACAGATGCCAGAAAAGGAGGATTCAATTGAAAAATGGGGCACTGATAGCAGATGAAAAATTCAAACCAGGTTTTTTGTCTTTTCCAGAAGGTTTCAAATCCTAAACTCAGAGGGTATAAAGCTACAAGGGACCCTTGGGATCACCTCCCTCCTTATGATGGAAGTCCTTCTGTTGTATCCCTAATAATTGTCTCTACAGCTTTTGTGTGAATACTTACAGAGATGAGTGCACTAACCTAGAGGTACCCCCTTTATGGTGGACTATCGCCATAGTCTACCATATAGTGGCCTATCAGAAAGCCCTTATTGTTATTGAGCTAAAATCACCTTCTATGTAATTTTTCTCTAATTGCTCCCAGATGCCTTCTGGAGATAGACAGACTTTCTCCTTCCTCTTCCCCATCACAAGTCTTGAGATATTTGAAGAGAACAATTATGTAGTTCCTGCCATCCTTGAAATCTTCCCCTTCTTCAGGTTCCTTTAATTAAGAATTACTTAGATACTGATTCATTATCCTTACCCTTCTCCAGATTTGCTCTAGCTTCCCCCCTAACATCTATCCCCCCAAAAAATTGGCATCCAAACAAGAAAGAATGCTCTAATCATGGTCTGGCCAGGGCAGAATATGCCCATTCTGAGCACTTAACCAGAATGGTGAGGAGACTTGAAGCTGTCTCTTGAAGATGAGTTAAAAGAATTGGGGTTAGCTTGGAGAAGAGATTTGGAAGAAAGCATGACCACAGTCGTTAAATACCTGAAGGACCATTAAGAGAAAGAGAGATTCAATTTTTGGGGGTGGGGGGAGAAGGAGAGCTCTAGAGTTAATAAAGGGAAGTTAGAGGGAGGCAGATTTTGGTGGATTATAGAAGAATGAATGTATTTAAGCAGAGGCTAGATGACTACTTGGTGATATTAAGGGGATTGCTCTCCTTTGGACTAAATGCTAATTTTTGAGATTTCTTCTGACTGAACAACTTTGATTCTAAGACTATCACCTTCTTTGTCCTAGATATAAAACTTTTAATATGAGAGTGAAGTTTAGAAATGTCTAAAATGTATTTTTTTTTAAATCTGGGTAGTGTTGAGCCTCTTTCTCCAGTTGCTCACTTTCTCCAGTGAAACTTTTGTTCAGTAACTCTCTCAGGACCCCAGGGCCTCATTCTACTCAACTAGAAGGCATTAATCAAGTGGCAAGAATGATGGTTCAAATTCAAAACACTGTCCCACATTGACTTTCAGCAAGTTACTTTATTTTTTTAGGTTCCAGTTTCCTCATCTGTAAAGTGATCGAATATGACTAAAGTCACTTCCAGCTCTGAATCTATGAACCCATAAACTTGTTCCCCTTTACCCAGAGGGTGGAGTAGGCATTTTACTGGGATTAGCCATATTTCTAGATTTCAATCTAAAACAGATAACTTTTCAAAGTCATGTAGTAGAGGGACAGGTCTGTAGAGGATATCTATATACACAAACAACAAGCTGGTGCTAAAGTCAAACAAACAGGACAGATATTTATGGGGTACAGATGGAGGAGAGCCAGCAAGAAGGGGAAAAGAGGGGAATTCCATGTTGAGCCGGAGGAAGAGAGAGGTCAGGGTAAGTTCTTGGTACTGGAAGGGTATTGTGAATATTTTTGGTGCTGATAGAGAACTTCATAGCCTGTAGGGTAGGGAAAGAGGAATGGAAATTTCAAAATAACAGTAAGAATTTAAAGATGAATATAGGCCAAACAGAAATCCAGACAATTCCAAAATGGCAGCTAGAGACATCTATAGTCTTTGACGATTAAACTGAATACTTTGTCATAGTTCATTTCCTCTTACATGTTTTTTTTTTAATGCTAGCCTTCTCAGATGAAAGCTCTCACTCTTCCCTCCTTTCCTACCTTTGGTCTAGATCCAGAAAACCTCCCTTGGCCTGGAATCTCAGACCACTGGGATCCCTTTTCTTCCTACCTCCTCCAGGAAGTCTCCCTTGGCCTGGAATCTCAGGAACTCTTTTCTTCCTGAATTTATCTATACCATTTGATTTCAATTTATGCCATAAGAAGACCAAATATTTTGGGAAAGTGAACTTGGACTGAGAGTAAGATGTCTGGCAAGGCCATTTATTTGCATTATATGAACATATCACTTCAAGGGAATAAAAGTAAGGGGAAGGGAATAAGCATTTATATAGCACTTACTATGTGGCAGGCACTGTGCTAAGCGATTTACAAATATTAGCTTGTTTGATCCTCACAACAATCCTGAGAAGCAGGTACTATTATTCTCTTCCATCTAACAATTGAGGAAATTGAGGTAAATGGAGGTTTATAGACTTGCCCAGTATCACACAACTATTAAAGTGTTTGAGACTGGATTTGAACTCATCTTCCTGAGTGCAGGTCCAAGGCTCTGTGTACTGTACTACCTAGTTACCCCTGAACTTTTTTTTAAAACTAGTAAGGAAAAAAAAGATACTAAATGAGATGATAGGTAAGCTACTTAACTTAGTTTCCTCATCTTTAAAATTAAGAGACTGGAAGCGTTGACTTCCATGGTCCCTTCCAGCTCTGAATCTTTGATTCTATGATCTTTAAGGTCTTTTCAGGATCATAGGCTTCTGAAAATCTAATCTATTCCACAGAGACATTTCCTGCTTCCTTTAGATTATGAGCAAACTCATGACCTGAATGTGAGGATGCCATTCTTCCCAAGAGGTGAGCGCTCCAAAATGGCAGCTGAAGCTCTGGTCATCCTACCTGAGCCTTCTCTCTCCTTATCCAATAGACTCATGCCTCCATAACCACTCTGAGATTATTGAGACACCTGCCCCCGTCTCCAGCCTGGGACCTGCAAGGAGATTTCATCTCCTCTCTCCACTCCATCTTGCTGAAACTAGAGACAGAAACTTTCTCCTTTTATCTTACCCAAAGCAAAGTTGGAGATTATTCAGTCTTTACTAGGCAGCTATGGAAATATTAAAAGTCATGTGAACAGGAGCTGAAGAAAAGTAATAGTTTATAGTGCTTTGTTTTTACAATCACTATCAACTGGACAGCAATCAACCACCTCTATCTCTGCTCTCAGGCTGACCTGGGAAAGGTCAGCCCTTGCCCATGGGACCTAAATCATCACCCCCTCAGCCCAGTTTGTACTGTGCTGCTTTTATACATGCTGCTCCCAGAAGCCTCTGGGACTCTTCCCTGCAGAAGTCTGCTTTTCCCTCAAACCCATGCTTGCTGCTTTGGTCCCTGGTCAAGTCTGAATCCTCCTTAGAGGGAATTCGTTTTTCAACCCTCTCTGTTTGAACTCAAATCCTGGCACCTACAAGGTCCTATCCATTTGGCATGTAGAAATTCTCCTGTTTGAGCCTTTTACTTTTTCTACCAGGACCAGGACTCATTGTTCTCCTTTCCAGTTTTTAAAACCTTCACCCTAATAGGGAAGTGCTCTGTACTCAGAATCAGAGACCTGAGTTTTGAGTCCCAACTTTGCCATTCTAACTCCCTGTTTGACTTTAGGTTAATCTGAACCCTTCTCTGTGCCTCTGTTTCATGAGCCTATGAAATCACAGGACACAGCCTTTCAAGACTAGAAGAATCCTTCGAGATGATCTGACCTAAGCCTTTCATTCCACATTTGGGAGAGGATGGAGCAGACATCAAGAGCAAGAGAGGGAGAAATGATCTCTAGAGTCAGAAAGTTTTTTTTGTGTTGGTTTTTTTGTGTTGCTGTTCATTTATGTCTGACCACATTTGGGTTTTCTTGGCAAAGATACTGGAATGGTTTGCCACTTCTTCAATTCATTTTACAGATGAAGAAAGTGATACAAAGACCTGAGTTCAAATCCAGCCTCAGATACTAGCAATATAAGCTTGGACAAATCTTTTAACCTCTGTTTTATAATAATAATAATAATAATAATAATAATAACAACAATAACAATAGATAGCATTTATATAGCACCTACTATATGGCAGGCATTTTACAAATGTTTTCTCATTTGATCTTTATAACAACCCTGGTAGACAGGTGCTATTATTACCCTATTTTCTAGTTGAAGAAATGATTTGAATTCAGATCTTTCTGATTCTGGGGTAGCTAGGCAATACAGTGGAGAGAGTGCTGGGCTTAGAGTCAGAAAGTCTTACTCATCTCCCTGAGGTCAAATTCAGTCTCAGCCACTTACTAGTTGGGTGATTCTGGGCAAGTCACTTAACTCTGTTTGCCACACTTTCCTCATCTGTCAAATGAGCTGGAGAAGGAAATGGCAAACCACTCAAGAGTCTTTGGCAAGAAAATCCCAAATGGGGTGACAAAATGTCAGACATGGCTGAAAAGATTGAACAATAAGAGCAATTTCCCAAATCCAGGACAGGTATTCCATCAATGTCACTCAGATTCCTCAGCTATAAAATGGGGATAATAACAGCACCCATCTCTTAAGGTTGTTATGAGGATCAAATGGGATAATTTAATAAAATACTTAGTATGGTTCCTGGCACATGCTGTAATTATTATTACTTAATTATTTAGCAGAGAAAAATGTAAATTCCTTATACCTGGACTAAAAAAAATAACAGTTTCACAAGAATGATATAGAGCTGTGGTTAGACAACATTTTGTGTCAAAAAGATCTGTAGATTTGAGTGTATTTCAGATTCAATATGAGTTAGCAGTATGACAGTTTAACTGTAGAAGATGGCATCAAGAGGAGGAAGGTTCAGAAGGAAGGGGGTACCATTTATGCTTCCCTCTGCCCTGCCAGACCATATTTGAAACATTGTATTTAATGTAAAGAACCATATTTTAAGAAGGACACTGACAAGCTAGGGAGTCTACAGAGTAGGACTACCAGGATACTAAGGGAAATGGAAACCCTGTGCCATTAGAGAATTGATTGAAGGATTCCAGGCTGTTTAACTTGGAGAAGACCCAGTGGGAACATAATTGTTGTCTTTAAATACTTGAAAGGCTGTCAGGTGAAACAAGGGATTAAATTAATTCAATTTAGATCCAGAGGACAGAAACTGAGGCAACTGGGCAGCAGATTTAGACTCAATATATAGGAAAATTTCCTAACAAAATGGCTCTCCCAAAATGAAAAGGGCTGTCTTGGAAGGCATTGGGTTCCCCTTCCCTGAAGGCCTTCAGGCAGTGTGGGTGGATGACCATTTCTTATTGATGTCACAGAAGAGAATTCCTACTCAGTGATGGGCTGGCTGGATACTAGATGATCATTGAGGTTTTTTTCCCAAATCTTCAGGGATTCTGTGATTCTCCCCTGCTCTTTCTTCCACTATTCTATTTCTTTTTCTGCTATGTTTCCCTTTGTACTTTTTTTTTGTCTTTGTTGTAGAGAAAGGGATGGAAAAACAGAACAAAGAAAGGAGGAGAAAGAGGGGGAACGTGGGCAAAAGAGTGAAGGAAAAGGATTGAGGGCAGATGGAAGGACTAGTCTTTGGCCTCTAGGTCACCCTGAGCATGAGTAAGACACACTGTCTCAGAAGGAAGTTTCTGATGAAATTGCTGTCCTGTTTGCCATTCAATTCCCCCTGAGAACCTCTGGCTTAGTTCCTACCACACCCCTTTCCTCAGTACCTCCCATCCCATAAAATCTTGTCCAGTACACTCAGTCTGGACTCTTTACTTCTGGGGGACACACAGACCTGGATCCCATCCATTAGGTCAACATATGTTCCCCTTCCCAGGTAAGACCACCTAGGTGCACTTATGTCCCAAAGTGGGTGAGTAGTGAGAGAGAACTTTGGTCCTCCAGAGCCTAAGGTCTTATTTTATTATTATTACTATAAGGTTTCTGTCTCCTGCTTTGGGGGTTTGAGGGTGGATGTCATGCTGCTGAACAGAAATAGGAATCCTCAGCCCAATGGACCAAATTGCCATCATTAATAACTGTTATTATACAGTAAATGAATTCATCATATTCCCAGGGCTGTATCCACTATTTCTCAGGGATGCCCTGGACCTGGCTTAAGGCTATGATCACTGGGACAGGGCTGGCTTGCAAGGAGAAGGAAGAGGAGGAGGAGGAGGTGGGAAATAAAATTGATTTCCCACCCACCCATCCTCAATTGGCATAGTGGGGCTGAACTGGCTATAGCTCCCACTTGAGCAGGAACCTGTATCCATTTCCTTGGGGTTCAGTGGCCATATTCACTCCCAAGTGGACGCCAAAGGCCAGTCATTGCTCCTCTCTTCCTTCAGGTCCCGTTATTCTTATCTTATCATATCCAAGGACTGGAATAGGGCTGAGGGCCTGAGATGTGTAGACTAGGGATTGTAGATGAGATAGAAAGGGGTGGTAGAAAGAATGGAGTCAGGCTGAGTATGGAGAGAGGGTGGTGGGTGATTGACTGAGACCTTTTTCTGCTCACCCCCACCCCCTTTTGCCCCAATTAGGAGAATTCCTTTATTCTGCTTCAGCCCAGGGCTGAGAAGGGGACATCTGGGACTGTGTCTGAGGGTTTCCCCATATTGCTCTGAGGCTCAGGAGCTGCTCCTTGGGAGGAAGAGGATCTAGAAGCCATGGGCCTCCCCACCCAGTTCCTGGCTCTGCTGCCGGGACTATGCCTTGGTGAGCTGAGTGGCTGGGCAGCCTTACCCAGTGAGCCTTCTCTCTACCCTTTCTTCTTCTTCCTCTGTCCTTTCTTTGTCCTGTCTCCCTAATCTTTTCTTTCTCTCCTACATGGAAGAGACCTCAAAGATTATCTAGTCCAGGGGTCCTCAAACTACGGCCTGCGGGCTAGATGCGGCAGCTGAGGACATTTATCCCCATCACCCAGGGCTATGAAGTTTATTTAAAAGCCCACAAAACAAAGTTTTTGTTTTTACTATAGTCTGGCCCTCCAACAGTCAGAGAGACAGTGAACTGGCTCCCCTAGTTAAAAAGTTTGAGGACCCCTGATTCTAGTCCGTACTCTATCTACCCATCCCTACCTTTTTTTTAATAGGTGAGGAAAATTGAATTTGGGAGAAAAATCTTGCCCAAAGTCACTTAGTGGCAGAGCTGAGAATGGAATCCAGGGCTCTTGACTCTCCAGTGCAGGGCCATCTTTGCCTCCCTTCTATCCCCCCATTTTCTATCGACTTCCTTTAAGCGAAGGAGCTTTCTGGAGGAGAGGGAGTTAGAATAGGATAAATCTAGCCAATTGTGATGATCCCAAGGGTTCCCCAGAAAATACCTTTACCTGTTTGTTCTGAGAGTATCTCCCTCTAGCCCCAGTGTCCACCCTTCCTCCGTTTCCCCTGAGAGCAACATGTGTAGCTCCTTCCTTGTCTTCATCCCTGCTGTACAGGGCTGTCCTGGGCTGCAGGGAACAACCCCACCATGGGGAACAGTTCTATCCTGGGGATTATCAGAACAGGGACTACCACCAAAGGGACCAACGCCACTACAGAGACCACCGTGGGGAACAATGCCATCACAGAGAACAATGGCACCCCGGCCAGCAACTCCATTCTGGGGAACAGTGCTACCACGGGGAACAACAGCACTTGGGACTACAAAATCACCTTAGAGACCAAACATGTCTTGGGGAACAACGCTACCATGGGGAACAACAATGCGGTTACAGGGAACAGTGCCATCACAGAGACCAAAATCTTGGGGATCAGCAATATCATGGGGAACAGTACCATCGCAGAGATGCATATCTACCTGGGGAGCAAAACTCGAGTGACCAACAGTACCATGGGGAGCACTACCGCCGCAGGGACCCTGCGGAACAAGAGCTCAGAGAGCAACGCTTCCATGGGGAACAATGTCACCACCGGGAACCAAACCTTGCAGAACAAGAATATCTTGGGGAGTATCACCACCGACAGACAAGCCCCGGAAAACAGCGATATCTTGGGGAGCCATTCCATCACCGAGATGCGAGCCACGGAGAGCAGCGGTACCTCGGAGACCAATTCCACCACCGGCACTCGAGCCACGCAGAACGCTACCTGGGGGACCAACGCCATCACCCCCGAGAGCGTTTCCGCGGAGACCGGCACCCAGGAGAGCGTCTCCATGGGGATCAGCACACCCTTGGGGAACAGCACCTCCTTGGGGACCAGCGCCACCACAGAGAACAAAATCCTGGAGAATATCATCACAGAGAACACTGCCGTGGGGAACAGTTTCACCACCGAGAGCCGTGCCATTCTGGAGAGCAGACTTACCACAGAGAACCCCGGCATGGGGAGCAAAATTTCCGAGAACGTCACTCTGGGGAACGGCACCACAAGGAACAGTGTCTCCACGGGGATCAGCGGAGACACCTTGGGGAACAATGCTACCATGCTTCCACTCTTGGGGAGCAATGTCACCACGGGGAGCGCCAACACAGGGAGCAAGGGAGTCTTGGCGAAGACTATCAGCCCTTTGGAGGAAGACACACGGGTGAGTTAGAGCTACGGGGCTGGAGGGAGGGGATGCTACGATCCGAGGCTCTTTCTGAGTCACCTTCCTCCCATGTGCTCTCCTGGGCTCTGAGCTTCTCCAGAAAAATGAACACAGCATCCACAGCCACATCCCACGGCTCTGTCTCATGGTGACCAAGGCCCTCCCAGGGCTTAGCAAACCCCTGTCCTAGGAGGGAGCGGGTAGGCCCGTGCCATGAGTTCTTTGGTAGTGGGATCTTGCAATCAGGAAACTCCAGACCCCAAGGCTTCTTCAGCTTTTCACCTGAAAGGTGAAATAATACCTTATTTCATACATAATAATATGTACATAATATTACATGTTACATACATAATGTACATAAAAAGTACACAAATCAAACATTTGCTGATGAGAAATCATGATTTTGTGACCTCCATATTCAGTTATGAGACCCTTCATGGGTTGTAACCTAAAGTTCAAGAAGCTAATCTAAAGCCTTTGGTTTGAATAGAAATTAAGTGATTTGCCTGGACCGCACACCTAGGATGGGTTAGAAATAGACCATAAATCCAGGTTTTCCTTTCTGCAAGGCCAGCTCTGGAATACAGAACACGGCTTCTGAAAAATGTGATTATCAGTATTTATCATCCTCCTCCTCCTCAGAGCTGGGGTCCAGCTCTGGCTGGCTGTGGCGTGGGGAGGAACAGGCCTATGAAGGACTAAACTGAACTCAACTAGACTGGTTTGGGCTTGGGATTTGCTGTTAACACATGGAGGAACTTGACTCAAAGGAAAGAACTCTAAACTGGGTAACCGGAGTCAAGACTCCTGGGTTCTGGTGGTATCTTTGCCATTAATTTTCGGTTTGGAGCTAAAGTTTACCTCCTTTCTCTGGGATTTTGTTCTCACTTTCTGTCAAACGAAAGTGATAGACACCTGTTTCCCTCTGGGGATTCCCTCAGAAATCAAATGAGATAACAGGTGGGAATATGGTCTCTGAATTGTAAAGCTCTGTATATTGCTATGTATGAGTTATTATTCTAAAGGTGTGGCCCATGTCTCTTCCTTCTCCTAGATCCCCCAAAAGCGTAACCCAGAATAGGCAAGGAAGTGGCTTAGGAAAGATGGCAGGATGGTGGGGAGTAAAGCCATGATTCATCTCATCAGATATTCCTTGTTTCTTTTCTCCCTTAGTGCCGGGATTCTGGGATAAACGGTGAGTGTCTGATCTCTCAGAAGCACATACCTTCTCCTATTTTCCTTCCTTTTCTTGGGACATTCTAAGTCAAGAATCCTCACTATACTCTCCTTTCTCTCCCCATCAGAAACAGCACTGTGCCGTGGTGAGCTCAGGTAAGGAGCACATTATTTTGCTTTTTTTTTGGTTCAGGGCAGTTGGGGGGGCAGGAGGGGAGGTCACATAGCCAGTAAGTGTTGAGATTTGATTCAGATCCTCCTAACTCCAGAGCCAGTGCTCTATCCACTGTGCTACTTAATTTCTGATCAGGCCAGACCAGGATCTCGGGTGGGAGGGAGGGAGTTGAAAGCTATCTGGGGATCTAGGGGTCAGAAACCAAGGATCTGGGGAACAGAGGGTGGGAATGGGAGGATCCTGAAAGTTAGAAGTCAGGGGAGCCAGAGCTCCAGGGGAGTAAGGATTTAGGGAGAAAGGGGTAAGAGTTCTGTGGAGCTGGGGGCTCTTTAACCCCTCTGGAGTTAAAGGGGAATTCAGCAACCTGAATTGTTGGGACTCCAGAGATTATCTCTATAGAAGATATGTGCTTACAATTATATTTTTCCTAGAAAGCAATCATTCATTCAATCAACAAGAATTTATTTTTTTTCTTTTTTAATAACAGCTTTTTATTTTCAAAATATATGCAATTCAACATCAATCTTGCAAAACCTTGTGTTCCAAACTTTTCTCCCTCCTTTGCCCCCATCCCCTCCCCTAGACAACAAACAATCCAATATATGTTAAATATCAACAAGCATTTATTCATTGTTCACCTCTGGACTCCTCAGTTCATATCCTATTTTATAGTCACTTCTTCCTACTCCCCTACCTCCCATTTTTGTGTTCTAAAACCTTCGAATTTAGCTTCTTTATCTCTCCTGCTTGTTCTTCCACTTAAAGGATGGGCAGAGATAGTGGCCCCTATCCAGGTCAGGTGTTTTGAGGCCTCAAAATCTCCCCAGCTCTGCCCCCAGCACAGCCTCTGCCCTCACTTGTATCCCAGGGACCAAGGCAAAACAAAATTAGGCTGGGAGATATCTCCTCCATCAGACTCCTCTGCCCCTTCCTCTGGTCTTTGAGAAATCTTTTTCTGTCCCCTTCCCATTACAAATCACCTTTGGTCCAAACCTCTCCTACACTCTCTTGGCCTGGAAGGAGAAAATCTTTCCTTAATGCCTCTCTACATCCAGCTATTCCTACACCTGTTTTTAGCAGAACACCTTCCAAGCAAGCTCAGTTCTCTTAAGCCCTTTACTCCTCCCTCTCCCTGACAAACTTATCCTGGTCCTCACTCTTTCATCTACTCTTAGCATCCTCAGCACACCACCAGCAGGAGGTCTGCTGCACTTGGCAGAGGACTTCTCACCCAGCCAGCAAAAAAAGCAAAAAAGCAAAGGCTTTTTAGTAAAGCCTTTGAAAGAATGAATGAGTGAGTGAGTGAGTGAATGAGTGGGAAAGCATTAAGTGATTACTATGTACAAAGCTCTGTGCTAAGCGCTGGGTATACAAAGAGCAAAGACTATTCTTGCTCTCAAATGGGAGGAGGGTTTGACTCTGAGTTAAATGGAAAGGTTTTATAGTTATTAAGATGTAGTGGAAGAACTTTGCCACAAAACCAAATCCCATAGTCTTTTACTGTTAACTGTCCCATGTTTCCTGCCGTCACCCTTGGGAGGTCCAGGGATAACCATGGAGGATAGAGGACATTGAAAGGAGAGGAAATTGATAGGTTCCTAATAAGAAAGTAGTGTTTCCTGAGTTCTAACCATGCTCTGTGGCTTCTCAAAGGAAGTAGGGAGCAGGTAGGAGAGTATGGATCATATTAAGTTACATACTACACCTATCTACTCTCTTAACAGGGAACCCCAGAAAGGTAAGGAAAGTAGGGGAAGCAGTATCCTTCAGTCCCTGAAGCCCTGATTCTCCCAGTGAGTCCCAAGTTATAGTGAAAAGTGTCAGCATTCATCCCAAATGTTTAATGATAGACAGTGTTTAGCTTGTGGAGAGGGACTAATGGTCAAGTAGAGGCTAGATGTGATGACCATAGAGTGATTTCTCATTCTCTCTCTCTCTCTCTCTCTCTCTCTCTCTCTCTCTCTCTCTCTCTCTCTTTTTCTCTCTTTCTCCTGTATCTCAGCTCTGGAGAAAGTGCCAAAGACATCAGCCTAAGGGATTTTATCTGCCAAAAGGTAAGTTGGAGGTCCTATGGACACCAATTCCCAGTCTTTCTCTCCTGCCATGTCCTCTCTTCTGGCCCCTTGGAGACTAAAAATCTCACCTACAAAGTCCTATTTCTGCTTTCCAAAGCCCTAGCTCCTCTGACCTTAAAAATTCCACACAGTCTCCTGGCTTTTTGGGAACGTGTTTGGATGGAGCCCATTTCCTCCTCCATTTATCCCAATGGTTCTGGGAATTCTCTCCTAGTTTCTTGCTTTGGTTTCTCCTCAAAAGCCCTGGGATGAGGTGGCCTTGAGCAAATTATAAACTTTCTGGGCCTCAGTTTCCTTATCTCTAAGGTTCATGGGTTGGACTAAGTAATTGGATGATGAAGTGGGTAGAGCACTGGGTCCGGAGTCAGGAAGACTTGAATTCCAATCTAGTCTCAGATACTCAATAGCAGTGTCACTTTGCACAAACCATTTTGTTTCTATTTGCCTCAGTTTTTTCAACTGTAAAATGGGGATAATAGTAGTACTGATTGTCCAGAGTTATTGGGCAACTTAATGAGAATATTTGTAAAGCATTTAGGCTAGTGCCTGGCTACATAATAGGTGCTATATAAATGCTGACTGCTATTATTAGTTTTCTATGCATGTAATTATTATTATATTATATGTATAATATTATTTGTGAATAATAATATTATCATTATTCTATGAAACAGCTTTGTGGAGAGAAAACATATAGAGTTTATAGTCACAGACTCTGCACTTAGCTCTACAATCTCCTATCTGTGATTTTTAGCTATAGTTTCTTTATCTGTAAGATAAAGGGGTTAATCTAAGTGGTCTCTAACAATACTCTCAAGTCTGGATCTTTAACTTTATGGTCTCTAAGGTATTTTATTAAAAAAATAATTATCTTATTTATTTTTAAAACACACATTTCTTTATGAATCAGGTACTTTACTTTTCTAGAAATCTTTTGAATTGGGAAGTTATGAAAGGTAGAGGACTATGGGGCAAGGGTCTGAACACCAAGGATAGGGGGTCCTGTGGAGGAAGAGAAGAGCCCTGCAGGGCATAGGGAAGGTGGCAAAGTCTTGAAAACAAGCTTTGACAAGTTAGTGGTTTTGTGAAGCAGCAAACCAGGGAGTGGGGAAGTGGGGGGGTTGTGGGTGGAAGTGGAGAGGGGCTTAGTTCTGTAACTTTTTTGAAATTTCCCTCTGGATTCTGATCCCCAGAGAGCCCAAGGGTCACTGCTGAACAGAGGAGAACTAGACGTGAGACTGAGCAGGGCCAAGTGTAAAGATCAAGGGATAATACAGACCTTGGTCCTGATTTTTAGCTACGTCCTCACAGAACTCCAAGACATCCTTGTCCAGGTACCTGTGGGAGACCCCCTGAGGGATGGGATGGGAGATGGAAGGATGGGCTCTGGGCAGGGGACCACGCAATATCTGGTGTTTCACAAATCCTAGTGACCCAGAATTTTTAACATGTCTTCTCTAGCTCTCAGGCTGAATGATATGATAAAGGGAGGGAGCTGCACCCAGGAAATGACCTGGCATTTAGACTGTCTGGTACCTTTCCTTGGGTCTCTTGTCTCTGTTTTCCTATGGAGGACCCTGGCTGGGGTGGGCGGGGGCAGGCCCTGGGTTACTCACCGACAAGTGGATAACATGTTTTGGGGAAAATGCCTGTGTTTGTTTCAGCTGAATGGCTCTCTCTGCCACGCTGCCACTAGGAAAGCTTTGTGGACCCTTATGCTACAGGGACGACTGGATTTTAAGGATACCCCATCCCTGCGCTGGTGGTTCCAGGGTCTCCTCCAGCCCTTTCTGACATCACTGTCCAGAGATGAACGATGCTTTCCCCTCAATACCCTGAACTGCAAACAATACCAGGCTTTGTAGGTTTGCTAGACACTGGATTCTTTTTCCATCTTCCCAGAACCCAGATGGGGAGGCTAATCAAAATCAACAACTTTATTTCCCCCAACATAGAAGGTGTTTGGGCTTTATTTTCTCAAAATATAGAACCGATCATTCTGGGTTGTGGCTGGGAGGTGGAAGGGAGAAATAGAGAAGGTAAGAAGACTCTGTACTTAAGGAAACTCTTGGTCTATGGCCCTTAGTGCCCCATAGTTCTCTGTTCCTTACCCTTAGGAAGCCCCCTGAGAGAGCTCTTAGTATGAGGGGAGGTAGTATTCTTGTCCTTGGGGAGCCTTGGTCTGGGCAGGTTAAAATATAGCCCCCATCCTCTGAAGGTTAAATCTCAGAAGACCTTTTCCCATCCTTGGGAAATATTTGGTCTGAGATCTGCATTCTTTACTCCTTCCCCTACCAGGAATCTTTCATTTTGAGGGAAAGTTTGGTCCCTGCTCACTCAAAAGGCAACATGACTCCCATAAGTCTGAAGGGGAACTGTATCCCTGTTTTTGTTACTGAAGCAGATAACATTTCCCCCTTCTGAGGAAGCCTGCAGTGTGCGAGCAAGACATAATCCTCCATCAGGGAGCCTCCAGTTTTAGGGAGAGATATGGTCTCTGCCCTCAGAGAGCCCCTTCCAGAGGGGACTTGTTCTTGGGGCATTCCCAAGCTGCCCCTTACCCTTAGGGAGCCACCTGAGGGAACCCTTAGCATGAGAGAGAGATAGTATTCTTGCCCTTTCTCCTCCTTTCTGATGGGGAGACATAGCTCTTGCTTCTAAGGAGCCCCCAATCTGAGGGAGGAGACACAATCCTCATGTCTGAAGGGAGGATAATGGCCTCCACTCCCAGGGAACTCTGTCTGAGGGAGAGAGAAATGGCTCTGGTCCTCAGGGAACCCACTTCCTAAGAGAGAAAAAAATCAAATCTGTCTTTGATAAACTCACACAGTGAGGTCCCATACCAGCAGAAGCAGAACCCGGAGGCTTCTATTACTGGGCACAAAAACTATTTTCCCAATCAGGTTCCCATCCTAAAGTCTCATGAGTCCTGTCTCATCCTCACACACATTTCCATTAAAGGCTCAAATCTGTCTCTTAGCTAAGTGTAGAAAAGCAAGGAATTGGTGGTTTACTTAGAACCTGCCAGCCCTGTCCCATCAGTCCAGTTAAACCCTGCACATGCCCTGTCTCTCTATGGCTGCTGTTTCAATTCTCACAACTCTCAAACTATCTTGTGAAAATACCTTGGTCACTGCAAGATTCCATACAGATGTGAGCGTGAGAGGATTAATACAGGTATATGGGAGAATTCACAAGGAAAAGACCTAAAGCTGTTATTGGACAACAAGCTGCATACAAATCAATAGTGTCATTGATTTTTAGGGAAAAAAGCAAATGTGTTCTTAGATTACATTAATAGAAGCATCTTGCCTAGAAAAAGAGAAGTAATCACCTTCCACCCCATCGCCTGATGAGAACACAACTAGAATATTGCTTCCAGTTCTGGACACCACATTTTAGGAGAAATATTAATAAACTGAAGTGTGTTCAAAAGAGTGATCTGGGGACCCATAACTATAACAGACATGGATCATTTGAAGAAATTGGAGATTTCAGAGTCTGGTGGAGAAGGGTCAGTCATATGAAAGAGGTATTATTAGGAACTGTAAGGCTAAGAACATAGTTCTTGTTAACAATTAGTAATAAAAGACTTCCTCATAAGGTAGCAAACTCTGTCATGGGAGGACATCAAGCAAGCCCTAGATAACCAGTCTCTGAGGGAGTTATGGTGAGGATTTCTTTCTGTGTTGAGACTGAACTAGATGAGATGGAGAGAGATTCACCCATCCTAGATCAGTCTAGATTACAGCATCAGATTACTGATACTGGTTTTTCCCCTTTATCACCAGTCTAGTCTCCTGCCTATATCCCATCTCCTACAGGTACCTCTCCTACTCTAACCTGGAGCAGGGGAAGGTGCCTTCCCCTCCATATATACATAGCACATTTTTGCAGACTGCTGATCCCAATTGTCATATCTAATTAAGCCTGGCAGGTATGCTATCATTGTCCTCTCTGAAGGGAATGATGAAGAGGGTCATCTAAGGATCATTTAGGGGATGTTGGGGTCTTGCACCATGTGAGTGTCTGGTTTTCTAAAAAGCCCCTGGGGTTGTGTCCCAGTGTGAAAAGGCTGGATATGGAATTTGAGAGGATGAGCCAAGAGATCCAAGAAGCTGTCTACACAACTTTCCAGCGGCCTGTCCTGACACGCCTGAACACCGGTGGTGAGGATCCTTCACCCACTTTCTCCTCCTTTTGGCTTTCTTTATAGTGGAGGAAAAAGAGGAGAGGAAAAATTGAGTTCAGAAGGCATAGGAGAGTGGAAAGTGGTGAAGAGAGGAAGAAATGAGTGGGTTAGGGTGGGACAGCAAAGGGGGATACAAACAGGAGAAATACAGAACTTGGGAGCTGATGGAAAGAGAAAAAAAAAGGGATGAAAATGAAGAACCTAAGAGAGGGGAAAAAAAGAAAATAGAGCAGAGGAGGAAATCAAAATAGCCTAGTAGAAATGGACAGAGAAGATCTAGATGGCTGCTCATCAGTTCCTCCCCCTTCTGCCTACTTCATTTCCCCTCCCATCTCTGCCCTAATGCTGATTGCCAGCATCCCACCCCACATGTCCTACTATGGATGTATCCCATCTGAAGCAGGGAGGGGAAGGACGACTGGTGATGGGCCATGTCTCTGCCAGGGCTAACCTGCGTTCCAGAGGCCAACAGCAGCACAGCTTGGTTGGATGCTAACCTGGGCCGATTTAGCCAATTTGCCACATATCAGGACCTGGTTACTCTCAACACTGAGTTTGATGGGGTAAGTCCCAGTTTGTGGAATGAACAGAGAAATCGAGGAATTTTGGGTTCCAGGGGTACCTAAGATTTGCTAGTGCTCACCCATGTTCATCCCAGGATTTAGAGGGCAATTCTGGTCCATGGAAAAGGAGGAAGATCTCCAGTAGAGCCATTTGGTCCTCTGTTTCCAAATCCAGAGCTGTTTTTGCTCTATCACACTGCTGGGAGTGAGATGGGGAACTAGAATGAATGTGGAGGTAGTTAGTCACTGGCCACATTTAGAATCTCCTGAGTTCCAGAATTAGGGATCAATTAGTGTCTGGGGTTAGAGAGTATTCTGAGTTAGTCTGGAGCTGGGTTGGTTTAGAACCAGTTTAAGAAGTTAGTTAAATATATTGGATTACAGGAGGGGGTGGGGAGGAAGGGGGAAAATTGGAACATAAGGATTTCAAGAGTCAGTGTTGAAAAATTATGCTTGCATATGTTTTGAAAATAAAAAACTTCAACAAAATATTAAATAAATGAAAAGAATTTAGTTAAAATGAGGTGATTCAGGCCAATTTCAATTAGAGAAAGCCATCTGCATCCAGAAAGATGAGTATGGGAACTGAATGTGGATCACAAAATATTTTCATCTTTTTTGTTGTTTGCTTTTTTTTCTCATTTTTTCCCTTTTGATATGATTTTTCTTGGGCAGCATTATAAATGTGGAAATATGTTTAGAAGAATTGCACATGTTTAACTATATTGGATTACTTGCTGTTTAGGGGAGGGAGGTAGGAAAAGGGAGGGAGAAAAAAGTGGAACACAAGTTTTTGCAAAGGTGAATGTTGAAAACTATCTTTGCATGCATTTTGAAAATAAAAAGCTATTATTGAAAAAAGTAGGAAACTTTTGATGGTTAAAAAAAAGTTAAGATCCAGGAGCCAGTCTCAGTCTGTGGCTTGCATTAAGACTCTCTCTTAGGCCAGGGCTAGAGCTGGAGTTGAAGACAGCCCAGTTAGAAGCCGTTTCCAGTTAGAGTTAAGGCCTGAGGTATTCGGGGACTGAGATCTACACATAAAAATAGGAGTCAGTTTAGGGCCAGACCTGGAGGTCTTGAGATCACAAAACTAGAAAGGGAGAGGCTCTCAAAGGCTGGATAGTCCAACCCCCTCATTTTAGAACAGGATCCAGAGTCATTCAAAGTCACACCAAAGGCAGAACCAGACACTGGACCCGGTTCTCTGATTACAGAAGCACTGTGCTTTTTACCTCTCTACCTGTGTCCAGACCAGATAATGTTTCAGAGTCTAAATTATGGCCTGGGATGGGATTGCGTCTCTAGGTTAGCTGTGGCCGGTTAGAGGACAGTCTATGTCCTAAATTGTATCAGCCCTTGCCTGGGATTGGGTCCCAAAATGAGAGGCAGCCTGGATAACAGATAGAGGTCTACATCAGCTAAATCAGTTGTTCCCCAAAGTCTCAGTGCAGAACTAGAGATGGGGGTCAGTCTCGAGTCTAGGAGTCATTCTGGTACCAAGTTCTCCCCAGTGGAAAAATAACTGATGAGTTAAGGGGATTCCCTTTGACCTTGACTGAGACAATTAATAAACACACTCTTCCCCAGAGTTTTGGCTGCTGGCTGTTGCTTGACGCCACCTGGAGGCCTCTTTCCTAAGAGTCAGAGCTCCATCAGTTACTGCTCTCCCATCCCGGAGGATGGTCCAAGTGGGCTTAGTCTAACCCCTTTATCTTCCTTCCCCTTGGCTCGTCCCCAGCTCCAAGTCCTGGACCGGCTCACTTTGAGGCAGCTGGCTCAGCTTGCAGCTGCCAAAGGTGCCTTAAATGAGACCATGGTGGAGGAATTTCCAAACAACTTCCCTTGTCAGGTAAGGACCGCTGTGACCTCCATCACTCACAGCTGCCCTCAGGCCCTGGCTGGGCCTCCAGAATCTGCGCACTAATAATGCTAGGAAGGACTGAAAGGTGCAGAAAGGAGGGAGGGCAGGCAAGTGAAAGCCAAACACCTGTTGGAAATGGGCGAAGTTTGGGGGAGATGGTTTCACTTTATCTTCCAGCACTAAATTTATGATCCTATGATGATGTTGGAGTGCATGAAATGCTCAGTTCCCTCATCTGTAAAATGGAGGATTTAGACAAAAAGGCCTCTAGATCTATAATACTATGACTGATTCTTTTGGATTATTATTTAATAATTTGATAATAATTTTATTATATTATTAATAAGTTAATAATTAACATTATTCTTTTTCTATGGGTGTTTTTCTAAGCTATGGACTTCTCTGGGATAGAATTTAGAGGTCATCGAATTCATATTCCTCATTCTACGGATAAAAAAAAAATAGGGTCACAAAGGCACGGCTAGAGTGCCAGCCCTGGAGTCATAAAGACTCATCTTCCTGAATTAAAATCACCTGTGTGATTCTGGGCAAGTCACATAATCCTGTCTTCTGCCTCAGCTGGAGAAGGAAATGGCAAACCACTCCAACAAAACACCAAAGAGGTCATGAACAATGGAACATAATTGAAATGACTGAACAACACAAGTCCAACTGCATCATTCTATAGATGAAGAAAATAGGTGAAGGGACTTGCCCAGCCATGATTTGAAGTCAAGTCACCTGTATCCAAAGCCAGAACAGTTCTCACTACACTATATTGTAGGGGTTTGGGTGTGAGGAGTATGTGGGATGAATGTAAAGGATCACACGTCAGCCTGATATCTCTCTTGATTCTAGGTGAAATTCCTAGAGCAATAGCTCCTCTGTCACTAATCAAAAGGACCTTTCCCCTGCCTCCACAACTTTCATTTCTTGACTTTTTCAAGCTTTATTGATAGGAACAATGTGGTAAAGTGAAAAGAAAACACTCTGAAGTCAGAGAATCCGTATTCAGATCCTACTTTTGTCACCTTTGTAACTTTGCCCCACCTGCTCTCTGCATCTCCTTTCCCTCTCCTATGAAGAGGAGGTGGGTTTGAATTTGACCTCAGACACTTACTATGTGACCTGGACAAGTTACTTAAGCCCGATCACTTCCCCCCAAAAAGTGACACACCCGTGTACAAGTCACCCTCTTTCCTTTTAGGGGCCCTTTGCCAGCTCAGTGCCATGGATTCCACCTGCCAACTTCCATTTCCAAAGCCTGAGCTAGATCCACATCCCATGCCTTAAACCCTGTACCCTGAATGTGAGGCGGGCTGGAAGAATCCACACAACTCCTACCAATCACAAATGAGAGGGACTTTCTATTCACATCTCTCACTGCTCTTACCCGGAACCTACCTTTTCACCTTGAGTTTCCTAGTAACTTTCATGAATCAAGGTCCCCCCATCTATTTGGGTCCTTTCCCAAGAACCCTCCTTGTAGAAGGGGAAACACATAGGCGGGAGAGAGACTCATCATCAACCCTCAGCTACCCTCAAGGGCTCATTTATCACCTAGCAGCTGGTATTTGGCAAATGGGCCCCCTCGGGAGCATTGGGCAGGGAATTCAGTTCCCTGAGCTTTTGCCCTGCTCTGTAAGCAATTCACATCCAGGACTAGGGAACTAGAGTCTCCTTCTCCCCATGCTTTTCCACACTTCTCATCCCTGACAGTCCCCCCTCCATCATCTAGAACACTGGTTCTCAAAGTGCGGGTCAGAGAACCCTGAGAGTCTCTGACACCTTTTAAGAAGGTCTACAAATTCAAAATTAGTTTTTATTTCTAATATGGTAAATATCTATAAACATAATCCACATAAACAAAAACTCTTTGGACAGATCCTCAATAATTTTCAATTGTATATAAAGATACTGACAACCAGTTTGAGAACCTAGAGGTAGAGGTCCTTATTTTTTTAACTTGTGGAAACTGAGGCCCAGGGAGGAGAGATGTTTTCCCAGGATCAATCACACAATGGGACCAATATGAGAGTGAGAAATAAAATCCAGGTATTTTGGTCCCAAATGTTTTTCTAGGGTGAGGAGAGATTGCAGGTGACTTGCTCCATGGCATTGGAGGCCTGGAACACTCAATAGTTACAATATCTCATTATGTACCCTCAATTCTCTATTCATGTTGATTGGATGCTGATTGTGTGTGTCTAACCCTATGTTAGGGAGGGCTTCCTGGAGGTGACTCTCTTAAAGGCACTGGGCTTCAGAGCTTGAAATCATTTGTGGTCACATTGACTAATACTTCTTTTTTTTTAAATAGGAAAAACAGAGAAGGAAGGAAGCACTTGATTTTTTAATTAATTAATTTACAAAGCATAACTAACATTTCTGAAAAAAAAGGGTATGGGATGCTACATAAAAAATAACAAAACAAAAAAAAGAGATAAATTGAGTGTAATAACAATAACTAACATTTATCTAGAACTTCCAGATTCAGAAAAGCACTTTACAAATACTGTCTCCCTTGAGCTTAAACAACCTTGTTATTATCATCTCCATTTCAGAAGTGGGGAAAGTGAGGCAGAGATTAAGTGACTTGCCCAGAATCACTTGGCTAGTAAGTGTCTGATATTTCCTGAGAGTAGGGGCTGTGTTTCCTGTTCTTCCTTCTTCCCCATGACATAGATTCAATCCAGGGAGCGGGGGATCTACAGAATGATCTTGGGACCGAGTTGAGCTGAATTGATTCAGGAAGATGAAAGAGAAAGGAACTCAGCTCTTGAACTTTCTACCTACCTATAAGCCCTTGGAAAAATTATGTAAGATAATTGGACTATAAATTTAGGAAAGGTAAGGTATATACGGGGGGCAGCTAGGTAGCAGACGTGAAGTCAAAAAGACTCATCTTCCTGAGTTCAAATTCAGCCTCAGATACTGTGTGATCCTGGGCAAATCGCTTAACCTTGTCTGCCTCAGTTTCCTCATCTGTAAAATGAGCTAGTGGAGGAAATGGCAAATTTCTCTATTATCTCTACTAAGAAAACACCCAAAAGGTGTCACAAAGAGTCAGACATGACTGAACAACAACTGACAAAACTGACCCTGGGAGTCACCTAGTCCCATTCCCTCATTCTGCAGATGGGGAAATTGAGGCCCAGGGAAGGAAAGCAATATCTCATGGTCACACACATAGTAAGTGTCATAATGAAATCCACACACTCTGACTTCAAATTTAGTGCTCTTCCCATTATATTATGTTGCTTCTCTGAGGCAAAATTTGAGTACTTTGGTTCCTGGAGATACTTTTGGATATTGTCTAAAATCCTTTTTTTCAACAATCCCAATAGTGATGGAAACTCTCTTCCACATCCAGAGAGAGAACTGTGGAGACTGAATGTGGATCAAAGCATAGTATTTTTGCCTTTTTTTGGTTGTTATTTTTTTGCTGTTTTTTCCTTCTTGATATGATTTTTTTTTGCATAGCATGATGCATATAGAAATATATTTAGCAGAACTGAAGAACATGTTTAACCTAGAAGAAAATTTCATCCTTATAGCCTGAGATGGGGGCCTGAGAGTCTAAAGCTGCCACCATATGGGGTAGGATGCCCAGGCCCATTATGCCTATCTCCCTCCTTCTTCCCAGGAGTCATTATTGAACAGGACCAAGGAGGTCATTGAGATTAGCCTTTCTTTACTGACCAATGGCAACGTTTCTGTGGCCACATGGACAGATGCACGGACGTTATTCTATTTCTATTTCCTTCAAAGTAAACTTCTCCCTACAGAGAACACCAGCTGCCCAGCCTTTCAAGCCATGTGAGTGAGCCAATCTCTGGCAGGGTGGGAGTAAGGGGAAGGGGCCCAATGGCAGGGATGGGACAGAGCATATCTGGCACACAGTGTCCAGCTTCTTCTAGTGGGGAAGAAATGAACAAACTGGTGCTAATCCAGAGAACAATGATCAGAATGACCACTGAAGCTTAAAATTTAGGGGGCTTGAAACCATGCTTGTGGGGATCAGTTGAAGGAAGTCGATGTATTTGGTTAGCTCGGAGAAAAGATTAATAGGTGGAAGTTGCAAGAAGGTGGATTTTAGCACAGGAATGGAAGCTCCTTGAAAACAGGGATTGCTTTGATTTTCTTTGTACCTTTCTATCTAGCAGACGGCAGGAGTTAATAAACACTTGGTTGGTCAAAATGTAAAGAGAAGCTTCCTAAAAAGCAAGAACTGTTCAACAATTACAGAATTGCCTGTCTAGAGTTGTCAAAGACTTTAGAAGTCACTTAATCCAAGTCAAGGCTCAGAGAACCGGGGTCATCCAGCAATATCAGAGACAGGATTTGAATTTTAGTTCTCTAGTTCTAGTGCTCTGATCACCACCTCAGTGGATGAGCT
This sequence comes from Antechinus flavipes, assembly GCF_016432865.1. Taxonomy (NCBI): domain Eukaryota; kingdom Metazoa; phylum Chordata; class Mammalia; order Dasyuromorphia; family Dasyuridae; genus Antechinus; species Antechinus flavipes. Next base: position 337,594,572 of record NC_067398.1, on the reverse strand, counting down.
TAGGAGGTAGTGAGTTCTACATCATGTGAGGTGTTCAAGCAAAAGGTAGAGGACCAGTTGTCAGCCACTGTAAAGGGGATTGCTTTTTCAGCTTTGGATCGGACCAGACTGATTTTCTTTGTTCTGCACCTCTCACTTTTAGTGTGAGCAATGGTCCGCGTATCCTGAAGGGTCGGGAAGAAGAGGTATATCATCACATCTACTCCTACCTGACTGGTAAGGCACAGCACTCCTGGGCCTGGAAGGAAGGACAGAGGACCTGGGGAAAGACAGAAATGGTCTCCAAGCCTCCCCTCTCTGTGCTCTGAGCTCTCCAACCACTACCTGACCTCCTTTCTACCTCCCCTCCTCTCCTCTAAACCTTGGTGTTATGGCATCTGGGGATCCTGCTTTTTGCCAAGTGATGGAATAATAAGATTTATAACTCAAGTGGACCCTGATGATCAATTAGCTTAGACTGCTCATTTTACAGATGAGAAAGCTGAGCCTACAAAGTCGGCTCAAATGAGATAATCAAGTGAGGGCTTAGCACAGCACCTGGCATGTAGTAGGTGCTAAATGAATGCTTTTTCCTCTTTTCCCTTCCCTTCCCTCTGTATCAGATTATAGGTTCGTAAGATGGAGAACTAATTTAATAAACAAATAGGTTAATGAGTTACCTCTCAGATAATATATGTGCATTTTAACATTGTCTTTCAAGGTCTTATCCCAAAGAGTGAAGTGTCTAATTTTAATTAAAGAATAAATGTGTGCTGGTAAATGTTTAAAAGCCAGTTTGGGTGGGGGATGTAAGCATGGCACATTTTAAAATTTAATCTTCATTATTTACATTTTCTTGATCATTTTCTTCAGTTTAGGCAAACAGCAAATCCATAAACCAAGCACTTATTTGTAGCATTTACCAATTTCTCACGGAAAATTTATCATTTATCATTCCAATTGGCTCCAGCACGCCTCTGTTTAAAAGTCTCTCCTGGCCCTCCTCCTATGCCTATGTATATTCTACTTATGCAGAAGTCTGATCCTGTGACCCCAGTTTGATGATTTCCCGTGATCAATCCTGCAGGTACCCAGTCCAGGCCCCGGTGTTACAATCTAAGTGATCCCCTTAGCCACGGCTGGTTCACAGCCTACTTGGGTCATTATATCCACCTGAGCAGTGTTGATGACATCCGTGACTTCCTGGGCTATGACCAGCAATTGGTGAGTGGGGCCTGGGCCCAACTTCCTGGGGGACCAGCTCTTTAGCTGGAAGGTGGGTCTGAGGGAGACAGAGGAGTTTCAGGGTCTCTTGGACCCCTGCCTGCTTTCTTACTGCCTAGTTTATGATAGATCTACTGCCCGGTTTTCATTAGAACTGAGCCTGGCTTTCACAGACGGAGTTGCAGAAAGTTATTCTGATTTTCTTCCTCTTGATCTGGTTCATTCTCCAGTTGCAGATGCTAGCCTCTCAACAGGACAGCCTCCAGCTGTTCAGTCAGCAGGACATCCCCAGGAACGTGATGTGGACACTCACCTCTGCTCTTCTGGCTGAGACCCCTAACATCACTGTCTCTGAGTAAGAGGAAGGGGGAGGGGGTTGTGTTATGATTGCCCCTATTTAATAGAGAAGAAAACCAAGGGCTAAAAAAAAACGAAAAACAACTTGTTCACAGAAGTTGTTTTTTTTTTCTTTAAAGCAACAAACGCATTTTATTATAGTGGGTTTTTTATAAGCTCAACTCATTAAATAATTAAAAACCCAAATTATTACCTAATACTACCTATTAGCAACTATTCCAAACAAACTGAATCTGCTTAAAGCAAACAATATATATCTGAACACAGAACTTTTGTAAAGAAGAGCATTTCCCATGTGGTAGATCTTCTGGGAAAGTCCTTTGCTTTTTATCTTATGTCAACCTATTTTCAGTGGGTGACTTAAAAAAATAGCAAATGTTGAGTTCTGGGGTCAGTTCTTTCTCTCCCTGAAAACAAATTTAATCTCCTTTTCCCGACTGGGAAAAGCAGATCCATTTTGCTATCAGCTAGAATAAAATGTAACATGGAAGGTAAAATAAACACATTTGACTACCTATGAATGTGATATATTCTGAAGTCATCCAGCAATGTTTTGTGTATAATAATAATAACACATATATGTATACATATGTATGTATACACACACACACATATAAATTATTATATGCCAGTCACTGTATCTAATGGCTTTACAATTATTATCTCATTTGCTCCTCACAACATTGGGAGTTAGGTGCTATTATTATCCCCATTTTATGAAGGTGATTTATCTAGGGTCATACAGCTAGGAAGTACCTGAGATTGAATTTTAACTATGGCGTCATCTAGATGTCCCCAAAGAACAAGTGGTATCCATTGATGTGGCTAAAAACTCTCATTTCATTCCTAGAAACATAGGATTAAGAGCTAAAAGAGATCATTGGCAAAGCCCCTTATTTTATTGATAAGAATTCTGAGGCAAAGAGAGATTGATGATTTGCCCAAATGATATGGGATACACTAGTCTAAACCATGAGCCTCAACTGAAGACAATTTGGATTCTTAATTTCAGGTTTCCTGTGGACAGATTGCAAGGAGTTTGTAAACTTGAGTAAAAAAGAGAAATTGCGTCTTCATTTCATTTTGATTGGTTTCCTTTGCAATCCTGTGTATTTTAGTTTGTGCATTTAAAATTACTATTCTGAGAAAGGGATCCATAAGCTTTTATCAGTCTGCTGGATGGAGTCCAGAACACAAAAAAGTGTTAAAGGAAACCAGACTCCTTGGCCTGGAGAGAGATCAAAATTTCCCCACCATTTAGCATCACTGACACTTATCTCTCCCACAGGCTCCCAGACAAGTTCCTCTGCTTCTCACCTGAGGCCCCTGCCCTCCATTCCCTTGGAGAAGAGGCCCTATGGAAGGTTATAAGGAAACTGAATGACAATTGTAGGCCTTCCCATAGGACTGACACGGATGTCCTGCGAGCCCCTTTGCCCCCTGCTCGGCAGGTAAAGGGCTCCTTTTTCCTAAACTGCGATTAGGGAGTTAGTCAGAAGCCAGGGTTTAAGGCACAGTTGGAGCCCCGGCCAGGGTGGGATGGGAGTCAGTCTGTGGCAGGGAAATCATATTTAATAAGAACAAAACTGTGAGCTGTCCGTGTTAATGCTGTATTCTAAGCCTTGAATTCATGGGGAATTGCAGAGCATGCTTCTGGAATATCCCAAAGGAGAGTACAGTTTTACATCCTAAAAAGGAGAGTCCCTTCCCCTGAGATGGTTCCCCAGCTGCCTAACTCTCCAGGTCCAGAAGTCTCTACTTTGGTCCCCTCTTCTTCCTTTGTGCCCTAGCCTCTGCCTGGACTGCTTTGATTGCGCAGTAACCATGAGCTTGTTCTCCTAGTTGGCCACTCTGCTTGTGGGCCAGATCCCGGCATTTAACCAGAGCACCCTTGTTGCCCTGGGTCAGCAAGCAGTGGGCCTGACCAAGGGACAGATCGCCATGCTGTCTGAGGAGGACGTGGCTGCCTCAGTGGAGGCTCTTGGGAAAGTCATTGGATGGGACCAGGGCCAGGTGAACGAGTTGGTGTCCAAGCTTACACCTGAGCAGCTCCTGGTAAGAAGCTTCATGGCTCTCTCCTCCCTCCCTCTTGCCCTTTTCCCTCCCTCCTTCTTTCACTCTTTCCCTCCCTCCCTCCCTCTCTCTCTCTTTTTATTCTTACTCTCTCTTCCTCTCTTCTTTCCTTCCTTCCTTTCTTTCCTTCCTTCCTTCCTTCCTTCTTTCTTTCCTTCCTTCCTTTCTTCTTTTCTTTCTTTTCTTTTCTTTTCTTTCTCTTTCTTTCTTCTCTCTTTTTCTCTCTCTTTCTCCCTCACCTTCTTTTCTTTCTCTATTTCCCTTCCCCTTCCCTCTTCTTTTCTCTTCTCTCTCCCTCTTCTTTTCCACTCTCTTTCTTTATCTCTCTCTCTTTTTTCTTCTCTCTTTCTCTCTCTCTCTCTTTTCCTCTCTTTCTCTCTCTTCCTGTCTCCTTTTTCTATCTCTTTCTCTCCTCTCTCCTTCCCTCTTCTCTTCCCTTTTCTTCTCTCTCTCCCTTCCTTCTTCCCATTCCCTCCCTCCCTTTCTCTCTTCCTCCTTCCTTCCCCCCTCTCTCTCCCCTCTTCCCTCCCCACTTCCTTCTCCTTCTCCTTGTCTCTCTGTGTCTGTTTATCTGTCTGTCTGTCTCTTTCTCTCCTTCATGCACTAGGAAAAGATCAAGATTTCAGTCATTTCCAGGAAGGAAGATTTTTTTCATTTTACACCAATCCCATTCCACTCCATCCTATACTATCCAATCCCACATTAACCCATCTCATTCAGCCCCAAGCACTTTATTCAATTTTATTCCATTATATTCTATCTCCCATTTCTATTCCACATTATTCCTCATTATTCTATTTCAATTATTTGCATTCATGGGCCCACCAAGGGGCACAGTGCTATCTAGCACTAGATAGAATGCTAGACTTGGAATCCAAAAGAGCTGAGTTCAAATTCAGTCACTTATTTAGTAGTGTCATTTAATAAATTACTTAACTTCTGTATGTTTCAGTTTCCTTATCTGATAAAAAGAACATGTTCCTCCTATGACTATTGTGAGAATAAGATGAGATAAAGCACTTTGCAAATCTTTAAGTGCTAATAAATGCCATCATCATTATTATCTATAACATTTATTACTAAACCTCTAGTCCCTAGCCATCCTAGTGCTGTACTCTTCCCAAGGAAACTGAGGAAGGAAGGAATTTGGTTCCTGCCCTTTTCTAGACCAGAATGTTGTCCAGAAAGTCCTGAGGATCTCTGAAACCCCTTCAGAGAATCTACAAATTCCAAGTTTGTTTTTATTTCTAATTAATTTCTAATATGGTAAATATCTATAAATATAACTCACGTAAACAAAAACTCTGTCAATAATTCCTAAAAGCATAAAGACACTGAAAACAAAAGTTGGAGAACTTACTGCTCTAGACAAACTCAAGGGAAATCTTAGTATAGAGAAAGCACTGAACAGTGAATACAAAGAGAGACTGTGGGCACAGACACTAACCGTAGGAGTTGGGAGGAAGAAAAGCTTCTTTGGAGGACAGTTTTCATCAGAGGGTTTCTTACCAGAGGTCCTTACCTTCCAAGCAGGTGGGCGGCCCTGGAAGAATTAGAGCCAGCATTCCCTTAGAGCAGAAATCAGGACTTCCAGTCTTGCCTCAGAGACTTCCTAGCCCTCACTTAGGCTGGGCCAGTCAGTCTCTCTCAGAGAACTTCTCCCCCATGGGGATGATAACAGCACCCACTTCACAAGCGAGATAAGAGTCAAACGGCACTTGGCAAACTTTGTCACGTATCCTGATTATTAACACAGCTCCAATACCCCTTTCGGGCTCCCCAGCTGCCAAAACCTTTCCTGCTAAGGTTACCATCAGTTTTGTATGTGTGGGCTATGTATGTGTCTATGTGTATGTCCAATCTATACACATCATATGTATGTACACACACAGAGACACAAACTAGGGACCTGAGAGTCCAAATCTTAGGTGATAAAAGCTGTGAGAAGCCAGCAGGGAACCCTGGGGTGGGGAGCAATCATAGAGGACTGCCTGCAGGAAGCAGCAGGTTTTACACTTTTTCTGGAACCAGAGGAAGCTTGCAGATGGGTGAATCCTTGAGCAGAGGCGTGTGACCTAAGGAAAACAGTGAGCTCAGCCTCCCCTGATGTCCCCCCAGGGGAGCAAAGCGGGAGGAGCAGGTGCGGGATTGTATCATGGGGGCCCTGGGGAGATATTACCGTATCACCTGTCTCATAGAACCAGCCCACACACTCCCTTCCCTGCCGCCCTCCAGGAGTCCTGCTTGCCCCCGGCTCCTACGGCTGCAGGCAGGAGCCGTGCCATGTCTTGTTGCCAGTCCCAGAATGAATGAAGCGGGTGCTCGGGGGAGCATGAGCCAAAGGGGGCCAGCTGGTGCCCCTGCGGAAGCTAGTACCCTTCTCTTGCCCCCATACCTCTGCCTCCACAGGTTGGCAAACTGGAGACGCTGGGATCCCTGGTACCTGGCTTACCCACTGCTGTACTCTGTGCCCTTTCCCCTGCAAATGCCTCTCACCTTGCCAGAGCTTCCACCTTCCTCCGTGGCCTCCGAGGTGCCCCCGCCTATCTGAAGAGGGTCTTTACTAACAGGGTGAGTCTGGGATGGGGCCCTTTGAGCTTGGGATTAATTCTGGGGCGACGTCTCAGCTCAGCGTGCTCTGGAAGGGGGCGTCTGGGGGTGAGGTCCTTAGCAGGGTGAGTTTGGGAGGAGAATACACTTATCTGGACTTTCTCTAGCAGGTGGGTCTGAGGGACTTGGGACTAGCTGCAATCAACCGCCTCCCACCTTTGTTACCCCTTGTTACTCCAGGCCAGAAGACCCAGCAGGAGCCTCTGTGATAGATCCACCGAGCATTTTCCCAGCCCAGTCTAGCCTGGCTTTACCTCAAGCACTTAGTCCTTGGGTGGGGAGGAGAAATGGCTGAATAGTTTGGGGTTTAGAGACAGGAAAGAAACAACGTGGACCTAGGCTCTGCTGCCTGTGTGACTTTAGGCAAATCATTTACCCTTCCTGTAAGGCTATTTCATCTGTGAAAAGAGAAGAGTATCCTAAATGACTTAAGAGGTCTCTTTTAATATCTAGTATCCAGTCTTCCTCCCTGTAACAGAGGAAGCCTCTTTTCTTGTTTTATAGAAAAAATCATAAGGGAATTCTCTCTCTCTCTCTCTTTCTCTTTCTCTCTCTCTCTCTCTTTCTGTCTGTCTCTCTCTTTCTGTCTGTCTCTCTCTTTCTGTCTGTCTCTCTCTTTCTGTCTGTCTGTCTCTCTCTCTCTCTCTCTCTCTCTTTCTGTCTGTCTCTCTCTTTCTGTCTGTCTCTCTCTTTCTGTCTGTCTAGCTCTCTCTTTCTGTCTGTCTCTCTCTCTCTCTTTCTGTTTCTCTCTCTCTTTCTGTCTCCCTCTCTCTCTCTTTCTCTCTCTCTCTCTCTCTCTCTCTCTCTCTCTCTCTCTCTCTCTCTCTCTTTCTGTCTCTCTCTTCCTATCCTCGTCTCTATTTCTATCTCCATTGCCATCTGTCCAGCTATCTTCCTGTGATTCCACTGAATTTACTGTTATATGGAACTACAGTTTGAATTGTTAGAATTGCCTGTAAACAATGAGTGATTAAGTGACATTGTACTTAATATACCAGAGGGCCAGCCTGCTTAATTATTCTTTCACTATGCCCCCAGTTGGATTATACAGTAGTTCCAATTATCTCCCTCCTGAAGGGCTTATCTGTCATGCAGTGGGAAAAGCACTGCATTTGGAAATGAGAAGACCTGAGTTTGAATCTTACTAAGTGATTTCGTCCAAGTCTGTCCTTGAACAAATAACTTCTCTTGATCTCAGTTTCCTCTTTTTGTAAAATGAGGGGGTCAGACTAATGACCCCTAAGATCTCTTCTGGTTTTAATTCTGGAGTCCTGTGATCCAATCTGTAACATCCAAACCTTCTCTGTTTGCCTTTTGGACAGAATCACAAGGAATTTTTGTGCCCTTTGATTGCGGACATAAAATGCCAATGCCTTAGAAGGAATATTCGAACATAAAACAGTAGGTCATGAAGTCATAGACTGGAAGTTGGAAGGGATTTCAGAGACCATTTAGTCAAAACTATCTATTTTACAGATTAAGGAAACTGAGAACAGGGGAAGTAGTAATTCCCAGTCACAAAAGGTGTAAACAGTAGAGCCAGAATCAGTCCTCTAACTCTAAATCCAATGCTTTTTAATCTGATGGGACCTTAGAACAGTATTCACAGAATCTCTCACTTTCTTTGAGCCTTATCTCAAGTACTATTTATTTTTATTTTTTAAAATAGTATTTTGTTTTTTTCTTATTACATGGAAAATAGTTTTTAACATTCATTTTTAAGTTCCATAATTTTTTTCCTTATTACCCTGCATATTACTTCACATTAATTCAATCAATACTTGTCAGCCAACTGATTAGATGACTAGAAACAAATTGTACTCTTGAGGCCCACAAAATTTTTTTAAAATATTTTTATTGTTTTCTTTTCTGGTTATACATATACATTAATTTTTTAAATAAGCATCTCTTTGTGAATCAAATTGGGGGCCCATAAGATTTAATTGGTGATTGAGAAAGGTGCCTGTTCCCATAGGCTTTTCCCTCCCTGCCTAATCCCTTTTTCCTAAAACCCAGGCATTTGTTTGTGGGACTTTTTTCCTCCCCAGAGACATGGGAGGTGGCTGGTGAGTGCAGTAGAGCTGGGGGACCGGGAGTCAGGAGACCCAGGTTCTTGTCCTGGATCTGACATCTGACTTTCTATGTGACCCCAGGCAAGTCCCTCATCTTCCATACCTCACACACCCCGTTGGGGCAGGATGAGGCCATGGAGGGAATGAGCGGTGAGCTCTCAGAGGAGCCCGGGTGGGTAGAAGACGTGAGGTCGCTGGATTAGCAGAATGACAGCAGCATCAGGGCAACAGGAAATATCCATAGCAGCTGAATCTGCCTCCTCTTGCCTCCTAGATTGTCTTTCACGCGCTGCCCGTCACCAAAATCGTGGAGATTGTGCCCCCGGAGCTGGTGCCCCTGATCCCCAGCTCCTTCCTGCTCTGGGACAATCTCACTACAGCCAACCTGTCAGCCATCACTGAGCAACCATGGGAACCAGAACAGGTGAGGTCTGATGCTTATATCAAAGGGAGATGAGTGGGGAAATTCCCACTATGGCTTGATCCTCAAAGTAACTTGCCCCCATTTTCCCCTCCCCTATCTTGCCACAGACACCCTGTCTCCTATTCTTCCAAAGAGAGCTTTAGAGCTAGAGCAGTAACTCTTCCCTTTTGCCCATACAAAGTGAGGTACAAACCATGAATTTTGGGTCCTTGTTTCTTTGGGCCCTCTGAAGCTATATCTTTTCTCAGACAGGTCAGATGATGGGTTGGTGGTGATAGTGTTCACAAGACCTCAAGCAATGAGTCCCTAAACTCCCTGAGGGTAAGGACTGTAGAGACCAGTCTCTGTAGAACCTTGGATAATGGTGATAATGATAATGATGATGATGAAGAAAAGAGAACAGAGACAAATCCAAGCTTATTCTAGATTCCAGGGAAGCCAAGTACTCCAGAGGGAAAATTCAAAATAAAGTTAGAATTTGATTTCTTCTAGTATGTTTTTTATTCTTCTTCTCCTAGGTTGCTCCATCCCCAGGTTCTTTTCCCCCAGATTATTCCTTCTTCCAAGTTTTCCCCTCTTCCCAAGATATCTCTATGTATCCCTTCTCTCAGGTTATCCTTCCTCGAAACATATCCCTCATTCTAGTGGGTCCATTTCTCTTTCTTCCAGGTTATCCCCTTTCCCAGATTGTTACTCTTCCCAAGAAGGGTAATCCCCCTTCCCAGAGTGTCAGCCCTATCACATTGCTTATCCCAGATTATCCCTTCTCTGAGTATAACTCTTATCTCAGAGCATCCCTCTTTCCAAATAATCCATCTTCCCAAGATGTCCGTTCTCCTAAAATGTCAGTGCCTCCAGGCACTCAGTCCCTCCTCAGTGGTCATTTAAGAGAAATGGTGACAGAAGCAGACACTCATCAAGCTTGTTTCATTTGGTCACTAAAATCAGGCTGGATTGTTGGTCTGACCCAGCCTGAGCCCTCCCACTAAAGCTTAGGGGCTGGTTAGGCTCTTCTAAAGATGGCAGACAGGGCATTATCAGAAAAGTTCAGAATTGGGGCCAATTCATCCCGATCCATTTTCACTGTACCTAGATCAATCTCCCAGTCTTCACCTAGTACTCCAGTGCTAGACACTGTAGGAGAGAAGGGAAGGAAAAAACACAGCCTTTTCCCTTTGGGAGCCTGGAGCCTCAGGGGAAAAGGAGACAGGAAGAACAGACCCAGACCCTGTTTTAAGAAAGGCCATGTGAAAGGGAGACAACAAAGAAAAAACCAAAGAAAGAAAAATAAACAACCAGATGTGTCTTTTGGGAGATTATAAAGAAATGCAGGTCCAGAACCTTTTTTTTTTTCAGTCTAGGGAAAGCAGAAAAGGAGATCCAGGTCTTTCCCTCATGAAACTTGAGGTCTGAAAGAGAGAAACAGATGTAGGCCCTGCCCTCAGGGAGTCCATAGTCGGGGGGGAGACAGGACAGAAACAGACTCAGCTTCTGTCCTTGGGGACTCACAGTCTTGGGGAGGCAGGATTCACATGCAGAGATCAATGAGAGAATAAGGCAGTGCTGAACTCTGAGGTTTGGATTCTAAGGAGCTATAAGAAGGGACAGAGATTGGTGTGAGTTGGAAGAGGATGAGGAGGCTTTCTGGAGGAGCTGAAAGGTCTTTGAAGCACAGGAAGGATTTTTATCAGCAAGGCAGGAGTGGGGAAGGGCATTCCTGGCCGTACAGAGTCAGGAATAAGGCTGGCTTTAGGGGATAGGAGGAGAGAAGGGATCAGAGAAGGAAGAGTCTGATGGGATTCTTCCAGTCTCACACTTTTTGGTGGGCACTTTTCACTGGAATCAGTAGCACAAAGCCTTCAGATGGTGATGTGTCTGGATACAGACTTTCTTCCCAGGTTACCTTTAGGCTGCGCCTTATGAGTCTGGGAAATGCTATGGGCCCTTCCCTTATAGAGAGAAATCTAGTCATGGGGAATATTTATGGCATTATGAGCAAAGTCCAAAACCTAGTTAGAAAGGATCAGATTTAACCACACAAACCACAAATACTTTATGACAGTTTTTATTAAATATACAAATCTATTGAGCTATACGGACCAATTTTACGTGCATTTTCTTGGTCACATATAAAACCTAGTAAGCTTAAAACTTGATAATTTTAAGAAAATAAGCAAAATTCTAAAACTATAATTTGTTTATTTTATAAAAAGAAAGAAATTGAGAGAGAGGAAGAAAGAAAGAAAGAAAGAGAGAGAAAGAGAAAGAAAGGAAGAAAGAAAGAAAGAAAGAAAGAAAGAAAGAAAGAAAGAAAGAAAGAAAGAAAGAAAGAAAGAAAGAAAGGAAGAAAGGAAGGAAGGAAGGAAGGAAGGAAGGAAGGAAGGAAGGAAGAAAGGAAGAAGGAAGAAAGAAAGAAAGAAAGAAAGAAAGAAGAAAGAAGAAAGAAAGAAAGAAAGAAGAAAGAAAGAAAGAAAGAAAGAAAGAAAGAAAGAAAGAAAGAAGAAGAAAGAAAGGAAGGAAGGAAGGAAGAAAGGAAGGAAGGAAGGAAGAAAGGAAGAAAGGAAGGAAGGAAGAAGGAAGGAAGGAAGGAAGGAAGAAAGAAAGAAAGAAAGGAGGAACAAAGAAAAAAGAAAGGAGAAAGAAAGAGAGGGAGGGAGGGGAAAAGAGAAGGAAGGGACAGATCTAATGAATGCAAAAGTCTACATTAGCCTCTAATGTCCTGGTAACACACCTCTAGGCTCTAGAACTCAATGATTCTAGACTCTCTTAACCTATTTTTCATAGGAATTTTAAAGGGGTAGAGATCTTTCAAGACCATCCAGTCATGCAATCACTAAATCAAAGATAGAAAGAACTTCTCAGTCTTTCATTTTGTAGATGGGGAAAATGAGGACCAAAGAGGGAATATGATTTGCCAAAAATCATTCAGTAAGGTAGTAGCAGTGCTGAGGATGCTTCCTGATTCTCAATCAAGAATTCTTTTTCATTGGTAAAAGTTCTTTACAAAATTTGATCCAATAAACATTTATTAGATGCCTACCAGTGCCAAACAATGTGTTTAGTACTGAGGATACAAAAAGAGGCAAAAGAGAGCTCCTGTCCCCAATTAGCTTATGATCTAATGGGAAGCAATATGCAAACATACATAAAGTAAGCCGTGTACGACAAATAGGAAGTTGTAAAAAGAAGAAAAACACTAGGATTAAGAGGCAAATACCCAGCTTCTGTTTTGAGTCTCTGAGGGAAAGAGGAATCCAGGACTGGCTGGGAGTCCACCAGTGACAGTAATAAAAAAAGGACTATATTTCCAATAGCTTGAAGTAGGGACTGCAGCCACAGGAATTAATGATGGAAGAAACTTTATAGATTATAGGATCATGGGTTCCAATCTGGAAGTGACCTTGGGGGCCATCTAGTTCAATTCCCTTAATTTTATAGATAAGAAAGATTAGCCTAGGGAGGCTAAGTGATTTTGTCTAAAGCCAGACAGGTAGTAAATGTCAGAGGTTGAATTTGAACCCAGATATCAATATTCTTTCCACTTATATAATTCTAATCTGCTCCTTCCCTTTTTACAAGTAAAGACACTGAATTACAGGGCTAGGAAGGCTCTAATGTCATCATGAGTCGGTGAAGAGCTAAGATAAGAATCCAGGTTTTTTAATTTCCCTTTTTAGGTCTCTCTGCACTAAACCAAGCCGACTCTCAGTAAAATAAAAAAGATAACAACAGTAATAACCCTCGCTCACACTTCTTTGTTGATTTAAAGTTTAACAAAGCGCTTTCCTGGTTGATGTGCAGCCCTCCTTTACAGGGTAGGAAGTTGCCTGACAGAGGGGCACATATAAATCACATAGGTTTGAAGCACCAGAGTTCAGGCCCAAACCTAGTGCTCTTGACCTTCCCGTAAGGTCGAGTTCTCTCAGATGTAAGGCCAGGATGATGAAATGAAGATCAGTTTTGACCCAGCCGATTTGGGGAGAAGGGAAGAAGTAAAGATATAGAGTTCCCTCTTTTCATGATTTTGGAACTTAACTTATATGGGGCCTTCGTTTCCTCCTCTGTACAATGAGGAGGTTGGGTTAAATGGCTTTTGAGACCAAATTCTTAAGTTTTAGGACTTAAGTTTTAGGGCATCTCTGCCCCAGGAACTCTGAGAACCATGTTAAAATGTAATTGTGAAATATTTAACAAAGTAAATTAACAGACCACAAAACATAGATGATGTTAATATGTGGTTTTCTAAGCCGATAGGAGTCCAGCTGAGACCCATGTGCATGGTTTAGTGGCTCCCATTTCTATTTTCTCAGTAATGACTCAGTAAACACAAGAGTGATGTTCTCTGTGGACCTATGACAGGACTGCCTTCTGCTTGAGGGTCCTAGACCCCTGCGGGGTGGGCGGGGGAGGTGGGGGAGAAGGAAAGAAGGGTGCTTTCCTTCCAGTCCTTCGCTTCTTTCCTCCTGGCCCTGAGTCTTGTTGAGGCAGATCCTCTGGGTCCCCAAGGACGCCTGGAGTGCTGAAGAAGTGATTTACTAAATGGTCCCCAAGAGGCCCCAATGAGATAAGGGAGCTCCCCAAAGGCTGCTGGGTCCCGGCTGACGCAGCGGAGTTTCTATGGCAGGTCATGTGGGCCTGAGGCCCGGCCACAGGGCTGCCTGAGCCAATCTTGCACAAGCCTACAGACTGAGGTGCAATAGCATTACCGAGGCTCAAGGAGAGGAGGGGTACCCTGGAGCTTTCCTGGAGCAGAGATGAGCACTCTCAGTCCCAGGGACTTAGCTCAGCTCCACACAGGTAACGAGATATCATTCACACAGATTCTAACCCAGCATCTCCAAATCCAGGCCACCGTGGGAGCAGCGGGAGCAATGGCTGAGACCCTTCTCCGTGAGGGATAACACCTTGATCCTTGTCCGTGAGGACAGATAATTATTAACTGCCCTTCAGGGTGGCATTGAGGCACGTAGGCCCTTCAAGGGGGAATCCCCCTTATGGAGAAGGGTCAAGGAGTAATCTTCAGAGAAAATGCCCACTTCTCCATAAATTTCCACCTGTGGGGAAAGGAGAGGTAGACCCTTATGGAGAAGGTTTGGGTAATTTTCCTTAAAGAAGAAAGGTCGAGGGGTAACTAGATGGCTAGTTCTGAATGGAGTAGCAGCCCTGAAATCAAGAGAACCTAAATTCAAATCTTGCCTCAGACACGTAACACTTCTAACTGTGTGATCCTAGGCAAGTTACATCATTTAACCCCAATCGCCTCAGAAAAATAAATAAATGAATAAATAATTTTTTTTAAAAAGAGAAGGGTCAGGAAGCCACTTCCAAAGAAAAACGTCAATAACTATTTATTTCCCGTAGACAAGAAAGAAGGACCAGACGATCATTTCCTTCTTCATAAAGGAGCCTTCTTTTTATCCTTTACCATGAAAAGCAGACCCCCTGACCCTTTTCCATAGAGGACAGTTCACTGACCCTTCTCTGTGAAATACCACACACTGATCCTTCTCCATGACCAGCAGTCCATTCATCTTTTTCTATAAGAGATCATTCATTGATCTTTCTCCATGTTGGACAGCTCACCTTTCCCTATGGTGGGATGTGGTGCATCTCGTTGATCCTTCTCCATGAGGGATGGCTTTCTGATTTTTCTCTATGGCAGATAATTCCTTGACGCTTTTCTATGTCCTGTTAATGAGAAGGGAGCGATTCCAATAGTGATCTTTCAGTCTACAACACATGTTTATTGTTTACAAAACCCTACCTTGTTCAAAGTGTAGCAGATAAGAGAAATAAAAGATAAACATCTGAGATCATGGCATAAGGGACTCCCTGTCCTATGGAAGGAAGCAGCATATACATATAAGTTGGACAGAAAGAAATGTGCTCAGAACACTACAGGAGACCATAAAGCATCCTGGAAAAATGAGGTGATGGAGTGACCAGGTTGAGTGGGATCAAGGAAGGATTCCCAAAGTAAGCAAGATTTTTAGGGTGAACACTGAGGGGAAGGGCCCACCTGACCTCAAGGGAGCCATTCCAAGGGGTCCTGGGTAGCTACAGCTACTACTTAGAAAGAAGTGCTGTCTTTCTTCATGTCTGGGTTTCGTTCCAGGTTACGTAGTGCCCCGGGGCCTTGTCCTTCTTATGTCTCTGACTGCACACTGCTCTTCTCCTCAGGCCTCAGGCTTCTTCCAGCAAGGGCTGGCCTCCAGCGTGGGCAGCCAAGTGGCCCGGTGAGTACCCCGTTACGGTCAAACCTCGACATTCCCCGGACGTGCCCCGGGAAAAGGAATAGGCTGGGCTGGATGTGGCCCTCAGAACTAGGAAGTTCTGAAGGGCAGGGCCAGGATGGATTTGGATAAAGCCCCCAAGTTAAAGCAAGGGTCCCCAAGGTCAGAGCCAAGCCGGACCAGACAAAGCCTGGGTGCTCCCCACTAAGTAAGGCATGGAGCAATTGAATCCAGATTCTCTCTGATAAGGATGAAATCAGTGTTTTTCTTTGGATGATTCAATGAAAGAGACATAGACGTCAGCAACCCAGGGAGAGGAAGAGAAAGGGAAGACCCCAGGGGAGCAATTAGTTGTTTGTGAGTTTGATAGAAACAGTCCCTTGGGAGAGAGACCATCTGGTTCCATAGGTGGGGATGAACTTCAGGCCAATGAGGAAAGTAAAAAAGAGGAACCCAAAGGATTCTATACTGGCTCATTCAACCTCAAAGATGTTGCACCAGATGGGCAGGAAGTCAGAGTCACAGAACCCTGGACCTTAGAGATGATGTGGTCCAGTGTCACTTATTGACCTGGGGGGGAGAGGATGATAATGGTGGAGAATGAACAGCGGAGGACAAATTATTTGACCAGCGCCATGCAGCTGGGATGGAGCCAGGATTTGAACCCGGGTGTCCAACTCCAAAGCTAGTGCTGTTCCTATTGAACCATTGGAATCATGCGGGTGTGTGAGCATCGTGATGGAATGGACAAGGCTTTGGGGGATGAGATGTTATAAATAACTCCTCCTTGGAGAGCCCTTGGTCTAAATAAAAAGACAGTTCTATGTATCAAAAACTCATTTCCTGAGTACACACAAGGTAGATGACAAGTCATCTTAGAGAAGGTTACTTTCTCCTAGGCACTTTCCTATATCCCTGGAGGTCCTGCTGGTGTGGTAAATGGTAGCTCCCACTAAACTGCAGGCGCTTTCTCCCTTGGTGTGTCAGAGCATTTAGCTTACAAACCAGCAATTATTTCTCTACTCTTCAAAATACTAGTGTCAATATTGATTAAAGCTAATTATCCCCATTTCCTCCAATGGCTCATTGTAGTGTGGAGCTAATCCTGGGTTCTCAAAGGCTATGCTGAGGAAATGAGCGCTCTGGCCGTTTTTGCATCCTGCAAATTATCTCTGGCAAGAGACTGTGTCTGCTTTCTGAGGAGCAGTCAGCCTGGCTCAGTATGGATAGGCTCACCCCTACTTAATGGCCACTTGCCGATCAATTATGTGGCTACTCCAATCCAGAAAACAGAGACAAAGGCGAAATGCTTGGTCCTGGGCAGTCTCCTTCCATTTCTGCAGCAAGGGTAGAAGAGATTCAGAGTTTATGGGTCACTGGTAAA
This sequence comes from Antechinus flavipes, assembly GCF_016432865.1. Taxonomy (NCBI): domain Eukaryota; kingdom Metazoa; phylum Chordata; class Mammalia; order Dasyuromorphia; family Dasyuridae; genus Antechinus; species Antechinus flavipes. Next base: position 337,578,216 of record NC_067398.1, on the reverse strand, counting down.
GATAAACTGAGCTGCTGGTACTCTACATTTGAAATCTTTGTCCAGTGACCAACAAGAGCATATTATTGGAGGAAGTTAATTATAACAAAGTCGGCATTCTCACTATAGATGTATTCATAAAAAAGGAAAGTTGCAGCTGGACGGAAAAGGATGGCACACAGATTTCTCTTGGAGAGAGAGATAAAAAGGTTGGCAGGCTTGGTTTTTATCCTATATCCAAAGGCATAAGATATTTCATGAGTCATCTTGTATTGCAGTAGTCAGGATAAATATTTGCTAATAGACAAACATGAAAATAACTGCAGCTTATGCAACATCTCTTCCAGGGAGGAGTTTCATAATGCCCTCCAAATGAAATCAGCCTATCCTTAGATACTCAATGGTTTCAATCCTAAAGTAGGCATAGGTGAGGGCAACGGCAAATGTGTTGGGAAATAGGTTTCAGCACTAAGGTCAAAGATTGTAAACTACCGAGAAGCTCGTGTTCATACAGCATTAATACTCCCATCAAGAAAAAGAACTGGGAGATGCTGAACAGGTCAAGCAATTAGATTATCAAAAAAAAAAATGAAATTGCATTTTAACAAAAAGGAAAGGACCGGTTATTAATTGGGAGTCATTTCTGAATGATCTATGTACAGTCAATTTACCAACTTTGTAAAGATAAGAATTAAAATGAAACTTAGAAAAAAGAATAAATGTAAGAAAAATTGTGATGTGCAATTCTACCCTAACTTAGAATTATTGATGCCAAAATGGATGGCAGAAAAGGCATTGATACTGATTAAAACAATTCTGTGTAGTTGCTAAAGCCGTCTTAGCCAGTAAGTATTTGATCAACTGAGATATGTGAAAGGCCAGAACAAAACAAGTTCTAAATATAAATAGAATATAAACTCATTTGTGAAATTTTACAGAGAATGCCAGTGGAAGATTCTGAACAATATTGCTTCAATAAGTGATGATAAACAATAGAAGGAAAAACAGAAATTTTGGTGAAAGATTCAATTAAGCAAAGTCATCCCAAGAGCATTTAAGGGTGTACCTGAAAGGACAACAGACAAAACTGGAAGGCTAGGCAACAGTGTTTATAACAAATTCTTTTCATCATAAAGGGCAGAGAAACCACTACAATTTAGATTCTGAACATTACAATCTTGTATTTGTTATTCAAGCACAAGGTTTTAATTTAGGAAAACAAAGACGGAAAAAGCAACTAGAGGTTATACAGAAGAGATCTGTGCTGAAAGAGGTACAATTTTAAGGACGTTGAGAGATATTGATGCTCAATGTGGGATGATATCAAAGGCATGAGAAAAAAAAAAGCTCAGATTTTATTATTATCCAAAAAAGGATTTCAGCAACTATCAACCTAGTTGCTTGCTTTCTTATATAAAGTTTTTATGAAAATAATCCATGTAGATTATTCTACATCAAGGATGTTCTGTATCAGATGGGAATAGGCAAGTGTTTGCAAATATGTAGATCACATTTTTACCATCACACAAGACTAAAAGGTATAGAAAATATAAGATCCCTCTAAGCTTTGTTGATCAGAAAAAAAGAATTTAGTTGGATGAGACAAGACAGCATCTTAAAGATTCTCCAACAAGGTGCCTCCCATGTAAGAGTCAAAATTACATGAGATTTCTTGAGAAATATGACAGAGATAAGCTGATTATCAAGCCTCTTAATAAAAGAAGATAAATTATGTTCAATAAAAATATTCAACATGATCAGAGCAGTGACATTAAACTCAAATTGAAACTGGGGCCATTGAATAATACATAAAGATCCCTGAAGGTCACATATTGACTTAGAAAATACCTATTAACATTATCTGTATTCTATTTTAAAATTTATTTTGTTATATGTTTTCCAATTGCATTTCAATTTGATTCTCTCCTAAATCTCCTAAAGGAATGAAATCCATCAAACACTCCATTTTTTTCCCCTTTTGGATCCATGCTATTAGCAATACATCCCAGATCATGGCTTCCCCTCCAAATAATATCCCATGATTATTCAAAAGAGTTCAGCCTTACTATTCACATAGGAAAGACTGAGGAGACGAAAAATGCTTGTTTTCTGGGCTATAATTTGTAATCAGATGAACAACCCATGGAACTTTTATGGATTTTTCTTGGACAGACATTTCAAATGAATGAGTTGGGTCTAGAATTGAAGAGGAGGAAGAGAGATGAGGGACTACCTTTGAGCATCTGTAAAATGATTTTAATGACCACATTTCCCCTGAAACAAAGACCCACTATCAATAGCCTAACAGTACCCAATATACTTCTGGCAATGTTGTATAATTGCAAGTCATGGATGAAGAATATCCAGCAGGCAAAGGAGGAGCACATGGTGGATGTGAATACGTCATAACGTATTACAAACAGGAAATTACAAAGTAGACATAGAATAAACACAAACAAATACAATTGGAAAAGAAAATGAATCAATCTGTCATCTAGAGTAAAAGACAACTAGTGGTCATTTTGTGCTCCATTGGCTAGCCATCAACCCCAGGGTGGCCCCAGCATGTTGAATTAACATGAATTAACAAGTTATTTGACCACATGGTCTCCCTATGGGAGGACATATATGTGGGTACCACAATATAAGCAGGTTGTGATCTTTATCTTTAAAGGTAGCATAGTGCAATGGATAGAACTTTGGATTTTGAGTCAGAAAGAATTGAGTTCAAATCCAACTTCAATCATTTTCCCTTATAGGATTGTGCTCAGCTTCTTAGACTAAGCTAATCTTGGTTATAAACTTACAGTAATATTTCCATTTTTATAATATTATATTCCAAAATCTGTTCTTATTTATGAGTTCTTCCAGCTCTTGCACAAACCTAACTTTAGTCTGTGAGACTAAATTCTTTCTCAAAGCTTACAGTATTTTTTCCTTTGATCCGGGAGTAAAAAACTTTGGCTTTAATGACATTCCTGAGACTCTTCCTCTTTAGATTCCTTTTGGGAGGTGATCGGTAGATCCTATCTTCATCTTCCCATATAGTTCTGATAGATTTGGACAATTTTCACGATGATTTCTTGAAATATAATGTTCATCTTTTTACATACCAAATATATGTTTTTATATAAAATGTATATATAAATTATAGTTTTCAGAGAGTCCAGTGATTCTTAAATTTTCTCTCTTCTGTTTCCCAGGTGAATTTTTAAAAATATTTGATATCATATGTTTTATTCTGTTTTTTCAATATTTTAATTTTTTTCTAATACTTATTGTTGTCTCATAGAGAAATTGATTTCTGCTCGTTCTATTTAAGTTTTCAAGGAGTTCATTTCTTTGGAAAATTTGCCACTTTCTCTTCAGAACTATTTATTCTTTTCCCAATTTTTTCCTCCAATGGTTTTATTTCATTTTTTATCTCTTATTTTATTTCATATAGGTATTTATATATTCCTTGTGGAAAATAAATTTCCTTTGAGGAGCTGCTTCATATTGTTCCTGTTTTTCTTTCTTTTTGGAGGGGTATCTCTAAATTTATGATGAATTTTGGTGCTAGTAAGAGGGTTTTTCGTTGTTGTTATTGTTGTTTTTAATTTACCTCTTCAGTTTTAGTATTTGAATTGTGGTTTTCTGTCAGAGGCAGACTGTTTCCAGCTATACTTTTGGGTAGTGTGACTTTATATCATCTAAATTTTACTTTCCCAAAGAGCCATTCTTTATAATATTTTAAAGAAAAAGCTGATTAGTGCATTAGACATTTTTGTTAACATATTAGAACATAGGTTCTATACTGGTGGACCCGCATATCTTTGCAAATAGAAAAGGAGATGTATTCTCCCAGTTAAACGATTCAATGGATGGAGTCAGAAAGTCAAGGAATCAAAGTTCAAATCCAGCTTCAGACACTTACTAGTTATTGTGATTCTGGGCAAGTCACATACTTCATATTTGTCTCATTTCCTTATCTTATAGATGAAGATAACAATAGTACCTCCCTTTCAGGAAGGATTAAATGAGATAATAATTTTAAAACACTTAGAACGGTGTGGTGAATAGTAAATGATAGCTATTATTCTCATATCTCTTCTTTTTTTTTTTTCTTAGACCAACTTTTTAAATAGTATTTTATTTTTCCAAATACAGGCAAAGAAAGTTTTCAACATTCATCTTTGCACAACCTTGTGTTCCAAATTTTCTTTCCGCTCTCTTTTTCTTCCCCTTTCCAAGACAGCAAGCAATCTGATATAGGTTAAATGTGCAATTCTTCTAAACATGCTGTACAAGAAAATTCAGATCAAAAGGGAAAAAAACATGAGAAAGGAAAAAACCAACCAAACAAATAATATCAACCAAAAAAGGTGAAAATACTAATACATATCTCTTCTATGGGGTCAAGATGCTCATCTTTTATTGTTCTATACTTACTTTTTCCATTTACATTATTGTAATCATTACATATATTGTTTTCTTGACTCTTCAATTTGTAAGGTTTTCCTTGCTTCTCTCTAATCAGAATATTCCTTATTTCTGACAACACAGGAATATTCTATTATATTCATGTAGTCCAACTTGTTTAGCTATTTCTCGATTTCCAATTCTTTGCTACAACAAAAATGCTGCTCTAAGTAATTTGGTATCTGTGGGAAACTATCTAAAACCTCCTTGGGGTATATGACTAAGAGTAAAATCTCTGGATCTGTCACTTAATACAGTGCCCCAGCACATAATAGGAGCTTTAAAAATGCAAGCTGACTGAGTCAAAGGATATGGACATTTTATTTACTTTATTTGCACAATTCTAAACTGCTTTCCAGAATGGCTATACTAAATCACTGCTCCTCCATTTAATGTGCCAGACTTTCCATAATTCCTCTAACATGTACTATTCTCATCTCATACCATCTTTGTCAATTTGCTGAGTGTGAGGTGAAATCTCTGGGTTGTTTTGGTTTGTGTTTCTCTTATTAGATTTGGAATATCCCTCCCCATGATTGTTAATGACTTGCAATTCTTTTGACAGCTCAGACTTTTTTTTGACAACTGCAACTTTTGACAACTATGTGTTCTCATCCTGAGACCTCTTGTCTATTAGGGAATGTCTTTTTTGACCACTGATTTTCAATTTAACAAGTCATTTCCCAGCAAGACGTATTGGAAAGAGCCCTGGAGTGTGTAGAAGTCAGATGACCCACCTCCTGGTTCTGTTTCTCTCATTGTTTCCTTCCAACCTTGGGCAAATCATTTAATTTAACCATTGCCCCTGGGCCTTCATTTTTTTTTTTTGAGTGAAAAATGAAGAGATTGTACTCTTTAGAGATGATCTCTAAAGTTTCTTCCAGTTCTTAAATTTGTAATTCTATTATGTAAACATTCTTTAAAAAAAAAAAAACCCTCTATTAGGCTCTCTAGAAATATTTTTAAATTCCTTAAAAATTAAATGTTATGTACAAAAATGTTTGTGGCAGCCCTTTTCATAGTGGCAAGAAATTGGAAACTGAGGGGATGCTCATCAGTTGGAGAATGGCTGAATAAATTGTGGTATATGAATGTTATGGAATATTAATGTTTTGTAAGAAATGTTCAGCAGGGTGATTTCAGAGAGGCCTGGAGAGACTTACATAAACTGATGCTGAATGAAATGAGGAGAACCAGGAGATCATTGTACACGGCAATATCAATATTATATGATGATCAATTCTGACGAACATGACTCTTTCCAACAATGAGATGATTCAGGCCAGTTCCGATGATCTTGTAATAAAGAGAGCCATATACATCCAGAGAGAGGACTGTGGGAACTGAGGGTGGTGAGAACATTCTCACTTTTTTTGATGTTGTTTCCTTGCATTTTGTTTTCTTACTCATTTTCTTTCCTTTTCAATCTGATTTTTCTTGTACAAGAGAATTATATTAAAAATGTTTACACATATTGGATTTAACATACATTTTAACAATATGTTAGATTGCTTGCCATCTAGGGGAGAGGGTAGAATAAAGAAGGGAAAATCTGAAACCAAGGCTATGCAAGGGTCAGTGTTGAAAAATTATCTGTGCATATGTTTTGAAAATAAAAAGCTTTAAAATAAACTTTTTAAAAAGTTAGTTAATAAAAATCTTATTTCTCTAAAAATATTAATAAATACTATTTTTTCAGATATTTTTCTTCTTTCCAGACATTTCCCTTAGGAAATTAAGAAGAATAAAGGCTAGGGCCTTCTTTTGAAACTAACCTTAGGTTTTCTTTCTGACATGCTTTATATGTTTTGCATAATCGCACATATATAATCCATATCAAACTGATTGCCTTCTCAAGGTGGGGTGAGGGCAGGAAGGAAAAGAGGGAATTTAGAGTTCAAAATTTTTTAAAATAATGCTAAAATTGTTTTACATGTAATTGAGAAAAAATGAAATATTTTCTTAAAAAAAAAGAAACCAAACTTGATTGATTGATTGATTGGGATGATTGATTTCCCATTCTGGGTGATTGGTGACTTTACCATCTAGGATCAATATTTTCCCTTTTGAAATTCAAGGTTCATACATTGCTCACAGAAAGGAATTCTTTTTAAGAGGAAATGGCTCAAGAAAAAACTGAATAGCACTCTTCTAGAATGTTAACCCCAAATTGAATTTTAATATATTATGATCTTTTTTCCATTTTCATTTCCATTCCCAATCAATGTTAACTTGAGATAAGCATGTTGAAAGGCAAGGAGAACTGTACAATTTGGATTCTCTATAAGCTAGAAATGCCTTGGATATAAATTAATATTAAAATCAATGACTTGAACCTAAATTGCAGTGTATATTTCTTCAATGCCGTTAATTCGTTTTTTCATGATCTTCAGAGAAAGAATATCCAGGACTACTCCCAATTTGTGTGTCTTATCTCTTCCTTTTTGGGAAATTGTACTTTTGTCTAACTTGTAGCTCTCAAACTTACAGCTCCAAATCCTTTCTTCTTGCTTTGCCCACAAGTGAACAGTGAAAAGAACAGTAGTTGATCTGTGTAATTGCTCTCACTCTTTGCTGACTGTGATGGAATTCATCCTCAAGCTTTCTCTCCTTTGGCCTTCCTGATCCCAATGACCCTAATTGTGTTTTTTGTCTTAGCCTTTCTGCCTCCATCTTACAAGGTTTCCAGTGCAAGGAGGTCAGTCAACTAAACCCGGCTCAGTTTTCTTCCCTTGTTAGGGAAGTGCAGAAGCAGAAGGCCATCTTGAATGTCAGACAGGTAGGCAGAGCCACTCTCTTAGATGGATTGGGGGTTACATTTGCATATGTTTAATATATATTCTGCATTTAAAATTTATATAATCTGCTTGTGACAACACAACTTTGCTCTCTATACCTAATTATCTCCAAGTTAATTTGGACTCATTTTATAAATTATTTTCCTTTCCCCTTTTTTTCTTTTCCTCTACATCCTGCACATGGGAAATAATCTTGTTGAATGTTTATCAGATTTAATTCTTGTTGTTCTGAATCCCTTACGCTGTTCTCACAGTGTTCAAGAAGAGGGTTGGTGGGGATTCACCAGGCACCACAGCTGGAAGAGGGTAATATGATGCCTGAGGAAAATGGGGTGAGAAATCCATCCTTTTATGATTGGGAAGCCCTGTGGACTAAGCTATGTCCCCTTCCCTGTTATGAAAGGATATAAAAGGTAATTGTCAATGGCTGGCCTGTTAATCACAGAACGATGGAACAGCCTGCCCAAGTTAAGGTGCTCCAGATAAAGAATATTCAGCTAGAGGAGCGTCACATGATATATGTTCGGGTAATAATGTGGCCATGTACGGTAAAGGAATGTCAGGTACTATATTCAGAAATGATATACCCAGATAATAGTGTCCTAGGAAATGTATATTCAACCAGTCAACAAGCATTATTAAATACCCACTATGTGTCAGGTGCTAAGAATACAAATACAAAAATCAGTGAGGAATTTACATCTACTTGGTCAGGAGTTCTTAACTTGAGAGCCACAGACTCCTATGGAGTCTTTGAATAGATTTCAGGGCATCTGTGAATTTAAATGAGAAAAAGATTACATTTTTCATTTCACTGATCTCTAAAAAAATTTAAATTTTTCTTCATTTATATAAAGACATTATTCTGAGAAGGGACCCACAAGCTTCACACATGGACCCAAAAGGACCATGACACCAAGAAGATGAAGGAGAATATGACACGTTCACAGATATTTATATACAACATAAATTTATATACAAAATAAATATATAATATACAATATAAATAAATACAATTTATATATAATGAAAATGTGAGACCAGCCAGATTTGAACTTGGAAAGCTGAGTCTTCCTGACTTCAAGTTCAGTGCTTTATTTTACCACCTAGCAACCCCCAGGTAATATATTTAGGCAAAGGTTTAATAGTGCCAATTAAGTCTGATCTCAGGGAGATATATGCCAAATAGTATGTTAATGGCAAATATCCAGATATAGATGTAGCCAGGTAATTGTGTTTCCACGCCTGTGTTAATAGCGTGGTACGTGCTTACCTGAGGTGAATAATACATTCATGGTAAAAGTGCCAGGTAACACGCATTCAGTGTGCCAGCCCGGCCTGTGCCAGATGCTATGTGCTCAGGCAATGTACGCCAGGTAATGAGCTCAGCCGTGTTATGCAATGTGTTCAGGTAATGACATGGCCAGGTAATATGCACCTCAGGTAGAGGTATGCCAAGGAATACTCTCAGGTTTCAAGCTAAGATCCTATGAGGCAAGGTCCCTGGGCATCAGGCTGGGCCAAGTTTCCTTTCCAGGGGGCCACTGGCTGCTAAGTGCTGAAAAAAGGCTGTTTTTTTCTGGCTCACTTCCCCTTCAAATCTGGGGCTGGGACACCCCGCCTGCTCCCTCCTTGCTCCCAGCGCTCTGCTGGGATCCCTGAGCTCCCAGAAGGATGAAGGGTTAGCTAGGGAAGCTGCACGTAGAGTCTGTCCCCTTCGATGTTGCTCTCCCCAGCCCAGCCGGCCCAAACAGGCCAGATTTTGGTGACAAAAGCCCACCCTTTGGGCAGATGAGAGGGGAGGTGATTTATCCGACCACTGAGAAGCAGATTTGGGGCTAGAACCCCTGCAGCCCTGGTCTGGTGCTCCTGTGCACTAGGGACAGGCTAGAGTCGGGATGTGTTCATACTCTTTGATGGATTTGGAGCAGCTACGTCTGTCCCCCCTGCCCACTGCTTGTTTCTCTCTTCTAGCTGAGTTGTATGGCAAACCTCCTGGCCCTCCATAACTTGACAAATGACTTTGCTGACTATCCGCCAGACCTGCTGCTCTTCTATGAGTGAGTGTCCTCTGATCAGATTAATAATAATAATATCAATAGCATTTATATGAAGTTTTATGATCTACAAAGCATTTTACAAACGTTATCTCATGTGATCCTTTCAATAACCCTGTAAGGTCAGTGCTATCATTATCCTTATTTTACAGATGGGGAAACTGAGGCAAATAGTGATTATTTGACAGTTAGTAAATGTCTGAAGTAGGATTTGAATTCTAGTCTTCCTGACTTCGAGTTTAACACTCCATCTGTTGCATTTAATGAGAACTTAACCAAATTACCCATGGATGGATGAAGTATTAGAAGAGGGTCAAACTGAAATATTTCCCAGTCTTTTCCCACAATTATCTCTTACCTACCTATAACAGTGTTTGAAATGCTTCCATTCTGTTATGTTATATATTTAGACAGTTCCTCTTTGGAACAAAAAAGGAATAGAGTCATAAAATCATAAATTTCCAGGGCTAGAAGACACCTCAGAAATTATCTAATTTCATCCAACATGAATCTCCCTAATGGAAAATAACCAAGTCTCTGATGGAACTCTCCCAGTAATGGGAAGCTCACTGTCTTCCACACTTGTGTGAGATCTACTTTGCCATAAACTTTATTTCACCGTAGCTCTTCCTTTGTCTAGCTATTCCTAATGCAGCCTTCCCCCCAGCCCAGATTCTCCTGTGTGGGCTGGGTAGGGGAGAGGGGAAGAAGGGGTAAGCTTTGGACTTGTGTGACCACTCACAATGATTTGCATTTCTGACAGCCTGAGACACGTGGACAAAGCCAAATGCCGGGAGTTCATCAGCAGGGCCTCCCAGGGGAACCTTACCCTCCTGTCTGGACTGTCAGCTCAGAAGAAGGAGCTACTGAACATGTCCCTGACCTGTCTGGTACAGACATTTCTCCCCTTTAGGTGGGAGGAAGGGGGAAATAGAGCCTGACTCGGGGCAAAAATTGCATGGTCCTGGAAAAGAAAGAGAATCGTAATGAAAAACCATGACTTCAGCCAAAACAGTCCTGGGCCAGGGGTCAGAGAATCTGAATTCTAACCCTGGCTCAGCCACTGACTTGCAATGTGATCTCTGAACCTTAATTATTGTATTCGGGGTATTTTTGAGTTGGAAAGGACTTGAGAGGTCATCTAGTTTATTTGACAGAGGAGGAAACGGAGGTTCAGAGAAGAAATGTGTCATTGATATTATTAGGGCAGAAGATGTGGAGTGTGTATCTCCCCCCTCCAGAAACTCCAGTGACTCTCCATTGCCCTCAGGGTAATATTCAAATTCTTCTGTTTGACTGGTCAGGCCTTCCAAAGCCTGCCCCCAGCCTACCTTTCCAGGATGATTGCGCATTATTTCCCCTCCTGTTCTCTATCTTTCAGTTGAATTAGCCCCGTGGACGTTCCCCATATATGACATTTGTGCCTTTGTACAGGTTAAGCCCAGAAAAACTCATTCCTCTGTTTCTACTCCTTTTGACTTTGCAGGGAAATCCTGGTACCAGTCTGAGCAAAGAGGACCTGAGCTCTTTGGGTGGCTTGGTCTGTGACATGGAGCCGGCGGTCATCCTGGAGTCAGACCCCCACGTCCTGGACAACCTGAAGCGCTGCTCCCAGCTGACGGCAGGACAGCGGGATGCCCTCAATGCTCTCCTTCGCAGCGGGGCCACGTGGCTGGGGTAGGCTGCCCAGTTACGGAGCACCCCCTCAGCAAACAGCAGCGGGCTGGGTGGCCGTCTCTCTCCAGGCCCCTGTTTCTTGTTCTGTATAATTAGAAAGTCGGTGCCCAAAATCCCTTCTAGCTCTCACCTTCTATGACTCTCTCAGGCCAAATCAGAAGTGTGCCAAGGGACAAAGGGATGTGAAACTTGGCTGGTTCGTTGAACTTAGCTGGTTGGTTATCCCAGTAGTTAGAGCAAGGGGTCTTAAGCTTGTACCCCATCCCCTGCCCAGAGGGGTCTGTGGATAGATATTATGGAGTCTATGGAACTAGATGCTTTATTTCAAATACTTATATATTATGTACCAATGAGTTCCTTTGTAATTCTGGGTATTTTTATGCATTTAAAAACATTATTCTGAAAAGGGATATACCAGAGTACCAAAGGGGTCCATGATATATACGCAAAGGGTTAAGAATTCTTGGGTTAGTGTGTTGATAATAATGAATCCAAAGCTAAAGCTTGATCCTGATGTGGTCCTTTATGTTTCACTCTGTTCTCCAACCCCAGATCAAGCCATAATGGTCCCAAGAATGAGCCCTACCTCCATTCTTAGAATGACACCTGAACTCCACCAGCTGTTCTATAAATGCCTACAACTGGACACAAGAGTGCATAAACTGCAAATGTGGCTATTTTAATGCAGCCTGTACTTACCTCTAGGAACACTCCTCATTCCCTTCTCCCCCCCTCCTCCTCATCTCATCTCCCTCAGCCATCATCCCCATTATCTCCTCCTTCACTGTTGTCTCCTATGGAGAAGTGGTCCTTCTCCTCACTAAGGCCATCCTGTCTGCATGCACCTGGGACGCTGCTCCATCCCACCTTCTCCAGCAGATCCCTACTCCCTCTTCCGTGATTTCTACCTCCTCACTGCTTTCCTGATGGCTTATGTCTCCTCCATCCTTAAAAACAGTCATTGATCCAACTATTCCTGCTATGTATTTTCTCCCTTTTGTGACTGAACTCATTGTCCATAATTAGGACCTCTATCTCCTCTCTTCTAAACCATCTTAAACCTAGTTTCCAACCTTCAAATGAAACTGCCCTCCCTGAAGTTATCAGTTATTTTGGTAACCTTTAACTATTGATCATTGCCTTCCCTTAGGTACTCATTCCTTCTCTCCTAGTTCTTCTCCTACCTATATGGTGGCCCCTTAGCTCAGAGGGGGAGGAAACTGAAAAATATGACTTAGCTGTATCTTAAGGAGAAGACTCACTGGGCAATTTCCAAATTTCTGCCTCACCTGGAGAGAGATCAGCAAGCTATAGAAACCCTGGAACGTTCTTCCATTTATTCATTCACTTATTCATTCAGCAGATTTCTATTAGGCGCCTCCAATATGCTCAGGTCTATGTAAGCCCCTGAGAGGGTATATTAGATGTCACACTCCCTTTTTATCTTTCAGGAATTTAGGTCCAACTGGAGATTTGACTAAGTGATCTCTGAGGTCTCTTCCAATTTGAGGTTCTGGGATTTTGAGTTTGGGCTCCATTCAGGGCTACGCTGGGTCCTGGCCATGTTTTGGTCACGTAACCAGTGCCACATTTAAGAGTGTTACTATCCAAATGCCCTATTTTTTGATAGAGATAGGCCTTGGATTTCACTGGTTTATTAACACTTTTCTGCAAATACCAAATTTCCCTCTTAGGAATAATAAGAGCTCTTAGTCAGGGCTTTATCTTTTGCAAAATTCTCAACTTTCATAAGTTTCTAATCCTTTACCTGAGGCCCAAATCTCCTTGACCTTCCTGATCCAGTGACCTGCTTGACTCTGGGTTCAGAGATGTGCTGGACCCAATTCCTAATTACTCTCCTCTTTTTTCTACTATTACCACAACCAGGTCTTCTCTGCCTGCTTACTTCTATCCGCTGCATATTCCACACCACATAATTATTTAAAAATATATTTTAAAAGGAAAAGAGAATTCATTTATTCCTTCCACATTATAGGAATTAGGGTCCCTGAGCCCCTATGACCTGGAAAATCCACATAAAAATTTTTGGCTCTCCCTTTTGTACCAGAGAAATCTAAATTATTAAGGTATTAAAAGATATAATATGTTGGTATTATACAATACTATTATTATGGTGTTAAAAGATAGAATGTTAGTATTCTACAATAATATATATTATTCATTTTTGAGTTTTTAAACTTTTTGTGTCAAATGCAGCTTCCACAAAAAATTTCCCATTTAATTTCTTACACTGATCCCATGATACATCAAAATCACGATGAGAAAAGTCATGATGTGGAAGGGATAACTGTACAGTAATTCAGAAGTAATATGCCTAGCAGTACGAAAAAGAAAGCTACTTAGTTCCAGAATGGATGGACAATAATTAATTTTCTAAGTTACTCTCCCCAAACTCAGTTTCCTGTGTTCTCCTCTAGATTGCTGGTTCCTCTGTCATGTTCTCCAACGTCAGACAAGACTAGCACTTATTGTTCAAATAAGCCCTTATGTTTAGGATTAGCCAAACTCACATACCCTGGTCGGAGCTCTTTGGTCCAGTCTTCGATCACAGGCTCATTTTCAGTCATTTAAGGAGCCGTCAAATCACATGAAAAATTTGTAGGAGTGCTGCCCACCTTACTGAAATAATGAGTTAATTAATTTTCCCTTGCTCTGCTCATAGGGACCAAAAAAGGAATACAAAGTAGGTACAGGGTCCCTATCACCTCAAAAAGACTGAATAATTCAATGTATCACATAAGTCACCTATAAAGTTCACAAAAATCAGGCTATTTCCTTATACTTCAGGTTCCTGCACCAATTGCCTCCAACTAACATAAAAGCCCAGGACCCACAGTCAAAGGGACTTCCCTCCTCAAATCCCCCATGCCTTTCTTTGTTTTCTCTTTGTGACACAGGGCTCCTGGATCCTGGAATCTTGGCAGACTTTGGAGTCTTGGACCTCTGGCATTTTACATCAACTCCTCTCTGTGGAAGATGGTGAATGAGGTAGGGTCCCTAAGGCGGATGGTAGCTGGGCATGGGACGCTGGCTGAGAATAAGAGACTGCATAAGCTATGAGAAAAAGTCTTTTAGAATTTTTTGTGTCCCTCAAAACTCTGCTCAAGCAGCACCTATTACACCTCTTACCTTTCTTGAGCCTTCTCGATGCTGGTGCTTCTCTTCCCACTTTATCTTGCAATATGTGTATATATGTATATATTTACTGATGTATATGTGTCTCCCTCAGTAGTATATAAGCTCCTTGAGGGTAGGAAATATTTTGATTTTTTATCTTTGTATCTCCATCACTTAGCACTGGCACATAATAAGTATTTAATGATAAGTATTTAATAAGTGGTTATTGAGTGATTGATTTCATTCTGGCCACTGATGAATTAACATGGAGGAAATGATGAGAGGCATTTCATCTCTGGTTTCTCTCTTGTCTCAGGAGGTGAGTAAGGATTTCTTTCGGGATGTAGTCACTAGATACCAAGCAGGAAGCCTGCCAAGGAGCCTTGTCCAGAGCTTTGTGGATTCCTTCCTCGGCCGGGACTTAGCAATGTCACGAGCCCACAAGGAAAAGGTCAGTGGAGGGCTTTGGGTTCTGGCCCCTTTCCCTGGGTTCCCCAACATTAGCCCTATACAGTTCAATGTTAGATGGGCTCTCTTCTTTGGTTGACTTTTTTTTTTTAACTTCTGTACAAGTAAATCAAGAAGAATAAGTCTCTGGGACTAGAGCTAAGACAAAATGAGGATGATCTTAAGGTAGGGAAACCAATTAAATATTACTGGATGTTCTGTGGAGGGGAAGAAAGAAGGAACAGGAAGGGAACAAGTATTTACACACACCTACTATGTGCCAGGCCCTGTGCTGAGTGCTTTTACAAATATTCTCACCACAACCCTGAGAAGTGGGAGCTAAGATTATCCCCGTTTTATCTGTTCATAGCAAAAAGATGCTAAATGATTGCCTAGATCACATGGCTAGTAAGCCTCTGAGATTGGATCTAAATTTAAGTCTTTCTGAATGCAGGCCCAGTTCTATTCATTATGTTACCAGCTCATATTTAAGGCAGTTTTCTAGGAGAGAAAACAAAAAGAGAAAGGAGAGAATAGAATGAGAGGGAGGAGAAAATTAGAGAAATAGTCTGGAAAAAGGATATTGTGGGGAAAAGGGAGAGGATGTAAAAAAAGAGAGAGAGAATAAATTGTGGCAAAGAGAAGGAGTTTGAAAAGAGGAGGTTGTGGCAGAGGAAGATTCTGGGGGAAGAGGATAAGGTTATGTAAGAAGAACTAGGATATGGGAAGGTGGAAGACAACTGAGGAGGAGGTTGTGGGAAGACTTGTCACATTAGAGAATGTTTTCTGGCCTATAGAGAAATGTCTTTGGACTCAAATAAAAAGTACTTGATATTGTCAATAAAGAAATTCTGAAATTCTCTTTATTGTATTATATTCTATTGAAGCTACTTAAGAGTGAGGGGGAAAAAAGAAAAAGAAAAAAGTGAGAAAATAGAATTCTTTGTCAGTGATGGAATTAGCCTTCTGTTCTTGCACTTTCTGCCTATGGCATGGGTGGTTTTCTATATTCATGAGCCAATGCCCTCGTCCTATCCCTTGGAGACTTTGGGAGACATAACCACTTTTCTCCCTGAGCCTGGCTAAAAATGGCCTACATACATAAGGAACTTTATCCTGGGTACCGACCTAGGGGAGGCAGGAGAACTCCCTCACCCTTTTCAATTGTTAGGGCCAGCTGAAGGTTGAGATTGGAACTGTGACTGGATTTGAGAATAGGATTGAGATTGCAGCTAGGTTTAGGTTTCAGGCTGGGGTTGGGGTTGAGTTTTGAGTTGAGAATGGGGTTCAAAGTTAAGATTAAAGATATAAAATTGAAAAGCCAAAGCCAAAAATGGGATTAGCTTTGAAGTAAATTTAAGATCAAGATTGAATTTAGGTTATGCTTCAGGTTGAAATAAAGATTAAGGTGAAGTTGGGGTTAGATATGGGATCAGGGTTAAATGTTTGATGCATTAGGGGTCTGGTGGGATTTGTAGGGTCTGATTAGAAGTCCAATGGGTTAGAGATGAGGAGTCTGATATGGTCTGATGGGACATGGAGGTTGGATTTAGGGTTAGATATGGGACTAGAGTTTGGGTCTGAAGTTGGGATTAGGTTTGGGTTTGCTCATTGGTTGTCATCAGAATTAGGCTGGGTTTTTAGATAGTGCTGGGGTTGAAGTTGAGATTACAGTTGGTGAAAGTTAGGTTGAAGTTAGGTTTCAGTTTAGAATCAGTTTAGGTTTGGGGATGGATTAGGTTGTCATTGAAGAGCAATTCTCACTTCCTCTCTTCATCTGCCTCTTGGATCCTAGGGAGAAGATGCATTCGTGGAAATATCACAGCACAGGTGATCCAGGATGAATTGTTCATGGTCCGTTATGACTGCAAACAGCTCAAGTCTTGCTTGGGAAGCAAAGTCCTGAAAGCAAATCTCAACCCACTGCTCCAGCACCCTCTGCCAAGGGAGTGCCAAAGTGTTGTCAAGGGGAAACTCAGTGAGGTAGTTGCCTTCCCTGAATGGCAGGAGTATGACCCTGGCAAAGATTGTCCCTTCTTTTGGGTCATTTTCCTTCTTTATGGTCTTATCTTCCTGGTACTTAAGGCCATTCTGCTCTCATTCTCTCTTCTATTTCTAAGGAAAGTCAGTAAAGATTCAGCACACTAAAACCCTGAATTATTTATTCTTGGAGGTAATGAACATTAATTTTTCAGAAACAAAATCAAGAGAAGGTGATAGTTACCACCAAGCAATGAAGCTATAATGGTGGTATTGTGGCAGGAGGGTGTGAAGATGTTTTGGGGTGTGTAAGAATTTTCTAGTGATCCTTACATCTCCCCTCAATGTCTGAAATGAGGAAAAATCACCTGAGCAGAGCAGAGGCAGGATGAATGGACTCTCTCTGGGGGAGAATGAGGGTATGCACCCAAGATTTGTGTGTGTTGGCAAGATTTCAGAAATAATAATGAGGGGTAAAAGTGGAAGGAGAAAGAAGCTGAGATCAGATTGTGAAGGTCCATGAATATTGGGCAGAGAAGCTTGATCTTGATGTAATTCAGCAATGGGGAACTATTCTGGATTAGAATATCATATCTAAGTACAATTATACCTACCAAAAAAATGGGGACCCTTTATATGCATATATGGAGATGTAGTTTCTGAAAGAAATCTATTGGCCAGAGTTTGGCAGACATTCTGGACTGACTGGGCTACTCTCTCTCCTTCCCAGATCTATCCAGGGGGTGTCCCTGAGAACCAACTGAAGCTGATCGCCTCCTTGGTCTACTTGTATTCCAATGATGAAATCAGTCACTGGAACATCACATCCAGGGACACTGTGGTGTATTTACTGGGCTCTGATGTAGCCTTGGAGAACCAAACTCAGGTGAGGGACTTAGCATCTGACTCTGCCATCCTGTCTTAGTCAGTAGCAGAACTTGAAGGTTCCTTTGGGACCAAGTGTGATCCCTTTCCCCTTTTCCTCTTCATTTTGTAGATGAAAAACTGAGGCCTGAAGAGATCTAGTGGCATTCCTGACGTACTACAAGTAGTGGCAAAGCCAGAAATTTTTTTAGTCTGCTTTTCTAAACCCTAATAAAGTATCAAGCTTTTCCCACCAGGTCATTATCCTTTGTCTGTAGTATATCTTTAATTCAATTCAAATTGAATGAATTCAATTTAATTTTTATTAAGTGCCAGTTATGGGAAAAATTTTGTGCAAGTTACCAAGGATACAAAAACTAGACATGAAAATCTCTTCCAGTAAGGATGCCCCTAGTAGTGCAGCGCGCTTGTGCATTGTATATTTTCAGGCTTAGAGTCACTCAGATATGAACTAGCTGTGTGACTCTGGGCCAGTCACTTAACCTTAGTTTCCTTATTTATAAAATAAGCTAGAGAAGGAAATGTCAAACCACTACAAAATCTGTGCCAAGAAAACCTGAAATGGGGTCACGGAGAGTTGGACAGGACTTAAAAATGACTGAACAACAACAAAAGAAGAATGAGCTACATGTAAAACAATTAACAATTAAAAAGTAACATATCAGAATGTTAATTGTGAGTTAGATGAGGGCAAACAAAATGTTTTGAGAGAGAGCTTCTGTATTTAATTCCCAGCTTTGTAATTTGCTGCCTCTTAGCAAATTTAATCTCTTCAGACCTCAGTCTTGTCTTCTGTATAATGAGAAAGTTGATCTAGATCACAAATAGAAGCAGATGTCTGAAGGTTGCATATTAACTTAGAAAATCAAAAAAAAATTATTATTTATGTTGAATTACATTTTTATTTATTTTGTTAAACATTTCCCAATTACATTTAATATGGTTCAGTTGTGTGTGTTATGCCTCTGGTCTAGAAGAGCTTCTAAGCCCCTTTCAAGCCCTAAATCTTTGATCATGTAATCCTGGAAGGATTTATTACCAGATGGGAGGCAGGGCTGTGCTTATTGGTAAGGTTATCAGGCAAGGTTTCTTGGGGAAAGTATGAGAGACAGTATGTTATATTGGAAGGATCCCAGTGGTCTTTGGGAGTCAGAAGAATTTGGTTTTGAATCTCAATTATGTTATTGACTGCCGTTGTGATCTTGCCCTCTCTCATGCCAAACAAGGAAGTTTTCTTTTAGTTCTAAGTTCTATAGTTTATTTTTTAATTTTTTTACATATATATTAGCTCTTTAAATACACAATTTTTTATGAATCATGTTGGGAGAGAAAAATCAGAACAAAAGGGAAAAAAACATGAGGAGGAAAAAAAAAAACAAGAAAAAAAAGTGGACATAGTATGTATTGATTTGCATTCAATCCCCATAATTCTTTTTCTGGATGCAGATGATGATTTCTATCCAGAGTTTATTGGGATAGTCTTGGGATTCCTATGGTTTAAACCCGGGCAGAGGTCCTCAAACTACGGCCACGGGCCAGATGCAGCAGCTGAAGATGTTTATCCCCCTCACCCAGGGCTATGAAGTTTCTTTATTTTTAAAAGCTCACAAAACAAAGTTTTTGTTTTTACTATAGTCCGGCCCTCCAACAGTCTGAGGGACAGTGAACTGGCCCCCTATTTTTAAAGTTTGAGGACTCCTGTAGGAATGCAAGGGAATTGGGAGAGATGTCAATAGATGGATATATAAGAGGAATCCATTCCAGAGACAGAAAGGGAATAAGGGCAACAACATTGCTTTATTTATTTATTAAGTGGCTACTGTGTGGTAGGGACTGTGATAAGTACTTTAAAAATGTCATTTCCCTCACAACAACCCTGGCAGATAGATTCTATTAATATCCTTATTTTACAGTTGAGGAAACTGAGGCAGAGAGAAGTAAAATGACTTGTTCAGTTAGCAAGTCCCTGAAATTAGATTGAAACTTAGGCTCAGTACTCTATCCACTGGACCACCAAAATAAGGGACAGAAAGTAAAATTGTATGAAAGATAGAAGAAGGGAAGATGATAGAAGGGAACTCAGGAAATCCATTTGAATTAGAATATAAAGCACATTTTGGGAAGTAGCTGGTGAGATAAAGCTGGAAAGGTATAACTTATGAAAATAAGCTGGAAAATCAGTAGACAGAGTGCCAGGTCTAGAGTTAAGAAGACTTACCTTCCTGAGTTGAAATTTGACTATATAAATACTAACGTGTGTTCCTGGCAAGTAATTTAACTATGGTTGTCTCAATTTCCTCTTCTATAAAATGAACCAGAAAAAGAAGTGACAAAATAATCCAGTGTCTCAGGCAAGACAACCCCAAATGAGATCTCATAGGGTCAGACATGACATACACAACTGAACAACTACAAGAAAATTCTAGGAAAAGGGAGTTCTGGAAAGTTTTTGAGATGAGGACTGGTGTGATTAGATATTGTTTAGCCACCCCTCAATGTCTGTGAGCTCCTGGGGACAAGGGTTACCTCATGTCTGGAATGTACCCCCTCCTCATCTGTAACTCTCTAATCCCTGGCTTTCTTCATAGCTCAACTCAGGGATCACCTATTAGAATAAGACTAACCAATTTCCTACCAATTCTAAGTACTTTGCATATATGTATTTTTATTTCCCCCAATTGCATGTAAAACAACATTTGGGGTGGTGGTGGAGGGTTATACATATACATTCATTTTTTACATGATTCATAGGGAAATAATTTTTATTTTCTTCAGTTACATGCAAAAATATTTTTGGTTGTAATTATTCATTTGATTTTTTTAGATATTTCTTTATGAATCATGTTGGGAGAGAAAAATCAGAACCAAAGAGAAAAACATAAGAAAAAAAAAAGAAGGAAAAAAGTGAACATAGTATGTGTTGATTTATATTCAGTCTCCATAGATCTTTCTCTGGATACACATGGCATTTTCCATTCAAAATTTGTTGGGATTGCTTTGGATCTCTGAACTGCTGAGAAGAACCAAGTCTTTCATAGTTGCTTTTATTGTGTACAATGTATTCCTGGTTCTGCTTCTTTCACTCAGCATCAGTTCATATAAATCTGTCCAAGCCTTTCTAAAATCAGTCTATTCATCATTTTTATAGAACAAGAATATTCCATTACTTTCATTTGCATCTAAAAAATGAGAAAAATGAGACTGACAAAAATTGAGTGATTTGTTCAGAGTGAAAGTGCCCCAAGGATTTGAACTCAGGGCTTCATGGCTCATAATCTAGTACTCTTATCTGCTAGTTGTTTAATAAATGTTTATTGAACGAATGAATGAACGAACAACTCACCCCCTTTCTCCTTTTCCTACTGTATAGAGTTCATAACTGGGAGCCAAGAAGTGTGAATAGGGAGGGGGAGCTCACAATTGATTGATTGGCAGACCATGTATGACTGTTTTATCCTTGACAGAATGATGAAAAGTCAGTTGCAGCTCTGAATGCTGACTTGTATTGCCCACCATTCCTTCCTCTACTTGGGAATGACCAAATAACTCATTTAGATAGGGAGGAGATGGGGGAACAGGACAAGAGTCCTGATCCAATCTCCAGGAAGCCTAGTGACTAAAAGATGATGATGATGATGATAAAACAATAACACTTTATATATATATAAAACTTTTATATATGTATATATATAACTTTATATATATATATATAAATATAACTTGATATATATATATATGTTTGTGTATATATATATATGCATATATATATATATAAAATACTTTAATGCCCATAAAATGCTTTATATCCATGCTCTCATTTGAGCCATATAAAAGGAATCTGGACTTTCTATTCCTCCTGGCTCTGCCATTCCCTGGGTCATTTCCTTCTCTAAATCTTAATTATCCTATCCCTTTCACGCAATGGAGGCTACAAATGGATGGTTGTGAGGTTTAAGTGAGATGATAATTGTTCCCATGATGGGAAGTTGGTAGGATTCTGTACTAGCATCCCTATTTTATAGGTAAGTAACCCAAGATTGGGAGACATTAAGGTGATAGAAATACAAAGTCAGGAAATGGCAGACCTAGGATCTGATTGCAGACAGGACTTCTGACTATAAATCTCAGGCCTTTTCCACTTTTGGAATGTGCCCCTGTAGAATCCATAAGAGAGCATTTTGGGGAAATGAGGGGACTTGTTACAGTAAGGGATTGTGACTTTTTCATAGGCTGTCATCAAGAAATTCCTGGAGCTGAATGGCACCATGACAGGGGCCATGCTGGTGGCCATTGGGGGCTTCCGTCTCTGTTGGATGAGCCCACGGCAGATTGAGGCTATACGACCCACGGAGTTGAGGTGAGTATCTCCAAATCAACCAAAGCCTGGATTGATTTGGCTGAGGTTTGGGTTATAACCTAACTAGGCAAAGGCCCCCTATTATGGACCCCTGAGCAGATGGATAGATGACTTCTTGAGGTAGATGATACTTCCTAAAATTGAGTCTATATCTAGAAATATCTAGAGTATCAGAGCTTGGAAGAAATCATAAAGATCAATTGTTCTAAACCCCCTGTAAGCTGGAATTCATACCCAGATTTGGGTCTTTTGAGTTTTGGAAAGAGCTCAGGATTCTACAGGCAAAAGGGTGGAGGGAGTATTTTCCTGGTCCTTTAGGTCTTTTTTTTTTTTTTTTGGAAGATTCAGAAATGATATGTTAACCTTGTACCTTCCCACCTTTGGACAGCTCTCTTCCCTCACTAAAAACCCAAAAAGGGGGCTCACTGGTCTCCCAGGGGGTCCCACAGTCATGCCCATGTGACCATGACTGTAGATCTCCCAGGAGCGCCTGTGGCAAATTAATAAGGCAATTGTGTAATGCAGTAAATAGTGCTGGAATTAGAATCAGGAAAACTGGAGTTTAAATCCGGCCTTATATACTAGCTGTATGATCTTAATCCATTCATTTAATTATTCTAAGCCTGTTTTCTCAATGAAAAAATTAGGGGGTCTAGCTTGTAAAGTCTCTTATGGGTCTAAATCTATGATAATATGATCATATAATAAGAATGATAAGATATTCTAATATATTTAACATCTACTGGTCATCCTGCCATCTAGGGGAGGGAGTGGGGGGAAGGAGGGGAAAAATTAGAACAAAAAGTTTGGCAATTGTCAAGGTTGTAAAATTACCCATACATGTATAACTTGTAAATTAAAAACTATGAAATAAAAAAAAATTAAATTTTTTTAAAAAAGAATGATAAGAGCTTGAATTTATATGACAATTTGCAATTTTTGAAGCCCTGTGAAGTGGGTCATGCAATTATTGTTTTCATTTTACAGTTGAGAAAACTGAGGCTGAGAAAGTTAAATAATGAGTTTCCTAGGGTTGCACAGAAAGGAAATGTCAGATCTGGGATATAGACCCAAGTGCTAGGATTGTGAGACTACTGTTTTCTACTATTCTAGATCTCCTTAGGTATTTACCTTTCCCATGCACAGTACAGAGTTGGGAGAAATGAATTGTTTTTGAAAGAGAATTGAAGCTGTTTCTGAAGGAATCAGGATGAATACCTAGAAATTGGGATGAGGACATGGAAAAGGTGTCAGAGTATGAACCTGTCAACTGGGTGCTGATTCTTCTTGTTCCTTCTAGGTCAGCAGGGGCCCTGGACATCTCGTCTTGTGCTCAAGAGAGGAAGGATGACCTCTATGAAAAAGCCAAAAAGGCCTTTTCTGGATCCAATGGATCAACCACCTACTATCACTATATTCGACCCTACCTTGGTGAGATTTTCCTAGAATCAGATCTCCATTCTCTCTCCAATATGCCCAGAAGCAAGTCTAAAAACACTGAGGCTTCCCTATAATCCAACTCTATCTTATAGCTAGATTTTTCTCTTATTACTTCCTTATAGATCCATATTCCAGTCTAACCAGACCAGCCTCTGTTCTTTACCCATAATCATTGTTCCTGTTTGGAATACCTTCCGTTCCATGTTTATTTCTTTAAACCCTAAATAACATGATCAGACACATGATGAGGGTCTGAATAAAAGTAGTTAATTGTGTGAATAAAGAAAGGATCAAAACAAGAAGTTTACAGAAGTAGAAATGGCAAGATTTAGCAACAGGCTGTTTATGTGCAATGAGGGAAAAAGAGGAATGAAAGTACCTTATTGATGGAAGGGTGTGATGTCTTTGACAGCAAATAATGAAATTTGGACGAGGGAAGGATTTGCAGAGGAAGCTAATGGATTTGATACTGGGCATGGTGAATTTGAGATTCTCTGGAACTTCCTAAGGGTCAACCCCTATATCCAATATGTGGTCAAGTCTTCTTGTTTCTGCTTTAATAGCTCTCTTTTGCTATAAAAATAGCAGCCATCATCCTACTAAAGGCAGAAGACTTGATTGTATCCTTGGGAAAGCTCACGGTCTTAGAGGGGAGGGGATTGGAGATGGAATAGAGAGATGACAGACATAGAAAAGTTAGAGATCCATCCAAATTCTAATTCAATATTTATTAATGAAAATACTAATTCAATATCAATACAAGTTCAAATTTGAGAGTTTATCTACTAAGTGCTAGGCATTAGGGTAGGTACAAATACTATAAATATACTACTATACTATAAATACTATAAAATACTATAAATACTATATAAAATACTATAAAAAGACACCATTCCTCCTTTCCAGTGGCTCAAATAAGATAATGTAATATGTAAATGGATAAGTATGATATAAGGCAGGAGGTAATAGAAGATCTAAACAAAGAGAGATCCAGACAAAGTGTTCAAAGAATATTTGAAGAGGTAATCAGTCTTTGTAGGGATATGGGAGAGAATCAGGGAAGACTTTTCAGAGGGGGAAGAAAAGGATTATAAAAATGAGATGAGAGAATGCATTCTAGACTCAAGGATGGCCTGTACCAAAGAATGGAGGTGGAGAGGGCATGTTATATTTGGGGAACAAAATGTTTTTGGGGAGAATTGATATGAAATAAGGCTGGAGCCTTACATGTGGTGAACTTATGGTCTAAGCTTTTGGTGTTGAAGTTAAGGAGAAGATAAAATAAAATCACTGTGGACTGGATAGTCATGGGAGGCTTCCTGGAGGAGGAGAAGGAAGAGGAGAAGAGCAGAAACATATATTAGACTTTGAGGTTTTGGGTTCCTTTCCTTAGTGTTTGTTTTAGAGCCACACAGAGGATGCTTGAGTTTTGCCTCTGGGAGATGGGAGCTGTCTGCAGGACCTAGGAAGGAAAGCAGAGCCAAAATATAGATCTCCAGGAGATCCATAGATGTTGGATAATAGGAAGTTTATTTTTCTGGACCCTGACTCTTGCCTTGGGAAGAAAATCCCTATTTTTGAATTCCCATTTTTATTTGGCTTTTGGTCCTGGAGATTAGGAGTAATGGGTGACTTTAGACTGGATGTTAGGAAAAACTTCCTACCAAT
The DNA here is from genome assembly GCF_016432865.1 of Antechinus flavipes. Taxonomy (NCBI): domain Eukaryota; kingdom Metazoa; phylum Chordata; class Mammalia; order Dasyuromorphia; family Dasyuridae; genus Antechinus; species Antechinus flavipes. The sequence continues at coordinate 337,553,329 of NC_067398.1, read as the reverse complement.
AGAGCTATTGTCATTATTTGTCCTTCATTCTTGAAGAAGTCCATGGCATTGTGGAGATGATCCCATAACATGCAAGTGAATTGGATTTAAATGAGGGAAGGCTGTGCAAAGTCGCCTGCCTCAGTTTCTTCTCCAGAGCCATCTGAGTCAGATGGCAACATGTAGATGAGGAGAAGGCCTTCCCCAATGGCACAATCCAGAAAAGGAATGGATTACCTTAAGTGGTTATGAGTTCCTCCTGCTTGGAAGTCTTTAGGCAGAGACTGGAAATCACTTGTTAGATTTGTTATAATGAGGATTATTTTTGTGGATGCATTGGACTAGATGAATGGAACTTTCAGGGCTCAAAATCTGTGATTCTCTGATCATTGCTAGAGACTAAGGAGATTTTGTCCACACTAGCTTAAGCTTCCATCATTAAGACCAGCTTTTCTAACCAGAACCATTCTGCCTTGGCCCCAAGACAATTTGAGCAATATCAAAGGCTTAGTCTCAGGTTCATTTTTCCTCTGACTCCCCAAAACTCTTTCTTTCTTGAAGGCAGCTCCTGTACTTGTTTCTCCTCTGTGTCTCCTAAACTGTATGCTATATGCAGTGGTTCTCAAACTTTTGTTCTCAGTATCTTCATGTTGTTAAAAAAAACTATCGAGGATCTGTTCAAAGAGTTTTTGTTCACATGGGTTATATTTATAGCTGTTTACTATATTAGAAATAAAAAATAATTTTGAATTTGTAGATCCTCTGAAAGGGTTTCAGAGACCCCAACAATTCTTTGGACTACACTTTGAGGACCACTGCTATATGGCCTAGGGCTAAGAATTCCAAGCTTGTGGGGAACAGGGAATTTAGAATTCCTTCCTATTCTGTTAAGGCAGATTCCTCATCCACTTTCCTCTCTCTCCATGAACCCCAAATAGGGAGGTGATGGGAGTGTCTCTGTTCTTATTCATTTAGGTGGTGCATCTGTGGAAGACTTGAAGCACCTGGCTCGGGCCAATATTTCTATGGACATTGACACATTCACCCGTCTCAATCCAGAGGTGCTGCAGGTGAGTGCCCAGCACCGGCCCTCCTAACTTACTACTCAGGCGACTGGGGAAAAGATGTCCTTCAATAAATATTTGCCATGTACCAAGTACAGAGTTCTGAGGAGGAGAGAAAAATAGATTAGATTTGGTCCCTGACTTCAAGGAGTTTATTCTTATAGGGAATTAAGGATGGGCAAATACATTTGTGGCTATCTAGAGATGGATAAATAGTGTCATGGAGGCAATGAACACGAGCTTGGAGAGACTTCAGGAGACAGTGGAGAAAAGAAGCTCTGTTATAAGTATTCTGTGGATCATGAAGAATTAGAATAACTGAATGACTAAACAATAAATCTAAAGTCAGCTGGTGGCTAAGAGGGCCCGGACCTAGAGGCAGGAAGACATGAGTTCAAATCTATCCTCAACTCTTACTATCTGTGTGACATTGTGTAAGTCATTTAACATCTCTGTAACTCAGTTTCCTTCTCTGTAAAATGGGGATAGCATCTCCCAAATGAAAAAAATAGTGCTTCTCTCTCATGTTTGATGTGAAGATCAAATGAGATGATAATATTTGTAAAGGACAGCATCTAATGCATAGTAGATGCTTAATAAATATTTATTTCTTACTTTTCTAGTACAAAATAATAATAATTTTACATTTTGGGTTGGTAATTTTTGTTGTAACAAACAGTGCCTCAGTTTCCTTATCTGTAAAATGGGGATAGCACCCCCAAATAGAGAAATTAGCATCTACCTCCCACAGTTGGTGGGAGGATCAAATAAGATAATATTTACAAAGCATAAAGCACAGTTTGCATTTTTGTTGATAAATTTTGTTGTTACAAACAAAAATATATAATCCCTGAAGAGTTAAGAAAAACAATACACAGAAAGAAATTGTGAATATAGGTGCTTTAATCTTAACAAAGGTTATTAGCTCCAATTATCAATTGTATTTGAGCAGAGGTTTTTGTGGTCATTTAATGTTGCCCTCATTTACACAGTTATAACTGGATTGTAACTGTGTGTAACTTTTGCAGCTGCTTTATTTTCTCTACTTTACTTCTTATGAGTCTTTCTCATATTTCTCTGAATTCTTCCTATTCATCATTCATTCTGGTACAGTATTATTCCAGAAAGTGTGTGAGAGCCAACATTTGTCAGGGTATAGAGCACTGCATGTGGAGCTCTGGAGACCTGGCTTTCTCTCTCCCTTTACTATCTACTTGTGTGTGTCATCACATGGAAATCCATTAATCTTGTGGAGTCCCTGTCTCCTTACATGCAAAATGAAAATAATATTTTCAATATACTTCATGAAATTATAAGAAAAGTACTTTGCTTAAAATATATACAGTACTTTGTAAATATTATTATTAATATTAATAATATTTTATTTCCTGCATATCACAATTTACTCAGTCATCACCCAGTCATTGTATATGTGGTTTGTTTCCTATTGTTTCCAATACAAATAAATCTGCTATGAATATTGCTGTAATGATAGATTTTTTTCTTCTGGTCAATAACCCCTTGGGATACAAACCTAATAATGGGGACATTGGGCCAAAGGTTAAGAATTTTTTTTAATTATGTAATTCCATATAACTTTCCAAAATGACTAATTCAAAGCTTTGCCAAAAGTCAGTCATATCCCCTTTTGGGGTTTTCTTGACAAAGATGCTAGAGTGGTTTACCATTTCCCTTTTCAGTTCATTTTACAGAGGAGGAAACTAAGGCAATCAGGGTTAAATGACTTGCCCAGGTTTACACAGCTAGTAAACCACCAAGGCCAATATGAATTCAGAAAGGTGAATCTTCCTGACTCTAGGCCCAGTGCTTCATCCACTGTACCACCTGCTGCCCTTGCTTTCCCATAGTGCCAGCAATGTTGAATTTTTCTTTCTTTTTCAATTTCATGAAATGCTGGTAGATGCTTAATTACTGCTGTCAGAAAAAATAAATATGCGTGAAACATTTTTAAGTTAAGTCTGCAGTATTTACATTTTTTCCATTACTTTTTCAAGTGTAAACAATTACCAAAACAATAAATCAAGTTCTAAATTGTAATGTTAGTAAATGCTCACACTGAAAATTTAACAGTTAGCTCTTGGGAGCCAGTTCAATCTGGCTCCAGCACATCCTTGGTATGAGGTGATGTTTTAGAATTAGTTTTAAAAGTACTTCTCTGGTTCTTTTTAAACCTAGTTGATAGTTTTTGTTTCTTCTTTAGAAAACAGTTTCTTCATATGCTTTGATCACTTTTCTATTAGAGAATGAACCTTAATGTTATATATTTGCATATATTTCTTATGTATTGTGGATGTTGAACTTTTAACAGAAATTTTTAATGCAAAGTTGTTTTTTCTCTGTATCATCTTATCCTAGCTTGGTTAGTTTTATTTCTATGTACCACAAGTTGAACATAAAGTTGGTCTGCATTCTACTTATTTCAAAGGAGGTGGAACTAAATCCTCCTAGACCTTATTTATGTCTTTATTAGGGGTTAGTTCATGCTGTGACCTCTTTGGTCACTTCCCTTTCCTCTCTGCCCCCTTTCTTTGGAAATTTAATTAATAATATCCTATTTTAAAAAAACAATTTATTTAATTTTATCCTAGAAGCAATATAAGGGTTCTCAGGTCTATGTGATTTCTCCATTTTATTTTCTGGAGTTTGCTTGTTTGCTGAGGCAATTAAAATTAAGTGACTTATCTAGTGTCTTAGAGCTAGGAAATAGTTTAACTGTCTGAGGCTGGATTTGAACTCAAGTGCTTCAAACTTCAGGGCCTGTGTTCTATCCATTGCACCATCTAGTTGCCCCATTTGGAAGTTTTTAATCAGATAAATTAGCTCAGAGTCCCTAATTAAGAAAATTACTAACAATGTTTTAATTGTTGATTTTTTTTCCAGTTTTAGGTAGGAAAGAATAGCAGTAGAAGGGGGACTAAGAATAGGATTGCCCTTGCTATACCTTCCAAATGCCAAAATAACAAGGAAGAAAATTGATGGATTGTAATAATAGACACAATAGAACAGAAGTAAGGCCAGAAGGAAAGAGAACAGATTGCTCAAAAATAAAGTCAAGCTATGCACATTAGAAAAAAGAAAATTACATTAGTAATTTAGATAGAGGTTAGGTTCTCTGTCTTAAGTTAAATGCTGTGTATTTCCAGCTAACTCTAGGCTTCCTATCTTTTCTTTTTCTCAGCACAGCCTAATAATAAAATATAAGCCTTCATGAGGGAACTTGGGTTTTTTTATATAAAGTAAAATGAAGATAGAAGAAATTGTTAAATAAAAGGGGAGGAATGTTTAATTAGCACCTGTTACTGAACAGAGCCACGGAAAGAAAGATGTGAAATGAAGAAACATTTTAGAACTTCTTGGGGGAAAAAAACAATTTCAGCTGACATCTGGAGTCTGAATTCTTTGTTTCCAAGCTTCTTGATTCCTTCTTTGTAACAGCTAGTGATCCTTTTTCTCTCCCTTTGCTACCTACCCTGAGAATAAGATGAAAAACAGTCACAATCCCTGCTATCAAGGGGCTGATAATTTAGTGGGAGAGATAAGACAAATAGATCACTATAATACAAGTTGTGCTGAATGTCCAGGGAAAGTCCAAATAGTGAAGACAAGATTTAGAAAGGAATCACTTTTAGCTGGAAAGGATCAGGAATGTATCATGGAAGAGGTAGTAACTGAGTGAGCCTGGCCTTGAAAGGAAAAATTTCAAAAGGCAGAAATGTGAAAGGAAAAGTTTCAAACAGAAGGGAGAATGTAACAGAGAGATGAATAATACAAAATGACAACACCAAGGACAGTGATCTGCTGTAGCTAAAAATGTAAAAGACCCCACAAGACAGTCTAAGGAATTTGTATTTTATCCAATGGGAAATGGGGCGCCACTGAAGGTTTTAGAGCAGAGGAATGATGAGAGTGGACTTATGTGTTATAATATTACATAGATTACTTTGATAGCAGGTTGAAATATGAATTGAAGGAGGATAGACTGGAGGCAAGTAGATCAATTGACAGGCTATTAAAAAATCTAAATGAGAAGAGGCTAGAGCTAGAGTGGTTGTGGTGATAGTCAAAAGGAAAACAGAGACTTGAGAAATGTTAACAAAGATAGGGTACAAAGGTTTGACAACTAATAATAATGATTGTCATTGAGAGGTGGTTGTTTTTATTATTCCCTATTTTACAGTTGAGGAAACTAATGGAGTCGGATTGACTTGCCTAAGGTCGTATAAACTAGTAAATGTTTGAGACTGGATTTGAACTTGTCTTTTCCTGATTCTAGGTGCAATGCTTCATCCATAGAACTTAAGTGGATACAATTGGGTGGGAGGAAGGTGATTAGAAAGGGAGAGGATAGTAGATGAATCCTAAATTTCAAATCTAAAGTTACTGAGAGGATGATGGAGATCTCAATAGAAATAGAGAAGCTAAGAGAACCAGGTTTTGGAGAGAAGATGACAAATTCCATAGATGGCATCAAGTGGAGGTATGCAAAGTAGATTAAAGTGTGAAGTCTTAGGAAAGAAAATTAGAAACAGATTTGAGGGCATGATGTATTGAGTAGTATGGCTTACCGGGAGTTGGGTGGCCCTGAATTAAAATCCTGACCCAAAAGCTTGGTAGCAATGACAAAAAAATCACCTAACCTCTCAGCTTCAGCTTCCTCACAAGAGGGATGGCAGTAGCACAGACTGATCACACAAACTGTCGTGAGAATCAGATGAAATAATGTAAAATGTCTGAATTTGAACTCTGAACTAGAGGGAAGAAGTTGAAGCAGAGGATGGGATCCAAGGCATGAGGAAGGTGCTCCAAAGAGATTTGTTAAGTGGAATTGAACTTGTCCCCCAGGTTTGCTCTCTAGACAAGAGTTATTGAAACTGGAATTAAATGATCAAAGATGGACAGAAACAGCTACACCCAGAGAAAGAACACTGGGAAATGAATATAAACTGCTTGCATTTTTGTTTTTCTTCCCGGGTTATTTATACCTTCTGAATTCAATTCTCCCTGTACAACAAGAAAACTGTTTAGTTCTGCACACATATATTGTATCTAGGATATACTGTAACCCATTCAACATGTAAAGGACTGCTTGCCATCTGGGGGAAGGGGTGGAGGGAGGGAGGGGAAAAATCGGAACAGAAGTGAATGCAAGGGATAATGCTGTAAAAAATTACCCTGGCATGCGTTCTATCAATAAAAAGTTATTAAAAAAAAAAAGAAAAGAAAGAAAGAAAGAAAAAAGAAAGAAACTGGAATTAGAATTGTTTTGGGGGAAAATACAGGAGAATAAAATGGATGATCCTTTCACGGTTTCTCCCCTTACTGTCAAATGTATTATCCACCAAACTTTAAAAAAAAATTAGGCTTCTTCCCTTCTGTGTCCAATGGAAAGTAAGTTCATTTTAATATCAGGGTTAAACTAGAGGGAATAAGGAAGGTAAATGGGAGTGGTCCCTTTACCAGATTTATTAGGAATAATAGCTCCTCCTGTTTGTATAGTGCTGTTTACAAAGTGCTTCCACCCTAAGAGCCCATAGAAAAGTTCTTTGTAAAGCTGTAAAGGATTATATAAGCATAAGATTACATGCAATATTTACTCTGCCTATTTCACAGAGATTTTAGAAAGGTTATCCTTATTCCTATCTGACAGATCAGGAAATTGGTTTAGTGAAAGAGAAATAGGTCATCCAGGGATTAGATAGGGTCAGAGATGAGAGTAGATTACAGATCTTCTGAGTCCCAGCTCAGAATCTTTCCATTGTTTCCCTCCTTCAAATAAAGCAATATAAGCTTTAAAAAAAGTATTTTGTTTTGAGGTAGAGGTTAGGGACAAGACAACGTCTGATAAAGGAAGAGAGGATCTCAAATTTCTTTTCTTCATACAGAAACTGAGTCTCAGCAACGTGAAAAAATTGCTTGGACAAAACGTAGCCGATCTTCGGAAGGCCCGGAGCAATCCAGCTGTAAGCTCTTGGCTCCAAAGCCAGAACAAGTCGGCTCTGGAGGACTTGGGGTTCGACCCAGCCCCGGAGCACCTGCACTCCAGCCCTGCCACCACCGGGAAGCCTCCCTCTGCTTGGGTCACTGACAAGGGGCACAACTCTGCTTCCCCTGGTGGGCACACCACTCTAGCCACTACCTCTGGTAGGTACCAAGCCCTCAGCAGCTCCCAATGAGACACTACAGGCCCACTCCCCTCAATCCATAACACAGCTTCAGGCTCTCAGTGTCTTTGCTTATAATTTCCTTCGTGGTATCTGTGGCCTCCTCAGTGCTTCATTTTTTGTACCAATCACCATCTCCCATCTCCCCTCCTTTGACCGCACTCATGACATCCCTTTATTATCCCAAACTTTCATTTAGCATGGAGATTTCCATCCAGGAGGAAGTTGTGTAGGAAGGAAGTATAAGGCTCCCCAATGACCCTCAGCTTCCAGGAAAAAACGTTACTTAAGCCATAGTACATACTTTCCTCTTCTACCACCAGAGAAGCTATGAGGCAGAGGGAGACCAAGCTCAGGGGAAAAGGGGGCTGCCGTGCTCAGGCTGGTACTCTGAGCTGCTAGCATGGAATTAAGGGGTGATAGAGGGATGAATTAAGAATGGAAACAGCTATTAGTTGTATCACGTCTTCATCATGTTCCTGGAATGTTATGAATTCTGAGAACATCAGACACACCCACATTCAAGAATAAGAAATAAGACAACTCCAAATTCTTTAAGTCACATTTTTTAAAAATTTAAATTTTAAAATACTCTTTTTTCAAGGGCAATTAAAAGCTTTTAAATATAAAAGCTTTTAATTGCCTTTTACAAAAAGAACATTTGTCCTTCCCCTCCAACACTGGTATGTTTAATTGAGAATGTTTCCAAGATTCAAACTGGTGCCAATTTCTCCTCCTCGTTTCTCCCTTCTAGGTTGCTGCGGCCTGGCACCTCTCCACCTCTTCAATGCTTTTGGCTTCCCCATAGGCCTTATCTTATTCTTGAAGCTCCTTTGAGACTCCTGGACAAGAATTCTCTCCTTTTACCAACCACACCTTGAACTTCACCATTCTCTTTGGATCAAAAACTTCCCTTTCCCAAAACATGGACCCTCTATATACTTCTCTCCTCAACTCCAAATGGACAAGGGTGCCATGAGGCTGACTTTGGCCCTGGCCTTTGGGAGGCCCAACTACATGCACTCAGAACCTTGGGACCTATTGGAGAAGTGATAACAGGACTGCAAGGGGACCAGTTCAGAGACTTCTGCCCTTCCCTTCCCACAGGAGTTATCATCACAAATGCTCTTACCACTCCTGAACTTCAGCCAGAGAGGATTTGGACTGAAGGCCGTTTGGGGGGCAATTCCTTGGGGGCTGAGCTCGTCACCTGAGCTGACTGGACTACCCTCAAGAGGAGGGCTCTCCACTGTCCATAGGCTGGAGACACAGGGCAATTTACCTGGGGCAGTCTATGTGCTTCTCAAGTTTTCTTAGGGTCCAAGAGGGCATAAATCCAGGCTGAACATCTTAGGAACCACTTGAATGCCTCAGATGCTCAAGCCTCCCCTAACAAGTCATTGCACCCTGGCCAAGAACTGTGGTTCTCTAGGGAAAGCTCAAGTTTTGCTATCTTTATGTTCTGATTTTAATAAATGTGAGGATCTCCTCAAACTTGTCTCCCACTCCTTCCTTTTCCTGTACTTCGTCCCTTAGAGGAGGGGACAGTGGACCCCGTTTCATAATCCCAGAGAGACTTGTCCATTTGTGGTCTTCTAGGATTACAGTAGAGTCATCAGACATTTCCCTAAAGCTTTGTTTGGTGACTCAGTCAGTCTCTCCCCTTTCCTCATCCCACTCTCTGCAATTTTGAGTCCATCAGCACTAAAGGTGGGAACAGGGAACTAAAACCTCAGATCCCCAGTGATATGTCAATATGGGTTAGTGACCCAGGTGAGCACTGGGTCAGGTCCCTGGCACAGGAGTCTAATGCCCCATCTGTGCCAGCTTCACAGGCTTTCAAGCCATTAACCAAAACATCAAGAAAGTCCAGGACTGGGGAAGAAGATAGAGAGGAAGGACATGACCATTGCTCAGATTGTCCAAGTTCCTCTTGTCCTTCACGTAGGGTCCTACCACACAGACACTGAAAACGCACCTCCTGCCCCTTCCGTTCCTCCGTAACCCCCACCATCCCAGGTAGGCCCCGGGACATGCTGGCCCCTTTCTGAATCGGCACCAGCCATCAATGAGCCATCATACAGCAATCCCCAAAAGTTCAGAGGCTCCCAGAGTCCAAAATGCCAGTCAGGGGTGGGACCTCCTAGTTTCTCTTCCTAAGGGATTTTACAGACCCTGGGCCTTTTGTTAGCTCTTCCTTTTCATCGCAAGAGCACTTTGAATCAACAGACTCTACCTTAATCTTATATATAAAGACTGATTTCTCAGGACTTGGGGTTTGCAGAGGAAAAGAGCTGAAGACACTGGAGAGCAAAAGGCATCAGAGTCCGGAGCCCTTACCTATTTCTCCCTGTCCCCCAACTTCTGCTCAAGCCAAGTTCCAGTTCTAGCTCTCATTAACATGTCCAGTGAGTTTGCTCAGATCACTTCCTATTTCCCTCTCTGTATAATGATGTAGAAAAGATGACTTTAAAGATCTCTTTCTCTTCCAGTTCTAGTAAAACCATCTGTCCTGCTTAAAAGCTCACATTTATAGAGTTTTTGGTTGGGGAGCCAAACCTCGTGGAGATGACAAGCCTTAGAGTATAAAGTTATTTCTTTTATTTTAACAACTTGCTGGAATGGAGAGAGGGCTCAAGCCCCATGCAGACTTCCCACACTCCCAACCAGGAAGACTGCTATCTAATTTTTGTTCCCAAGGTTGATGATGATGTAACCATTAGGGATCCCCCCAGTGAGCCCAATGCCTAAGGCATTCAGGCTCTCCTGACGCTGCTTGATGATCCATTCCCGGACTGGAGAGTTTTTCTCCTCAGCCTTCAGTCCCATTATGTTTTGTCCCAGAAGTCCTCGTACCTCTTCTGGAGTCAGTGGCTGAAGGATAAATCCAATGTCTTATTGAGGGTCCCAGAGCCCAGCCTTAGGATTTCTAAGGACACCCCTCCCTCCCTGCTCTCTCCTAGGATAGTTGAGGTAGAAAGAGGACTGAAGGGCCTGGGATTTAAATCAATTTAAATCAAGATCAAAACTGAGGATTTAAGCTGCCCTCAACTAAGCCCTGAACCTAACCAGGACCATTGCCACACCATCCTCATCCTCAAGGTGGTCCCATGTGCTAGTGCTTCCCCTTTGATTTCCTTCCCTCCTCTTTTGCCATCCCCAATAAGTTGAAGGTTCTACTGTACCAAGATGGCCTCTTCTTGTAGTTTCTTAAATGTTTCCATGTCCATGTTAATATTCTTTTGGCTGAGATCTTTAAGATCCTCTGTGGAGGCTCCACCTGGGGGAGGAGGGAGAGAGAAAAGAAGGGAAAAAAAGTAGGAGGGAGGAAGAAATGACTGAAACAATTGTATAACAACAACATATTTCAAAGCCCAACTAAGGTGACTTTGGGGCACTCTGAAAGTCTTTTTGTCTGAACCTCAGTTTCTTCTTTTTTAAAATGAAGGGATTGGATTAGATTTTCAAGGTCCCTTCTATATTTGGTGTTTCATGACTTTTCTAATCCTTGAGTCACTCTGGTGTTGTGGGGATGGTGGTAGGATGGGGAAGTTAAGAATTAAAGGTAGCTCTTAGAAGTCATGGGGCTCAGAAATACTGAGTTTCATTCCTGGGTCAGCGAGGATCTGCATGGATTTGAAAGGAGAATCAAGTGGAGGTGGTATCCCAAGGGAAAACTATAGCCAAATTCAATCCACTTCCCCCTGTCTCTTTATTCCCTATCTCTAATCCCTCTGAAATAGAATCCCAGAGTTGGAAGTGACTTCAGAGATCATCTAGTCTAGCTCCCACCTTATAACAAGTCTGAAAAGGGATCAACTAATCTTTGTTTGAAGTCTTGCCATGATGGGGAATTCACCACCTCTTAAGGCAACCCATTTTACCTTTCATGGGATAAAAAGGTCATATATAGTGATCTGAAAGGGGCCTTATAGGTCATCTGATTCAACCCTTGAAAGAGATTATCTATATACAGGTATTAAGTTTCCAAAGTGAGAGAAGTTATCCAAGATTACATGAATAGCCCGTGTCAGAGCTGGGATCCAAACCCAGTGTTTTTTCCATTGCACCATACTGCAATATTTGCCTTCCTATGACCTTTCTCTTCTTTGTTTTATCCTCTGACACCAAGCAGAATAAATTAAATTCCTATTGACCACAGCACACCTTCAATATTGAAGATAGTGATCGTGAGACCATGAATTTAGAATTGCAGAGGCCATTTAGTCCAACCTGAGAAAACTCAGAAGAGCTGTGACCTACCCAAAAACACAGAAATAATTTGTGCTAGAGTTAGAATTTGAACCACAGTCCTTTGACTGTAAGTCTAGTGTCTTTTTTGATGGAGCATGTGTTTCTTCTCCACCCCATCCCATTCCCAACAAATTCTTGCCCATTCCTACTCATCTTACTCCCTTCCTCCTCTCTCCCCAGTGCAACCCTACCACGCATCTCATCCTGCCTTACCTAGATAAGGTTGGATTCGCTTATAGTATTTTGAGAATGATTTGTCTTGGAAGGCAATCTTGGCCTTTGGATAGAGGATATTCTTCTGTGACTGGGAACAGGCAGATGGATTCAATTGGTTGGCCATTCTGAGAGCAGTAGAGAGAGAGAAAGAAAAGGATTAAAAGATTAGCAATTATTTTCTCCTCCTACCTCAACCCAGCACCACCAAGGATCATGCTTCCACATAATCAGGCAAAAAAGTACTGTCTTAAGATATAGATAGATAGCTAGATATATATATATACACACACATATACATATACATATACATATGAATGCACATACACATATACATACATTTGCATGTATGTGTATATACACATACACATGTATATATATACATGACCCCCATGGGTACACATACACACACATTTTTTATTCTCTTCCATGTTCTCCCTACCAGATCTCTACAAGCACCATGTAGTTATGCCTTCATACCCAGAACTAACACAGAAGTATTCTAAAAGGTTTTGAATCAATTTTGAGAAAATTAAGAGAGTTGAAATTCCTAAAGCAAGTTGTAGAGAGTTATAGAATGATAGATAGGTTATAATATACTACTAGCTATTGTCCTATATCTCTTCTCTTCTTTTGTGGCTAAACCAACTTGTGAAGACCATCTACAATGATGTTTCCTCTGACTGTTTTTTTTTTAAACTCTGTGATTTAACTTCTGAATTCATCATTCAACTTAAATTGTTCTCTCCAAAGTTACCAGTGATTTATTGGTTGTCAAATTCAGTAGTCTTTTCTTAATCCTCATTCTACTTAATATCTCTATAGCTTTTCACTGTGTTGATCACAACCTCTTTTTCCTCCACATTTTTTCTGATACTCTCTTAGTTCTCGTTCTATCTATGTCTCTTCTCAATATCCTTTGCTGGATTTTCTTTCAGGTCACACTCACTAATGTAGGTCTATCTTGTTCCCTCTTCTCTCCTTGGTGAACTCATCAGCATCCAGGGAACAAGGATCATCTCAATGCAAATGATTCTCAGATCTATTTATCCAGTCCTATCCCCTCTCTTAACCTCTAATCTCACATCTCTAACTTCTTATTGCACATCTCAAACTAAATATCTCATAGACATCTTAAAATCAAAATATCCAGAACAAGATTCATTATCTTTTTCACAAAACCCACCCCTCTTCCTAATTTTCTCTTACTGTAAGAGCAGGACCACCAACAACAATTATAACAATAACAACAAGGGTACCATCATTGTCCCACTCATCTAGACTTAGCCTAGGTGTCATTCTCAACTCATCACTCCCTCATATCCAATGTTTTGTCAAGGTCTATCTAATCTGCCTTTGCAACATCTCTCATTTGTGGCCCCTTCTCTCCTTAGACCTTGCTACCACTCTGATGCAGATCACTGTCACCTCACATCTAGACTATTGCAATCGCCTTTTAATTGGCCTCCTGCCTTAAATCTCTACCCACCTTAACCCATCCTTCACTCAGCTATTAAAGTAATCTTTACAACTCCCCTATTAAATAAAATCCATTAACACTTGGAAAAACTTATAAGATCTGGTGCTGAGTAAAGTGAACAAATCCAAAAGAACATCGTTTACAGTAACAAAATTATGGGATGATAGACTTGGCTTTTCTCAATAGTGTGGTGATTCAAGGCAATTCCAATAGATTTAGGATGAAAAATATTATCTGCATCCAGAAAAATTTATAGAGGTTGAATTCAGATCAAAGCATAGTATTTTGACCTCTTTTATTTGCTTACTTCATTTTCCTTTCTTATGATTTTTCCTTTTTAGTCTGATCTTGCACAACATGACAAAAATGGAGATAAATTTAAAAGAATTGCCCATGTTTAATCTATATCAGACTGCTTAATGTCTTATGGAGGGAGGAGATAAGTGAGAGAAGGAGAAAAATTTGGAACACAACTTACAAAAGTGAATGTTGAAAACTACCTTTCTGTCAATAAAAAGTTTAAAAAAAGAGAGAGAAATAAATAATAGTAATGATTGAATAAAAACTAAAAAAAAAAAAAAGAAAGAAAGGAAAGAAAACTACCTTTATATGTATTTGGAAAAATAAAATAGTATTGAGAATTAAAAAAAACTTTTAAAAAATCCAATAGCACCCTATTGCTTCCAGATTTGCCTTTTAAAGCCTTCATAACCTGCCTTCCTTCCTCTCCAGTTTTCATACATCTTATTTTTCTGCATGTACTATATGATGCAGTAACTGGTCTCCTTAATGTTCCTCAAATAAAACACTGCATCCTAACTCTTTTTCACTGGCTATCTATCCCCTCCCTATGCCTGGTGTGCTTTCTGTCCTCCTCTTTACCTCCTGGTTTCTCAGCAAAAAGCCTTAGCTAAAACTTCACCTTCTGCAAGGAGTCTTTCCTAATTCCCCTTAATGTTAGTTCCTCCTCCCTAAGTTACTTCTAATTTATCCTGTATATCTTTGTTGTTTGCTTATATATTGTCTCCCACACTCGACTATGAGATTCTGCTCCTTGAGAGCAGAGACTGGTTCATTTTTTGTTTTTGTTTTTCCCCCCATTTCTTTTTATCTCTGGTGCTTAGTTCAGTGCCTGGCACAGAGCAGATGTTTAACAAATGTCTGTTGATGATTTCATCTGGTCAGACCTCTTGCTCTTGCTCCTTCCAAATTCTGGGATCAGAACTTGGAGTGACCATGAAAATACCTCATTAGTAACTGGCAGGACCTTCTCACTCCCCAGTGTGAGCACTGGGGCCCAACCTCTATATCGGGAAAATAAGCACAGTTTACTTCAACTCTACTCCACTCAGGAAAAGGTAAGCTTTTTTTGACAATAAGAAATATTTTGTTTATTCCCTTAGATTTTTCAATAGCTAGTCCAGTCCCTTCCACATAGTAGGCACTTAATAAGTGCTTATTAAATTAAATTGAATTCCCTCTTTAATAGTACCACAGAAAGGATCATTTCTTTATAAGCTTTCAATTATTTGAATTAATGTCCCAAACCCATAATGACAGTGTTTTTGTGATCCACCAACTGGCAGATTACCTCAAAGTCACCTTGGTTAGGCTTTGAAATATGTTGTTGTTATACAATTATTTCAGTCATGCCTGATTCTTTGTGACCCCATTTGGGGCTTTTTTGGGCAGAGATACTGGGAGTAAGTAGTTTGCCATTTCCTTCTCCAACTCATTTTACAGATGAAGAAACTGAGACCCAGGGTAAAGTGACTTGCCCAGAATCACATAGCTAATGAGTGTCACATTTGAACTCAAAAAGATGAGTTTTCCTAACTCCAGACCTGGTACTTTACTATGCCATCTAACTGCCCTGCTACTAGGTTTGGCTAAAATGGCTTTATCTTCCCCTAGTGAAGATCAAATACAGCTTTCGACTCTTATTAGCTGTATGATCCTGGGCAAGTCACTTAACCCTATTTGCCTCAGTTTCCTTATCTGTAAAATGAAGGAAATGACTAACAATTCCAGTATTTCTGCCAAGAAAACCCTGAATGAGATCAGGAAGATGTAGCTGAGATCACTAACAGTAACAATGTGTCAGACACTGTACTAAGTGCCAAGGACACAAAAAGAGACAATGAATCTATGTTCTTTAAAACATGCTCTGGGCTCCTAGCCAGAAGGTGGGGAGGGCTACTGGCTCCTAGTCCTGTGCTTACCTGAGGGCAGAAGGCTGTATGGAATTGAGCTGCTCTTCGGTCAGACGGCAGAAATATTTGGAACCGATCACGTTCAAGGCGGTGGCATTGAGGGGGCTCCCCCCCTGGATATAGCGATTAATCACTATCATAGCCTATAATAACAGAAGCTCAGATTTATAGGATTCATGAAATCAAAAGCCTAGGATCCTAAGGGATGCAAGGGAATTTGAGGCCGTCTAGTCTGACTTTGTATCCAGCTTTCAGGAGGCCAGATGCTGTTGATTAGGGACTGTAGGTCTGGGAGCTGGGAAGAGCATATCTTGGAGAATACCAACAGAGACAGCCTACAGCGATATCTGATACAGAGAGGGGAGACCTCAGGACAATCCTCACCCATCAATTGATTAGAGCAGCTTTATATTCTTACTTAATAACCTTGGGACCTCCCTCCTTCCCAGGGCTGTCATGAAGGTCACATGAGATCATGGATACAAAAGCCCTTCATAGTCTAATCTACAGCTCCAGCCACATGCATAAAAGAAATTTTTTAAAATTTTTTTTCTTTTGGGAAGAAGGAACAATATATGGACTGAGGCCTTTATTACTTCATTCTGTTGAATCATAATTAAAGGGAATATCTCTCCATCCTGGGGCAACTAGCCTGTGGAAAGAGTTATACTCTCTAACTGAGGGCCCCCAGAACTCCCACCCAAGTCTTGAAATATATTAAGGATTAGAAAGCCAAGAGATCACCAAATCATCATTTTCAGAGCTGGCTTTGAGCAAGGTATCCAGAGACTCCACGGAGGTTATATTCCACTTCTTGATATCTTCAGGGGTAACCAGCTTAAAAAGGCTGCCAAGATTATTGATCACAAACTCAGAGTACCCATTTGGGTAGATCTGGAAAGGGAAGAATAGTGTAAGAGAGCTTTGAATATTTCTTTTGCTTAAATGAATTCGAACCAATTCTCAATTTATTGTGCCAGCAGAGAAGAATGTAGAAAACCCCACTTGATTTTACGATGGATAATCTTCCCCAAGATAATACTCCAATGGAAGGTAATAAAATTATGAAATGAATTATATTCCCTGGGCACAGCAGGGTGGCTGATGAGAGATAACAGGGAGGAATTCAAGCCCCTGTTATAGATGATCCACTAACTAGGTCACTCTTGGGTGGCTAATCTACAAACAAAAATCCTGGCATCACAATTTCCAGAGTTCTCCTTGAGAAACACTGCCCTCTGATAATCTAGTCAAAATAGAGTGGCAGGATGTCAGAGCTGGAAGAGAGTTCAGAAAGCCTCTAGTCCAACTTCCATTTTATAAAGAAAGAAATGTAAAGGGATTTATCCAGGGTCACATAGATAACAAAGAGTAGAAGCAGGACTGATTACCAGTCCAGGTTTCTTCCCACTGTTCCACAATGTATTGAGCAGGTTTTCTCCAACGAGGGGATAAAGCAGATAGCTATTCTATAGTAGCATGCAAAGACTCTAGCTAGAGGCAAATAGCAAACAAGAGGGGGGTCTTGCCTTGTGGGACCTTTCCAGAGAGGATAACAATAGCTGACACTGATAGCATTTGAGAGGTTGTTTAGTATCTAATACCTCATTCAGTCCTCACTAGGGCTTTGGGAGGTAAATAGAGCAGTTGTTATTTTCCCCACTTTACAGATGAGAAATTAAGTAGTGATCACAGGCAGAATTCAACCTCTCCCACTCCCCCACACTCTATTTAAATGCCAAATCTGGAGCTCTTGCCACTACAGATCTGATGAGTGTATGAAGAAGGAGGGACTTTGGTGTACAAGGGTGGAGGAGGCTGAAGCCCAGTTACCTCATCCAGTTTGCTCTTGAAGACCCTTTCCTGTTCATAGGTGAAGGGGAGAGTCTTTATTTTGTCCAGGTTGGCTGCCAGCAAAGATGCATTTAGACAGTTCCGCAGCTCCGTCTCTGAGAAAATCACTAGTGCTTCATTTATCTCTGTGATCTCTTCTGGGCACTGAGCTGTGGGCACCACATTAGGTAGCATTAGTCTGAGCCTATGGATACTGTTCTCATACTCTTCCCTTCCTTCAGCACTAGTTAGATACTGAAACTTCCTCCTGCTACACTCCTGGCCTTTCCATTACCTTCTCCATCCCAACATTCCTTCTTTTCTCATCTGCTTAGTGCTCTTCCCTTTTTTCCCCCTTCACTCTTCCTTTCCCCTGCTCTCTGGATGGAGCAAAGGTCAAGTATGGTGATTATTGGCAGAGACCTGGAAAGGGGACAGGGTTTCCCATTCCTTCTTCCTCTTATCTTTTTTCTCTCTCTCTTTTCCATTATTCTCTCCTTTCCTTTCCTCCCCTTATCTCTCATCCATTTCTATTCCCTTCTTCCTCCTTTCTCCCACTCCTCTCTTCCTCTTTTCTCAAAACTTCAATCTCTCTTATTTTATCTTTCCCCCAATTCTCTCTCCCATTCCTCCCTCCTCCAATTTTCTCTCCTCCTTGACTCCTAGTCATGAAAACATTCCCACTTATACCTAATAGTCTTTTTCCCCCTGGTCCCCACTCACCTTTTTCTGGCCTTGACCATTTCCACAAATGTTCCCCCCCTCCCTATCTCTGCCAGTGACTGCCAAGTTTTGCCTTTGCTATTCCCAGGTTGGCAGACCAGGATCTCATGTTGGGAAGTTCCTGCTAGTTGGATCCATTGTACCAAGATGTGGTCACTGAGGACTGACCCCTCAGGAACCCATAGACACTCACCAGCAGCCCGCCTATATCGAGAAGATGGAACGTTTTGGATGAAGACTCTCAGATTCTGCCGGGGCCAGGAGGGATCCAAGAGGGCATGGTTCAGCCAGGAGGTTACAACATTCTGAGAGATAGGGGCCATGTCTGAGTGGTAACAAGGCTCATACATAGCTCTGGTGTGATGTAGGTCTGCTCTGACTCACTGAAATTCTGTGTAAGTCACCAAACCCAGAGAATGCCCTCCCCACTGATCTAACAGACCTGAAGTAAGAGATTCCAAAATCTCCCATTCCTCAAATTCCCCCACCACCTGAATTTCCTATATTAGAGCCTTGTCCCTTTGGAATAAGCATTACCCTGACCCTAGGATCATCATAAAATGCAAAAACTCGTGGTTAGGTGAAGACTATACCATTCAAGCCCTTTTTTAGAGGTAAAGTTTTTTGGTTTTTGTTTTGGTTTTTTTGGAGTATGGGGATAGGGACAGCTAGATGGTGCAGTGGATAGAGAGCTGATCCTGGAGTCAAGAGGGCCTGAATTCAAATCTAACCTCAGGTACTTAACATTCACTAGCTGTTTGACCTTGAGCAAGTCACTTAACCCAATTGCAGAAAAAGAGAAAAAGGATGGGAGAGTTGGGAAGGCAGCAAGTATAAATGGTGTGGAGAGGCAGGAAGGTGAGGAACTCAACAAAGTTTGTTTTTTCCCTCCAAGGGACTTCTTCTGGACCCTTTCCCACTCATCTCCATTAGGAACTGCTCTTAGATTTTATTTCATATTGAGAAGTCAAAGACTGAAAAATGACAGATGGTTATTCTCATAGACCTCAGGACTTTAACCAAAGGAACAAAGCTCTAATGGTGGAATTTCAGGCATCAACTTTCATGCCATTTAATGTGCCCATATATTCTGAGGCTTCTGCTCCACTCCTCAGAGATTCGTATAATCTCTTATATGTCCGGGTCCTGGTTCCCCCATCCATCCACCCTTCCTCCATCACCTCCATCACTGTCTGTGATCAAGATTATTTTTCTCCTTTCTTCTCCTGGTAAGGAACTCACCTGAGGGATGTTCTGGATGATGCGCCTGTCAAAAACTGGCAGTAGCCCCTGAAGAGCATTCA
This sequence comes from Antechinus flavipes, assembly GCF_016432865.1. Classification (NCBI taxonomy): domain Eukaryota; kingdom Metazoa; phylum Chordata; class Mammalia; order Dasyuromorphia; family Dasyuridae; genus Antechinus; species Antechinus flavipes. Next base: position 337,534,084 of record NC_067398.1, on the reverse strand, counting down.
GGGTAGATACTGACCATCTGGAGGGGGGGCTGCACAGATGAACAAGCAGAAGTCAAAAGAATATCAAATGGAAAAGTCTGACCCAATTGTGGCTGAGGGGGGCCCTGACTTAGCCTAGCTCAGGCCCAGCTACCTCCCCCTTGGGCTAGAAGCAGACAAAAATGACCTCAGGAAGACAGAAGTAAGATCACATATATGCCCACATACATGCTCACTTATACATGTTCTCAGGTGCATGTTCCTGCCTGTGCACCACAAGTACACACAGAGACCCTCTCATTTACACTTCCACAGGCTCTAAAGGAGACTCCTTACCCATAGGGAGAAGCACCAGAGTGTAGGGCCAGGTTGGCGGCCTTCTTCTGATCAAGACTGAAGGGGCCCCCACACTGCTCCAACCGAGGCAATAGCACTTCTGCAGAGCTGTTTATATAGCGTCCATCCAGGTCACAGGCCAACTGTCCCAGGATACGAATGTCTTCCTTGCTGATGTGTGTGCCCGAAATGCCCTACGATAGCAACCCAGCCTTCTCAGCCTCACCCAATCCCTGCAATCTAGAATCCCTGCCAAAGCAAATCCAGGGTCCTGCTATTTTATATCATCACTCTCCCACCCAAGTTCTTGACAGCGGGGAACAGTTTCCTGGCTATTTTTTCTTGTCCCTGGGCAAGTGTTCATCTTTCTGGAACAGAACCCAGATAAGGCCCCAAAGGTCTTAAAAATTAACCCATTTATTAATATATAGCTTATGTTTTAGGCCCTTTTTATATTCCTTCAATTTAGCTCATTGCCAAGTAATTATTTGTAAGCCATCCAGAAAACAGTTTTCTCACATTGAAAATATAAGAAATATTTCTTAACATATCTATATAGAGATATAGAGATATAGAGATATAGGTATCCAACTCTGTTTAGATTGGAATACACCCAATCTAAAACTTCTGAGTCTTTGTGGCTGTACCAGCAACTGTTGGAGAGGTAATATGATTTAGGGAAAAGAACAAGGGTCTCAGAAAATTAAGCAAATTAAGCAAATTAATCACTTAACCTTTTTGAGCCTCGGTTTCCTCATCTGTAAAATGGGAATAACCATAGCACTTACTCTGGGCTGTTGCAAAGATCAATTGAGCTAATGTTTATGTCACTTTGCAAACCTCACAAGGCCCCATAAATATGCTTTACTACTATAATGGCTAGCATCTATTATAACTATCAGGGACTTAAAAAACCTTCTAATCCAACATCCTTATTTGGCAGATCAAGAATTTATATCTGAATAATGTTTAGTGCCTTGCCTTTGGTTATAAGGTAAGATAATATTATTTCTATACAGGACACATAACTAAAAATCAGCACTTTTAATTTCTGGGTTCCCTCACTCAGCCCCCTTTTAAAAAATTACTCTTGAGTCTGAATCTTTCCTTCCTTGCTTTCTGAAGAATAAAAGCGAAGTATAGCTCACATTTCTATATCATTTCTCATAACATTTCTTAGAAGTAGGTAAAATAAGTATTATATTGTCTTTACAGAAGAAGAACTGAGGCAACTTGCCTAGCATCATTCTGTATGTAAGCAATTAATAGAGCAGAAATTCCAAATTCAGTATTCTTTCCCCACTACCATCCCAACAGGTATTGGTGGGAACTTTAGACTAGGTAGCCCTTTCTATTTATAGACCATTTTCAAGGCCACCCTCCTTAGCACCCAGTCAAATGCAAAGTCTAAAGCATCGTCAGGGATATAGTTTGCCAAATGGCAATACAAGGTTCAGGGCCAGCTCTGTACCAGGGTCAGAGCTGGCCCTGACCAATAAGTAACTGGGGTCTTGGCCCAACCTTCCCTGGCCTTCCTTACATCCCTTCCAAGCTCTCCCACTTTTCCCCACCCAAACTCTAAGCTCCTTACCAGACAAGTCAGAGCCTCCGAAAGCAGTTTTGATCTCAGGGGTGAATCCTTCTGGAGAATATCCAAGTTAGACTCTCCCACCCGAATGAAGAAATGTTTGCAGTCTCTAGTCTTTGTATAGGCAGAAAAACTGAAAGGAATCAATAGCATATTCTCACAACAACACCTGGAGAATTTCACAGAATCATAGATGCTCAAAGCAGGAAGGAACCCCACAGGATACCTAAGCTAATTTCCCATCATGTGCTTGATCTCTCTCTATAATAAAATTCATGATAGGTAGATTGATCCTTCAATATCTTCTCCAATTCTTGTTTTTCATAGATGGGAAGTTCATGACATTTCCAAAGTAATCCATTTCATTGTTGGGCATCTCTAATTATCATCAATCAATCAAAAAACAATTTATTAAGAGTCTACTATGTGCCAGGCAACTAAGGGTTAGGAATATAAAAAGAGGCAAAAGACAATCCTTGCCTTCACGGGGCTTACAATTTAATATTATATTGAGACCAAATTGGCTTCTTCCTAATTCTGTTAGGCCTAGTGCTCTTCAGTCCCCCACCTCAGCTTCAAATCCCATAAAACAAGCCTTCGTCCACTGTTCTTAATATGGTAAAAGACAGAACTATTGTGTTTTCCCCCAAGTCTTCTCTTCTCCCAATTAAAAGATCCCAGAATAGGACTGGACTTGACCAGAATCTCAGCTGCCATGGTCCTTAAGTCTTCTCAATATCCTGACTGTCTTTTTTAACCACATTCTAGTCTGCCTATGTCACTCTTGCGAAGTGACCAGGTCACAAATGATCTATATAGCCCTAAGCTTAGCATGGCAACTACCAAAGAACACGAGCTTCCAAGCCAAAAATGACCCTTTCTTCAGTGTTGGTAGGAATCCTCCATGGCAATACATTATTATCTGTGGAACTTTGGGTGGATAATTGGGTGAGGGATGGGGAGGCAAGGTAGGACCCACTCAATATGAGGGGAACCACACTAATGTGTCAGATTCATAAGATTTTAGAGCTGGAAAGGGTCTTGGGAATCATGTTATCTAACTATCACACTTCCTAGGAGAGGAAACTGAATATGGCCTGGGGTACTTTGGATTCCTGAGACATGCATCTCTAATGCTGTGTCCTCATTATCTCAGGGTGTAAGCTATGATAGAAACAGCCTGAAATTTAAATACCTTGGAGGCAGTGTCCGTTTTTTTTTTTCATTTTCTCATCACCTAGTGCCATATTTTACATAGGATAAGCATTTAATAAATGCTTGCTGAATATGCTAGATTGGAAACCAGGAAGTCTGGAGTTCAACTGTTGACTATCATTAAATTGTGGTGTGATATGTCGTGACTTTGAGCCTCAATTTCACTCTACATAAATTCTACACAAATTCTACATAAAATGGACTAAATAGATTCCAAGGTTATTCTCAATTTTGTCCTTCTATGAGTCCATCACAGAGGCTAGGCAAGGATAGACTCAAAAGGTAATGATAAAATTCCTTCGCCCTTGCAAGGTAGATTAGATCATAAGATCATACTAGAGACACCTAGGTCGTCTAGAGATTAGAACACTGATCTTAGAGCCAAGTTTGGATGTTATTCGGTCATGTTCAAATCTTCATGTGTGGTGTTTTTCTTCTTTAAAATTTAATGGTTCTCTCTGGGATCAGGTTTCTTGGGGAGGTTTTCTGGAGGAAGCCTTAGTTTCAGTTAAAAGTAATAATCACTCTAAATACAGCCAGCTGAAAAAATCCAAATGTTTATTTCTCATCTCTTTCCAAGCCCAGTTAGCTTTCTTAGAGGCCTATCTTTCTGCTTGGTTCCAAGAGCTCTTGCAGTTGTCCTCTGCCTCTGCTCCCTTCAGTCTCCAAGCCAGCACCAAGGTGAAAGTTGGAATGAATTTCTCTTGCCTCAGAGAGAGGGCTTCTCTCTGAATTCACTTGACGCTCCCTTCTCAATCTTTTCAGCTGAACTGACTTGATTGGCTCACTGAAGCTCTATTTATGCTCCTTCTCCAAGAGTGGGATTGTGGGATCCAAGAGCAGGATTATGGGTTTCCTCCCAGAGTGCTCTGTGTCTGTCCCAGAGTACCTCTGGCCCTAAGGGCTTCTTGCTTATAAGAGCTCTCTAAAGGTGTGAACACAAGCATTGTTTCTCAGTTCCACTTAGTACCTTGTTTCTTCTGGCCCATAACATCTCCTTGTAAGATCCGATTAATCATACTGGACCATGCTAAATTAGATAATTATTGTATCTATCAACTCTAATGACTTAACAGTTTGCAAGGATTCCAACATTCATGACCCCATTTGGGGTTTTCTTGGCAGAGTTACCAGAGCAGTTTTATCATTTCCTTCTCTCTCACTTTACAAATGAAAAAACTGAGGCAAACAGGATTAAATGACTTGCCCAATGTTACACAGACATAGTAAGTAAGGTCTCTCTGACTTTATCCACTCAGCCATTCAGCTGAACATATCAGCATGGTGCTAGAACTATGAAAGTGACCCAGGATTAAGTGACTTGCTCAGTCACACAACTACAGTCTGGTTAGCATCATGCAAAGGAGCTAATATATAAAAGTGTCCCTACTCATTAAAATAGCCCTAAGATTTTGGGCATATCCCAAATGTAAAAAGTTTTTTAAACTTAAAGTGTTACATAAGTGTTAGTGGTTATTATTGTATTTATTATTATTATTCTGATCCCATAAATTCCTGAGTTAGGGTAAAAGGAGTAAAGGAGGGGTCATTTTGCTATGATCTCACCTTAGAAATAGCACTATGTCCCTGGGGTACTTATCCAGGTCCTCAGGAATTCCATCTTCAGTGACTTTCTTGGCCAAACAGCTCAACTGCAGAGAGAGTAAAGTTTCTACTTGAGGCTCTGTGAATCATCTGAGATTGCCTCAATATCTCTTTCTCAGGTCTGAAATCCTCTCAACAGAGCTTTATTCTATGAGGCTAAGGCATTGCAGGTTCAGTCATCATTTTATATATTAATTGTCATCAGTTTATATATTAATTTTATTAATAATAATAATAATAGCAATTTAGATTCCTAAAAAGTAGCCTTGGGTAGTGATATGAAGCTCAGATAGAAAAGAGGGGCCAGTAAACGATGTATGAGAGCCTTGAAGCTGCATATTGTCTTAGAAAACTACAAAATATGTTTAGAATTGCACATATTTAGCCTATATTGAATTATTTGCTGTAATGGGGGAGGAGAATGAGGGAAGAGAGGAAGAAAAATTGCAACACAAGGTTTTGCAAGGGTGAATATTGAAAACTATTTTTGCATGTGTTTTAAAAATAAAAAGTTATTATTATTTTAAAAAACACTACATATTAACATTAACTAACATAATCACATAAAAAACAATAGTACAAGGGGCAGCTAGGTGGCACAGTGGCTAGAGAACCAGTCCTGAAGTCAGGAGGATCTGAGTTCAAATTCAGCCTCAGACACTTAACACTTCCCAGCTATGGGATTCAATTGCCTCAGCAAAAAAAAAAAAAAAAAAAAAGGAAGAAAGAGATATATTAGCATAATCTGTATTCTATTGTTTTGTTTTTTCTTATTTATTTTATTAAATATTTCCCAATTACAATTTATTCTGGTTCAGGGAGCACTGAAAAATATTGCTTTGAAAGTCTACAGACTGGCCAATATTTGACACTTCTAGCCTAAGGCAACAACAGATTAAATGACTTGATGGAAATCATACAAGAACAATTATATCCTGGAGTCAGGAATTTTGAGTCTGGAGTCCGGACTCCAAGGCCAATACTCTGACAACTAGTGTCACATAGTTGTCTTTGATTCTCTCATCAGAGAAATAAATTCAAGGCACAGTGTTGACTTGAATTATACCCAGAGCATTGTACCTAGAGTTAAGAAGTCCTGATGCTCCCTCAGATGCTTACTACCTCTGTAACCCTGGGCAAATTACTTAAGTTCTCTGTGCCTCAGTTTCTTCCACTGTAAAATGGGGATATTAATGGCATCAACGTTCCAGGGCTGTGGGGAAGATAAATGAAGGTTTTTTTTATGAATGATAGCTATTATTAGCCCTAGCAGAGATTGAGACCTTGTGAAAAGGCCAGGAATGGCACTGCCCAAGCCTGTCAAGCAGTATTAGGAGAGATGCAACAGAGAGAGCCAATGCCAGCTTGATCTGCCTCCAATTTTGTCTGGTTTGAGGTCTACTGAGGATGTACTGGGAAAGGTGGTCCATTTGGTCAGCAGGTTTTTCCCACCCATCCCCACCCCAGTCTCCAGACAGACAGACAGACAGATGGACAAAGCCCACTGACCTGCTCTGCTTCCAATGTGACATTCTTCCTTTTCATGATCATGGCTAGCTGTCGGACTTGCTCCACATTCAAGCTAGAGGCTGATGCACATGTGAAACCGTGTAAAATATAGGGGGAGAGGCTGGAAAGGGAGAAGAGGTTGGATCAGTCTGAACTGAATCTGATCCAGAACAAGCACCAGCTATATCACAAGAAGCAAACACTCCTAATTGGGCATCTTTCATAATGTCTTAACAATCAATAATTATCAATTAGTGATGACTTTTTAAATTAAAATTTTATTTTTTTATATAACAAAAATCTGTTTTCTCTCTCTCCTATCCTCCAACCTTTTGGGGAAAAAAACATAAAAATAAATTCCTTGTAACAAATATACTCAGGCTGAAAATACTCAGCCTGAAAAACAAATTTCTTTGTCATGTGTGTTGTGCGTGTGTTTTCCATCTTTGGTTGCCCAATGAAGAACTCTGAATTTTTTGTGATCTAAACTTGTGATTGATGAAATCTCATGGATAAAAAAAGGGGAAGAGGAATTCCAGGGGTTTGGATTAGGAGAAAAGTTGGCAGGAGCCAAGGTAGGAATGAGTTTGTAAGATAGACCCATCTACCAAAATAGTGAGACCTGATGATAGCAGTGTTCACCATAATAATATTTCACTCATCCATATGATACTAATAATCCCCATTTTTTGAGCAGAACAAATAATTCATAAGCACCTACCAGGGTCTCCCACGGCCATGGCCAGGACCTAGGGAGGATGGGGAACTCACCTATTAAAGTCAGACACGTTCTTTACCACTTCATCAAAAAACATGGCTGCCTGGGGAAATAGAAAAAGTTTCTTATAGCAAAATGCTCCATCCTCTCCCCCTCTGCCCCCACCTGGAACTCTATCTTCTTGACAAATGTGTCCCCCAAAAGTGAGATTCAATTCACAATGCCAGGCAACCTCAGAAAAACTGGCCAGACAAATCCTTAGGATGTCACTATTAGGTGCTTCTGGGGATAGGGTAGCATTTGTGGGTTTTGGAAGGTATTTCATTGAGACACAGGAGATAGGGAATAAAGAGATGCTGAAAAATGTTTGTTAAATAGTTGCTTCCCTTTAAAAAAAAGTGAGATAATTCCACCGGTGTCTTCAGAATATATCTCATAAACCCCCTAATAATTCTTCTGGAGAATCCAGATCACCATAGAGGAAATGGCAGCAGAGAAGGCTCCGGGACCTCAGATAATTTCCCACGAGCCAGTTTTAAAGAGCCAAGAAGTCCAGAGGGAGATCAAGGTAGATGAGGTCCAGATGTGTCACCTGTACTCGGGTCCATTTTTGGCTGTTGAGGTCATCCAATCTGGGGTGGTCACCAGAGCCGAAGGCCAGCATTGCATTGGGTATTCCACTGGTGAGTGTGTCCGGCACAGCCCGTACCAGGGCAGTGGGACTCGGGACGGCCAGGGCCAGCTAGTGAGAGAACACAGGAAGGAAAGAAGCTAGACAGAGCCCGGGATGCTGGGGCTGGAGCTTTATGGACACCTGAGCTCTGTTTCAGGCTCTGCCTCAATAGCTTGGACAAAGTCATTAATGCCTTCTTGTCTTCATTTTCCAAATGGCCTAGATCCCCTCCCAGCTCCGTAGTCTACAGAGCTATATTCTATAGCCTACTATTCTAAAACTTACATTCTGTGTCCCATATTCTTTGTTACAGGCAAGTAGAAGTAACAGCTCTTACACCAGTGGGGGCCTGAGCCTCACCTGTTCCACAAATGCAGTTTTCAGCGTGGCTGAGATATGGGTAAGATGCTGAGCAAATTCTGGTTCTTTCACAGCTTCCAGGACCACGTCGGGGGGCAGGCTCTGGAGCAAAGTACTACTGAGACCCGCCACCAGGCTTCCCAGAGCTGCTAGACTCTGGGCACTTAACACCTACATGGGGAGAGACAGACATAAATAACATCACGGGCCCCGTGCTACCCGTCCTTTTTTCTTCCTTTGTATCTTAGACCTAGTTACCTCATAGCCAGAGTCCAAGAGCTTTTGAATGAGGGCCCGGGCCTGCCCGATGCTCCAGCCCTTCACCTGGGCCAGGGTGGGCAGGGCAGCCATCAGGTCCTGGCCACTGATTTTCCCCTCAATCTGTGGCACCGACAGCCCCACAGCTGTTTGACCCAGTCTGCGCAGGATGGCCTCTGAAAAGTTCCCAAAGCTACTCAGCAGCCCAGATGCCACCTGTAAGAGTCAAGTCTTAACTAAGGCCCAGGGCTGAGGCCTTGAACCATGATATCCCCAACAGACACACCTGGGACAGGTAAATATCTGAAAATCACCAAATCAATAAGTCATGCGTGCAGAGCTGTCTCAATTAATTAAGAAAATAGTGGAATAATCCAAAACTGGGCTCCTTTTTGAATATAGGTCTGAAGTGATAATACCATCAGCACGATCATGGCCAACAATAATTGGCATTTATCTAGTCGCAGAGGTCCTCAAACTATGGCCAGCAGGCCAGATGCAGCAGCTGAGGACATTTATCCCCCTCACCCAGGGCTATGAAGTTTCTTTATTTAAAGGCCCACAAAACAAAGTTTTTGTTTTTACTATAGTCCGGCCCTCCAACAGTCTGAGGGACAGTGAACTGGTCCCCTATTTAAAAAGTTTGAGGACCCCTGGCTTTAAAGTTTGTCAGACCTTTTGCCTACATTACCTAATTTGGTAGTGGTCAAGTCCAGAGAGAGAGGGAAAATCCATCCTCCCTGGCTGGTCACCCAAGGAAAACACAGTCCTCAGGGCACTCATCACCTGTTTAGCTTCCCAAGATGGTGATTCAGGAACTGACTTGTTTCCATCAAGCTGCAGACGGGGGTCAAAGCAAATCTTATTGAGTCTCTGGGCCAGGGCCAGGGCATCTTCAACCTTTGTGTTTCTCAAGGCCTCTGGACTGAGGTAACAGATGAGGTTGTCTGGGATGCTAGTGAGAGAATCAAGTAATCAGGCAAATATATTTTTAAGAGTCTCCTTGTGGCACTGTATCAGTGCCCTGGGGATGCAAATACAAAGAATGAAACAATCCTGTTCTCAATGAGTTAGTGCTAATGGGAGAAATGAAAAGTACATGTAAAAAATATATTCAACATAAATATTAATAAACTCAAATATATACAAAGTAGACAAATATAAGGTAGTTTGGAAAGAAGGCTACTGGGAAGGGTCAGAAAAGGCTTCATGCAGAAGATGGTGTTTTAAAGGAAAATTGAGGAGAAACCAATGTTTCTTGGCCCAGAAAGAATTATATCTTCAGTGACCCAGGGATTGGGGAGAAGTCTATTTATTCTTTTAATTTTACAAAATACCTTCGGGGAAGAACCTATGGATTTTTCGAAGGCCATACAGGATTCTACAACAGCCTTCTTGGGAATCAAGGAGAGAGACTCAGAACTTCTCCATATCACATATCATAGTCCTTTCCTCAATTTATCCCACTCCAGAGTGACCAGGGATGAAAGTGCTAATAGAGAAGCAAGGGAAAACCATCTCACCTGAGGAGGTTAAACTAGGTGGGGAGGTGAGTAAAGTTGTGTAAAACCTGGCTAGGTCTGGCATCAGGTGGAGCTGGCTGACCAGGTGGAGGGCAGCAGGGTCTCTTGCCAATATCTGGAGCTGAGAAAGAAGTAGCTGTGAGAAGAGTAACTTATGGATAAAGAAAGATAAATGAAGTGGCAGCTCTTCCCAGGGCAAAAAATTGGAAATTATGGGGATGTCCATCAATTGGGGAATGGTTTCATAAAGTATGATATGTGTTTGTGATAGAGTATTATTGTTTCGTGGGAAATGATGAGCAGGATGCATCCAGAAAAAAACAGTCTGGAAAGTCCTCCATGAATTCAAACAAAGTGAAATGTACTGTATACTAAGTAATAGCAGTATTCTGGAATGACCAGCTGTAAATGACTTTGCTATTCTCAGCAGTACAATGATCCATGATTACTCTCAAGGACTTGTGATGAAAAATCTCTCCATACACAGAAAAGGAACTGATTGTGTCTGAAAATAGATTGTGCATTCTCCCTCACACCCTCTGTCCCTTTCTCTCCCTCCCTTTCTCTTTTTCTCCCTCTCCCTCTCTCTGGAGTGAGCCTTTGGAGAGCCCCTAGTTATCAGGAGCTGGAGCTCACTGGCTTTTGAAGAAAAGGTAGGTCTCAATGGATAGCCAGCCAACAAGCATTTATTAAGTGTTTGCCATATGTCAGACGCTGTCCTAAGCCCTAGAATCCAGAGTAGGAGGAATGGCTTTTGTAGGAGGTAGATGGGAAAGGAGCTCATAGACTCATTTTATGATCTTCAGACTCACCTGGGGACACCTTAGTGCCAGAACTTCTCCACCTACCTTGGGTTCATCTACCAATCTCTTGAGTTCCTCTATAGTGGCGCGTTCCAGGAAGAAGCCCAGATAATTGGCCAACCAGGATGATGAATTTAGGCCTGGTACAGCCTCATCCTGGCAGTGGGACCCAGAGTCTGACAACACAAGGAGGCAGAGAAGGCCTAGGTATCAGGTGTCCATCCTCCTCCCTTCCTTCCCATCCCATCATACCCCAGCTCTGCTCTCAGACATTGCCTTTGGTCAAAAAAGAGCCTTGGGTGAAGGAAGCTTCAGGATAAGCTACCACCACAGTGCTCAATACATCATGGAAGTAAAGCAGAGCAGGGCCAGTGGGGTCTCTCGAATACCTAGGGATGGAATCAATGGGACTGGAAAAAAGAAACCTGAACTTGAAGCTGGGAGACCTGGATTCTAGACCCAAGCTTTGACACTTAATAATTACATGAACTTGGGCAAGAAATTTCAGTCTCCTCATTTGTAAAATGAATTCTGATAAGGGAAATACTTTGGACTTTATAAAATGCTAATATTATATAGAAGATGGTACATTTAATTAATATATATGGTTAAGGACAGCTAATGGCCAAAGAAAGGAAAACAATTTGTAAGGTCATTTATTATGCTTCTGTTTATTCCTCTAGGCTCAAAGTTAACCCCTTATTTAAATAAATTCTCTTACTTTAGTCAATGGCACTGTCTTACTCAAATATTTGTAAATTCAGGACAATCTATGAAATCCAAATACATTAGAAATGCAAATATATTGTTTGCAAATGTCCACAAAGGACCCAGAATTCCTTAAGGACAAGAAAAGGAAAGAAATTGCATTTGAACATAAGAACTTGGATTGCTAATTATCTGTTCCCTCTGGTAGACATAAACCCTAACTGTATTATTAGATATTTATATTATATATTCTTGCTGGGTAAAGTAACTGAGATTAAGTAACTTTTCTAAAGATGCTGTGAGAATTTTGTTATTCAATAATATTGTTACTATTTGTCCTTACATTCTCAAAGAGGACCATGACATCAGGAATAATGCAAGTGAATTGGATTGAAAATGAGGGAGAGCTGTGCAAGGTCACCTGCCTCACTTTCCCTTCCAGAGCCATCTGGGTTCAGTGGCCAGATATAGATCAGGACAACTGGAGATGCCCCTGGTTGTGTTCAGTAATGTCTGACTTTGTAACCCCATGGACCATAATGACCATGCAGTTTTCTTGGCAAGCATGGGGGAATAGGTCTCAATTTTCCTCTCCTATAAAATAAAGAGATTGAACTACATGACCTCTAAATTGTCTTTGAACCCTGAAATCCTAGATATATTCCAGGTACTATTCTTTCTCCAGTGGATTAAGGCAAGCAAAGTTAAGTGACTTGCCGGGTGTCTAGAACTGAACTCAGATTTTCCTGTTTTTCCTGGTTCCAGGAGTAGTCTTATACCCACCAAGCCATCTAGCTACTCTGAGTCCCCTGACTTCTAGTCTCACACTCTCTCATTATGCCATACTTAATAAAGGATAGTACCTGGAATATATCTAGAACTTCAGGATTCAAAGGGAATTTATAGGTCATGTAGTTCAAACTCTTTATTTTATAGGAGAGGAAAATTGAGACCTATAAAGTGTAAAAGACTTCCTAGAGGCACATACCTTAAAAAGTACTTGATTACTGACTTCTCTCTTTGGGATTATAAAATTCCAGCCCTGTCCCAGGTAGGTTTCCCCAGGTGCTTTCAGATTTAAGGAAATGTTAGCCTACCCTCCTGCAGAAGGAAGGACTCCATGCCTTCAAAAATCTTCCTCTGCTTCTCCACTTCCAGGCTTGAGTAGATGTCATTCAGGGCTGATATGCTAGGGAGAAGAGCAAGTCAAACTTACTAGGGGATTCTAAGAACTGAGAGAGACCTTAGGGGCCATTTGGTTCAAACTCTTACAAAGTATAGAAATCCCTTCCTTAGCATTCTTGAAAGGAGGTCACCTGTCGTCTGCTTGAACAGACCCAGTGACTGGAAGCTCATCCCATTCTCTGCACTTCAGTGCCGCCAATCCCACAGTTGGATAGCAATTATTGCTAGGTGGGTTTTCCTTATATCCATTTATCTCCCTATAACTACTCTTTATCAGTTCTACTTCTGTCTAAGGTAGGAGCAGAATTCTCAAGAAGAAAGCTTATTGACTAAAGCAAAAAAAACTCCTTTAGCAGGTGGTCACTCACAGGTTGTGGAAAGTCTGGCAGGATGTGTTTTGGGCAGTGAGACAGTCAAAGGCTACAGGGTGCAGGAGGAAAGGCTGGAGCCAGGACAGCAACTGGGACCGTGTGGCCTGGGTTTCCCTGGCCTGGAAAGCTGGCCCCAGTCTCATCCACAGGCCATTGAACAATACTGCTGCCCACTGGTCTGAGAGAACTGTTTGAGAGGATGACTGCAAGAGAGAAAAAAAATTAACAATGACTATGTCAAATCCAATTTGGATGGTTTATAAAGTGTTCTCAAATCCCTTATTCTATTTAAGCATCAAAACAACCCTGAAATCTTGGCAGGACATTGATTATGATTTCTATTTTAAAGATGAGGAAAGAGAAGTTCAGAGAGAAGTAACTTTTTCCAAAATCATAAAGTTAAGTAGGGACAGAGCTGACTCTTGTACGATGGACTCCTGATTCCCATGACAGTATCTTAGTTACACAGGAAGGATTAATCAATTTATCAACCAACAGTTACTAAGCAATATGACCATACCTGAGAATCCAAGGATTACATATGGGATACACATATGGGACCCAAGGGCCTGGGACCATTCCTAGAGGCTGTAGGACAAGGACAATATTCTTAAGAGATTGTGGGGTTTATACCACACCCCTTGATGGGAAGGGATTTAGATAAAGCTATTTCCTACCATGCAGATAACATGAGATTAGAGGCAAAAATGGCATGGCAATCCAAAGGTTGCAATTATTGCTAGGTTAGAATGACATATCTTTAAAAAGCACATGATTACTGATTTCTCTCTGTGGGACTTTAAAATTCCAGCCCTACTCCAGGTAGGTTTTCCTAGATACTTTTGGACTTAAGGAAATGTGAGCCTATCTATCCTCCTGCAGAAGAAGGTCCTCCATGCCTTCAAAAATCTTCCTTTTTGCTTCTCTACTTTCAGACTTAAGTAGATGAGGGAGTCAGGTATTTTTTACAGAAGACACATAGCCTAACTATAACAATGGTTTCCCACCACCAAAACTGATTTTTGCTGCCCATCAAAGGCTGAAGCCCACTGTGCCACCTACCTGCTGGGAAAATTTCTTCAACGCAGTCTCAAGAACAGGGAGGTCAATTTTGGAGAAGAGCAGGATGGAGTACGCAGGGTCCAGGGCACTGGGGGGGCCACTGGCCATAAGGCAAGGATATAGGAGGGTCAGAAAATCTTTGTTCCAGACCTGGAGCCATGACCTCTGAGAGAAAGAGATCCCTTAGCTTCATAACCTAATTGCACTCCAGCTTGGAACCTCGAAAATGAACCTAAACCTGGCCCCAGACTAACTTCTGATTCTAGCCCCAGATTAAAGTCTGATCTCAGCCCCAAAATGACCTCTGATCTTCCCCTCCACTATGCCCTCCTTTATCATCTACAGGAGGGTATAGATTATTCAATGCATCCCATTTCCACTTTTAGGGACACAGAAATATCTATTTCCCTTTGTTGATTGCTGTGGGATTGGGAGTGAGATAGGGTGGGACTTCAAGAATCACCTTCACACACAAAGTACACTGTTAACTTTTAATGTACATAGAGCTTTTTCCAATCTCAGAAACTGGGGGATGAACTCAGGTCTTAAAAACTTGGTCCATCAATTGGAGAATGGTTGAGTAAATTGTGGTATATGAACGTTATGGAATATTATTGTTCTGTAAGGAATGACCAGCAGGATGAATACAGAGAGGACTGGCGAGACTTACATGAACTGATGCTAAGTGAAATGAGCAGAACCAGGAGACCATTATATAGCTCAACAATGATACTGTTTGAGGATGTATTCTGATGGAAGTGGATCTCTTCGATAAAGAGAGATAATTCACTTTCAATTGATCAAAGATGGACAGAAGCAGCTACACCCAAAGAAAGAACACTGGGAAATGAATATAAACTGCTTGCATTTCTGTTTTACTTCCCAGATTATTTATACCTTCTGAATCCAATTCTCTCTGTGCAACAAGAAAACTGTTTGGTTCTGCACACACATATTGTATCTAGGATATATTGTAACCTATTCAACATGTAAAGGACTGCTTGCCATCTGGGGGAGGGGGTAGAAGGAGGGAGGGGAAAAATCGGAACAGAAGTGAGTGCAATGGATAATGCTGTAAAAAATTACCCTGGCATGGGTTCTATCAATAAAAAGTTATTAAAAAAAAAAAACTTGGACAAGCCATTTCCTTCTTTGGACCTCAGTTTCCCTACATATATAATGAAGGGGAATCAATGATCCCTTTATTTAGCAGAAAGAAAAAGGTTACATAATGATTTATTAGTATAGCCCAGGCTATGGCCAAAAAAACCATATGAAGTTCTAGGGAAAAGCTAGAAAGAAGAAGGGGAAGAAATATTGAAACGTATTGTTCATAATGAGGCTTTTTGGCTCGCTATAGGATTTCAGTCATACAGGCAAAATTAGATCCTCACCGGAATGCAGGCATACTGGGCAAACGTCAGCTGGCAGGGGTAATGGTTCCCACTGAAGACTATCCTGACTTCCTCTTTACTGATGCTGCAGAATGAAGGGAAGGTTTCAGTCAGGTCTGTCATCCCATAGCCACATACAACATTGCCCTTCTTTCCCCCGATTCAGCCCAGTAAGAAGACTGCAGTAGCGAATGCCCAAGGTTCAGTGTGTATAATTTAAGAGTGCAAGACCATATTTTCTAAATGGAACTCTCTGAATAAATCCAGACACTCACCTCTGCACCAAGGAACAGATAGTGGCTTCTGTTCAAAGACATAAACAGGTTGATGTTAATGACTAATGTCCTCAGCATCAAAGAAAAGGAAGGAAGGAGAGAAGGACGATGTCATGAATCCATTGGCTAATGGAATTGGGGATGCTTATTTTGACAAAGAGAAGGCTTAAATATTGTACTGGGAAAGAGGGACAAGATTATGTTCTGCTCATCCCCTGAGTAATGAGTAGATGTCACCAAATGATAGGTTTCAGTGTCATGCAATCTTCTTAACAATTAGAACTATTCAAAAGCAAAATGAGGTATCTCTGGAGGCAGGAAATATGGGGTCTCCAAGCAGAGGTTGGATTATCACTTACTAAGATTTTGTAGAAGGGATTCCTGTTTCAAGTAGGAGTTGGATGAAATGACCTCTGGGACTTGATGTTTTCACTTGATTTGTTTGCTTTATGCAATCAAATTGCTTTGGGAATAGAAGGGTAAACAGATGCTTCTTTCTTGCTCTCTATTAACTGAAACTTTGCAGTCATGCTGCAGCTCTCTAAAGCCAATGCTTGCCTTCAGGGGTAGGACAAAAAGAAGCAGACTTACCATCAACAGATTCTGTGGTACACTGTAACAGGGAACATATCATTAGCATATGTAGCACAACTCTGCTACACATTACTCCCTGATACATACCCTACTGTTCAGTCAAACTGGTCTTCTTAATGTTTCCTATCTACACCTTTGCATTAACTGTGCTGCTTGTCTGGAATCTACTCACCTATGTCTCTCAAAATCCAGTTTCTTTCAAATCTCAAATTCAAGCATAAACTTCTATCTCACCTTTTACCTTCCATCTGCTAGTGCCTCTCCCATTCCATATACCTAGAACTGCTTTTTAAAAATATATCTATATATGCTGTCTTTCCCAGTTAGATTATAAACTCCTTGAGGATAGGGACTGTTTGTTTTACTTTCATTTTTTTTTTTCATCTCCAGTGCTTAGTTCAGAGTTGGCCCTTAATAAATACTTGTAAATTGATTCTCTGGTTCTTCCCATTATATTCCCTTTATATACAAATCATAAATTCAGAGCTAGAAGAGAGATTTGAGATGCTCAAGTCCTTGATTTGACAACATTGAGATTAGAGAGGTTAAGTGACATAATTAGTAAACATCTGAAATGTGATATGAAGCCAGGTTTTTCTGTCTTTCTATCCACTTCACTATTCTAAACCAGATAAAAATATAATTGGTAAATATTTAATTAAATAAATAAAAATACAATACAACATAGATAATTAATGTTAATTTGTGGTTTTCTAAGTTAACATGCAGCCCTCATGAATTGTTTCTATTTGAGTTTAACACCACTGTACTATACACCATACTGCTCTTGCTTAGATCTTTGGAAGTATGTCTATTA
Organism: Antechinus flavipes; assembly: GCF_016432865.1. Taxonomy (NCBI): domain Eukaryota; kingdom Metazoa; phylum Chordata; class Mammalia; order Dasyuromorphia; family Dasyuridae; genus Antechinus; species Antechinus flavipes. The sequence continues at coordinate 337,517,111 of NC_067398.1, read as the reverse complement.
GTACAAGTGCCTCCTCCCACCTACTAAATTATTGTTGTTGTTTGTTTGTTGTTCTCAAAGAGGACCATGACAACAGGGAGATGATCCTATGACATGCAAGTGAATTGGATTGACATGAGGGAGGGCTGTGCAAGGTCACCTGCCTCCTTTTCCCCTCCAGAACCATCTGGGGCAAGATAGATAAATCGACTAGAGATGGCCCTGGATGAAAGGGGCATCTTAGTCTTTTTAAGCTGAGGTCTTTAATATATTTGTTTGACTGAGGCAGCACCCATTCAGTGATTGAGGCTAGGCAGCAATTAAGGCAAAGAATCTCTTCTTTCACCTACTTCAAAAAAAAATCTAAATAAATAAATGAATTAAAAGCTACACAGAGAAAGGCTTATCACCCTTTTAATCCTTTTTGGAGTCCAGTGCCTAGAAACTCCTTCTCTAAGGACCTGGAATCCTCTCTAGCCAAAGAGAACCTAATTCCATCAAAAAGAGTCCCAAAGGGGCCTTACCAGTTGGGTTCCTGCAACTGCGGTGCAGCCTAGAAGAAAGATTTGGAAATAAGGCTATTAGGAAAACAAAAAGCTTGGTTCTAGTTTCTCTCTATGTCTGAAGTATATGTCTGGACTTATGTCTGGGTCTGCCTAACTCATGAGCCCACTCATAAGCCCACTCATATTTGCCCATAAGCAGGGCAAAGATCTGAGACCAGTCAATACCTACGCCCTTGCTCCCTTATTCTCTGAGCATTTTTTGTCTCCCTTTTATGTCCTCCTCTTTCCTAATATTCTGCTCCAGGGAATTCTACAGTGCCAGCATCTCTAGAACTCTTCCTTGCCAAGGAATGGTCAGCAGCTGTGATTGATTGAAGACTCAGAGAAAAAGAAGCTGTGGAGCTCCTGGAGTTTTAAAGGCCCAGGGCTATAGTTCATCCTATTTATGGGCACTGAGGGATAGCTGGTGTTGGGAAATGGTAAAGGAAGGGTCAATATGAACTCCACTGTATCTCCAGCCCTGTTTAGCTTTTAAAATTCTTCCTAACTCAATTTTCCAGTCTTATTAGATATTACTCCCCTTCCCACATTCTGATCCAGTCAAACTGGCCTTCTCTGTGTTCAACATAGGAAATCTATTTTCCATCTCCATGCTTTTGAAGTAGCCATACCCTGTGCCTGGAATGCTCTCCTCATACCTCATGGAATCCCTCTCTTCTTTTAATATTCAGCTCAGGAACTCCATTCTACATGAAGCCTTCTCTCACTTTCTCCCATCTCCAGCTGCTTTTGGCCTCCCTTCTTTTGTAAATCACTTCTTTTTTATTTTCTTTAAACTTTGATCCTGCTTCTAGTTAATGTCCCATATTTTGTCACTTTGCCCCAGCCACCTTCTCACTCCCCTTTCCCCCTGTGACCCTCTTGTCCCATTGGGGAATTCCTCCCAAAATCTTCATTTTAAGAAAGGGCCTCAGGTCAGCCATCCTCCATTCTTCTTCCAGTTCTGTTTCTGACTCTCCAAACTTGGCTCCCATGTCCCCAGTAAGTTCCCCTACCTTTTCAGCTCTTTTATATATGTTATTTTTCTTCAATAGAATGTAAGCTCCTTAAGGTTGGGGATTGTATTTCTTTTCATTTATATTTATATTTCCAGTCCTTAGTACAGTGCCTGGCACCTAGTAAACTGTTAATAAATGCTTGTTTCTGCTGATTATTGATTTATTCTCTCTCTCTCTCTGTATATATACATATATGTGAGCCCAAACTGTACATAGAGTGCTGATCTGGAAGAGACTGCTTGAGGGAGGTGCCTTGTGACTAGGATCCTAATGCCCACTTTCCAGAGCAATATGAATACTAAGGAAGGAAGAGCAGTGATGGAAGGCAGTATGTAGAGCAGGATTCTGACACTATATTATATCTGAACCAATCTTCTTCTGGAGAAGAGGTTTCCTGGGAAAGGGCATAGGGTGACTGGGACAGGGCCCTATGGGGCTTTCTCTACAGATGTAACCCTCCCAACACACAAAGGAGTCAGAGGGGTCTAATCATCCATTTCCACTGTCCCCATTCCAAGGAACCCTCCTTACTTCATAATTCCTCCACCAGAAAAGTGAAAATCATCCTATTATTAACATGTCATTCCTTCAGATTAACAGTCTTCTCTAGAAAAACTCAAGTCACAGAATTATTGTATTTCAGAATGGAAGGGAACTCAAATTTCATCTAGTCCAGGGCCTGTTAAACTTTCCTCACTAGTGACCCCTTTTTACTTGGGAATTCTTATGTGACTCTGGGTATACAAGCATATGAAATAGGTATATAAAACATTCACTGATGATAAATCATAATTTTATGACTCTCACATTCAGTTATTTGGTTACAACTCACAGTTTAAGAAGCTTTGATCTAGTCTAATCCATATCCTATTAGGAATTCCATTCTACAAAACCCCTGAGAAATGGCTATCTTGGTGGTACAATGGATAGAGCACTAGCTCTGTGTTCAAATTTGACCTCAGACACTTATTAGCTGTGAGACCCTGGGCAAGTAACTCAACTCTAATTGCCTTTAAAAAAAAAAAAAAAGTTGTCTATCTTCTACTTGAAGACTCCTCAGTGATGTGGCACTCCCTGCCTTTTGAGACAGCCCATACTATGTTATGCAACTCCAATTCTTAGGAAATATCTCCTCATTTCTGAAAATTTTCTTGGCAGTCTCCACCCACTCCTTTCAGTTCTGCCTTTAGGGACCCCGTAGAACAAGTCCAGTGTCCCATCTGCATGACAGCCCTTCATATACTCCAAAACAGCTCAGGTGTTCATCATTCTGGAGCTTGACAGGAGCACAGAGGCTTCCCTTTATTTGTGTTTTGAGTCCTAATGCCCATTCAGCCTCTTTATTGACTATACCTCATGGAGGGGGTGGGGAATAAAGATGGTGGGGAATATTATCCGACTGAGACTATTAGAAGACCACTTCCTTGTCCTGTCCAGGAATCCTGAAGCATCTAGTGGTCCAGCCCATAGTCTATAGCCCATACCATAAAAGCTACTTCAGCCTCACATTGTTAACATCACCTTCCAGCAAGTGAAGGGAAGAGCTCTGCAGACCCCCAGCCAAGGCTCCCTCTGCTACACCATACTGTTTCTCACTCTGCACTCCAAGCATCCCAGCCAGGCAGTCCTCCTGGGACTTGAAGCTTTCTGCTCACAGGGACCAGATAGCAGGTGGCTGTCATTTAAGAGGCAAAAGGGCTCTAAGAGTATTTAGTGTATAAAAGCAGGGAATCATTGAGGACACAATTTCAAAATCCAATCCCTCCTCTTACCTCCCTTCTAAAAGATCCTAGAGATGTATAGAGAGTCAGAGCTGGAAGGGATCTTAAAGATTATTTAGTCTAACCTTCTTTATTCAAACCTAGAAAAACTGAGTCTCAGGAAGGTAAAGTACACTTTCCAAGACTACACATAGCTTGTAAGTGATATTGCCTGGACTAAATATAAAGCAGTATGATAATTTTTCATACAGATATGACCCATGTCTCATATATAAATGTATATGATGGATGTTTAGCCCTGGAGAAGAAAAGATTGAGGGTAAAGAAGGCAATAAATCACTGTACTCAGTTAATTAAAGGGTTCATAGAATTATAGATTTAGAACTGGAGGGGCCTTTGGAATCATCTAACTCTTTCATTTTACATAAGAGGAAACAGAAGTAAACAAAGGTTTAGTGACTTGGGTTAGAGGTAATGAGTTCCTATCACAGAATATATTCAAGAAGAAGTTGAATTACTTATTAATCCAAGATTCTGTCGAGAAAATTTCTGCTCCAAGGTGGGAGAATCTACAGATGTGGAATATTTCATGCATTGTCATATTTTTTTTTCAGTATATTGTTTGGGTTTACTGATTTTTTCCCTCTTCCATTTTTTTCTTTAAAATTTGTTGTTGTTGTTTTATGGAATGGATGTCTGGGAGGGGAAAAGAGAAGGATAAAGGGGGAAAATGTAGGTGATGTAAGAACAAAAATGCCAAAACAATTTTTAAAAAGATTTCTAGAAGCACTATGGTAGTACAGTAGATAGAACACTGGTCCTGAAATTAGGAGGACCTATGGTCAAATCTGGTTTCAGACACTTAGTAGCTATGTGACCTGGGCAAGTCACTTAATTCCAATTGCTTTCCACCCCCACCCACCCCCCAAAAAAGATTCCTTTTTTGAAATTTGAAGATTTTTGCCTTGACACAGGTTGGTCAAGTTGTGTTCCAAGTTCCCTTCCATCTTTAAGATACTGTAACATGTGACTTGAACCCAATCTCAGGATTCTCAAATATAGTTCTCTTTCAAGATTTTGCAATCAGGGTAAAATCTGGCTGGGGATTATTTGAGGCAGATTGGCAGTGGAAAGGATGCTGATGTAAAATTGAACCAGAGGGCCAGGTGGTCTCTAAAGCTCCTTCATCTAAGTCTAACTGGGGTAAGAAGGTGATTCCCCAATTCATGACCCAGGCTCCTCCCTCCCCTAATTCTCTGAGGCTGAGAGTGCATCCAGCTTATCCATCATGGGAAGATGACTGTGATCCTGCCACAAGCAGAAGCATGAATGGAATGAACCTAATTCTTAAGTATTCAGACTCCCTTTGAGGCTAAATTCTTCTAGAACCCAGATCTCAATGCTCAGCTGGGCAGAAGGCGTGGGTCGGACATCCCAATAGTCTTATTGCAGTCTAGTTGGCCTCCTAACCAACATCTCCCAGGGAATGAAGGAGGGGCCCAGACTCTATGGGTGCTTAGGTGCTCAATTTAGGATTTCCCTAAATCCCTAACTATGGCTGGGCTAGCCCAAGTCCTTAATAGTCTGACTGGGGGTTGGGTTGAGGGTGGGGGTGGGAGGAGTGAAGGAATCTCATTACAGGACTTGAGAAAACTCTGTAAAAGAAGAGTTAAGAAGAGAGTTCAGTTCTTCTAGTGATCATAATGAATAAACATCACTTTAGGCTTTCCCCTCTATTAATTAATTTCTTGGGATTTTCACAACAGTGCTAAGATACAGGTATATCACCATCACCACCTCAGAGTGGGAAAATCACTTTTCCAAGGTTACACAGTGAGTTAATGGCTGAACCAGGCATCAGAACCCAGGTTTCCTAAGGCTCTGTCCAGGAAAGCTGGTAACTAACAAATAAAACCGAGCTCCAGAAGGACATAGAGAAATTATCAGACCTGAAATAACAAAGATCTGCATTTAAGGCTTCACAAATTTGTTAGGTGAATTTGGAAAAGGATAGCTGGGCCTCAGTTTACTCATGAATGACATTGAGTAGGGTGATTTTGTCCCTAAGACCATAAATCTACTGAGGTCAAGGAGTAGGCAAAGAAAATGTTCCCTCAGGGAATTCCTGACAAGAAAACACCTGTCCTCAGGTGAGCAAGAAAAAGAATCAGAGTTGGTGTCCCATGGGCCCTCTTTGTCCATCTGTCCATCCATACTCACCCAATGCCAAGAAGAGAAGGAAGACCCCTGGACCACCGAGAAGGGAGCTCATTGCTTGTCGAGAGGCCATCTGGGGAGAGAACAGTGCCCACCTGATCTACAGGGAGGGAGTAAGAAGGTAGGATCGGATCTCTGAGACGGAAAGGATCTGATCTATGGGAGCAAGGAGATTCAGTGGAACAGAGAGCAAATCTGGAAGGAATAATGGGGGAATTCTATGGAGCTGAGACTGGATCCTACCTTCATCCTGGGAAAAAATAGGGAGGATCCTGTGAGGCACAGACAGGATCCCACTCTTGCCCTGTGAGAGAGTGATTGAATACCGAGCAAAGGGCATCGAACCAGGAGGGAGACACCCAGACCTTTAACATCCACTCATTGGCCCTCTTCTCATTCTCCCCCATCATATCCGCAAGAATCTGGGGGAAACAGCACAACTCCTCATCCCACACAATCTTGGCTCCTTATCTTACAAAGTTTTCTCTACATCTTCCTCCAAAATGCTACAGTTGCACAGTCACCTGTGACGGATAGTCTATTAACGGAGCCATCTTTTCCCAGTCTCTCTGAGAGCACTTAGCTCCCTTGGGAGGGGGCAGACAGGACTCACTCCAGAGGACCTCCCAATTGGACTATAGGAGAATGTCTTGTACTGGGGACTGGGGGAATTTCAGCCCATGGAAAAAGCAGAGGCTGTCTGATTAGGATTCATGCATCAAGGAAAATTCAAGGCACCCCAGAAGGAGAATGGAAGAGTTTGGGATTGGGGCCAGAAAGGGAGAACCCCTGGAAGTATTTGGGAAAAGAATAAGATAGGGGAAAAAAAAAAAAAGCAGGGATGGGAAGAACTAGGAGCCAATCTACCCACGTACCTGAGGTGTTCCCTCCTGGAGCTTTGGGAGCCTGAGCAGCAGCCCGGCACCTGCTTTTTCAGTCCTTAGCCAGAAGGTGTGGCTCCCTCTCCTCCCAAAAGCCCCGCCTAAGGCAGGAAACTCTACTTAGCGGTGCCTTGTACCCCAGCTGGGAAGGGGAAGTACGGGTCAGAGGGTGAAGAATGGGGCAGGGTGGAGTTGGGCTGCCTGAAGAACTTGGACAAGGGGAGATCTTCCAATACAGAGAGACTTCCCCTCCTTTGCTCCTCGCTCTCTCAATTCTTCCATTTTTCAGGCACTGGAGCATGCAGAGAGAAAATCACTAAATATGACTTCCTCTCTTATTTCATTCTATCCTATTACTCTATGGTGTCATTGGTCCTCTTCAGAAATGAAATAGAGTATTGGCCCCGGAGTCAGGAGGAAGAGAGTTCAAATCCAGCCTCAGACACTTACTAGTGGTGTGATCCTGAAAAAAGCCATTTAACACTAATTGCCTCAAAAAAAAAAAAAAAAAAAGCCAACAACAACAACAACAACAACAACAAAATTCTATTTGTATTTCTTTTATCCCAGGAAGGAAATGACTCTCCTCTGAAGTCCTGTGATTTTAACTGAATCTCTCTTTTGACAACCTCTTTTCATTTACTACCAGTAAAATTACAGTGACTCTTGGTAAAATAGCTAATACTAGCATCTATCTCACAGGTCTGTTATCAGGATCAAGTCAAATAACGAAGCACTTATTAAGCACCTACTATGTGCCAGACACTGTTCTAAGTCCTGGGTCACAGGAGATGATGCCCATAAAATACTTTATCAACTTTAAAAGTGTATATAAACATCTGCTATTATTATTATGGTGATGTCCTAAAGTAAGGATTCTTAAATATCTTTGTATTTTTTGTGTGTGTCCTGCCTTTCTGGCAGTCCAGTGAAGCCTATTTTCCCCTTCTCAGAATCATGGGGTTTTTTTTCCCATTTTTAAATTTAATTTATTTTTATTAAAGCTTTTTATTTTTCAAAACATATGCATGGACAGAATCATGTTTCTAAATGCAAAAAATAAATTGCACAGCATTACAAAGGATACCAATGATATTAAAACAGTTATCACTTAAATGATAACTTTTTTCTTAAGAAAAAAAAAAGTTCATGGTTCTAGGTTTAGAACATCAGTTCTAAAGGCTCTTCCAACTCTGTCATTCTATCACCTCATATAGCTTGGAGTGTTGAGGTAACAGTTATGGGACATTACCTCTGAAAGAATTCAAGCTCAGATAGTCTCCAACACAAGCAAAGGTATTTTGATGAGGTTTATGCACTCAGTGAACTGGCCATGTTCTCTGAAGGAGTCAGCTGTCCAGCAAAGCAAGACAAGGATTTTTATAGAGTAAATGGCACTGCTTATATCACAAGATATATAAATTTTGAGATTATAGGAAGAAATTGCTAACATGAAGAGGTCTTAAAGCCTTGGTAGAATTCTGTGTGTGGTGACCCAAAATTCATACAGAAAAACCCACATGGGGGTATTAATTTATGATGATAATATTATAACTAGCATAGGTTCACAGCAAAGATAGCAAAGAAGGGGGAGCTGTGCAGGCACCATGTTGGAGGAAAGGTTTGAAGGTTGCAATCTAATGTCCTGTTCTACATCCTATTGATGCTACTTTCTTATTGGCTGATTTCTGTTATGTTTTGTGGTAATCATCATGTGGTAACTTGGTGAATGTGGTTTGCAGAATATGCTGGTGGGCTCATTATTCTAGTGAGACCCATGATTAATGATTACCGTAGGACTTGGGGAAAGAATTAGAATTCCATCATTCTCCCCTCAAAGAGTTAATACCCAAATTCATTTGGGAGAAGAATGGATTTCTGTGACAAGAAAAAGAGAAGGGACCAAGAATATGAGTGGAAAAAAAGGCAACACACACTTGAATTGGGGTCTTGCTAGTTAGGTACATAAAGGAAAGAGAAATGAAGGGAAAAAGTTGACAGTACACATAGCCCTCGTCTGGAATCTTGGGTCAGCTGTCTCATCTGATTGTTGACTACTGATAGGTCTATCCATTCAAGAGCAGGGGCTTGCTTCAGACGTTCCAGGTTTTAAACAATACAATAAAGTTTTTCCCACAAACCCCATGATTGCATAATTATATAAATTCAAGTATAAATTAAATTACTTAGAACAATCACAATTGACTAATTTTGAGAGGGGAGTAAAATTTTAAAAATTAAAATTAAACAGGTGGGGTATTTTCCTTTTCAGCGAGAAAATAGAACAGGGAAATGGAGTCAGGAGAACATTAGGCAGTGTCCTACATTGTCCTACAACCTTTTTCTAGGCACATACACCTTAACAGTCCTCAGACCACCACACATCCCATTTTCTACTGCTGGTTTTATGACGATACAGATAACTATCCCAGTAATCAAAGCTCAAACAACAGTAAATTCACACTTTTATTCTGGGATTTCAGACACATAGCAAATACCTGATTTTTGATTCATTATTAATATGTTGAAGCTATATAGCAAACCACTTTATACACTTTCATAATGGCCAGATTTTCAAATGATCACATCTTTTTAAAAGCCTAATTCATGTGTGACAACATTCAGTTAAAAATTGCTTTGCCTTAACAGCATTTCTGTTTTACAATTATCTCACAAATTTAACAACATAAATTTGGAAATATATTACAATTTAGAATAACACAAACAATAAACTTCAGATGACATCAACAACATTTATAAATTATCATATAAAAATCATTGATCTTATTATCTTTAGCATTTTAAGACCACTTTAAAGTTATTAAATATGGAATAAATACATTTGATTACAGAAATAATAATAATGTAACACTTAGTATATGTCTTTCATTATATTAAGTACTTTACAATCATTATATCATTTTGATCTCAGAACAACACCATTGTTATTTTTCTCTTTACAAAGTCAGAAAACTGGGGCAAACAGATATAAAGTAACTTGTGATAAATTACATAGGTAATACATTTCTGCAAACTGGAATATAGAAGGGTGGGCTTACCCAGAACAGAGGTTGCCCTCACCTTGTACTGTCATGTTAGCACACACTCTCCCAGAGGTAGCAATTGCTATGGGCTAGATCTGCCTTGGAGACACACTCAATTACTAGGCTTTGGGTGATGTGGCTATTGAGGAGCTATTGGGGCAGGTGCGCTGAGCTTCTCTGAAGTTGCTTCCCCACTTTCTACCAGGTGGGGTGAAATTTAAGTTTCACTACAATTCTCCAGTATTATCTTTTCTTAATGTGAGATGAGATGGGAGAAGTTAACAGAGGACTTGGGCTGTAATGGTCTTGCCAGCAATCTCCTCCACAACTGAGATATACTCAGGACTCCAGGGAAGGGGCACGCTGAATGGTTCTGAGTAGTGGAGAGTGTCTCTCAATATTTTCTAGGTTGTTTTCCCTTTTTCAGCATCTACCCTAGCCTTTATTTAAAGGTATCATTTCTTTTAATCATGCAGAAAGGGACTTAGGACAAAATAAGAAATCAAAAAAGGTAACAAAGGTTTCTATTTATCTCTTTTTTCTTCACTCTGCCAACTAGCTTTTTTTCATTTCCTAGAACAATTAAGTTATTAATTTTGTCAATTACTTTTAAAATCTTTTTTTAAATTTTTATATTATTTAATCCTTATTTTTCTTTAAAATAAATTCTATAGGATGGTACCTCAAAACTTACTAAGATGTTTCAGAAGGGGATTAGTTCCTGAAATTATCCCCAGAGTCCCTAGAGGTTTTTTCCTGTAATCTTAAAATGACTAATTGCCAAACTCCTTAATGATGAATCTCAAAAGCTCCAGAATCTACTAGGATTGTTTTTAACAGTTCTACAACTTTAATTATTTAACATTATGTCTGTAGACCTAACTTGGCAAGAGTTGAGACTACAGAATAAAAGATATCTTTAGTTTTTTTCTTTTCTTATAACCTCCCATGGAAACTTAAAAGTAAAAGGTAGTAAAGTTAATAAATCTGTACTCTCTTACTCTAGCCCTCAGAAGTTTTTCTGGCTGGCTGCATTTTAAATCTTTCAAGATAACTTTCTTTTAATTACATTTCTTAAAACTTTCGAGGAAACATGCTTTAACCATCATATCTCAAATGACCTTCACTACACTGTATATTTTTTCTTTTTCATTCACCCACTCTGCTGCAGTCAGGAGAGGAGGGAGGAGAAAGAAAGGGCATCTCACTTTTAAAGTCTAGTAAGCCTATTTAAAAAAAAAAATCCTCACTATAGCCACTCACCTGTCATACAGCATCTTGAGGAGAGGGAGACAATGAGCACAGAGGCTGATAGAGCACAGGAACTCACTGCAAAGCTAGCAAAACAGTGTCCTCTGTCCTGAGGGAATTTGCCAGGCACAGGGACCTACAGGTACTGGGGTCCAAGTAGTCCCACCAAGCTTGCCCAAGTGTGCTTTACTAATGTTCTTGTGGAACACCAGCCAAAGTGGGGAGGGGAGAAGGCTTACTTTGGGTTGGAGAGGATTTGATTCACAGGCTTTGCCCACATTGGGTGCCAGAAATATTAAGATATCAGGTATATGATGCAATGTAATCTCCGAAAGAATTCAAGTTCAGGTAATCTCCAACCCAAGCAAAGGTATTTTTTTGAAATTTATGCACTCAGTGGGCAGCCAACCTCCTTAAAAGGGTCAGCAACCCAGCAAAATAAGACAAGGATTTTTATAGAGTAAATGGTGCTGATTACATCACAAGATATGTAAAATTGAGGTTACAGGAGGAGTTTTCTAACATGAAAAGGTCCTAAAGCCTTGGTGGAACTCTGCATGTGGTGACCCAGAATGCATACAGAAAAGCCCACTTGGGGGGTTTTAATTTATGATAATCATTATAGCCAGCATAGATTCACCCAAGGACAGCAAAGAAGGGGGAAGTACACAAGTGCCATGTGGAGGGAAAGATTATTGAGTTTCAGTCAAACGACCTAGTCTGATTCCTGTTGGGGCTACTTTCTTTTTGGCTAATTTCTGTTATGTTTTGTGGCAACCATCATATGATAGCCTGGTGATGTGGTTACAGAATATCTTGGCCCACTCATTGTTCTAATGAGACCCATGATTAATGATTTTTTTGGGACTTGGGGCTGGGAGCAGGTTGGGGTTGTGGTGGGCTAGGGGCAACAATCAGAATCCCATCATGGGGCTTTCGGTATATATCATGTATGTACCTAGTTATTTAAAAGCGCACCTTCTCTAGTAGAATGTATACTCTTTGAGAATAGACAGAGCTTTTTACCTTTACTTGTATCCCCAGTGCTTAACACAGTGCCCACCATGTAGTAAATGCTTAATAAATGCTTGTTGGATCACTACCTATTCCATCATGCTGTTTCTTCTCTCACTCTCTGCCTCTTCTTCCTCATCCATATTATCATCATTGAAGATTGTGAAAATTTTCTTTGATAAACCCCTGACCTTCTCCTCCCAAAGTTGCTCTGGATATAAAATGAGATCATGGATGCAAAAGTCCTTTCTAAACTAAAATGCCAATTACACCTAATGACCAGTTTTTACTTTAGGGAGGGACAGCAGGCTATAGGCTGGAGTCTTCATAGGTTTATTCTTTATAAATAAAGAATATAAATATTCTTATATATTCTTCATTCACTTCTAAAGGAGAACATGGGGAAATAGCCTTACCCCTCAATCTGGGAAATGTCTCACCATCATAGGCGCTAGCCTATGGAAAGACCTATACTCATTACATTGTCTACAAGGTCCAAGAACCCCCATCCCATTCTGTATTTGGCGGTAAGGTTTTTATGTCTTAATAAATATGTGGTCAATTTTTGTGTAGGCAACATGTGCCACTGGGGAAAAGTTATGTTCCTTTTTATTCCAATTCAGTTTTCTCCAGTAATCTATCACATCTAATGTTTTTAAAATTCTATTCACCTTTTTAACTTCTTTCTTATTTTGTGACTAGATTTATCTAGATCTGAAGGGGACATTTGAAGTTCCTCATTCGTACATATTGTTTTGCTGTTTCCTCCTATAACTCATTTACCTTCTCCTTTAAGAATTTAGATGCTAATTCTAAGACTTGGAATAAAAAATGACAATCACATCAAGAGAGACTTAATGTAAGTTAAAGCATAGTATTTTCACCTTTTTTTTGCTTGTTTGTTTGTTGTTTTCTCCTTTTGGTTTGATTTTTCTTGCACAATATGACAAATATGGAAATATGTTTAAAAGGATTGCACATATTTAAGCTTTATTAGATTGCTTACTGTCTTGAGGAGGGAGGAAGTAAGTAAGTGAGGGAGTGAGAAAAATTTACAAAAATGAATGTTAAAAACTATCTTTACAAGTATTTGGGGGAAAATACTGTTGAAAAATTTAGACACTATACCTTGATATTACTTCATTATTTAGGTACTTTTTTTAGCAAAAAGTAGTTTCCCTGTTTGTCTCTTTTAATTAATTCAATTTAAATAATTAATTATTTTTTATTTTGCTTTTTCTGAAATCATGAGTGCTACCCCTCCTTTTTTTTTATTTTAGCTACTTCACTCCACTCCAACTCCTTATCTTTACTGCGTATGTCTCTTTGATTCAAGTGTGTTTCTTATAAACATATTATAAATACATTGGTTTTTAGGCCATTCTGCTATCTACTTCCATTTTAAGGATCCCATTCACACTCACACTTCAGATTATTGTGCCTTTCTTTCCAACCTATTTTTCCTGTTTATCCTTCTCCATCTCTCCTTTGACCCTGTTCCTCCTCAAAAGTGTTTTACTGCTGACGACCATCTCCCCCCAAATACAACCTCCCTTCTCTCATATGGTATGGACCTTCCTTTTATCTGTCTCTGCTCTTACTTTATTTCTCTCTGATTATATGTTATTCTCTCTTTGAATCAATTCTCTTATTGCCTGCTGCCCCTGCCATCTTCCCCTCCACAGTAAAAACTCTTTTGTAATCTCTTTTATGGAAGATAATTTATCCTCATTCTACCTCTCCTTTTCTTCTTCTCCTAATGTATCCCTCCTTTTCATGTCTCAATTTTTTTTAGATATAATCCCATTTCAGTCAATTCATACCTGTACCCTCTGACTATGTACACTCCTCCTAACTATCCTGATAATGATAAAGTATTATCTTCCCATGTAGGAATGTAAACAGAGAATGAGGAAGAGTATGAGCATTCTTTTGCTAAAATGAATTTTAATGATCTGTCTTTTGCCTTTCTTTGTATTCTTAGCACATAGCCCAGTTCCTTGCACATAGTAGGTACTTAATAAATGTTTATTTGACTGGCTTTAAATTTTATTTTAATTTCTTTCTTGTTTTTATTACATTTTAAATTCTGAATTATCTATCTCCCTCCTTCCCCTCTCATACTGGAGAAAGCCAGCATGTGAGGCAGATTTATAAATATGTGTAAAATCATACTATGCATATTTCTATCCATCAGTTCTTGCTTTGAAGGTCAATAGTATCTTCCTTTATACTAGATCTGAATATTTATATTACTCAGAATAACTTGGTTGTTCACAATTGCTCCTTCACAGGGCAAAGGTTTAGTGAACAGGCTGAGTGAGCATTAAGACCCAAATCACAAATAAAGGAAGGCTTTTTTGGTCCCTGTCAAGCTCAAAATTGATGGACACATGATCTGTTTTTGAATATACAGAGGGCTATCCTACAGAAGGGATACTGGATTTGTTCTACATAGCCCTTGAGGGTTAAACTTGGAGGAGTACATTGAAGCTGCCAAGAAAATTTTCAAGTAGAAATAAAGAGACATTTCCCAAGATTTAAAGTTGTGTGAATATAGTATGGTCTCATATGGGCTCAAATATAGTATGGTTCCCTCAAGAAGAAAGGAGTACCTCATAAATAAAGAGTTTTCAAATAGAGGATAAATAACTATTTCTTTTTTGTTTGTTTTTTAGGCAATCAGGGATGAGTGATTTGCCCAGGAAATGTCTAAGGTTGAATTTGAACATTGGTCTTCCACACTTCAGGACTGGTGCTCTGTCTATTGTGCCAGAAACATGGCCATTTCTCAGAGATGCTGTTAGGAAGGGAATTTCTAATAGGGTACAGATTAGACTAGATCAAAACTTTTTAAACTGTAGGTCACAGTTCCATATGGGGCTGCACAACTGAATGTGAGGGTCATGGTTATGATTTATTACCAGCAAATTATTAAATTTATATACCTATATATCTAGGGTTGTATAAAAATTTCTCGGGTGCAAAGAAGTCACAAGTGGGAAAAGTTTAAGAAGTCTTGAGTAGATGACCTCTGAGTTCCCTTCTAGTTCTGAGATATAATAAATAAAAATACAACAAAACATAAATAATGTTAATTTGTGGTTTTCTAAGTCAATATGCAGCCCTCAGGAAGCCAGTTTCTATTTGCACTATATAGCATGCTGCTCTTGCCTTGGAATCATCTCTATCTATATGTGTGTCTCCTACCACTTACTAAAATAAAAGCTGTATGTTACAGCACATTTTTTCTTGGATCTATTCATTTCACTTTTCATTATTTTATACAAGTCTTCCCATGTTTTTCTAAAATCAACTTGCTTATCACTTCTTATACCACAATAATATTCTATTATAATCATATATTACAGCAAGTTCATTTCCCAGTTAATGAACATATCCTCAATTTCCACTTCTTTTTCTGCCTCCCTCAATCACCTTGGGAAATAGACCCAAAAGTGGAATTGCTAGATCAAAACATATGACTGACTTTTAATTAATTGCAATGAAATAACAAAATTTGCTTTTATTTCAAGTGTGTGTGTGTGTGTGTGTGTGTTTTTAATGTTAACATAAATAACAGATTATTATTTTTTTAAATAGTAAATGAATGGTATGCCCCAGTCACAGCAGCATGACTGGTGGGGAAAAGAAAGAAAACAGAGCTGAAGTAAAGAGAAGCCAACCTGGACTCATGCTGGGTCATGAATGATTTCCCATTGAGTAATTCACCTTCAGGAGGCTAAGGTGGAAGCAAAAACGCTGCTGTCATGATCCTAGGTGAGTTACTTAACCTCTCAGTGCCCTATAGAATTCTCAAATACTATAAGTTATAGAACAGCAGCACACATACAAAAAGGGAATTTCTTCAC
This sequence comes from Antechinus flavipes, assembly GCF_016432865.1. Classification (NCBI taxonomy): domain Eukaryota; kingdom Metazoa; phylum Chordata; class Mammalia; order Dasyuromorphia; family Dasyuridae; genus Antechinus; species Antechinus flavipes. Next base: position 337,501,568 of record NC_067398.1, on the reverse strand, counting down.
TGGGAGAGTTGCCTTAAAATTCTTCCTAATAGTGAAATACAAGCTGGACCAGAACTGATAATGATGATTGATGATGACCATTAAAAACTGATTTCAGAAAAGCCTGGAAAGACTTACATGAATTGGTGCTACATGAAGTGACTAGAACCTAGAGAACATTGTACATAGCAACAAGATTATATGATGATCTGCTGTGATGGATTTGGTTCTTTTCAGCAATGCAGTAATTCAAGACAGTTCCAATAGACTTGTGATAGAAACTGCCATCCACATCCAGAGAGTGAATTATAGAGACCAAATATGGATCAAAACATAGTATTTTCACCTTATTTTTGTTGTTGTTTTCTTGATTGCTTTTTTTTCCTCATTTTTTTCTTTACCTTTTAATCTGATTTTTCTTGACCAGAATGATGAGAATGGAAATATGTTTAGAAGAAGTATATATGGTTAAGCTATATTGGATTGCTTTGCTATCTATAGGAGGGAGTGAGAGGAGCGAGAGAAAAAAAATGGAACACAAGATTTTGCAAAGTGAATGTTGAAAACTATCTTTGTATGTGTTTGGTAAAAATTAAAAGCTATTAAAAACAAAAAAACAAAAAACCCCAGCAAGAATAAATGAATAGAAGTGGTCCAAGTTTCCCATCTCCAGAGCAAGCATTCCTCCCCATCCGCAATCTCCCTAGTCCTCTATCTATGGATGAGCAATATTTCCTTGGGCAAGAGTCGAGCCTGTCTTTTCCCAGGGTGTCCTCATTTCTACACTACTTTGTCCAAGTAGAATGGGTGTGGTGAAGGGACATTCTGGCATCATGGTTTTGCTTGGAGGGAAGTAAAAAAAAAAGTCAAAAGCCATTCATCAGGAGTCCCCACAATGCCCCTAAACAAAAGCCCTCTTGTCTGCCTCACCCCTCACTATCAGGTTTCTGTTACTGAAAGGCTGACTGTTAAGGAGAAACCTCAGCTCCCTTAGGGATCACTCAACAAGACTCGAGGTCCCAGTTAGGAACAGGTGTGCTGACCCCACCCACCAGATGGCATCTCTGAATCCTTTGGGTCTCTCCCCACAAGAATCAAAAGTTAGGTCTGTGACTCACACCTGTGACTCAAAAGAGGAGGGAGAGATGTTCAAAAGTCCTTAGTCATCCAAGAGAACTAGCCCTCAGTCCCATGGTCAGTATCAACTGGTAGAATTTGTAACTGCTTATATGGCTCACATATTGTGCTGTAAAAAGGTCCTCCTACCCCTAAATGTCTTCCTCCTTGCCTAAAATCCCACCCTTAGAATTTCAGTCCTTTTGGTTAGAGCATTGAAGGCCTTTGTTAACATTTACTAAGCCCCAATTTCTCAGCCTCTAAATTAGAGACAGAAAAGAACAAGATTCAGTCATTATCCTTGAAAAATTTTATAAAGTAGGTAACTAGAAAAGAGACACATTAAAGAAGGACACCCTAAAGTAGCGCTAACCTAAAAAGAGACCAACTGAAGGCTTGATTTGCATCTGTTCTGCACACCTGCCATTAAACAAATAATGATAATATATATATATGTGTGTGTGTGTGTGTGTGTGTGTGTGTGTGTATATATATATATATATATATATATATATATATATATATATATATATATATATATATATATATATATATATATTTTTTTTTTTTTAGGTGAAAGAAGTATGTTATGATCCACGTTCAATTTCAATAGTCCTCTCTTTGGATGTTGAGTGACAATAACAATAACTGATTTTTATAAATCTCTTTACTAAACCTCAAAATATTTTGTTCATGTTGTCACATCATCCTCAAAAGGATACTATGAGGATAGTGCACTAGATATTATTATTCTCTTTTTTATTTTTATTTTTTTCTTTGCTGAGACAATTAGGGTTAAGTGATTTGCTCAGGATCACACAGCTAGGATGTGTTAAGTGTCTAAGGGTCCTCCTGATTTCAGGACTGGTGCTCTATCTACTAGGCCACCTAGCTGCTCCTTATTTTCTTTTTACAACAGACAGGATAAGAAACTTCCCTAGAGTCACGCAGCTAATAAATGAATTATCTGAGGAAAAATTAAATCCCAAGTTTTCCTGTCTCCAAATCAAGGCCTTTGTCCATGATGCAACCTATGAAGTAATTCAGCAGGATTGGTAGAGAGGAAAGGAAGAGATTATTTGTTCATTTGGAAATGCCTTTAGGCCTTTTCCTTGGAGGGAGTGGAGAAGCCCTAGATAGAGGGTTAAGAGATCTGGCTCCTTAACTAGATTTTATTACTGACTAGCTAAGTGACCTTAGATAAGTCTTTTTCCTTTCTTTAAGTCCCCAGAGAATGTAAATTCCTTGAGGGAAGCGACTGATTCTTCTTCTTCTTTTTTTAATAATAGCTTTTTATTTTTCAAAATACATGCAAAGACAGTTTTCAGTGTTCACACTTACAAAATCTTGTGTTTCAAATTTTCCCCTTCCCATCCCCCTCATCTCTCCCTTAGACAGCAAGTAATCCAATATAGGTTAAATATATACAGTTCTTCTAGACATATTTCCACATTTATCATGTTGCACACATACAAAATAAGAATGATTCCTTTTTTTTTTTTTTTTTTTGCCTTCATTGTTGTTGTTGTCTTGTAGTATTTCCTTCTGGAAGAGAACCATGACATCAAGGAATTATAATATAAAATATATTATTATATTATATATAATCATTTAAATCCAATTTATTTGCTTAACAGGATTTAAATGAGGGTGTGCACCAAGTACAAAGCCTGGTTCATAGTAAACGCTTAATAAATGTTTATTGAGTAATAATAGTTGCAAGCATTTTAAGGTCTATAAAGCACATTATAAATATCATCTCCTTTAATTCTCACCACATCCCTAGGAGATAGATACTATTATCACCCTGCATTTTGCAGATGAGGAAACTGAGTCAAAGCTTGAGTGATTTGTTCTCTCCTCCTATTAGAAGTTGGACTCACAGTGTTCAGAGCTTGGGCTCTCATTTTACCCAGTACATAGAGGGATGTTAGAATGGGTCCCTTCTAACACTGATTTTATATGATTCTATATGTCATGGAAGGGCAGGACTTAAACAATTCTCCATTAATGATGGAAGATTCATTTAGTTATTTATTTTTAGCATTTTTGTTTTAATTGAGTTTCAAATCCTTTCCCTCCTGCCTGCCCCTTCCCCACCCATTGAGAAAACAAGCATTATGGTATCGATTATACTTGTGAAATTATATAAAACATATTTTTATATTAGCCATATTACCAAAAAAACAAGAAAAATAAAGTTTAATAAAACATACTTCAATCAGCATTCAGAGTTTATTAGTTCTCTCTCTAGAAGTGGAAGACATTTTTCATCATGGGTCCTTTGGAATTGTCTTGGATCATTGTATTGATCAGAATAGCTGTCTTTTGAAGTTGATCTCATCTGTACAATATTCCTGTTGCTGCATAAATGGCCAGTTCTCTGGTTCTGCTCATTTCCCTCTGCACTAGTCAATACTGGGTTGGGGAGAGGAAAGGAGGAACGTTTTGGGAAAGGCAGAATTTGAATGTGAGAATGTATCACTTAATTGTATCATTTTATCAGAACTAACGGGCAGGGATTGCCTATGTTTAACTAAGGTCTCTAGGGCAGCTTCAATGTATCCACATTGACAAGGCAAGGAAAGTTGTTATTCACTGGAGATATTTCCAGGAAGTTGGAGTCCTATGGGTATTTGCACATGGATTTCAGGATTGCATCAGCTGGGAGAAAAGAGAGCACAAGGTATTGCATGGAAAAAGACAGAAGGGAATGAGGGTTACAGAGGCACAGGAATGAGGTCTCCTGGGCTTTAGCATCAAGGAAGTCCTGGGATATTTCTGAAAAGTTGGGAGCAAAGAGATCTGCTCTGGAGTAAAACTACAGGAAGGATCCTAGAAAGATCAGTTAGAGAGGCAAACTTTAGGCTGTGCATGGAGTAGGAAATGGGAAGGGGAGCCGTGAGGGAATCATGAAACCAAGCTGAGAGGTTTTAGGAGATTCCCAGCTTAGCAGATCTCTGTGTCATTCAACAGAAAGGCAACAAAAAGAGATTGAATATCAATTGACACTTTTCTTAACTCATTTCTGTGTTCAAAGTTTTCCTTAAGATGTTTCTATTGCATCTGCCATTTAAGAAGTATAGGAGATTGCAATCATTTTTGTATGAGCCAGAGAATGACTCAACCATTTGATTTTCTTTTGTTATTCACATTATTTTATGTCTTAATTAAATGCTTTCCCTATTGGATCTATCTGTACAACAATAAATGTTGTACAGAATGGGGGATCAGACCATGATTTATGTAATAAACTTGAAAAAAGCAGCATGGAAATCCAAAACCAGAGTCCCCAAAGCATGTCAAACTCAAAACAGTTCTGTGGTCCTTTGACAAAAGTAATCCTGGCTATCTCCAAACCATACTTCAGCATTCTGGCCTCATCACCATCATCTTCCTCCTTATCCTCCTCTCCTTCCTTCTGTTTCTTCTCTATCCTGAGAACTCACATTCCCAAATCTGAGAATCTAGGCTCTGATTGATGAGCTTTCACCTTTTATTAACTAGTCCCAAGCTCATCACACTACCCTTTCCTGACCTCCGTTCTTCAATTTCATCATCCTATTAGAATGTAAAATCTCTGAGGACAGGCACTATCTTGCTTTTTTTATATTTATTTTTGTCTTCCAAGGCTCAATTCTCAAGAAAACTTCTTTTCATTGATTTATTAATTTACTCTTTCATTCATATGGATTTTATTATGCTCTATGAACCTTTTCCCATAGGGAAACTTTGGAGTTAGAATCAGCAGACTTGGGTTTTTAAACATAGGAGCATGGATTTGGTTACTGATACAGTCAATTATATTGATAGTGTTATATCCTGAATAAAATTATTATGACCACACACATCCCTTCCTTGCCATTAGGACTGGCAGAATTGAGTCATGAAAAACTTTGAAACTCTGACTACTTTAAAAGCCATTGTGCTCTCCAAGTGCATTATCTCAGTCCTTGCTGGGATAATTCCCCCTCCTTTTGAGTATTGCCCCTCCCCTCACTGTCTCCTGTCCTTGACATCTTGACCCCTATCCTGTCAGAACTAAGTTATGAAAGGATCATAACTTATGATCCTTTCCTGGAATTATGATTTGTCTATCCTCCCAGTGTCCTTGCCCCCCCCCCCCTTATCTGCCTTTGTTAAACCCTAGTTAGCAAAAATCCTATATAAATTCCCTGCTTCAGTTCCTCAGGGCCAAATGATTTTGAACATGAGTTCCATTTGGTTGACTAGTCTAAATTTTCCACATTAAAAAATTAAAAAACAGTCTCTCTCTTGCCTCAGTTTCTCTGGCATTGCAATGGTTCTAATATTAAACCAGCACTGCATTCTTGGTGTTAATCCCACTTGGTCATAATATGTAATCCTTGTGATGTATTGCTGTAATCTCCTGCTAGTACTTTATTTAAAATTTTTGCATCAATATTCATTAAGGAAATTGTTCTATAATTTTCTTACTCGGTTTTCACTTTGCCAGGTTTAGGTATCAGCATCATATTTATGTTGTAAAATGTATTTGGTAATACACATTCTTTGCCTATTTTCCCAAATTGGGATTAATTGTTCTTTAAGTGTCTGGTAGAATTTGCTTATGAATTCATGTGGCCCTGAGAATATTTTCTTAGGTAGCTCATTGATTGCTTCTTCAATTTCTTTTTTCTAATTGTCCATGTTAACAAAAGAAGAAATAAAATAGTTAAATAAACTCAATTCAAGATTGTATTTCCTCTTTTGTTAACATGGACAATTTATAATTTTGTAAATATTTGTAAATATTCTTCCAGTTCACTTAGATTGTTAGATTTATTGGCCTCTCATTAGGCAAACTAGCTTCTAATAATTGTTTAACAGAATCATACATTTAGGACTGAAAGAATCTTTGGAGGTCATTAGACCATTTCCTTCACATTATAAATAAGAAAGCTACCCCCAGATTTCCCAGCAGAGCTCCCCGGATTTCTGGATGGGACAATAAAAAGACTGGTTTGCCAAGTGAATATCCTATTTGACTATATGCCAAGGCCTCAGACAAAAGACTGAGTGTCTGGGAACCCTCAGGAACATTGTTGTGGGGCCCAGGCAGGCTCTTGTCAATCAGCCTTACCCTTAAACGTGATTTAGGGGACTTCTCTGTCACATCATCTTTATTTCCTGCCTCTTCCTGCTGTGTCTACTGTCTCCACCATGGACGCAGAGCAGAAAGGCCACAAAGGATGGGGACTTTGACCAGACGCCAGAATGGAGTTTCCTCTTATCCAGAGCCTTTGGGCTTATTCCTGATGCCATCACATAGAGCAGGGAATCCAGCAATTCAGGCCCAAGATGGTTTGTTCTCCCTAGAAATAATTAATACTTGGCATTTAGAGAATGCTTAATAGTTTACAAAGCAAATTACATCTGCTCATGTGAATGTCACAATAATCCTTTAAGGGAATGGTACAAGTATTATTGTTGTGATTTTATAGATGAGGAAATTGTGGCAATGATTTGTCCAAAATCACTCAGCTAATAAATGACAGTCAGAATTTGAACCACCTGGTACAGCCAATTTGGAATCAAAGTATCTTCATGACCTCCATGATCTATCACTTACCCTCTCTGGGATTCCATTTAACTTCTGTCTACCTCAATTCTAGAATGGGGGTAAGGACCTACCTCCCAGTGTTGTCATGAGAATCAAATAAGATAACATTTGTAAAGTGCTTAGCACAGTGCCTAGCACATAGTAGTTACTTGATAAGTACTTCCTTACTTTTCTTTCCTATTTCTTCCTTCCCTCTTTCTCCTCCTTTTCTTCCTTTCCTCTTTCTTTCCTTCCTTTCCTTCCCTCCTTCCTTCTTTCCCTCCCTCCTTCCTTCCTTTTTCCTTCCTTCCTTTATTTCATCCTTTCCTCCCTACATATGGCTGGAGACCCCCACAATCACAGATGAATCTGAAGAAACCTCTGTGTATGTGTGTAGCTGCAGAAGTAAAGACATGTGTACACATGATGAGATTAGATTCAAGGAATCAAAATGATGAGATTAGGGTTCCTGGTGGTCAGGGAGTCAAATGATGATGAGGTTAGTGGCAGGTTCAGGATTCAGGGAACCAAATGAAGAGGTTTGGCTCCCCTAAATCCCCTTTGGGCTTGGTGCAAGGTAGTGAGTTATGGGAACCCCCTTCTGGCGGCACAGAAGTCCTTCAGAAAGGAACTTACAAACTCAAAAAGCTATACTGATAAAAAGAAGTTTATTATTGGCATTGGGAAGCCTTTGTATGAATGAATAGAAAGGGTGAATTCCTTGGTGGCAAGGTCCCAACAGATAAGTAAAGTTTCTAGTGGAGGAGTCCTGGCAGAGAGGTTTAAAGTCTTTTAGGAAAATAGGTGAGGGAGATAAAGAGAGGGTAACGCCGAAAGAGACTTATTTTAATGGGCTAGCATGGAATGGCATGGCATGTTAAGTTTTCTGCAAGGATTGAGCTCCAAGTTGGCTCTTTATCTACAAGCTGGGGACAGTTCTTAATGGGGCTGGATACAGCTTGAGCTGAATTGAATAGAAAATCTTAGAACTGAATGGGTGTCTCTTCAATTCAATAGGGTTGGAGTCTTCAGCATTGGACTCAGCTAGCCCTACCTATATAGATAACAGAATGAAGCTGTTTGTCCTGAGGCCAGAGGCCAGAATTCAAGGAGACTTTCTCCTTCAAGGAGCTTCTCAAGAAACTCATGACTCACCCCCTAAGTCAGAGAAAGAGTTTCAGGGCTCCCTTCATCACCTACACATATGTTAATTTCCATGAACAAAAATTGCCCCATTGATATGTGTTAGAGTACATGGGATCTGTTGGAATACACAGGATCCACCTGACAGTGACTGCTGGAGATCCAACCCAGAATGGATCTCCTCGTGTGAGAGGATGATACAAGGAGACTGAGGGGCAGTTGCTGTTCTCTGATCTCTCTGACTGAAAGGCTGTTGCGTTGTCTGACCTCTCTCCTCTTCCCTCTGCCTCCAATTTATCTCATTTCCAGTCTGCAACACCTGAGTCAGCAAAGGCTGCCCTGCAACTCCTTCAGATGCTATAATTCACAGCTGTGGAGGCTCTCGGAGAATTGACCTGTCCTTTAACAGATATGGACTTGTGAGGAAGAAGCCCATCTGGCTATTATCAAATATAATCAAGTCTCAGACTATCCTGTTTGTACAGAGTGATTTGTGGATGGAACTCTTTATCAATCTCCATTGTCTATCCCCCAACCTCTGTGTATCTTCAAACAACCTTTGAAATATTGATTAGTGTATCTTTAGATAGGTCTGAGACCTGGTCTGCCAGGCTTTCCATCTGGCTCCTCCTTGACCCCTCCCTCTGAGCTACCAAATTTTTTCTAGTCCTAAGAAATCCCCAAGCTTATATTTCCCCTATAATGATGAAGATCTTTGTTAAGCTCTTTACAGGACTAAGCCCACTATGAGGTACTCTTTTTCTCTAGTGTCTTCCCTTTTAATAGAGCCTTTCTCCTTCCTCTAAAAGTTAGTCTGCTACACTCCCCTATAGATTTAACTTGCCAGTCAATGGCATATTCACACCTTATGGAATATTCCTTTAACAGATTCTTCCAAATTCTTTTCCTTGGTAACCCTATTGCTCTCCCAACTCCTTCATATTTGCTACATCTGGTCCCTATATTGCCTCTTATTTTGTTTGAACCTTTTCCCCTAAATAAATCTACCCTTTGGCTAAGGAATGGGTGAATTTGTAACATGTTTATTTCAAACTAGGAATTACTATCCTGACCTCATCACCATAGAGTAGCTCTCCCTTTAACATATATATATGAGCACCCAATCTAGGTTTAAGTCTGGGAAACTTCCCTAAAATTCGATTTGCTCTACCTATGCTTTTCCTCTCAGACCTATGTAAACCTGACAGTCATTTCTCCCCTCCAGCCTTCAGTTTTCCCCTTTATAAGATGAGAATAATGTGGTGTAGCTCCTAGAGAGGATGTAGCAATAATCCTAAAACTACCTGGCCTTCACCTTAAGGCTACCTGGTCTTGGGAGTGCTGTAGTTCTGCAAACATTGCTGGCTGTGAGAGAACAATCTGTTGATCAGTGATAACAAAGTTTCTGAGACAATAACAAAGTGTATACCAGACTGATGAGATTCGCGGTGATTCCTGGGATTCCCGGGTGAGGGAGCCAAATGATGAGGTTCAGCACAGAGCAGAGAGTTGTGGGAACCCCCTTCTGGCAGCACAGATCCTTTGTAAATTAATTTATGAACCCAAAAAGTTAAACTGGTAAAAGAAGTTTATTATTGGCAATGGGAAGTCAGCCTTTGCTAGAAAGACTGAATTCCTTGGTGGCAAGATCCCAACAGAAGGATATAAAGTTTTTAGCAGAAAAATCCTATCCTAGCAGAGAAATCCTGGCAGGAAGGTAAAGAGAGCATAGTCCTGGTAGGAAAATAGGTGAGAGAGAAAAAGAGGGAGTAATGCTGAAAGAGAATGTCATTTCAGTGGGCAGAGGGTTGCAGCTTATGCTAAGGGGAGAGAGAGGCTCCTTGGCATGTTAGATTCTCTGCAGGGGATTGAGCTGAGGGAAGTTTGTTTTATGGACAGTTCTTGGTGGAGGCTGGGAGCAGTTTGAGCTGGAATCAGAATAAAGAATCTTGGAATTGAATGAGTGTCTCTGGGCTAATCTCCAATCTCCAGCTTGGTTAAGTAGGAGTGGTCCTGGACACAACTAGTCCCATGCAGATAACAAAATGAAACCACTTTATCTTGATTCCCCTGGGGTGGGTCTCCCAGGGGAAAGTTTAGTGTTTCCCCCAAAGCCAGAGAAAGAGAAAGAAAGTTTTGGAACTCCCCTCATCAAGACCACTCTTGAACTCCTGTGACATGAAGCACCTGGTCTCACTAACTTTTTCTTTAAAAAAAATTATCTTTTTGCTACTGATTTTTTGCTAACTTCTTTTAGAACTTAGTTTGCTTTAATTGACAATACAATTATAATAAACCTTGCCTCCTGACTTGGAGATGGGTCTGAGCCTGTAAATTTTTTTTGAGATACCTCATAAAACCAGTCTAGAACCCCAACCTTTTGGGGTTCCCCTTGAGGGACCTAACATGAGGATTGGACTAGCCTTTTCAGTTTCATCTCTCTTTCTTCCCACCCCACACCTCCTCTGCTCTCCCTCTGAAAATTACAGAATCTCTATTAGAGATTCTCAAAAATCCACCCATGTGGAAGAGAAGAGGAGAGGGGAGGGAAGAAGAGAGGCAGACTTTTGGGGAATTTGAGTTCAGTGATTCTGAGTGGTCTATCTTTTTATTCACCTACCTGGACTCTCAGGGTGGTGGTGGTGATGGTGATAGTATAACTATGATGCTGCTCCCTAGAATCTTTCCCCTCTACCCCAAGGCCTGAAATATTTATTTTATCACCAACTTGTTAGAAACCAGAAATTCTGTCACCACATTCTTTCCAGAATAACCTGGGGAAAAATATTTAGATACTCCCTGCTTCTTCCCTGCATACCTGTCCTAATAACACTCAAACAAAGGACTTTTTAGAGGTCAAGGAAGGGCAGCATAGAAGGAAAGAAAGGATCCTTGAATGGTTGAGGACTGGATGGTTGGAATGGGCAAGGGGCCAAGGGTCAAGTTTTTTCATCATAGAGAGGTGGTAACCGTGGTATGAGGAAGAAGAGGTGGGAAAGGATAAGTAGAGAGAAGTGGAGGGAGAGATATTGGGGAGGGCCAGGAAAGAAAGCTGCAAGGGGCAAGGAAGGAGGAAGTAAAGGGTGATAAGGGATAAGGACAGCCAGAAGTAGTCATCCAAGGTGAGATGCCCCCAGGCCTAGAGCTAAGTTTTCTATTCACACTTCAATGCCTTCTTTCAATAAGAAAAATCATACCTAGACCTTTTTGCTTTCTCTCCAGGTAAACTCCAAACCACATTCCCCTAGTGGGAGAGGCAGGAAGGTGCCATCAGCAAGCCAACTCCCTTGAAGAGGCCCAGAGCCTTGGAGCCCTACCCCCAGAAGCCTAGAAAAATGGGGTTTGGGGGAAGGCATGAAACTAGGTACAGAAACCCTGCTGCCTGTTTTCTATGAATGGGGGGTGGGGTGTGGAGGTGGAAGAAAGGAAGATCTATTATAAAACAGGCCCCAGGTTCCCTTTCTAATCTAGAGATTCCACTTCTCCGAGGACCTGGGTTGATGGATTATAGGGGTGCAGAAGTGTTGGACCCCAAAATATATTAGGGTTTTAGGACTCTCCCATATGGCCCACCAATTGTTGGAGAGAGGGAGTTGAACCTCAAAAGCATACTGGTGTATATCAAGGTGCCTTAAAACAATTTGTAGGTTTACACCAGATTTTTTTTTAATTACACAATTGATTGGCAGGCTGAGTTCCAAAAGGGAATTAGTGATCAACAAGAGCTAAGTTCCCTAGCAACTGACCATTAACAAAGGGGAAAGTGCCATAGGATAGGCTAAATTCCTAAGAAGTTAATGGGGATGATACTATTGACTGATAGGCTTACCCTAAAGGAAGTTAGTGTCCTAAAAGGAGTTAGGGATTATGATGCTTAGCAAACAAGCTAGGGAGTTAGTGGAGAAGTGGGTACCAGTAGGTTCTTTCACAGGAGAAAAATAACCTGGGGATGTTGACCATAACTTGTCCCTTAAATTGGATTCAGTAACTGGGGGGTCATGATAATTTTGTCTTTGCAAGGAATTCAACGGTTGTGGGCGGGTGACACCACAATAAAGGCTTATTTGAAGAAAACAAAAGGTCCACTTAAGGGAATAATCCTGTCAGTCTCCTCCCTGCTTGCCTCAGGGAGTAGCTTGGACAGTAATTCAGGCACTCTTCAGTTAATGCTCTTCCCTATGACCTACTTCCCCCTCCCCCCCCTCCTCCCCACCAAAGACTTGGGGTCTTTATTCATCCCCAGCATGAGTTATCTCTAGCTTTATTTTAGTGGGTACTGAACAACTTAGAATACTGACTCTGGTAGCAATTGTTGAGGGATGAGACACCCTAACAGCATTTGGGGGTCTCCAGGTCAGTGTTGCAGGTATTTGGGAAAGAATTAACAATCCCAGTCTCCAAATTAAGTTGTATCACCGTTCCCTTTTATTGTCCTGCCTCAATTTCCCTAATTATCCTGCCTCAGTTTCCCTAAATTGTTCTGCCTCAGTTCCTTGAATTGTTCTGCCTCAATCTACCAAGTTGCAACTCCCCTTTTCTGCTCATTAGAACTGAGATAATTAGGGTTATGAAGATCTGACATTCCAGAAGATAAGGCTCCAGATGTCTTATCTCAGATACTTAATTAGCATTATCTATATCTCTAAGTTTCAGACTTCCTGGCTCTAGTTGGACACCTCCTAAGTCCTCTAAATTTGTAAGAATTTATGGTCCTACCCCTGTTGTGCCACAGTTCCCTTTTGATGTCCTGACCTAGTTTCCCTAATTGTCCGATTTAGTTACTCTGCCTCAGGTTATTTCCCTCTTAATGTTTGATGAGATAAAGGTCTACCTCAATTGCTCTGCCCCAAAACCCCAGGCTATAATCATTCCCTCTTAAATGGTTGATGAGATAAAGATTTTATATCTTTAGGTTATAATCATTCCTTCTTAATATTTGGCAGGATAAAAGTCTATCCATTTTAGACATCATTTGAATATCAGATACTTCTCCAGTACCTCCCTCCATTGTGTCATCCTAGGCACCTCCCCCCATTAGGTACCGCCCCCATTATGTCATTGTTCTTGTTATCCTATAAAAAAAGCTTGCTCTCTGATATTTAATTGCTGGACTTGTTGAGATGTTAGTCTGGTCCAGCCCTAGGACCAAGATCCATTTGGTCCCAGTATATCTCTCCATTTAATAAACTATTAAATTGGTCTCTAATCTCTGTCCTGCTCAGTTTCTCTGGCATTACACCCCCAACCTGTCAGAATCGGATTGATGGTCCCTGCATGGAGATTCCCACTCACTAGAGTTTGGACTCCACCCTTCTTTGTCTACCCAAGCTTAGAGCCATATATATGTCATTGATAACTCACATTTGCTGCTGGGTGCTTTAAGACATCAGTCTTGGGGGCAACATGCCCCCTACTCTCTCCCTCTCAAATAAAATATTTAAAACTCTCTAATCCCTATCTTGCCTCAGTTTCTCTGGCATTACAAAGTTGGCAAAAAAAAAAAAAAAAGGTTTATTTTGACACTGAGAATTCTCAGCTGTCTAAGTTCCTGAATGGAAAGTAGCAAATGACTGAAAGAGTGCAATTTTATTAGTCTTCTGTAGTTTAAGGCTAAGGAGTATGTGTTGATTCCATGACCAGAGGCTAAGAAGCAATCTCCACATGAATTAAGGGTGGTGGGCTAGGAAGTAATCTCTAGAAGAATTAAGGGCAGAGGGTGGTGGGCCAAGGAGTAATCTCCAGGTGAATTAAGGGTGATGATTAATCTATGAGTTTCCTGCAAGTAAAAGCTAAGGGGTAATCTCCAGGTGAATTAAGGATGGAGGGTGGTAGGCTAGGGAGTAGTTAGAATCCGTAAAGTTTTCTAAGCCAGATTCCAAAGCCAGAAAATTCAGGGTTTCCTGACCCAAGTTCCCCCAAAAGATCAGGGGACCATTTACATCAGCAACCACAGTTAAAAGTTCATAAGGAAACATCTGTGGGCTCATTTCCACTTTGCAGCTCCTAGATCCTAATCCTAATACATACATATACATGGGTGCAATTGAAGATAACTCACAGATGGATCCTAAAAACCCATATGTATTTATATATATGTATGTATATAAGCACACATGAAGATATGCCCCAGGCCAGGAAGAGAAACACATGCCCACACATATGTTGAGTTTTATGAGGACATGAATTTCTGTGAACAAAAATGAACAAGTATACAAATATGAACATATATGTGAACATCCAGACTTGCTTTAGGGCTGGGAAACCTTCCCACAATTCAACTTGCTCTTCCTGTGCCTTGGATCCCACACTTCTGTGAATTTGGCTTAGTTATTCCCCAGCCAGACTTGCTGTTAATATGCAAATGTTGAGGTTCAAAAGGAGACCCCAAAAGGTTGGGGTCACAGACTGGTGTTGCAAGGTGTCTCGAAAGAATTTGCAGACTTAAATCCATTTCCAAGTCAAGAGGCAAAGTTTATTAAAATTGAAATGCCAATTAAGGCAGGCTAAGTTCCAAAAAGATTTAGTAAAGAACCAGGAGAAAGAAGATAAATTTATAGGACAAAGTTAGAGAGGTCAGAGCTTCATGTTACTTTTTTGCTAATTTTATGGTTTAAGCTAGGTTTGAGGGGAGGTCTATTCACTATTCACTATGGTCTCAGGAACTTTATTTTCACTGACCCACAGATTGTTTATCTGACAGTCAGCAATGTTTGTAGAACTATCCTAAGGCCCAGAAGATTTTAGAATCATTAACATATTGTTAGAACAATAGCACTTTAAGGTCAGGGGACCTCAGGATCACTACTATATTTCCCCTAGATGTGTACCCCATCACAATCACCGCCTGCCCTCACAAGCATTCCAGTCTGTCATGTAAAGGATGGAGGAATTCCATTTTGTCTCATAAGGAGGAAGGTGAACAAGAAGATCAATACATTTTTATTTTCACTAACCTCTCATTGAAATAAATGAAAGAAATGTTAAATTTCAATGAGAGGTTAGTGAAAATAAAAATGTAATTTCCCCTCCTCATTCAAGTTCATAGATCCCCTGAAGTCTAAGATCTTGGGACCCTAGATTTAAAAATACTGTTATTGTAGAGGGTCACAGACAGTGAGGAAACTCTGTGAGGTATAAGAGATGAGGTATAAGGCCCTTCAGCCCAGAGGGAACCTGTTGACAATGTCTGGTTCAGCTCCCCATCTCCCCTAAGGGCTCTCGACCTTCCTGAGAAGTCGGGGGCAGTGATAACCTGTGTTGTGATTGAAGCAGAGTGATACCAGGTGGCAAACTAGCAAGTTGTTCATGTGGTCCCACGTGCACAGTGTTGTTTTTGTTATATTATAAAAAGGGGAAAGTCCTTGAAATAAACAGACTCCATTTTTCTATCATCCTCAGGAGTCCCACCCACCTCATCACTTCTCCACTAGGAAAGTATATCTTAATCATCCCCCCGTGGGGGCTCTAGAAAGCAATGGTACATTTTGTTACCCCAACTTGGGGGCTCTAGAAAGCAGGACACAACAGTTATGGAACATTTAAAGGAACTTTTGCCAGATAAGTTTCTCCAGGTAAGGGGATATGTGGGGTTGAAGAAAGAGAGCCCTGGTTTTGTGGGATAAATGCAGACATATGGTGGATCCAGCTCAGAGGGAGAGGTCATTTTAGATAAATAGATAGCTAGATAGAGATAGAGATTTTTTTCCCCCAGGATTAAATTAGGATTAAATGACTTTCCCAGGGTCACACAGGAAATGTTAAGTGTCTGAGGTCAGATTTTAACTCTGGTCCCCCTGACTTCAGGGCTGGTGCTCTATCCACTGTGCCATCTATCTGCCCTAGTCATTATATTTTTAATGTGACTATGTCTTAGAAATTAGCAAATCTACAAATTTATTATTTTGTTGATTGTCTAGATTTAATAAAGTGACAATGAAAATGTCAGTTAAATTTTTAAAAGTGCTATGAGTACTTTCTTTTTTTTTTCTTTCACGAGAAGACAGTTATTAAATATTTATCAGTACTCCCTTACAGAAGGAACTGTGTCCTATCTATGACACTATGCTGATTTCTGGGATCATGGGATCATAGATTTAAAAAGTGTTAACAGGCATTCAAGCTAAGCAGCGATGAATGTCAAATTCTTTGTGGGGGGAGATGGCATTTGGGATACTTCTTAGTGACTGCAGAGGGCAGCAGATCCATGAGGGATGGATAGCAGTAGCCTGGGAAACTAGGTTTTATCAGCATAAATCATCATATGTCAGAGCTAATAAGGACCTCAGAAGTCATCTAGTTTAGTTAGCAGTCGAGGAAATTAATGTCTTTCCAAAGTTCTAGGAGTAAATTATTAGTAGCAAAGGAAGAACTGGTTCTCAGGAGCAATGACTCCCCCTTCAGGTTTTTTTTCCAGAAAATTAGAAGCATGTCTGGATGCACATAATCTGAGATGAGAATTTTTTATTTAAAAAACAAACAAACAAACAAACATGTGGAGCAGCTAGATTGTGCAATGGATAGAGCACTAGCCTCAGCTACTTAACACTTCCTAGCTATGTTTGTCTCACCAAAAAATAAATAAACAAACAAATAAATGGATGAATGAATAAATAAATAAATAAACAAACAGATAAATAAATGAATGAACAAATAAGTAAATAGATAGATAAATGAATGAATAAAGCTAGTTAGCCTAAAATATACCAGTTGGCAGAGATATAGGGAACAAGGCAAGTCCACAGGTAGTAGGAGATATGAGGTTAGATGAGCATTCTGAATGGAGCAGCTAATGCCAATCTCCCGAGCAGGGTTACATCTTGTTTTCTTGTGCATCGTTGTAGTGTAGCATTGTTGTTGGGTCATTCAGTCATGTCTGACTCTTCATGACCCCATGGACCATAGTCCATGAAGTTTTCTTGGCAAAGACATTGGAGTAGTTTGCCATTTCCTTCTCTAGTGGATTAAGGCAAACAGATTTAAACTCAGATCCTCCCGATTCCAAGCCGATGCTCTATGCACTGTGCCAACTAAATGCCCCATGTTCTAATCTTCATGATCCCATTTAAGTTTCTGTTTAATTTTATTTTTGGCAAAGTTACTGAAGTGGTTTGCCAGTTCCTTCTCCAGCTCATTTCTTAGATGAAGAAACTGAGGCACACAAGGTAAGTGTCAGAATGGATTTGAACTCAAGCTTTCCTGATTCCAATTTTATCCACTGAGCCTCCCAACTGCCTCTTAGAGTAGTATTGTGTAAAATGGCTGAAGGGAGAAGTCCCCAGGATTTTATTTTTCATAATTTTTTTGGGGGGGCGAGGTTTAAGAGATATCCATCACTGTGAAAAATTTCCAGGACGTTGTTTCTCAGGAGCAATCAGTCTGGAGGTAGAGTGGTTGGTCTGCCTTGAGAGAAGGAGGACTCTAATTGATGATGAATGTCCTGAAAGATAGGAATTTTTAAAAGTGGAGTGACCAGTTTACATGAGATGAGGGGACAAGGCAGATTTTGGTCAGAGGGACAAAAATGAAGAAGAACCGAGTGGAATGATACTGCCATGGCATCTTTGAGACCAACATTACTGGCAGAATCAGAGATGTGCTAGAGCCATCTGAGCTCAGATAAGAGCAGATTATTAAATTTTCAATATGAGTATTTAAAGCTCAGAAATCTGAAAATGCTACAAATCAAGACAATTTATTGTTTTGTTGATTATCTAGATTAAAGAAAGTGATGAGGAGAATATTGATGCAAATTAAATACAAATGTGCTGTGAATATCTTTTTCTTCAGGGAGCTAGTTGTTAAACATTTACCTACAGAATCAATGAATCTAAACCAATAAGAAATGCCTCCTTAAGAGCCTCCAGCAAATTTCTGCACTGAAACCCCAGTGTTGTTTTTTTTTTTTCCACATCATATGTATGAGTTTTGGAGGCAATCATTTCCTTCCCCCACTTATGTGAGGGATTAGGGAAGATTAGAATATAATCTGGGAGCCTTTAAAGGGATTGCCCTTATTTTTTTTTTTTTATTGTTTTTGGCAACTTTTTTAGAGCATAGATATTTCCTCATCTTTATTTTAAGAGAGACATAATAAAGAAAAACATCCAAGAAGAACTAGCTAACAAAATGACTATCTCCAACAATATACATATGTTTCTCTACATTCCTCAGCCATCATATCTTAGGGTGAAACAGTATAATATTATACTTATTTATCACAATTAGTTTAGCCATTACCTGATTGGTGAACTCCTATTTTATTTACAATTTTCTAACATCACAAAAGATGTTTCTATGTACTAAAGAAAACGAAGAACCTTTTCATCTTTGGGATTTATTATGCCCAGTAGTAATTTAATGACTTTTCTTGGTTGTATTCATTTGTGTACTGGCAATTGAGAATGATTCAATTTATTGAATTTCCTTTATTATTTACTTGGCTATTCTGTTTTAAATATTTTTTAAAATTTGGATTTAGGTATAGTATACCTTTCCTAGGTATAGTATGCACTGGAATGTGAGGGCTCAAGCTACATGTATGTTACCCAGAATAGAATCCAGGTAGAAAGATATCTATCTTTCAGATAACTCCTCATCAATCCAAGTCCTCCTCTTGAGACCCAACCACTTTATCTCCAGACCTAAAGAAGCATAGTTTTTCACAATATTTCAGAGTGGGATGGGGTTATCCATAATATTTGTGGTAATAAAAACAATAATAACAACTGGCATTTCCATAGTGACTTTAAGGTTTAAAAAATGCATTCCCACAACTGTTGAGCCACAGTTCCCTTTTATTGTCCTGCCTCAGTTTCCCTAATTGTTCTGCCTTGGTTTCCCTGAATTGTTCTGCCTCAGTTTCCCTGGTTGCAAACCCCCCCCCTTTTCTGCTCATTAGAACTAAGATAATTAGGGCTGTAGAGATCTGGCATTCCAAAAGATCTAGCATTACTCCAGATGTCCTATCTCAGATACCTAAGATCCTCTAAGTCCAGACTTTCTGGCTCTAATTGGACACCTCCTAAGTCCTCTAAATTTGTAAGAATTTATAGTCCTACCCCAACTGTCAGAATTGGATTGATGATCCCTGCCTGGAGATTCCTACTTACCAGAGTTTGGACTCCACCCTTCTTTGTCTACCCAATCTTAGAGCCATATATATGTCATTGAGAACTCACATTTACTGCTGGATGCTTTAAGACATCAGTCCTGGGGTCAACATGCCCCCAGAACAATCTCTCTCTCTCAAATAAAATATTAAAAACTCTTTAATCCCTATCTTGCCTCGGTTTCTCTGCCATTACACAACAATCCTTTAAGGTAAGTAGTACAAGTATTCTTACTTTACAGATGGAGAAATTGAGGCTCTAAAAGGTAAAATGAGCTGCTTGGTCATATAACTAATACGTGTAGGAGCTCATATTCAAACTCAAGTTTTCTTAAATCTAAATCCAATACCCTTTCCAGTGTGTCATATTGCTTCTCCCTGAAAGAACACCTAAAACAATATTGACCACATAGTGTAATCAACAGTTATTGAGTGTCTGCTGCATTTTTTCTTCCTCCTTCACTTTCCTTTCCTTTCACTCTACCTTCTTTTTCTTTTTCTTTTTTTTTTTTGTTTTGCTGAGGCAATTGGGGTTAAGTGACCTGCCCAGGGTCACACAGCTAGGAAGTGTTAAATGTCTGAGGTCAGATTCGAACTCAGGACCTCCTGACTTCAGAGCTAGTGCTCTATCCACTGAGCCACCTAGCTGCCCCTTCCTTTTTTTTTTTTGTTTTTGTTTTTTTTTGTTGTTGTTGTTGTTTTTGGTTTTGTTTTTGTTGTTGTTGTTGTTTTTTATTTTAAATTTTAAAAAATTTTAGACACATACATTTTTAACATATTTCCATGAGTCATGTTGGGAGAGAAAAATCAGAATAAAAGGGGAAAGCCATGAAAAAAAGAGAGGATAAAAAAATGGTGAAAATAGTCTGTGGTGATCAACATTCAGTCTTTCTCTCTCTGGATGCAGATTATGTTTTCCATCCAAAATTTATTGGGATTGCCTTGTATCAATGAATTGCTGAAAAGAACCAAGTCCTTCATAATTGATCATCATACAATCTTAGTGTTGCCATGTATAATGTTTTCCTAGTTCTGCTTGCTTCACTCAAGATCAGTTCATGTAAATCTTTCCAGGCTTTTCTAAAAATCAACCACAGGTCATTTTTTAACAAAACAATGATATTCCATTACTTTTGTCATAACTTATTCAGCCATACCCCCAATTGATGGGTATTCACTCATTTTCCAGTTCTTTGCCACCCTAAAAAAGAGCTGCTACAAACATTTTTGCACATGGGGTTCCCCAAATTTTTTTTCCTTTTTTCTGACTCCCTTCTTAGGTCTCATTCCCCCTTTAGTTCCTTGAAAGACTTTTTTTAGTCTTTGTTTCCCTACCATCTAACACATTGTAGAAGCTAGATCAGTCTTTATTGAACTTAAGTTAATCTAATCTGTACAATGAAGATGTCAGTCCTTTATCTAAGAATCCTTTTCCAGCTCTTACATTCTTTGTCCTAAGCTCTAAGACCCCTTCCAGCTTTACTATTCTTTGATCACATAGCTAAGGTAGCCTAATGGATAAGTGCTGGACCTGGAGTTCAAAACCTGCCTTACTGTGTGACTTAACATCTGTCCGTTGCACTTTGCTCACATTTTAAAAAAAAAAAAAAAGAGAGAGATAATAGCACCTATCCCCCAGAATTGTTCTGAGGATCAAATAATATAATATTTATAAAGTGTTTGTTGTTATTCATCCTTCATTTTCAAATGACCAATGACATCAGGGGAAGGTGATGTCCCGACTCACCCATGAATTGGATTTAAGTGAGATAGAGCTGTGTAAAGTCATCAGCCTCACTCTCTCCTCCAGAGTTATCAGAGTCCAGTGGCAAGATGTAATTCAAGATGTCTGGTGATGACCCAGTTGGCAAATCTTACAGTATTCTATAAATGTTAGCTTTTATGATGATGATTCCATGATCCTATGTCCTATAATCTCTTTTTAAATTCCTCTTTTTAGCATCACTTCTATTTCCCTTTTACCTCTTTACCCACCTCTCTTTAACCAAGTAGAGTTCAATTCAGGGGGTCCTGAAGTAAAATATATTCAGATCCCTGGAGGAGACCAAAATGAAATAGCGTTCCCTTAGGAACTTAATTTTAGCCCAGCTCCCTGTTCCCACGGGTCAGAGAACCAAGCCAGATCTTCAAGGCTGAACACAAATTGAGAATAGATTTTAAGTGAGGACAGGATTAAGAGCTTTCCAAGTCCATGGGTGTTTGGGAGATATCTCAAAGCAGACTAGTTCTATAGATGTCCAGGTCTTGATGCTAAGTTCCCATTCACATTAGTGAAATTTCCATGGGCTTCTTCCTGCTGAGACCAGAGACCTGGAAGCGGTCCATGGACCAGAAGACCATCAGGAACTATTTACTGTCCTTGGGAGGGAGAGGAGAGGAAAGAAGCAATAGAAAGAGATAATGTAAGAAGGCTGTAAAAATAAGAAAAGACTAGATTTCAAAGAGTTAGATTTTTTTGTTCTCAAAATTTGTTTTCAAAAAGATTTTTTGTTTTCAAAATAAGTTTTTAAAGATGTCTGTTTTTTCCTTCATCATAGCTTTTCTTTGTCCCTCCCTCCCAAAAACTCATGTCATATAACTAATAGTATTTTTATTAAAGAGTTTTAATAACCAAATAGAGAAGGACCTTATATTGGATCCTGGAGATAAACAGGTAAGAGGTAAACAGTGGAGTGACATGGTCAGATCTCCAATTTAGAAAAATAAACTTGACACCTTAGTGGAGGATACATTTAAGCAGAGAGATTCAAGACAGACCAATTTGAATACTATTTCTGATAATAGTTCAGGAAAGGGCATCCTGAGCCAGGACTGTGTATCCATAAAGAGAAGAGGATATGTGTGAGGGATCTTCTAAAGGCAAAAAGGACAAGATTTGGGAAGAAAATGAAATGCAAAGTAAGGAGTGAAACGAAGTGAAAGGGTGAAACTAAGGTTGTGAATCTGAGTGACTGTTTCTGTTCATTCTTTGTTTTGGAAGAGGACCAATGACATCATGAGCTTGATGCCTTCGTTTTTGAGTGAATTGGATTTAAATGAGGCACAGCTTTGAAAAGCCTGAGTGACTGGAAGGATGGAGTTGTTCTTAATAGTAATTGGTAAGAAGAGATCATTATATACTTCAACAACAAGACTATATAATGATCAATTCTGATGGACGTGACCTTTTTCAGCAATGAGATGAACCAAATCAGTTCCAATGGAGCAGTAATGAACTAAACCAGCTACACCCAGCAAAAGAACTCTGGGAGATGACTAAGAACCATTACATCCAATTCCCAATCCCTATATTTTTGCCCACCTGCATTTTTGATTTCCTTCACAGGCTAATTGTACAATATTTCAGAGTCTGATTCTTTTTGTACAGCAAAATAATGGTTTGGATATGTATACTTATTTTGTATTTAATTTGTACTTTAATATATTTAACATGTATTGGTCAACCTGCCATATAAGGGAGGGGGTGGAGGGAAGGAGGGGAAAAATTGGAACAAAAGGTTTGGCAATTGTCAAAGCTGTAAAATTACCCACGCATATAACTTGTAAATAAAAAGCTATTAAAATTAAATAAATAAATAAATAAAATAAAAAATAGTAATTGGTAAGTTCAGAATCAAAGAGTGTCTTAGTGGAAAGTTAATGAGTTCTGTTTTGAACATATTGGACTTGGAAAGCCTACAAGGCACCACAAAACTGGATATGTATGACTGAGAGATAAGAGATGGTTATAGAGATCTGAGAATCATCTTCATAAAGATAATATTAATCGATTCATGGCTTCACTAAGTGAGATGGTGGAGACCAAAAAGAGAAGGGAGCCCTGGATAGAACTTTCAACCTACCCCTGTAGTTAGTAGGCATATCATGGCTCTAAAAAAGAGTGATTAGATGAATAAGAGGAGCTCCAGGAGAGAACAGTGTCACAAAACCCCAGAGTCTTTTGTTTTTTGTTTTTGGGTGGTTGTTGTTGTTTTTTTGCAATGATCCAAAACACAAGTGCTTCTTGCATTGCTGTAATCTCTTTAATTAAAGAGCCATCTCTCCCTAGTACTTGTCCATGTCTAGGTAGAGTGAAATGTTTTATTAACTTTTATTACCAAGTAATGTTTCATATTAAAGAAGGTGGATCGAGTTTTAAAGAAGACAAAGCACATTCTTGTATCTTCTCATAGATTAAATTAAATAAAATTAATAAAACACTTAGCACAGTGCCTGGTACATAGTAAGTATTCTATCAATATTTATTCCATCACTTCCTCTCCCCCCAACCCTAACAAATTATTAGAAACTATTAGATTTTTGGCCTAAAATGATAAACATCTTCCTTTTTTTTTAATTGGGGGGAGGTGGCTAGACTTTTGATTTTTATCAGAGAACTCCCAGTGAAGAAGTTTCTTTCACAATGCATATAGACAAAAATAGTTGGGAGCCCTTCCTAGACTTGCCAATGATATCCACAACTGAATTGTAACCAGGAGTCTAAAAACTATAGCGTGATTTATGGAGGTGCTAGACTTTCTCATGGAGAATATTCTGAGTAGCAGCAAGGGAATTTTGCAAACTCATTCAGGACAAGGAAGCAGCTTAATGTATTGAAATAGAATGGACTACTTACTGCTTTCCTCTGAAAATTACTTAATTGTACAAATGAGGGTGTGGCAGACCATGCAGCTGCTGAATGGTTCCAGGTGAGTGAAGACTGGAGTTATAAGATTACAAGAAACATCTTTTATTGAACTAACCAATTCATTCAGAACTTAATGACTGACTTCTACTCTTGAACTTGATATTGGTACCCAGGACTGTCCCATCCTGGTGGCTATAGCCTAGATGCCTTGGCTATGAACCCCATGATGGAATGAGGAATGAGTGGCAGCTACCATCCTGGCACTGATTACTCTTGTATGTGCCCATGACCTTATTAATGGATGAGAAATTGCCATCAGGTAACAGGTTTCAGTCAGCCTGGTTCAATCCTGACCTGTAAATTGTGCTTTAGTTATGTTGACTCAATGAACTTACATTGAGGTTGGCTCAATGAATTGGTGAGAGCGCTTTAAGAGTGGGGCAGTCTTAGAAAGGACCTGATAGAGGGAAAAGTTGAGTTGACTCTAGGCATAACTGAAGAGAAATTTCTCTTCTAATTCTTTTTGGTTGAATTAATAACAATGCAAAGGAATTTGGGAGTGGCTCAAGAAATGAAGAATGTATAAGAAGAAATCACAAGGTTGGAGTGATCAAATTCTAATTTTTGTTTACTAAAATTTTAGATTTCTGTATTAGAGCTGAATTTCCTTACTTTAAAAGTAGCTTTTTTTTAAGTAATTGAGTTTCTTAAGTCTCTTGTAGTAGTAAATTATAATAAGTATTGCTGTAGCAATTTATAATTTCAAAGGGTCAAGATATGGTACAAAATACTAATTCATAATTACTCTATAATTGAAAGTATTCTTGAACAAGAATTTTAAGTTTTTCTTATTAATAAAATAAAATGTTATTTTAAAAATTATTATGTATTTCTTTTTCCCCTATCTCCCCATACTCAGAAGGAAAGAAGGAAGCAAGAAAGGAAGGAAGAGAAGAAGAAAGAAGGGAGAGAGAAAGGGAAGAAAGGAGTCAGAGGGAGGGAAAAAAAGGAAAGAAAGAAAGCAGGCAGGCTTCTTTACCTGATTGGCATTGGCCCCTAATTTCCTCTTCCTATTCAATGATGGGGGTGATACTTCTGTTAAAACAAGCCAGGAATTCAAAATCCAGAATTTTGGAGTTCATACCAGTTTATACCTTCTGTGCAAACTCCAAGGTAACTGCCCTTGATGTAAGTACGTCATCTAATTAAAATTGGTATCCAGCAGTTTCTTCTTCAGTTCCATAGAAAGAGATTTTTTTTATTGGAGTGGGAGAGAGGGGAAGATTGGAAAAATTCTTTTTTAATATGACTTTTACATTGTAGAAACATATTAATTAAATTATACTAATTGCTTTAAGCCCCAAATAATACCAGATTTCTTCAGTGAGATTCACTATTAATCAAAAAAGATTGGACTAACAATGAACACAGAAAAAAACCAAGTGAATGAAGAATATTTATGCAATTAGATGCATAACCTATTAGTACCTTTATTTTGGAAAGGCACCGCTATTGGACAATGCATTAGGCACTAAACTGAATAGAAATACATCAATTGATCTATCAACAAGGATAGATATATATACACACACAAAGCCCCTACTATGTGCCAGCCACATGGCATAGTGGAATGAGACTACCTTGAAATTGGGAACTCAATTCAAGTTCCACTTACGATTTATACTAGTGAGGTAACATGGGACAATGACTGCATATGGAACTGGAATTAAGAAAAACCAGGTTCAAATCCTATCTCAGACACTTAATAGCAATGTAACTCTAAGCATGTTAATTAACTCACATAGATCTCATTTTTTCACATCTGAAAAATGGGGGATAATAATAGCATCTACTTCCCGGAGTTGTTGACAAGATAAAAAGAAAGAGATTAGGATGAACAGCACTGAGTCATTTGAACTTCCTTGATGCCCATCAACTGGATGGCCAAATAACTTATGGTACATGAATATAAGGGAATATTATTGTGCTATAAGAAATGATGAACAGAATGATTTTAGAAAAGCCTGGAAAGATTTATATGAACTGATGCTAAGTGAAATGAGCAGAACCAGGAAAACGTACACAGCAACAAGATTGTGTGATAACCAACTATGATAAATTTGGCTCTTCTCAGCAACTCAGTGATCCAAGACAATTCCAACAAACTTTGAATGGAAAATACATCTGCATCCAGAGAGAGAACTGTGAAGACTGAATGAAGATTGAAGCATTCTATTTTCACCATTTTTTCTTTTGTTTTTTCCTTTCTCGTGGTTTTCCCCTTTTGTTCTTAGTTTTCCCAAGATGACTCACATGGAAATATGGGGAAAAAATGAACTTGCATGTATAACCTAAAAAATAAAACAAAACAACACAAAACAAAAAAGTGACTTTTAAGCAGATTCTGGAAGGGATTGAAGAGTTGCAGAAGGTGTAAGCTGCTGGCCTTTTGGGAAATTGTGTCATGATTTCAATTATCTCAGTCTGTTCCAGACCACCAAAAAACTCATCTTTTCAACATCAGGAATCCTCTGGTGCTCCTGGACATTTGTAAATCATAGAGAATCACTCTAGAGAATCAGATTTGCAGATGAAGCAAACAGCAATAGAGAAACTTAATGAAAGATTTAAACAGATCAAGGACAGCAAGGATACTTATATACAAGAATAGAAGAAATC
The DNA here is from genome assembly GCF_016432865.1 of Antechinus flavipes. Taxonomy (NCBI): domain Eukaryota; kingdom Metazoa; phylum Chordata; class Mammalia; order Dasyuromorphia; family Dasyuridae; genus Antechinus; species Antechinus flavipes. The sequence goes on along the minus strand of NC_067398.1, from coordinate 337,475,333 downwards.
ACCTGGGAAATGTTCAAAAAAATAAGGTGGTGAGCAGGCCAGGAAGCAATCATAAGTAGCAAATGGATAGCCAGAGTTCTTTACTGGTTCCCAGGGAGATGCTAAAAAATTTAGAGGAAAAATTCTGAAATTTGGGCTCTATATGGGAAATTTATAAAAGTACACAAATGAAAAGGCAGAAAGAAATATGGGTGGGATACAACCTGAATCCAGTGAGGAAAAACTCACATCACTGAGATTACAGATCATATAAGGCAACATATTTAATGCAGGCCCTACCATTTCAGTTTAAAAAGCCAGGATTCCAAGTTTCAGGATTATTAAATAAACCCATATAAATCATCAATATTTCTATACTACTACAAAAGCACAGCAGGAAGATTTTTTTTTAAAGAGGTTTCAGTTAAAATAATTACAGACAATATAAAATACTTGGGAATCTGCCAAGACAAACTTGGGAACTAGATGAACTTAGTTACAAAATACTTTTCACACAAAAAAAGATAGATTTAAACAACTGGAAAATATTCATTGTTCATGGATAGAGCAAGCTAATATAATAAAAATGACAATTAGATTTTAGATTTTAATTAATTGACTTACTCAGTGCCATACCTAACTACTAAAGAATTGTTTTATAGGGCTAGAAAAAAGCAACAAAAATTCATCTGGATGAACAAAAGATCAAGAAGATGAAAGGAATAAATGAAAGAAAAAATATGAAGGAAGGTGGCCTAGCAGTACTAGATTTTAAACTACACTTCAAAGCAGAGATCATTGAAACAATTTGGTACTGGCCAATTAAAATAACTCTGAAATATCACCTTATACTTATTAGAGTGGACAACACAATAGAAAAGGAAAATGATAAATGCTGGAGGAGATACGGAAAAATAAAGATGAATATTAATGAGTACTATGGCTTAGTTAAATTGTGAACTGAGAATTGGGAGAGCAATTTGGAACTATACTCACAGGGCTATAAAACTATACATACCCTTTGATCATATCACTACTAGGTCCCAAAGATACTAAAGAAAAAGGAAAAGGACTTATATGTACAAAAATATCTATATCAGTTCTCTTTGTAGTGGCAAAGAATAGGAAATTGAAGGGATTCCCATCAATTGGGAAATAGCTGAACAAGTTGTGATTTATGATTGTGATAGAGTACCAATATACTATAAGAAATAATGAGCAGGATGGTTTCAGAAAAATCTGGGAAGACATAAATAAAATGATACAGAGTGAAGTGAGCAGAACCAAGAGATCATAATACATAGTAATACCAATATTGAAATCACAATCAGCTGTGAAATATTTGACTATTTTGATCAGCAAAATGATCAATTCCAAAATTGGATTTGACAATTCCAAAAGACTCCATAATGAAAATACTTTCAGAGAGAAAAGTAATGAATTCTGAGTAAAAATTATAATCTAATTTATTTCATTTTTTGGCCTTTTTTCAACATAGCTGATATAAAACTATATTTTATATGATCTTACATGTATTGTTAAAATCATATTTCTTGCCTTCTCAATGGATAGAGAAGGGTCTGGTAGGAGAGAGAGGATTTGAAATTCAAACTTTTTTTTTTAATGACTGTTAAAAATAATAATTATTTTAAAAAAATAAAAGCTAGGGATCCCTAATATGTCAGGTTGATTTAGCTGTAGGGAATGAAATACATTCTTCTTTCTGCATGTGGTCTTATTACAGGCCACTGACCAATCTTCTAGCATTTTGTTCTAGATCATCCAAGTGTTGAAGACTCCAGGAAACAGAAGTCATTGGCTTTTCTTGTATGAAAATAACCCCCAGATAAGCAGGGTGTACATGCATACATTAGGAGTTGTGTTTCTAGAAATGAGGATGAGCAGCACTGAGTCATCTGAACTTCCTTGTCCAGTTCCTTGTGAAAGACAGACTTTTTTGTGATCCGGGTCAGAAGTCTGTATTTTTAGAATCTTAGAAGGATCTAAACCCAACTTTGACCTCAGCAACAAATTCACTAACAGGGATAGACAATAATGAGATGAATCAGTCCAAATTACAAAAGGTTGGCCAAATTATAAAGAATTACAAAGCTCATTGTAAGGATGATCAGCTAGCTTCTCTGCTTGTGTTATATTCAGGGAAGTGGGAGATAATTTTGCTCCCCTTTTGTTCCCCCACTTTTTTTAGGCAGTCTTTTTTGATCACCCAGGGCGACAAAGGTCCTTTCTTCCTGCATTTCCTCATGTTATTAGAGATTTTCTCATGTATAGATTGTAAGCTCACTGGAGGCTAGAACTACCTGATTCATTTTTGCCCCTGCAAAAAGCTGAACATGTAGCAGATGGTCATTAGCTATCTTTTGAGCTGATTCTCTAATTCTTCCATTCTTCCTTTAAAGTTTGGTTTAGGAGATGATGGTTTCAATCCTTTTAAAAACTTGTTGTCCTGGATACCCCCTAATTGTTTGGTACCAATGGAGAGAAGACCTGGCTCCTTCTTTCACCAATGACTTTCCATGAACTCAGGGTTTTATCTGCATTCTTTCATTTTTCTCTGGCCTTTGGTCCTGTAGAGACCAGAATGTTTTGTGGCTAGTGCAGAGAATGTTGAATTTAGAGTCAGGAAGCCCTTACTAGCTGTGTGACTGTTGGAAAGTCATTTAAATCTCCCAGTGTATACCTCATAGCATTGTTATTATTCATGGAGATATTGGTGGTGATCTATGGGTATGTAATAATACACATATATAATACATGTGATATGTTATATTAATCATATATAAGGTACTTTATAAACCTGAAACTCTATGTAGGTGCTTACTGTTAATTATTATAATAAATATTTGAGTAAATACCTTTAACATATGTATATTTACTTATTTTAAATTACAAACACATACTAATAAGTATGTATATTATAAAACTTCAACAAAAAATTTGAAATTAGATTACAAAATAGTATTTTCACTTGTTTTATTATTGCTTCCTTGCCTTTTTTTTCTTTCTCATTTTTTTCTTTTTTATCTGATTTTTCTTGTTCAGCATGATAAATGTGAAAATAGATTTAGAAGAATTGCATATGTTTAATCTGTATTGGATTACTTGCTGTCTAGAGAAGGGAAAAAAAATATGGAACACAAAGGTTTGCAAGGATGAATGTTGAAAACCATCTTTGCATGTATTTTAAAAATAAAAAGCTATTATTAAATTTTTTAAAGAAAATAGAAATTTAAAAGAACAGTCAAAAGAGAATCATTGTTCGTTATTGAGCAGGAAAGTAACATGGGCAATTCTTAGCTTTTGGAAATCATTTTGGTAACTGAGAGAAGATGTAAGGGTTTAGTCTGCAACAGGAATAAGTCTAAAGGAGAGGTGATCAGATCCTGAACTAGGATGATGGCTATGTGATTAGAGAGAAGGGACAGATGTAGAGTCCACAGTGACAGTTTCATAATTGGAATAAAATGAAATTTCTCTTTTCTTTTATTCCATTTTCCTGCCCCCACCCCATGTTCCTCCATTTTCCCAACTAGATATACTCTCTATATAGATCTGAGTCTCTCTGCTAGTACAAAACATGGACATTCATGGGATAAAATGTTCCACTTGGTGCTTCAGTTTCTATGTTTTTATACTTTAGAAAAATTCTTTCTGGAAGAATATTATGTTTCCCCCCTTTTCTCAGTCTCCCCATTTGACTTTTTGGTGTTGTAATTGGTAAGGACTCAAACTCTTAAGAAAAGATGGCTTCAGATCAGTAATAATGAGAGAAATAAAAATCAAAGAGATTTCAGCTTATGCTATTGGTGAATTAGTAATTATGAGGAAAAAAGCAAAATAGTATCTTATGTGTTGCAGAATCAATCACTCAATCAATAAGTATTTATTAAGCACCTGCTCTGTGCCAGGCACTGTACTAAGTGTTTGGACTATAAAAAGTGTCAAAAACCAAACTTGTTCTCAAAGAGCAGGAACATTAAAGTTTTATTGAGGAAGTTGGGAATCAGTCCATCCTAGAAAACAATTTAAATTATGATTTTTTTATTTTAAAAAAATTTATAACAAAAATGTCCATATGTTTTGACTCAACTATTTCATTGTCAAGCTTATACTCTGAAAGAATGGTCTCAAGCACAAAAAGAGTTCTTGGAAGAACTTAAAAAGGATATTATAAATTAAATAAGAGAAATCAAGAAAAAAATTAGAAAAAAAATAAAAGCAATCCAAAAAAAATTATGAAAAGAAAGCCAATCAATGGGAAATAGAGAATCAAAAACTTGAGGAAAAAACCAATTTCTTGAAAACTAAAATTGGGCAAGGGGAAGCTAATGATGATCTAAAACTCCAAGAAGTCATAAAACAAAATTTAAAAAATTTTTTTTTTCTAATGAAAAAAAATAGAAGAGAAAATGAAATATCTTATAAGAAAAGCAACTGGTCTGGAGAACAGATCAAAGAGAAATAATTTAAGACTCATTGAGCTATCTGAAAATTATTATTTAAAAAAGAATCCTGATATGATATTATAAGAAATTATGAAGGAAAATTGCCCTGAAGTTCTAGAACAAGAGGGAAAAATAGAAATAGGAAAAACCCACTGATCACTACCTAAAAGAAATACCAAGAAGAAAACTTACATGAATATAATAGCCAAAATTCAAAGTTTCCAGGTTAAGAAGAAAATATTGAAAGCAACAAGAAAGCAAAAACAATTTAAATATCATGAAGCTACAATAAGTATTACACAAGATCTAGAGGCTACTATGTTGAAGAATTGTATAGGTCTTGGAATACTATATTCCACAGAGCAAAAGAGTTAGTTACAACCAAGAGTAACTTAGTCAACAAAGTTAAGTATAAAACTGAATGGAAAAAATGGATATATAATGAACTCAAAGACTTTCAGCTTTTTGTAAGGGAAAATGTAACAATTATAAGGTAAACCTTAATCCATCATCAGGGACTCAATAAGCTCAAATTGTTTATATGTGCGAAAATATTAGCAGTACTCTTATAATTGTCATTATAATTTAGGTGATTTGAAAGAAAGGCATGGATTGAGATGAGTATGATGAAATGATTCTAAAAAAATAAAACTTTGTAGAGAGAGATAAAAAGGGGTAATTATCTTACAAAAATGAGGCATAAAAGAAAAAATTGATGCAGAAGAAGCAGAAGAGTGAATAGTACTAGAACCTTACTCTCAGTGGGAATAAGTTAAAGAGGGAACAATATACATACATCTATGTATATGTATAATATCTATATTTATATATATCTAGAACTTCTAAATTCTAAATTCAGAAAGAAATAAGAGGGTAAAGGGATGGGGGGGGGGGGAATAAGGATGAATAGATTAAAGAATAAGAGGACAAGGTGGTAAGTAGAAGTAAACCAGAGGAGTCAGGAAGGATAAAAAGGAAAAATAAGAAGGAGTAAAATACACAACAAGTAATTTTAATTTAGAATGTGAATGAGACAAATTTGCTTATGTAAGAGAAATGGAGAGCAGATTGAAAATTTGATCTCAACAATATATTGCTGTCAGGAAACATTACAAAAATAAAAAGATACAAACAAAGATAAAATAAAGAACAGGAGTAGTACTTAGTGTGTAAAAAAACCACAAGGATAGTAATTATGGTCTCAGAAAAAGTTAAAATAGATTTAATCAAAAGTAAAAAAAAATTGAAAAACCACACTGTCAGCAATATTATTCAATATTGTTTTAGACCATTTAAAATACCTAGAGAGCAAATAATATTTGAGCATATATTTGCCAAACTATATGAATATAAATATAAATCAATTTTTATGCAAATAAACTTAGTTCTACATAGTTAAAGTAATATTTATTGTTCATGGGTAGATAAAGCTTTTAGTTGTTTTGGGCTGGAAAATTATTTCATCTTTTGTTTTTGTTGGCTCTGCTGCTCCAGAATTCATTTTAAAGCACTATTTTAAAATTGTTTGGAGGGAAATTTGGGAGAGCTCAAGTGAGTCCCTGTCTTAACTCTGCTACCTTGGCTCCACCCCCAATTCATTGATAATTAAAAAAAAAAAAGTTTAAATGATATCTTCTGTCCTCACTATCACCTACATTTTCCAACATATTTCTCTCCCTTTCCCACTAGACAACTGTTCCTTATGCCAAAGAATAAGAAAGAGGGGGGAAAGTTCAGCAAAACTGACTCACAAAGTAACCAAGTCTTTTTCAATCAGCAGTACATCTCTAAAAAGGAAGAAAGGAGGTACATTCTCATATGTCTTATTTAGGTCCAAATTTGGTCATTATAACATTCAGTTCTGATTTTATTGTCTCTGTTGTTCATTTATATTATATCATTATTGTCATTGTTCATACTGTTTCCCAGAGTTGTCATTTTATAAATAGAGAAACTAAGGACCAGAATAGGGAAGAGGCTAGTCTATGGTTAAGTAACAAAATAGCACTAAAGATGAGTTTATGAACCTTGGTTAATAAGCAAAGTGAATTAGATGTGGTAATATAGTAAGGCAAATTTGGTTTCAAAAATATCACTAAGACTTGATGGATGAGACCCATGAATTAGATAGATAAGTATGTGCTTTATTCAAGGCTGTTAGGTGGAATAGAAGAAGAATTTTAAATTGCTTTAAGATTTGCAAAGTATTTCCCAAATATTATTTCATTTTGTCCTCAAGACAACCCTGAAAATGATAAGGGAAGATAAGGACACTAAGGATTATTTTTTCATAAATTACATTATGATCAGAAAGGAGGTCTAATCCTCTTCTAATCCTTCTGTAATGAAGGAATAGGACTGATGTTTGGAGTAAACAGCATGATAATAATTGAAAACAAAGTGAAGGAAGAGCTTCTCAGGTCTTACAATATTTTTATTTCTCTATTAAAGATAATGTTGTAAGAACTGGAAAAGACAAGACAAATAATGACCAAATGAGGGCTTGATACATGCCATAAGTAAGTAGAGTAAGAGCACCCAGCTGTTCTATCAAATGAGTTCAAGTCATCTGGCCCAGAGAAACAACATACTAAAAGAAGGGATAGTTGTGATTACAGAACCACTTCTATGATTCCTGAAAGACTGTGGAGAAAGACAAGACATTATAGGATTGGAGATAGACAAATAATTCATAAATGAAGATATTGAAATCTATAAATTATAGACTATTGAATTTATTTTGATTCCTGACAAAATTCTAGATGGTGTTATTAAAGAAATGACTAGTGATGACCTTGAAAAGGAAGAATAGCATCCATCAAAATCAGGTCATGCTGGATAAAACTTATTTCCTTTTTTATCATGGTTACTAAATTGGTTGATTGGGAAAATGATAGAGTTAGCCTAGATTTAACAACATCTTTAAAATCATCTCATGTTATTTCATGGAAATGATGAATGGACTGAATATTTCACAATTAGATAAGTTGCTATCTTTTGCTTCACTTGCAGAGTTACAACATGGAATCTTTGGATGCTACAATTTATAATTAGTATTTTTATAATGCTTTATGATTTATCAAGAGCACTGAAAATATTTTTTCATTTGATTTTCATAACAGCTCTGGGAGGTTGCTGCTATTATTATTTCCATTTTACAGATGAAGAGGTTAAGTGACTTTCTTGGGATCACATAACTAGTAACTATCTGAGACCAGTTGTGAATTTAGATTTTCCTGAGTCTAGGTCCAGTGCTTTATCCACTTTTGGGGTAAAAGCGAAATGCTGGTTTAGTCTATGGCCAGACTGGTCAAATGAGCAGACTCAAAGAGCAGTCATTAATGGTTTATGTAAACCTTTAAAGGAGGTCTCCAGGGCAGTTTCCCAAACATTTACACTCTTATCACTGACTTGGATAAAGGCAAAGGCAAAGCAAATTTGCAGCTGACATCAATCTGGGAAGTATAACTAATTAGATGAAAAAGTAAGGATTCAGAAAGATCTTAATAGGGAGGAACCATAGACTGGATCTAAAAGTTGAATTAGGAATAAATGTAAAGTCTTATGTTTGTATTTAAAGATTCACCCTATGGATATGTCTAGATTGTAACTTGTCTGAAAAAAATCCAATGGTCTTAGAGGACTGCAAACTCAATCAATATGTCAACAGAATAATATGGCACCTAAGAAAGCTAAGACCATACCTTCCAGGAGAAGGGCAGCTAAATGGGTGTAATTGATATACTGGGTTTGGAATCAGGAAGATTGTTCTTCATGAGTTCAAATCAGCCTCAGATATTTAAACTGTGTGATACTTAAACTTAATCCTGCTTGCCTCAGTTTCTACATCTGTAAAATGAACTGGGGAAGGAAATAGCAAATCACTCCAAAATCTTTGTCATGAAAAAACCCAAATGGGATCACAAAGAGCCAGACATACCTGAAAAACAACTAAATGGAGCAAGAATGCTGGTGATACTAACCAGATGATGTCCTACTGAACTACTATGATCAGTACTGTGAGCCACATTTTTTGAAGGATATTGATGAACCAGACAGTATTCAAAGCAGCACAATCAGGGTGGAGAAGGTTTTCTAGCTAATGATATCATATAGTCTTTGAGAAGTGAGCCTATGTCATATGAGGATCATTCAAAGGAAATATGGATTCCTAACAATGTCCAACAAACATTTATTAAACACCCACTATGTGCCAGTCACTATGCTAAACTCTGGGAATACAAAGAAAGATAAAAGACATTCCCAGCCCTCCAGAAGATCACAATTTAATTGGAGAGACCCCAAGCAAACAAATATGTACAAACAAGCCATATATGGGATAAATAGGAAATAATTATCAGGAGGAAGGCACTAGAATTAAAAGGGAACTTTGTGACTTAGCGTCCTCAGAAAACCATAGCACACCCTCTCTGTTCCGGGTAGCTGGAGGGCAACAGAAAGGAGACAAAGTTTGGGACCTGGGTGTTTCCAAAGATTGTCCATCACACCTTCCTTCTCAGTCTCCCCACCCAGCCCTGCCAGTCAAGAATTTAAACTATCCAGAAGTGTTTGAAAAGGGATTTTGCAGAACCCAAAGTCCTAACTCCAGTCTGAAGTATTGAAGAATGATCGAAAATGAAGTCAGACCAGATTTCCTGCCAACCCCAGGGCAGGGCAGAGGTAAAGAGAGGGCAAAATTTTGGTCTCAAATACAAATGAATACTCTGGAACTTTTCTATCCATGCTAATGATGCAGAAAGGAGGAGGAAGTTAATGAGGGCAGAGATGATATGGATGACGCAAAAAGATTAAATAATGGATAATACAAAATTGTTTTTATTTAAAAAGGTATACTATAAATATACGTCCTCGATCAGATTTGGATTAGTTACTCTCCTTACAAGGACTAATTTATCTTGCCCAAGGTAAGTGAAGAGTGGGTGGAAGAGGAGTCAAGTGAAAGTCATCTTTGAAGAATTTTTGACAGATATCCCCAACATTCTGGTAATACATTAATGCCACTAATGCCAATCACTGTACCTTGATTCGGCATAATGATGATCTCCAAGCACTTATTAATCATTAAGATGGATGCAAGAAAGCAAGTTGTTTGGGGATGTAGTTCCCATCGCATAATAGCAAAATTAAGGCATAGAGAAGTAGCTGGCTGGAGATGCCCCCTCCCCTACTTATATTTTCTTTGGGGATCATCCCAGGTCACTCCCTCAACAGGTGTGTGTGCCTATCCAAGGCTTACTCTGTCACAGTCAGTGGGTATCAGTTGCAGCCTGATCCATTTCTTGCCAAAAGAAAACTGGGTGTTCAGCATTTTTGAAAGGTATTGAAACAAGTATTATTCTGATGACCTTTGGTCTTTATAATTCATTTCCTGCCTTCAAGATTTTTCACAAGGCTATCCCCCATGCCTGGAAGAATCTCTCTCCTCATCCCCTTGATTTTCTTCAAGGCTTAGTTCAGATGCTACTTCCTCCATGAAGTCTTTCCTGATTTCCCTAAATAGTGTTTTCTCTTTTCTCAAATTCCTGCTCATAGGTTGGTTTTCCAATAGAACGGAAGTTCCTTGAGGTCAGGAACCCCGTTTCCCCTTTTATCTTTGTATTCCCAATGTGAAGCACAGTACTTCACCACAGAGTTGTTTTCATTGTTGTTTGGTTGTTTTCAATCGTGTTCAACTCTTCATGATTCCATCTGGGGTTTTGTTGGCAAGGTAGGTGCTAAATTAAAGCTTTATTTAATTGAAATGGAATTGAGTTGTCCAAGGTCATTTAATGAATTAGAGGCAGGGTCCAGGTCTTCCTACTTGCAGATCAGTGCTCTTTCTGCTACATAAACACAAGGCTTTGTGGCAATTCTTTGGGAAGGTGGGAGGGGAAACCTAGGATCTCTGGGGTGACCAGAAACCTCCAGAGGAAAAGAATAAGACAGAGGAATCTCCCCCTTTTTGCTACAAGAAGGTAGTTCTTTATGTCCTGGACAATGGGGACAATTTTATGGAATCCAAGAACTGAATTGGAGCTCACCTCAGGAAGGGGGACCCCAGGGACTGGTTGGCTTCAGAGCTTGTTCCAGTCCTAAAGGCGTCTCTACCTCTGTTAGGCAAAGGGAATAGCCAGCTCACCTTGGATGTGATCCAGATGAAGGTGGACCACTCAGTGTGACCCAAAGTGAGGGCAAAAAAATCCACATCTTCTCCATATAATATTTCCTGAACTCCCCAATCAGTAATATTGTTTTCTCCTCAATTATCTTGTATCATCATAATCCTCTGAGGGTTCCAAAACTCTATTTAAATATTCCAGGCCCCTGAAGATTGAGGGCTCTGAACCTCAAAGAGCTGGGACAGGATTGCTCACTCCAGGCAATCAAAGTCAACACAAGAACCCAAGGAATCAAGATTTAGCTTCAGTGTCACAAACAAGCAAGGGAGTACACTTTTGAGCTTATCAGGAAGAGTTCAAATCCTTTCTCAAGTTAGTAGATAGGGATATGATGGAAAGAGTAAAATCTGTTCCCTGGAGGAGGAATAGCAAAGGCAACAAGCTGGAGGAGTGTACAGTGAGAGCAGGGAACAATTCAAAGCCCAGTTTGACTAGACCAGAATAAGAGGGATGAGGCTGGAAATGTACGTTGGTACCATACATTTGTAGAAGTATTTTGTGGAATATTTTGAACCCCAGGCTAAGGGATTTGTGTTTCATTCCTAGGTAACTCAGTACTGCTTACATGGAACTGCTTGAAGGCTTTTGAGCATGGAAATGATATCATCAGACCTGTACATTAGGAATATCACTTTAACAGTTTGTGAGGAAAGGTTTACAGCAGGAAAAGTATAGAGCATTTCTATTGAAATAGAAAGAATGAAGACCTGAATTAGATGATTTCAGGGAAAGTGGGAAAGAGGGGATGGATGGGAAAGTTTTTGAAGATTTAGAATCAATCAAGGAAGGACTGGCAATTAATTAGATAAGGGGTGGAGAGATGGGAAGCAAAGGCACTGAGGGATAAGGAAAAACTGAACCAGTATCTTCATTTTCAAGCTTGGGGGACTAAGAGAATTGTCATCAATAAAAAAGGGAAATCCCACCAGGTATAGTAGGGTGGAAGCTCTGGGACCCAGGACTCCAGCTCTTAGCTATTCCCACCCCTCCACATATCAAAAGGAAACTCATGCCAGGAAAGGGCAAAATCTTGGCTACTGTCCCTGTAACCTCATAATAGCATATTCCCCCAGCTAATTGTGAATTTTCTCTAAGTAGGCAGGATCTGTCTCTTTTAATTCCCCAAGGATATGTGGTATCCTTAGCTGGGCATGTGTGAGCTGATTCAAACACCCATAAAAGAAAAATTGGAGAAGAAAGCTAATAAGAAAAATGCAAGATGATCCCTCTTCCTAAGACCAGCCAATTCTGAACCAGGGACTATTAATCTGGGGTATAGTCCATGGATAGATTTTAGATGATCTTTGAAGCTTCAGCCTCCTTCTCTTTCTTTCTTCCCCAGTGTACCTGAGTACATGGAGAAACTCAGTGCTAAGTAATGGATCGATCTTTTGGACAAGTCAGTTATATCTATTATAGACAAAAATAAGGGAAAGATCACTGAGTGACACAGATCAAGACAGAAGATTTTGCCAGGGTTTAGGATCACTTTCAATTTCAGCATCTTACCCCTGCCTCATTCATTAGGGATTTTAATAAACATTTTTCAATGGAATGAATTTTCAATTTACAAAATGATTTCATATCTGAGTCTCATAACAGATTATGAGAAACTCAGGGCAAGGATTATTATCTCCATTTTACACATCAGGAACCTGAGGCCCAGAGAGGGGGAAAAAGAGGGGTGGGATTTGTTCACAATCACAGGATTGCTAGGAGGCACTTCTAGTACTAGAATCTAGGTCTTCTGGCTCCTTGAACTGAAAGAGAAGGACACTGGATTGGCATCCAGAAGAGTTCAGGTTCCAGTATTGGCTTGTTCATGGGATCTTGGACAACTGCATTTGTTTTTTCAAAGAGGGTGGGGATGGAGTATGCTGGACCTGTACCATCATGAGTATAGAGAGCTCCAGGTAAAGAAATTCCCTGTATCCATGTTGTCCACCTAAGTATTGCATAATTTATAGCCTTAGGAGTTACCTTATGGTTCAAACCAACAATATGCATTTAGTAAAAAATTAAAAATGCAAATAGAAGCAAAAAGATAATCCTAAAGCCCTCAAAGAATTTACCTTCTAATGAAGAAAAGCAATATATAAAAAGAATCTGAGGGAAATAGAGATACACAGAAGGAGTATGGTAAAGAAAAAAATCTTGAGAAGTCAAGAGTAGGTCCAGAAGGTCTGAAAGAGTAAATATGGCTGATCTGAGTCCTTCCTGCAAAAGGATTCCAGGAGGAAGTGACCAACCAGAAGAACCACAGTGTTGACAGATCTTCCAGGGTAAGAACGCTGCTGGGAGATGGTAGAGAAAGGAAGTTAACTGATTTATCCAAAGTATGTGTCAAAAGTGAGAACTGAATCCAGGTGTCCTTGTATCTGAGGTCAGCTCAGAAATAGCTCTGTGACACTGTCTCTGTCTACAAAATAGGATCCATAATACTTTGTTCCATGTACCAGAAAAAGCTGTCATGAAATTCAAACCTGAAATCTAAACTGTTCCCATCCCACATTTCCAAGTTTTGAAATTCTATCCATGTTTTTTTGGGGGAGAAATAGATAATTGTGGTTGAATGACTTGCCCAGGGTCACACAACCAATGTGTTAAGTATCTAAGGTGGGATTTGAACTCAGGTCTCCTGACTCCAGGACTGGTGGGTGCTCTATTCACTGTGCCATCTAGCTGTTTCAAGTCTACCCAATTTTAAGGTTTAGTTTAAAAACCATCTCCCCTGACAGGAAACTTTTGGATTCCAGTAGAATGGAAACTCCTTAATGTCCCTTTTAGAAAAGTCACTCAATATACATAGTAATAAATATCAAATATAGGACAGCTATTTATTTCTCTACCACAAATGAAACAAGGAAAACACAAAAGTTACAAATACACATTGACGCTGACAAATAATTAAACCAGAAAATGATAATCTATCACAAAGGATTCTCAGGAACCCCTAAACAGGTACAGAAAGTACAGAAAGCTTTCAAATGTCGCATAGAAATCCTTACTTAAACAGATATAGAAATATATGTTGCTCATTATAGCTATTGCAATCACCCAGGAGGTAAAGACTCTCAGTAAACTGAGACAGATTTCACCTCCATTTCAACCTGTACTGTCTAGGTATCAATTCTAGATCCAAGTTTTTGGCCAGCTGGGTCAAGGATTAAGCATGTAGCTTCCAGGATGGTCCCATCCATGGGATCCATCATCCCCTTCTCTAAGTAATGTTGCTTTTGCAAGAAACACTTCCCAAACTTCTGTCAGCTCTTAAAATTTTGAACTCAGGAGGTAGCCACCAGGGCTAGAAAGATCCATCACAGGATTAGAAAAAGGAACATATTAGAAAAGTTGGTCAAGGAATTGAATTCCATTCTCAGGCTTGTCTTGGCAAGCACATGTGCCATATGTGAGTAGCTGCCATGGAGGAGGGCAAAGAAATTCCCTCCTTCCCATTGAAAAGTCCAGGGCAAAGCTGTTGCAGTCCCAAGTCACATATTGCAAAGAGCTGAAGAGAGCAAAAGTAGTTGTTTTTCCTTTTAAAGATGACTGAATGGACTGAATGGACTAACAGGGTCCAAGGTACCAACCTGCCCTTTATCATGGGGCCATATCTTGGCTCCAGCTCTGAACATGGATTGACCTCCTTCATCCCCTGAATGCAAGTTAACAGGACTAATAAATGATTGCTACATCATCCCAAAACACAAATCCATTCATTACCACTTGATATGGCCCACATACCCATACCTGCTCTTGGTGATGGTTCCAATCTAGCAGCTTAAGGGGGTCTCTCCAATTACTCACAAATGATACATTTGTGTCTAAGTATGCTCCCTCCTACTAAATAGTAAGATTTCTGAGGAAAATCATGTATCATTTTTGGCTTTTTCATCGTTCTAGCACCATATTGACACTGATTGCCGCTGAATGGCTCAATGCATAGAACACTGGGTCTAGAATTAGGAAGACCTGAGTTAAAATCCAGCCTTAGACAATTACTGTGTGACCCTGGGCATATCACTTAATCCTGTTTGCCTCAGTTTTCTCATCTGTAAAATGAACTTGAGAAGGAAATGGCAAACCATTCCAGAATCCCAAATGAGGTCATGATGAGTTGGACACAACTGAACAACTTTATTTTAATGAATCAGTATTGTTAATTAAAGTACTGGAAGCAACCTTGAGAATCAGCTGAATTAAACTGGTTGAATTAAAGCAGTTGACTTAAATGGAATCAAAATTAAACCCCTTAGTTCAGCAGCTTTTAGTTAATTGCCTGTGATGTGCAAGACCCTGTTGGATGATAGAGATACAAAAGCAAAAATTTAATAATCCATCTGCTCAATGAACTTACATGTGTATACACAAATAAATTGGTGGATCTGTCAGGAAGATCTGAGTTCTAATTCAGTCTCAGATACTGCGTGACCTGGGCAACTCACTTAATATCTCAGTATCTCAGTGTCCTCATCTATAAAATAGGGACAATTGTAGCACCTCTCAGGATTATTGCAAGAATAAAATGAGATATTTGTAAAGATCTTTGTAAGCACTAAAGTATTATATCAGTTCTAGCTATTATTATTATTATTATTATTATTACATGATACCAATTAGAAGGCAGTGTAGAAATGTATAGATCAAAGTACAATGAGGAAATTTGAGGAGAGAAAGACCACTAACAACTAGGAGGATAACAGGAGGTCGTTAGTATTAAATTGAACCTACTCTTTGAGAAAGGACTTCAATCCAATGTAATTCAATAAACTTTTTCTAAGTGTTTACTTTAAGTTAACAGTGGGGATAAATGAAATTATTCCTTCAAGAAGCTTGTGTTCTTCTGGGGGAAACAACATATAAGAAGATAAGTCAAAATATATATATCTATAGAAAATAAATACAAAACAATAAATATAAAGTAATTGGTGAAAGAGTAAAATCAACAGAAGAAACCTAGAAAGGCCTTGTCGAGGAGATAGTATTTAAGCTAAATCTTGAAGAGAGCTAGAAATTCAATTCAGTTCAGTTCAGCAAATATATTTATTAAACATCTTCTATAAGAGGCAAAAGACAATTCCTGTCCTTAAGAAGCTTACAATTTAATCTAATTATAAGAGATGGCAATGAGGGTGGAGAGAAATGAAAGTGAAGGAAATCTTATGCAGAGGCAAAGATATGTCAGGTATACAATAGCAAGTACATAAGTTTGACTGAAACCAAAATGGATCAAAGGAAATAATGTGAAACCAGATTGGACAGATACGATAGATTAGACCCAGTCCTTCAAGGTCTGGACTTTCAAGGCCAAACCAGGGAGTTTGTACCAACTGTTTTCTGGAAGTAAATAGGGAATCCCTGAAACTCCTTGAACAATGGAGTTGACATAGTCAGACCTATGCTTTAAGAATATCAATTTGGAAGCCATGCAGGGAATAATATATTGAAGTTATATTGAAGAAGGATTTAATTCTACAAATATGAAGATGAGATTATTGACTGAGTCCTCAGCCTCTGTGATGCTGATGACAAGTTGCAGTCATCAATTCATGGTCACTTTGTTCCCCTGGCTTAGAGCAATGGCAAGGGTGGAATCATGGAGCCATGGACTATCAGAGTTTGACAAGAATTATCTTGTACATGACCAAGGCTGTCCCTTGGGAGGGAAGCTTCCCTGGGAGTCACAAAAGTCTATAGAAGCAATGGCTTGGCTGAGTGTCCTTGGATAGGAGGATAGATGATATTATCAGCCCAGAAAGCAGCGTGCCCAAGCCCTGGGCATGGTTGTCTGGCCTGGTATTGCCCCAGTTTCTTTCCTTTTGAAAAGAACCCTCCCAGGCAACTGATGCCAGGAGAGACTCGGAGAACCAGTTCCCCTTGGAGGACAAAGGTGCTGACCTCTATCAGAGCCCAAGGCCAAACTTGGCTCTCCTGGCACTTCCAGGATGGAGCCAGGTAGACCCCACCTTTGTCCCCAAGTTTACCTTGTGATCCAAAACACTCCTCTCTTAGCTTTGTTTGCCACTACAGTCTAATAGTGTTGATGAAAACATTTCTGACTGTCTCACAGGGGTATTAGATAATATCCTGGAAGTTGGGAATGAGACACTGCCTCTGAGATGATTCAGTCCTCACACCTACCCCTGGTTCCTCACACACACACATACATTTGCCTCTAGCTCGCCATGTAACCTTGGGGGAACTACTTCCCATCTTTGAATTTCATCTGTCAAACAGAAAAATGGAAATAAATAATCCTCAAGGTCCCTTACAGCCGTCACATTCTATGTTCTGAGTCTATGAAACAAGAAGGAGGATGGCAGATAGATCCAATTCAGTTTTCCTGCTCTGATTCTCCCTGAGCCCAGATGAATTCCAGACCCTCACTCCTGGCCCTCACAGCCCCTCATCTTTTCTCAAGGGTGAGCAGGGTGACAAATCACAAAAACTGATGTTAAAGGATAGGAATAGACAACTGGGGACCAGTTGGACTAACTCTCTCAGGATCCATTCACATAGAAATAAAACTAGGATGTGTCCAAAATAATTCTAATGTGACCTCAAATTCTAAATTAGTGCTTCACTCATAAACTCTTAGACTGTTCAATTCAATTCAGCATTTCTGGGAATCTTCCCACAAGTCTGTGGGGCAGTTCAGTCTTTCCCGTCCTGGGTCAAAAGGCAGATATCTCACTTTGGAAATGGCTAAGTTACTACTAGCCACTCATACTTTTTCAGCCCAGATTAGTTGACAGTTGGGTATGAGGATAGCTATGAAGGGCCAGGATGCATGGGAGTGGGGAGGGGAAAGGTAGGAAACTTCTCTTCCATCAGTTTTTATGGGGGCTAAGGGTATACCTGAAGGGCAAAGTTAAGGGCCTCTTTTTTTATTTATTATTTATCTTGTTATCTATTTATTTATTTTATTTATTATTTATCATTTTATTTATGTTTATTATTTACTTATTTTGTTATTTATTATTATATTATCCTCTTTCTTTCTCCAGAATCACTTTCCCTTCCTATCTCACCTGAGCCTTAACCCTGTCATTCCCCAAACTATTTACCTCCCAAGGGATGTGCAAGTCCAAGGAGCCAACAACCCTTTCTCTAAACAAACAGTAAGTGATTCTGCCCCTACAGAGTCCCAGGTGGGAGTATTACTATTTTTCCTATCATGGGATGACCCCTTCTAATTTCTCTGGAAGGTGGAGCTTCATGAAGGTCAAGGCTGGGCCAGGGAGGAGCTGCTGAGATCTAACCACATTCCTCCTTCCTGGACATAAAAGGTGCTGCAGTTTTGGCCAGGTACCCACCTGGCTTACTAGGAACCCAAGGGGAGGTGTCCAGACCTGCCTTCAGCTCCAACGGACAGGTTGGTGTTGCGCTGTTGTCCCCAGAGGGAGGTATCTTTCTTTAGGTGAATGAAGGTTCTTGGAAGCATGATGGTAGAAATCTCTTTCTAGATTTAGTTCCCACCGAATAGGTTTTAATTTATCCTCCAATGGATTTGGTCTTTCTCTGGGCACTGTAGGAAAGATCATAAGATATCCTCAGGAATCTCTTGAAGTTTAAAGAGAACCAATTAGAACTCCATTCTGTGCCAAAGTCATGGAGGTCAGAGCAAGTGCAGATCCTGGAAGTAGACTACAAAGTCTTTCTAGACAGGATGAGATGGATCAGAGCCTGGATGGATGGGAAATCTGATAATTACTTTCCATGAATTACTCTACCTCTGTGTTAAGCAAGTTACTTAATATCTCTCCGCCTTTGTTTTACTTATCTGAAAATTAAGGAGATTGGAGTCAGTGACCATCCCTTTCCACTTATAATTCTATGACTAGTATTTAAACAAGAGGAGGCAGATTCCAGGCAGAAGTGGCCTGAGTAGAAAGTCAAATTGATGAGGAAAGGTGCATATATCCAAGGTCAAAAATTAGGAAGGAGAAGGCAGTTAGCCCAGGAGAATCATGTCAAGGGAGATGGGCTCAGATGCCTCCTCTAAAAGACTAAACATGGGGTTAGTATATCTGAGGAATTAGACATTCCCTCTCCAGACAAATGGGAGAATGAAATAGCATTTATATATTCCCTAATGTGTACCAAGCAGGTATTGTGCTCAGTGAGGTGATTCTCAAAACAACCCAGCAAGTTAGGTACCATTATTATACCCCTATCCCCTTTACAATTGAGAAAACTGAGGCAAACAGAGGTTGTCACTCCTGGAATCTTCTGAGATCACCTAGCTACTACCTACCTGAGGCCATATTTGGGTTCTTCCTGACTTCAGACCCAGTGCTCTATTGCATCTAGCTGCCTGAAAAAAAAAAAGCCATCAAGATATCCCCAAAATTCCCCATAATCCCCTAGAGGTAACTTCATCATAACTGGGGCCAAAGAAGTCTGAGAAATGGAAAAGCACCAGGAATCCAAAAGAAACCTGCTGTAATCCAACAGCCTTTAACTTGGGGAGCCAGCAAAACCGGGAGCTTCATTTTTTCTTCTGCCCCACCCCATAAAAAGAAAATTGGGTATAACTGAGAAGAAGAAAAATCCCAGAGGGTTTGGGACCATGTTCAACTGGCAAGGATCATGTGGATAGAAATGAGTTTCTCCTGATATTCTTCCAGGTGCTGAAGCCCAGATACCATGTGGGAGACGAAGGGGTCACTGTTGACCCTGGTTTCCATGGCCATGTGGCTCCTTGGTGGTGAGTCCTGAAGACCCTGGGGTGTGGGAAGTGGACATGGGGCAGTTGGCAGGATATGTGGGTATGGAGAGGGTAGAATTACCCATTTCTGATCCCACCCTTCTCTGTTCTCCTTGATTACCCCCATAGGCCCCCCAGGAGCAGAGGCCCTGAATTCGGTAAGTTTATTTATTCCACCATCTCCTGTATTATCCCAGATGTTCAAACAGATGTGAACCAGATGGGGCTGACAATGTCAGAGGAGAACGTGGGAATCAGAATTGTAGGTTAATGTCCCTAGGGATAGTGCTGCAGCCAGCAAGGTAGAGAGCTGCCTACAATACTTACCTAGGTAAATACCCTTGTGCCTCCTGTCTGTGGTGTAAAAAGCCCTGAAGCCCTGAATCATGAGATCTGGTTTCCTGATCCTGGCTCTGTCCCTGGCTGCACAACCCTGAATTGATCATTTAATGTCTTTGGATCTCAGTGGATCTATTAGTAAATTAGAGATAAAATCCTTGACTGACTCCCCTTCCCAAAATTAACATAATGTCAGAGATCAAAGATATTCCAGATGAAAGAAGATTTAGGCATTTATCCTTTCACTCAATCATCACATTTTTATTGAGCAACTATATATTTTAATAGTGGATTCTTTCTAAAAATGAGGATGAGTCGTCAGGGGTCTGAAGTAGCTCTCTTTCCGTGACTTACTTGCTCTCTCTCAATCATGGAAGTAAAGCTCTGAGGGACAATGTCTTCTCATTCCTTTACTGACACTGAGTTTTCTCTTTCCTTTTTCCCCCAGTGTCCAGCTCTCCCCATATGTAAGTCAATCTTGTATTGAGTGGAAGCACTCATGGGGTTGGGAATCCCTTCCTTCTCCTAACCTCCAGGGACCATGGCTCCAAGAACCTGGGCTAGAGATCCCTAGGAAGATGATGGGAAGAAGTGGGATTGGGGGAGTGAGAACAAGAGGGGATAAACACAAAGTGGGATGGGGATAAGTAAATATACTTGGGGAATATATCTTCTCCTGCCGTACTGTTCCCCTCATCTTCAGCTACCCCTATCCAACCCTATACCGATCCCAGCCCCCTTCACTGATGCTTTAAGGTCTATTTTCCCTGCAGCTCCAACTTACTGTGCACCAGTAAACAGGTAAGAGAAAAGAACTCTTGAGGTTCAGGGGAGAGAAAAGGTTCTCTCTCTGGGAAAGAGAAACCCTTATAGATGGGGGCAGGGGGTAACGATCCAAGGCTGTGGTTGCTTTGGGGGTGTCTGGGAACATCATTTTCCAGGAGACAGGTACAGAACATGGGGAGCATGCAGGTGAGAGTGCTCCTCTTTAGTTTCCTGTAAAAACTGTTTCCTTGCAGTGCTAATGTGATTGTGCCCTCTGACCAGGAAGCTCTGTGTACAGCCTTTACCCTGCCTCAGTTTGCCTGTGCTAAGGTAGGGGACCCTATATTGTGATGACAGTCTGGGAAAGGTGAATTTCCATCTTAAACTTCCTATTTTCATTCATTCACTCATTCCTTGCTCCTTTATTCATCCATCCATTCAATAAATACTCCTTTATGTCTGCTATGTGGGGAGCTCTGTACTGGGCTATTCTACAGGGGAAATAGATGAGTAAGTCAGAGTTCTTGCTCTCCGTAAACTTACTATTTACCATGTGAATAAAATGTGTACCCAAATAACTGGGGCATGTGAGTAGCTCAGGAAAGAAGAAGCTAAAGGCAGCATTTCATGAAGGAGTGGTCATCTGAGGGGAGACTTGAAAACTAGATAGGATTTCCATGCCAGAGGAAGGGAGAGGGAAAAAAAAAATCAACCTAAGTATATCATTCAACAGCATGAGAAAAGATTGCAGGGTGGGAAGGGGCTAGATATGTTTAGGAAACCATCCCTGGCTGTGAGTGCCTACCAGCCCTGCAATGTCCACTCTCGGCAGAGCACGAATCTGACCGCAAGCCAGCTTGCTGCAATTCTGGGCTGTCACATCACGGGGCCAGCTGTGGCCCTGGACCAGAACGCCTTCCTGCTGCTCTTCCACCAGGTCAGCGTGGAGACCCTCCGCGCTGCCCTGAACCTCATCAGTGTGCAGGTAACGGCCCTCCCCTTCAGCCCCACCAACAGCAACCTCCTGTGACCCGTAAGCTCATTCCTCTTGTCAGGGTTGCCGAGGATGGGGGTGGGGGTCCATGACTCCTTCCATCCCACCTACTTCTTCCTTGAGCTCTGGCTGCTTACCTTCCTTACAGATTGACAGTGCCCAGATCCCTATGGCTACCAAGCAGCTCATCCTGACAGCGGCGTGGGATGTGGCCAAGACTGACGCCCAGGCCAGAAACGCGGGATTCTTGGCTTCCTGGTTTGGGGAGACGCTCCATGCCTTCCTCCCAACCATAGACCTTAGCATCCTGGAGTGCCTGAGCCAGCTGCCCATACAGTGTGATGGACTGGCTGCCATGTAAGCATTAGCCCTCCCAAAATCCCAGTCCAGAGATTCCCAGTCTTATTCCCTTCCCCCAACCCAAACCAGTCTGTACCCCAAACCCTGTTCCATCTCCAGACTCAAGCACCTTTTCATTTTTTATCTTTTTCTGCTTTTCTTCAGGTAAGATGAATTCTGGTCAGACTAAATCATTTGCTGTCCCTTGTACTCATCCTGCTCCCTCCCATCTTTCTGCTTTCCCATTCCCTTCAGCTCAGATGTTTCCTCCCCTATCTCTGCCTCTTAATAACTCCTTATGCTTATATAGTCTTATAATTTATACAGCCCTTAAGGTTGGTAAATCACTTTCCTCTTAACAGCTTTATGAATCAGCTAGTGCAAACATTAATAATCCTCATTTTATAGAGGAAGAAATGGAAGCTTTGGAGAGGTTAAAAGATGCTCGTGGCCAAGGGCCTAGCTCATGAATGTCACAACTGATGTCCAAACCCTAATCTTCTGACTCCACTATCAGTGTTCATTTCCCATGCCACTGGTTTTTTAATTAATTAATTTTTAATATTCATTTTTTAATTTAATTCCCTCCAGCTCCTTTTTCATACATTGAGAAGGCAAGTCATAAAACATATTTACATATTGGCCACGTTGCAAAAAAAAAATCATAATGAATCAAGAAAAGTAAAGAAAATGGGCCGAAAAAATATGCTTCAGTCTCATGCTATCTGCTGAAATTTTTCTCTTCCATGAAGTTCTCACTTGAGTGTCCCTTCTTCTCTGAAGTCTTCCTAAAGTCCCTCACCCCTTCCCCATCCTCCAGGAGCAGAAAATGGTCTCTTCTCCCTCAGATTTCTCGTAGCCTATTGTCTGACTCTCTCCCACACATTTGTCACATTGCATTCCACATTAAACCATTTAATTTTTCTGAACTTCAATTTCTTCATCTCTAAAAAGAGAATAATAATAATGAGAGAGAGAGACAGAGAGAGAGAGAAAGAAAGAGAGAGAAAGAGAGAGAGAGAGAGAGAATATAGACAGAATAGAGAAAGAACTTTGTAAATCTTAAAGCAGTTTATTTGTTGACTAAAAATATAGTTATTCCAGAATATCTTATCATCCTCATTAGATTGTACATTTCTTAGGAAGAATTGAAATTTTGGCTTCAGTTTTATCCTCTATAAAATGGAGGTAAAAATCTAAGAATCATAACCTTCCAAAGTGGGAAGAATTTAGCAAGAGTCTGCTCTGACCCCCTCATTCTGATGTCATTGAGGTCCTTTTCTGTGCAGAGTCCAGGCCTTGGACAGTGTGTATCCCAGTATGGACAGCAGCAGACAGTGGGCAATTGCCAGTTGGATCAAACGCTTCCTGACCACTTTTGGTAAGTGGCGCGGTCCCCCAAAGAGCCCCCTTTCCTCAGGCTGAAGAATCAGAAGATAATATGCACGTCTCTTGTGCCTTTTTCCAGAATGCCCCAAGAGTTCCTCCCAGGAGTGGGTCAGGATCAACTGGAGACGCTTCCAAAACCACGTTTCCTACGCTGAGCTGGCGGGGGCCTGGCGAGCCTTTGATGGGGTGAGTCAGTGGAGGGCTAAGATGAATTAGAGGAGAGTGCAGGATGTCCTCACACCTGACATTCTTCTGTGCTCTATGTCATGTTTCCCACTCTCCCCGCTGCAGGCAGATGCCCTGAGCGCCTTGACTGGCCCACAGCTGGCACAGTTTACCACCAGCCAGAATGCCTTGGCCAATGTCACTCTGGCCCACCAACTGTTCCAGCTTCTGAACCACAGCGACGTCCACTTCACTGAAGCCTTCCTGGAATCCCTTCCTGGTCCTCTCCAAAATACTGCAGAGTCCAAGGCTTTGCTGGAGATCCTGCTGCATAAACTGGCTCACAGCCTCCCTGATCTCTGCTCACCCAGCCTGAAGCGCTGGTTTCAAGAGCTGCTGGTTGGTCTTCTGCCTGCCTTTGACACGGAACTGCTCAAGTTGCTGCCCACCCAGGTGGGCTGTACAGACTTCCAAGCCATGTGAGTTCCCCTCTGCCCTCACCCCTATTACCTATTCCTGCTAGAAAAACATGCTCAGAAGGACTAAGTCACTCGCTAAAATTCTCAGTGAATCAGTGGCACTGGCCTAGTAAAGCCATCCAGCCCTTCCCGGGGATCCTCGGTGTGCTTGGAGCACAGGTAAGACATGGTCCTTATGATCCCAGGCTGGGGAGTCAGGAAGACCAGAGCAGGACCTGACCCTCAAGTCAGTCGCAGGATGGGGGGAGACAGAGATAGAACAGACCCGAGAACTTCCCTCAGGGAACGCTCAATTTAGAAAGAGAAACGGGGCCTGCCTGGCAAAATCAAAGGGAAACAGCCCCAAATCCAGTCTCTCAACCTGAGCGACAAGGAGAGAGATCTGAGCCTTGCCTCCCTAAACTCTGCCCTGGGCTTTCTGAGGGTCCTACTCTGCTGTGCTCTCTGTGTCAAAAGCTGATCTCTCACTCAGGTACAAGGGCCTTGACCTTGTGCATGCTGTCCTGGCCCCATCTACCCAGCAGGCAGTGTTTCAGGCCAGGAAGAACTACCTGAGACAACAAGCTTCCAAAGAAGGTGATGGGGGACTGGGCAATGAGAGATGCTCTTTGTTGGGGGCAGAGGTGGTGGCTTTTTTTCCTTTGATTTCTACTCATCTGATTCTTCTTTCTATTTCTGTTTCTTGTCCTCCCCCCTTCTCTTTCTATCTCTCTCTTTTTCTCTCTCTCTTTCCCTGTGTGTGTGTCTCTGTCACTCTCCCTTTCTCTGTCTGTCTCTATCCCTCCCTCCTTCTTTCTCTTCCTCGCTCCCTCTTTCCCTCTCTTTCCCTCTCTCTCCTTCTCCTGTCTCTATCTTTGTCTCTCTATCTCTGTCTCTCCTCTCTTTTCTCTCTGTCTCTTTCTGTCTCTCTGTCTCTGTCTCTCTCTCTCCTCTCTTCTCTCTCTGTCTCTCTCTGTTTCTCTGTCTCTGTCTCTCTTTCTCTGTGTGTCTCTCTCTGTCTCTTTCTGTCTGTCTCTGTCTCTGTCTCTCTCTCTCTCTCTCTTTGTCTCTCTATCTCTGTCTCTCCTCTCTTCTCTCTCTGTCTCTGTCTCTGTCTCTCTCTCCCCCACCATACACTGAGGCTCCCCCAAGTCTCTTTTCTACTGATTCTTGTCCTCTAATTGGCCTACCTCTGACTTTCCATTTTGAATCTCTGCTAATTTCCCGTTATGATTCTTCTCATTCCTCCCTTTATGTCTCTCCCTTCTATATCTCCTCCTACCATTCCCATAGATCCCAATCCCTTTCCCCTGCATCCCTTCTACCCACAGGTTCTGCGTGTACATTCTCCTCTGCCAACAGTCGCATCTGGCTCCAAGACAACTTTGGCTTATCCAGCGTGCTCGCCACCTACAGTGACTTCCTACAGCTAAACCCAGGCTTCAAAGGGGTGAGCTAAGAGGGCTGGGAGATACTCTCCCCCATCTCTGACCCATGATGAGAGCTGCAAGCTAGGGCACAAAGAGAGGAACCAAGGAGCTTACTCTGCTTGTGTTTGCTCTTTGTGTACCATGGTTCATCCAGGACTATTGCCATCACCTAAATAAAGAAACATTGATTAATTAAAGGACAAAGGGGCTGAAATGAGTACAGTCTTCCAATTGGATGATCCTCTGAAGTAGGAGTCATGCCTCTGAAGAAAGAGCTTCTTCTCTTTCTTTTCCTTTTTCTCCCCATCCACCAAACACAGACCCTGGAGACATTGCCTCCATGTGACTAACTGAGCTTTCAACTTCCCTTTACCTGTCTATAGTTTGAGGTGACAGACCTACTCACAGCCACTCAACTTGGGGAACTGCTGGTCTCCTCCAACATCCTCATGGACACCACCAAGGCAGATGCCGAATCAAATGCCCTCAAAGTGATTGAAATCTTTCAACAGAGGAATATTTCTGAGCTACAAATCTTCCTTCAGACTGTGACTTCTTTGGCGATTCAGGTGAACCCTTAAAGCTTGTCTAAGTAGTTGTAGTTAAGGGCAAGGGGCTAGTCAGATCTAAAGACTTCTGACTTCACTTTCTTGGAACTCAAGATTGTTCTCTTCCCCCCTCCCCATTTTTACTGATGATTTGTTATAGTACTTTTATTTCCAAATATACACTCTACCTTCCTCTCTCCTGCGAGTCATCACTTGTTACAAAACAAAATTTAAAAGAAAAAGGAGGAGGAAGAGAAAGAGGAAAAGGAGGAGGAGGAAGAGGAAAAAGAGGAGGAAGAAGGGGGGGAGGAAGTTTAGCAAAACTAACCAAAATGTTAATCACAGAAGACACTGGTCCACATCCAAAGTCCCCTCACCTCTGAAAAGTGAAGAGGGAGCTTCATTTTCTTATCTCTTATGGGGGTCAACTTTAGTCATTATAATAATACAATAATCAGTTTTTTGTTTTTGTTGTTATTTGCATTGTTTTAGTCATGTCTGTTGATATTTTTCATCCACTTTGAATCAGTTCATTAAGTTTTCTCAGGCTTCTCTCTAATTCCAAATTAATTTCCAAATTGACTGGACCAATTCACAACTCTACCAACAGTACATCATTTTACCTGTTTTTCCACAGTCCCTCCAATACTCTTTCCCCTTTTTGTTATCTTTATCAGTTTGCCAGGAAGCAAGCAAAACCTTAGAGTTGCTTTAATTTGAATTTATTTTATTAGGGAATAAAGTCTTTCAAATGGCTGTCAATACTTTGCCATTCTTCTTCCTAAAACTTTATTCACATTCTTCAATTACTTATTCATCTTTTCCTTTCCTTTTTTAGAGAAATATTACAGCTATCACCAATGCCATAGTCGGCAGAGCAATCCTCACAGGCATCTTCCAAGTCCTGAAAGTAGAATTACCCTCTATGAATCCAGCCAACACTGAAGGTTGGTTTGGTGGAAATTTGACCTTGTTCCTATCATATATCACTTCCAGAGAGTTGACCATCCTACCCTCTGTTACCAGCTGCCAGCAGCTGCAGGCCATGTGAGTATTTTTCCCTCTCTCTTCTTTATCCTCTGTCCTTGAGGACTCCAATGGGCTGGACTGGCTACTAAACACTGAGAGAGATTGGAGGTTCACATCTGTGACATCTCGGAGGGAGCAGAGGAGAGAACTGGCCATTGTCCTCCAAATCCTAGATATTAATCAATCAATATACATTTGTTACATACCAGACAAAAATGAATCAGAGCCTGTCCTCAAGGAGTTTATATTCTTTCAGGTGTTAGAACTAGCAGGGCCCTTGAGAGATGGATACAGAGGGAGGTTCTAACTTACCCACACTGACCCATACAGATACATATATTTTACACAGCGACTGTGAATAAGTCTCATATACACAGCATATACCTGCTTTTATGGGCACTGATTCACCTCCACCTTTATCTTCCTCCCATAGGGTCAAGGGCATGGATTTAGCTTTTGATCAGATGGGCCCAGATTCCAGAAATGATGTGGCCCGATGGGTGGTAGGAGTCATCCCGAGCCTTGGTGAGTATCTTTTCCACCAAGTAGGCTCCTAACTGAGGACTATTTCTTTCCAGGCTGGAATACTTTGGTGGGTTCTTGGTCAGGCACTGATTTGTATACTACAGATGGACATTGAAGTAGGAACTGCTCTTTCTTTGGACAGAAACTATGTAGGGAAGGGAGCAATCTATTTTAGACCCTGAGCCTTAGGAGAAAGACCAATGTGTTAAACAGAGGTTGGGTCCCCGAAGTCCAACAGATTGTCCTTTCCCCCCCCACTCCTGCCAGCTTTTGGAATTCCCTGAATTTACAGGTTATGTAGCTTTCATAGGTCACTTCTTTTTTCTAGTCCCTGATTCCCTAACCTGGGAAAAGAGAAAGAAAGATGGAGACACAGAAAAAAAGAGAGTCATAGAGAAAGACAGACAGAGATAGACAGACAACAGAGACAGAAACAGAGAGACAGAGTATTTATGAGAAATGTGTGTGATGGTTGTGGTTTTGGAGGAAAGAATAAAAAGATTTTTTTAGTTCCTTTCTAGCACTAAATGTTTTAAAATTCTTAGCTCTTGTCCCTACCATGGACATTGCCTATTGTCTCAGCCTTCAAAGCAAATGTTGAACTTATAGTGGGAAACTAACTGAGTATATTATTGCTCACTCAATCAATCTCTAACAAGATTTTCAAATGTCTATCTACTATAGAATGGTCTGCCACAAAGGGAAAGACTGACTTATTTTTGCCTATAGGTTGCTAACATCTTATATGACAAAGAAAGTGAAGGAAATAAAATCATAGTGGCTTCCTGGAGGAGGTATCATGAGTTATTTTAAAATATAGGGAAGACAAGGGATATGATGGGCAAAAAAAAATCTTTTGTTCAAGAGACATAAGCTGTGTGATATTTTTGTGAGATTTGAAGGTGATAAGAGTTGGAGCCACTTTCCAGAAAGGACAAAGGAGTATTTCTAACAGCAAAAGGAAAGGAAAGTTGAAAGATCCTCTTGGTCTTAGAGAAAAAGCATAGTACTGTACATTTTTGTCCTGAGAGTCCCCTCATAGATCACTGGTCCTCCCTCTCACTGTTTCTTACTGTTTCTAGGATGCAAAATCTCAGGAGATGGACTAGACCACACCTTCTGGAGATTCAAGACCATCATAAACATCACTGACCTTGTTGCCATTGATCAGAACTTTGATGTGGTAAGGATGGACCTTAGACTGCTAGAGGACCAGGTCAATTCCTCAGAATCAAAGCTGAGGAAGAAATCCCCTCCCCCATCCCACTTAACATGTATTCCCAATATTAAAATTTAAAGTTCTCTGCCCCAAATATTTCTCCCCCATACTTGTCTCTGTGTATAACTTGCTACCATTCATCCCTTAGGAGGAAGCACTAATTTCTTTAAAGGCTTCCCTTTTGTTTTTTAATTATAAAACACTATTTATTTTTTTTTATATAATTAAGGGCTTCCTTTTTTAAATGCAAACCCTGTTATGCAAAGTAGTAGCTGGATACTCAGATTTAAATACCCTTTACTATGATATGGGCAGGTTGTTTCCTTGACTAAATCTTGTTTTCCTATCTGTAAAAATGAACCAGATTTTTTTAAAGACCTCTTCTAGTTCTGATGTTCTGTGACTAGTAATTCTAAGAGCAAATTAACCCCTCACACCAAATGTAAAGCAAAAAGGTCCAGGCCAGCATTAAGATATGAGCTAGATACTACAGACCTGGACTGTGAGCCCAGACCTTCTCTGAACTTTCCCATTCCTACCTATTCTCTCAATTGCAGACACAAAGAGTTGAAGAGTTGATGCCATTCCAGCTGGGCCAGCTATGGACTATCCCTGGAGCTATCTCTGTAACCAGTGCCCAAAAGGTTTTTGACCGCCTGGCATCCATCCCCGGAGCCCAGACCCTGATTGATTTCTGGGATGAGCTCAACAGCCCCCAGACAAAGGTAGAGAAAAGGAACAAGGGTGGGGAAAGGGACAGGTCCACAACTCCAACCCCGGGGATTAATGCCTCCTTCAGAGGTCAAGGAAGTCTGCTTCCAAGGGCCACAAAGACCCTGGGAAGCTGATACCCAAAGGTCAGAGTGGGGAGATCCACCCGTCATCCTTACGGGGGCTGTCACACAGAAAGCATACCTCTTTTGAACAAAGGCGACAACATAATTTTATCTGTTCATTTATGGTAGATCCCATCCATTCTATTGAACAGAAATATAGGAGAAAGAGATTACTGAACTGAGAAATCATTTCTGTGCTGAGAGAAAGAGCATGAGTTGGAGTTGTGGTTTTGCCATGAACTAACTGTAGGAGCTTGGAGGAGACAGATGAGTTTGGTTTTCTCATCCATAAGTGAGAAGACTGGACTAGAAAGTCTCTAAGACTATTTCTAATTCAGACAATGTTGTGTGATTCTATGAAATCCTACCAGGATCCCCATAACGTGTGCTCTGAACCCATGTTGCCAAAATGCTATTACTAATATTAATGGCTATCCAGAGAAATTAAGTTATTTCACAGTAAGACACAGTATTTGCTAAGATTTTGCCTTCTGGGGTTGGTTGGGGATGAACCTTCCAGCCCAAGCGATTTTCTGAAGGGGAACTGCCCTCTGATCTCCCCTTAGCCCTGGAATATCTCTGTGGATGTGAGACATACCATGTTGGTCCGGACCCTGGAGCAGCTAGGACCCCAGCTTTCTACTCTGGTTGAATCTGAGGCTCGCCAATGGCTTGAGAAACGGCTGGCATCTGTCTTGGACACCATTGATGCATCTGTGCTCCGTCACGTCCCTGTCACCTTGCCTTGTGGTCCCTACAGAGCTCTGTGAGTTGGGACCAAGATTGGGAAGGAGGGAATAGGATCGGTTTGGAGAAGGGGAAGAGGTCCATGAAAGGGTAGCCACTGAGGCTCTGAAATTGAAGTTGATATTCAGAACCAAACACAACTTATTCCTAATTACTAGGGACAGCTAAAGGTGCAAGACATTTTGTAGGGAAAGTGCTGGGCCTGAATTCAGGAAAAATAATTCAAATATAGCCTCAGATACTTAATGAGCAAGTCATTTAGTCTCTATTTACCTTGGTTCCCTCAACTATAAGATGAAGATAATAATATAATATAATAAGATTATATTTTCAAAAAAGCACTTTAGCACAGTACCTGGCATATAATAGGTACTATATAAATGCTTATTTCCTTCCCTTTCATCTTCTTCTGACCTTTACTTACTATGTGACCATGAGCAAGTAACTTAACCTCTAAATGTCCCAGGAAACTCTCTAAGACTATTTGTTGCTGATGAGTTGTAATATATTTCTGTGAAAAGAGTTCCTACAATGGAATTTCCCTTTGCTGATTAAATCTCATAGATTGGGATAAAAAAAAGTTAAGGACAAGGTGAAAAAAATCACCAAAATAAATCCAAAAATCATGAAAATCGCAAAAATAAAATATTGCCAACAATCCCCCCATTACCACAGTTGTCGCCACTTACAGCTAAAGTTGAGTATCCCTATAGAAGTGAGCTAGTTTTAAGTTTGAGTTTTATCTCTATGAAGAAGAAGCTCTGATGAAACAAAAAGAATTGAAGTGGCCTAGATAACCCAT
This sequence comes from Antechinus flavipes, assembly GCF_016432865.1. Lineage (NCBI taxonomy): Eukaryota > Metazoa > Chordata > Mammalia > Dasyuromorphia > Dasyuridae > Antechinus > Antechinus flavipes. The sequence goes on along the minus strand of NC_067398.1, from coordinate 337,444,414 downwards.
GTGCCAGCCCTTAAATAAGTGAATATTGGCAGTATTTTTACCATTGAATTCTTCAGGTCCTCCTCATTGGGAGGAATAAATGGAAGCAAGCAAAGTGCTGGACTTGACATTCTGGACAAATTATTTAACCTTCCTGCCTCAATTTCCCTAACTGAAAAATGAGATAGTAAGAGTGGCTTCTAAGGTTCCTACCAACTCTAAGTCTTTGATCTAGGGTCTTAGGGTCTCTTCAGGGATTTAGATGTTATTTGTTCATTCTCTCTCTCCATTTCAAATCACTCTTGAAGACTACCATATGGCCCCTAATGAAACATCAGGGTGGGAGGAAGATTGGGCTAGAAGATTTTTTTTTAGCCAATAGAGAAAATTTTCTTAGGTTTTGATCTAGCTTTTAGAGGGAAGCCAGATATTATCTCCATAATTCAGAGATAAAAAAAACAGAGAAGAGAAAAAACAAAGTATTTTTTTCACAATAACATAGAAGTGGAATATGCAGATAGTATTATCTCCATTTTATAGATAAGTAAATTGAGATTTAAAGAGGATTTGCCCATGGTTGCATAGCAATTAAGTGCCAGAAAGAGAATTCGAATTCAGGTCTCCTGATTCTACACTAGTCTATGTTGCTTCTAGAGAACCATTATCATAGACTAGGCTAGGGAGTCCACCCAGCCCAAATTTCAAGAAAGCCTTGCCCAGAGACAGAGGCCTGGAAGAGATGACTCACAGGGTCATGGCATAGCTACCTGCAAGCCTAACAGCCTAACCCTTTGCCTCTTCCCAGAGTCACAGCCGTCAGCACCAAGTATGATGTCCTGGTCCAGTCTCAGAAGACAGATGTGTTTAATTTTTTCACATCATTTCTAACACAGAAAACCCCGAATACAGGTAACATCCCTCTCTTCACCTTGGCTATATTCTCCTATTCTCCATTAGCTTTACTCTCTCCACATGCCTTCTCTCCATCAGGAGAGATCCACTGCTCAATAATATTTGATTTTTCCAAATACACGTAAAGATAGTTTTCAACATTTATTTGTGTAAAACTTTGTGTTACAAATTTTTCTCCCTTCCTTCCTTATCTCCCTTTTCACCAAGAGAATGAGCAATCTGATATAAGTTAAATATGTACAATCCTTTTAAACATATCCATATTTGTCATATTAAGCAGAAAAAGCAGACCAAAAGAGAAAAAAACCACGAGAAAAAAAAAAAGCAAACAAACAAAAAGCTGAAAATACTATGCTTCCATCCACATTCAGCCTCCATAGTTTTCTCTCTGGATATAATTGATAGTTCCATTCCAAGTCTATGGAAATTCCCTTGAATCACCATATTGTTGAGAAGAATCAAGTCCATCTCCATGGATCATCACAATCTTGTTGCTGTGTGCAATATTTTCTTGGTTCTTCTTGCTTCACTTAGCATCAGTTCATGTAAATCTTTTCAGACCTTTCTAAAATTAGGCTGTAAAGTAGTATATTTAGAGACAAAAGCCTGGACTTAATCATTTAAGTCACTTTGCCTGTTTCCCCTTTTGTAAATTGAGGTTTGTGAACCAGGAGATTCCAAAGATCCCTTTAGTTTCAGTTTGTGTAGGCCATGGGTGAGGGAGGTGAGATGCTGAGGTTGGTGGCAAATGGGTCAGTGAAATGTTTTCCTCCCTTGCTCATCAGCTGCATGATAGCTAATAATAGCCAACACATAATTGCTACCACATATGCCTTAAGGTTTGAGGAATGCTTGGTATATATTATCTCATTCCATTCTTATAATAACCCTGAGAAGGGAGGTACTGTTATCATCCCCATTTTACAGATGGAGAAATGGAGGCCAAGAGAGGCTAAATGACTTGATCAGGATCACACAGCCAAGTATATTTCTGAGGGAAAGACTTGAACTCAGACTTTCCTGACTCCAGTTCTAGCACTCAATCTAGCAGTTCTGTACCATTACTTCTTAAACTTATTCCACTTAGGATCCCTTTTCTCCTGAGAAATTTTTACATGTCCCCAAGTCATAGGAATACAAAATAGATATACAAATCAAATAATTAAGATAATAAATCATAATTTTGAAATCTCCATCTTCAATTACAATAGTAGCACATAATAGATTTTTTTAAAAATTCATCCCATTATATCAAAAATATAATACAACTAATAGACATCAAGAGTATATTGCAGCCTGCTCCTTTCTACCAGAGAACTGATTGTTAGATTTTTCAGCGTAAGCATTTACACCTCAGAAATCAGCAAATGCTTCAAGTCAAGACTCAATATATTGCTGCATTGATTGTCTAAACTTAAGAAAATGATGGAGAAACCTTAATAATGCTGATTAAACACTATTAATTAGATAAATACAAAGTAAAACAAGTCTGAGGTACCACTTCACACCTCTCAGATTAGCTAAGATGACAGAAAAAGATAATGATGAATGTTGGAGGTGATGTGGGAAAACACTGTTTTTTTAAAACAAAACAACGTATTGTTGATGGAATTATGAACTGATCTAGCCATTCTGGAGAGCAATTTAGAACTATGTCCAAAGGGCTATCAAATTGTGCACACCTTTTGATCCAACAATGTCTCTACTGGGTCTGTATTCCAAAGAGATCATAAAAAGGAGAAAAGATCCACATGTGCAAAAAGATTTGTAGCAGCCTTTTTTGTAGTGGCAAGGAACTGGAAACTGAATGATGCTCATTAGTTGGGGAATAAATTATGGTATGTGAGTGTTATGGAATATTGTTCTAATAAGAAACAATCAGCAGAATGATTTCAGAGAGGCCTGGAGAGACTTACATGAACTGATGTTAATAAGATTATATGATGATCAATTCTGATGGACTTGACTCTTTTCAACAATGAAGTGATTCAGGACAATTCCAATGGCCTTGTGATAGAGAGAGCCACCTGCATCCAGTGAGAGGATTATGGGGACTGAATATGGATCACATGATCCATGAACATGGTATTTTCACCTTTTTTGTTATTGTTATTGTTTGCTTGCTTATTTTTTCTCTCATTTTTTTCTTTTTGATCTGATTTTTTTTTAATGCAGCACAACAAATTTGGAAATATGTTTAGAAGAATTGCACATATTTAAACTATATTATATTATTTGCTATCTAGGGGAGTGGGGAGATGGGGAGGAAAGGAGGAAAAATATGGAACACAAGGCTTTACAAGGGTGACTATCTAAAACTATCTTTGCATGTATTTTGAAAAATAAAAAAAATTATTAAAAAAAATAATGCTGATTAAACTAAAAGCATGGCCTGTGTCATAAATTTGTTTTCTAGAGAGCCAATTGTTAAACATTTACCAGCACATCCCTGTTGCAGATTACTCCCCCAAATTCACAAAAAACAACACTTTCCTTATAGACTCCACCCTGGCCGATATTTTGCCAAGTCCTTACTTTTTGGAGACCTTCAACTGTCCTGCCCCTCAGGGTTACATGTTTTCTCTTAGCCTGTCATGTTGGGTATCTTTACTGTAGGTCCTTCTTGTGATCGACAAACCAACACCAGGAACTGGCTCACCAAGTATTTGGGAAGGTTTTCCCAGGAGGCCACATACCTTCAGCTGGTCAACTACCACCAAAAGTTTGATGTGGTGAGTCTGGTTGTCAGAGTGGTCCCATGGAGCAGCTTCCAGAATAGGATTACTGGAGGGCTCTGCAGGCTTTAGCCTGCATCTTACACTAGGTTACAACAGTAGTTATTGGAGGTTTGAGCCAATTTTGTGGAGGGAAGAGGGAGGATGAGGCAATTGGGGTTAAGTGATTTTCCCAGAGTCACACTGCTAGTGTCAAGTGTTTGAGCCAGATCTGAACTCAGGTTCTCCTAGCTTCTGGTCGGTGCTGTGTCTGTTGTGCCATCTAGCTGTCCTGAGCCAATTCTTTAAGAGGGGGTATGGGGGGCTCTAGAGTGGGAAGAGGGCAAGGAAGGTACAGAGGGAAAATAGCCCTGTCCTTAAGCATTCCAGAAAAAAAGGTGGCTCTCCTGATCTCAGGAGGAGACATAGCTTTACTATAGGAGAAGTGGAGAAGATATCGCCCTATCCTGAGTTTGAGACAGGAAGACTTTTGAGAAGAGAAGGGTATTAGCAGCATTGAGTGAGCAACACTGGTCTGCTCTGAGAAGGAATTTCAACCAGCCTTTACATCCCCAGGGGGCTGTACTGGACATCCTAACCAACAACCAGCTGGGGGATGCTCTGGCCTGTTCGGACCTGCTGACCACAACTGAGCTGGATCCTCGTTTCACACGATTCTTCCAGCAAAGTTCTACCCAGGCCATACACCAGATCCTGACCACATTCACCAGGACTGCCCGTTTGGTAGGCAGGAGAAGGACCGTTCTAAGGTTTCTTCTCTGAAGTCTTGATTTGGACCCATGACAGGATGGGTGTCAAAGTGGGGGAGGTATCACCTTCTCAGGAGTCTGCAGCCAAGGAGAGAACTTTAAGACAATTTGTCAAATTTTTTTCAATGAAATGATTGGTTTACTTGATTTCTTTTTTTTTCTTCCTCTTTTTCTTTTTTTCATATATATGTGTATATACATATATACATATATATGTATATTTACAAGTATATTCACTTTTAATATTCATTTCTTTATGAATAGTGTTGAGAGAGAAAAATCAAAACAAAAAATGAAAACCATGACAGAAGAAAAAAACAGAAAAAAGAAGTGAACATAGCATGCATTGATTTACATTCAATTTCCATGGTTCTCTCTCTAGATGCAGATGGCTTTTTCTTTCCAAAATTTATTGGGATTGTCTTGGATCCTTTCTCTTTTTTAAAACAAACAAACAAAACAAAACAAAACTCTATAACAAGGGACAGCTTTCTCAGAAGGTGAGGAGGAGGGAATTAGGGGAAAATCGAGATGATATAAAACAAAACATATCCATAAAAATCTATTTTCCAAAGATTATTCTCCTCCCTCTTAGCAGAGACATTTAAGGTCTTCTGGACAGATGAATCAGTAAGTGATTTGTTCTTTTAACCTCATCCTCATCATCTATCTCAATGACAGCTTTCCCCACCAAGAAGCTTTTCTTTATGTCTATCTAGGTTCCCTTGATGCAGGGAACGGTCCAAATTTTACTTTACATCTCTCTTTCTCATTTGAGGGTTCCTCTCGGTGCAAAATCGAAGTCCTGCCTCAGGCAGAACCTGCAAGATGGCTCCTGACAAGTTTCTTGTCCCTCACATCAGTCGAGAGGGAGACCTTCACCACTGCAGACTGGAACACTACCTTCCAGGAAGAGCTGCTCTTCTTTCTGCCCATGTTTAATGAATCCACACTGGCTTTGGTTGTCCCCCGGGATGTTCCCTCCCTGGTCACTATGTAAGTCCTGTGCTCTGCTTATGATTAGTCTTCAGGGAGTGTTCGTATCTGTCTGACTGATTAACCTCTCTGGCTAGCTAGGTGGGGGTTCTCTATCCTCGGGTCTACGGATAGAGACCCTGGCCACCCTCTTTAGCTCCAAGAAATATTTGCTGAGGGGCTGACACAATATTTAGGTGGTGGAGGCAGACACCGTTGACCAAAAAAATCAGTCTTATTTCTGAACACTACCATGTCACAAGGCAGCCATGATGTTCTCATAATGCCTGGAGATGCCGGGATGATGGATGGAATGGAGTGAGAATGCAAGCTTCTGGAGGGCAGGGATGGTTTCATTAATGGCTTGTGTCTCCAGGAAACATGGTAGAGAGTAAAATGATTTTGGAACCAGGTAGGACCTGAGTTCCAACCCCAATCCTTGACATATGTTGACCTTGAACAAATCAACCAAAACTCTCTAAAACTATAAATTACAGAATAAATCTCTATCTGCATTGGCAAAGAAAGTATCTTTGCAGGTATTCCCTATATAAATAAGATCAGATTTAGACTAAGAACTCCTTGAGAAAAGAGACTGAATTTTTTGCCTCTCTTTGTGTCCCTACTATTTAGCACAGTCCCCGGCACAGAGTAGGTGCTTAAGAAGTACTTGTTGACCGACTTGTTTCAGACTGATTGAAAAATCAGTCTCCAGCGCCCATCATGGTATTCAGCATAAAGGAGGGGGTGCATAAGTTGCTTGTTGTATTGAATTGAATTGATTGTCATGATAATTGCCAGAATGTCACGATATGTTTCATGGATGTAGTCATGACACCAGGATAAAATGACTGGAATAGTGATAAGGTATCAGGAGAGACACAAGTATGGCATGACAACAGTTGTCTTATTGCAATGGTTTCTGCAATTCTGAGATAGTGCCATCCTCTCAAAGTCAGGGGATCCACTGACGATCCTGGACATGTTTCTTACCCCCATCCCCCAGGGATAGCACACCAACTTACAGAGGATGCCTAAGTTCGGGGGGCTGCCCTTTCCTACCTGTTGTCTCTTGTCAAATCCAAAGTTACCGTTCTTCTTTGCTGTTTCCCAGTGTGTCAAGCTTGAACATGGCTCACAGCCTCATGCCTGCAGCCTCCAGGAGAGCAGTTGCCCTGTGGATCCTGCAGCATCTCAGGACCCTGAAGGGTATGTAATCCCCCTGGTGACCCCAGAATTCAGCCCACCCCTTGCTTGATGTGGTTGGAAGATGTGCTTGGCTTGGATCTCTTCCCACTGAGCTAAGGGAGTGAATGACCCCCTTCTTCTCTCAGTTACCCCTGTGGAGCCCTTCACTGAGTGGATAAAGAGCACGTGGGGTTCCTTCTTCTCAGAGGTGACCCTGGAAGAAGTGAAGTCTCTTGGTGGAAATTTCAGTCCAGTAAGTGTTTCTCACCACGAGGTTCTCCTAGGAGCGTGTTACAGTGGAGACTGGGTTGGGAATCCCAGTGATTGAATTTTTGGTTTATAGAGCCCCAGGTCATGTATCGGCTCATTACTGACTGAGCCCTTAATTCCGGATCCTGGTTGAGCTTCAGCCTCAGCCACCACTGCAAGGTCCCTAATCTACACATCCTTCTTCACAGGCTGACGTTCTGAGCTTCTTGGATGTCCAACAACGGGTAGAATTTATGGTTACCCCAGACGTGCTCTCCAATGTCACCGCAGTGAGGGCTGTTCTAGAGAGCCTGAGGTCCAACCAGGATAGGATCCCATTGGCCACAATGGACCAGTTCTTGGCTGAGTTCAACCTGGCTCTCTCCAAGGTGAGCAATTCCACTCTAAAACCCAAGTTTTAAAAGCTTAAATGAGGCTTTTCAGACCCTTGGAATCTATGAATTTATAAGCTTTAGAATTTGTAGATCTCATGGGACAAGACTCCCCAGTAGAGGTGGAATAGTGGGAAGAGTATTAGGTTTTCACTAGCATGGTAGAAACAGTATTAATCTAGATATCTAAGTTCAAGAGACCTGGACTTAGTAATTTATGGGGTTATGTGAACTAGAGAAATTACTTCCTTTTTCTGGATTTTGGTTTCCTCATCTTTAAAATGAGGGCAGTGGTCTAGATAATCCTTAATGTCCCTTCCATCTCTAAAGACAAAGGGGCCCTGCTTTGGAACTCTTTCCTAGGGTACAGAGGAACCTCGATCTTAAACCTCAGACATGAGTCCTCTAAGCTTGATCCTCTTAGGGTAGGGCCCACTGGCTCAGAGCCAAGAAATTTAATGTGACATTAAAAATAAAAATAAGCCCTTCTATGTGCGTGGTATTTACAGAGCCATTTGGGGTATTAGCAAGTGACGTAGGCAGTTTTAGCTGGAAACCAGCAGGCCCTCTTCTATTGTGCAATTAGTGGGCAATTTTAGGGAAGTCTCTTCTGATAACCCTCATTTTTCTTCTCTGGAAAAAGAGTGGGGTGGACTAAATGATCCTTACAGTTTCGTCCAGATCTCCCTATTTAGTATGAGAGTCATTTGAGACAGGAGGGGTAAAAGGGAATCCAGAGGACTGGGTAGGAATGGGGGCAGGGGTACCTAGAAGAATGGCAAGCTTGGAGGATGGCTGGGCAAGGGGGTAGGGAAGGGCAGTGCATCCCACAGTCCTATTTTCTCCCCTTAGGCCAATAGCCCCACCCTTCCAGCCCATGTGAGACAAAGCATCCTGGACATGCTGCTCCCCAGCCTGGCCTTGCACTTCGTGGCCTTCTCTGAAAAGGACTATGAGCTCTGGTTCCAAAACCTGCATCTCCTGCTTCCCGGCATTAATGCCCAGGGCCTCAGTCTGCTCCCACTGGACCTCAGCTATGCTTCTTACAGTGCCATGTGAGTCTCTTTGGGGCCTGAGGGCACAGATCCCTGGCTGGGCACAAAGTTACCCCAACATGAAGAAATGGGAGCGATGGACGTTCATCTGCCCCAGCCCCACCTGGGGAACCAACCCTGAACTGGACTAGATGGGGAACAGGTGGGGAAGGAGGGATAAACAGAAGGAGAAACCAGCCGGTGTTTTTCCACAGTAGGTGCTGAATGAAGGAATGAATGAGGGAGGAAGGGAAGGAAACGAGCATTTATTTTGCACAGCGGATAGTGGGCTGGTCTCCGACTTTTATTAACAGTGTGACTCTGGAGGAGACATTTCACCTCTGTTTGACTCAGATCAGTAAATCTGGTACATAATAAGTACTATGTACAGGTCAGCAACAATATTATGACTTCTTATTACTTACACATTGCCAGCAATGTGCTAAGTTCTTCACAAATATTATCTCATTTGATCCTCACCACAAAACTGGGAGGCTAGTGTTATTATTATCCCCATTTTACAGTGGAGGAAACTGAGGCAGACAGAAGTTTAAGTGAATTATTCATAATCACAAAGCTAGTAAATCTCTGGGATTTGATTTGAATTCAGTCTTCCTGACTCAGACTTAGCATGCTATCCACTGTATCTCTGCCTTCCCTTTAGGAGCTCTCAGTCTAGTTGAATCTTAGATCTCAGTCTAATTAGACAAATGTCTATTGAGTGCCTACTATATTCAAGGGGCTGTTCTAGACACTCAAAAAACCCTCCACAAAACCAAAGAAGAAGTGTATAATCCCATAAGTAAGCTAAGGGGACTTTTGCCCCTTTTCTGATGCTCTTGGTTAGGCTCTCCTACCTGGACATCTTCCTGTTTTCTGATTGGTTCTGATTGCCTTAAACAAGCCAATCTCAGGTCACTATGGCAACCCTGTCACTCCATCCTTTCTCATTTCTCATGATTAAACTGCTTGTCTCCATTTCCACCCCTTATCACAGTGTTGGCGCATTCAATGGTGTCTCCTCCCAGTGTTCTCTTCAAACATCCCAGAATATCTACGACTTCATCCAAAACGTCCTGAGTTACCAGCTTAGAGTCTCAGGTACCTAATTTGATCCCTGCTTTGCCCATTGACCCAGTGTAGGGGCAACCACGTGCTACATAGCAGCCTGTCCAGGACAGGTCCTAAGAACCTCCCTCAATAATAGGAAAAGCAGAGTTGGGGATAATGAAGGGTTCATAGAATCACAGAATATTCGAGTCGAAAAGATAATTTCCCATTTTATGGAAGGAGAAACTGAAGCCCAGAGGGGAGAAAAGTCTTGTCCAGTATAATTATAAAGCAAAGGAAACAGCCAGATTGGGATAGATTTTAGATCCACCCATACAGGGGTCAGCATCCATCAAGAAATGGACTGACTCTTTCCTTCTGGCATGCTGGGAACCACAGGGAAGAGGGGCAGGAAGAAGATGGAGGCAATGTGGTCTCTGGCAAGTACATAGAATACAAACCCAGGCCATGGGGTTCTAGTCCTGGCTGTGGCACTGATTAGTATATGGTCTAAGGTAGGGGGCCTGAGAGAGTGTGGTTGAGGGTTAATGAGTATTGAACAAAATACAGAAGCAGCAGTGAATTTGGAATCTGAAAACTCAAGATCTGTCATCTTTAAGCATTGTGACCTTGTACTAAGGTCTTAATTTTTTTTTCTTTTTTTCGTATCTCAATCTGTAAAATGGGGATAATAATATAATAATTGCTTATAATAATATAACTACTTATCTCATAGGGTAATTATCAGATCAACAGAAACCCCAAGAAGTATTAAGCACTTCTATAAACTTCACATTTCTATATAGATATATGCAATTTTTATAAGAAAAATTTTTAGAGGTTATGTGAAGTAGTGGAGGAAGACCTGGGCTCAAGGGACTCTTTCTGGCATAGAGGTGCTATGTGACCATGGGCAAGTCACTTGAATTTTCTAAGACTATGAGTTATCATCAGCTGTGGAGGCACATCCTTGTGATCCCTGATTCTGGGGGATATTGAGGGTAGTGTATCACTTGAGTTCAGGAATTCTGAGCTGCGGTCAAGTCAGAGCTAATCAGGTGGCTATGTTAAGTCTCATACCAATATAAGAAGGGGGGCTACCAGTCTGCCTAAGGAAGGATGAACCCACCCAGGTTAAAAACAGAGTAGGTTAAAGTTTTGCAGTGGGGTAAGCCCTTTGAGTGGCCACAATACTTCCAACTTGGGCAAGCTAAAATTAAATAATTAAATTTTCTCTTTCAAAATTAAAAAAAGACTATAAATTACAGATAAGTTCTAACTTACAAAGATAAAAGAAGTTCCCAGTGTGGGAATCTGCTATCCTGATAAAATTGCAGATCCTGACCCAAAAAAAGGTCCCTTTGGTGGGTTATTTTGGTGAAAGCAAACTGTAAATTGAAAAGGACTATAGAAATGTGGGCAATTATTATGAATAATTCTTATTGACTTTAGAATAATTGATAGTAATTTAAACTTGTTGGTCTGGGAGGCTGTATAAAACAAAGTTAGCTACCTGGATAAAAGGGAAATGGGGGACCTTGATATTATCAGGATCCTTCCTGATCCTAACCATTCTCCTTTCCTCATTTCCTGATCGGGCAGGCTCCGTGTTCCCTGAAGCCTATAACAACAGCCAGAGTTATCTTCAGCTCTTTGGCCATTTTCTAAGCTTTGCCAACTACACTGAACTCCTCACTTTCTACCCAGCATTTAATGGGGTAGGTATAGACCGCCAGTCCTCACAGTTTCAGGAGCCCATAGGAATCAGAGCAGCCTAGTTCCCCAGAAAATTAAGGGCAGAGGGACCTTCCAAGCAGCTTTTGCTAGCCATAGACTTCTCTTCCTATCCTCTACCCACAGGTAGGGAACATTTTTTCTGCCAAGGGCCATTTGGATATTTGTAACATCAATTCATGGGCTATATAAAATTATCAAGTTATAGAACTCAAGTACCTGGGAGGTTGATATACTTAGTTTTCAGTTCATCATCACTTGCTGTTGCCTTAGCAAATGATTTTATGGACTTTATACAGTCTTTGGGCTGGACATTCTCTATCCCTGCTCTCCCTTATTCCTGGACTCTTGAGAAGACAGTAGTCTTCAGTAGTTTTAGTTAGATCCTAGCAAATATTATGGTCACATAAACTGGGAGAAGACCTGATCTTGAATTTGTATTTTGGCACTAACTCCCTTGGACAAGTTCCTTAGTCAACCCATCTACTTTTACTTCCAATTAATTTCAATTTTATCAAGTGCCTACTCTGTGTCAAGCACTGATGATTCAAATTTAAATACTAGAATAATTTGTACATTTTACCAGAGGAGAAAACAAGGACATGCATAAGTATACACAGAATAAATATAAAGAGAATAAATACTAGGTAATTTAGACACAAGTAGTTAAATGCAAAGTTAGCTACAAACTTGAGAGGGAACATGTTAGCAGTTAAGTCAATTTGGAAAGTTCTCATAGAAAAGGTAAAATACTTTCATTAGAATCTAAACTAATTGTGAATAGGAATTTTTGTTTTGTTTTCTACTTGTATCCAAAGATGTACTCAGATCAGCTGAGGAGAGCCAATTGTTAAATTTTCAGTGTGAATACTGACACCTTGGAAATAAGCAAACACTGCAAATCATAGCTTGATTTATTGTTTTGTTGATTATCTAGGATTGAGAACATGGTAAGAAAAAAGTATTAATAATACAAATTAAACTTGAAAGTGTTCTATGAATATAATTTTTTTCATAAATCTGGCTAAGCATTTATCAGCACAGCACAGCTTATATCCCTTTTAGCCTAGCATTGGACCAGGCTAATAGTAGGTGCTTAATAAATACTTGTCAATTGATTGATTGATTAGTGTTTCAGCTGGATTTTAAAGGAAGAGAGGGTGTTAATGAGGAGAAGTAAGGACAGCCAGAGCTAGAAGAGTTTGGTCAAAAGGGAGTAAGATATTGCAGGATTGGAGGAGTCTGGAAGGTAGGATTAGTGCTCAGGCATGAAGGACAGGGAAGGCGTAGTTAGAGGGAAAATATGTAATAAAAAGCATTCCAGGCAGAGGAAAACTATATAAATAATGTGATCTTGGATTCCAGGGCAGATTAATAAATGGCCAATAAATGTAAGTAACTAATATTTTATTGTCAAAAAATTAATACATAGTCAATGTCTGTGTATATTTTTGCAAGGGTTTTGTTTTTCTTTTTACTTTTCCCCCAGTAGAAAGAGAAAGGGAAAGGCAGAGAAAATGAACTTTTTCCTTTTTTTTTCTTTTGGACTTTTTTCTTTAAAAAGACAATAAAATTTGTCTATTAAATTTTAAATTTGTCTATTAAAATTTAAAAAGAAAAAAAAGGTAGAAATAATCTAGTTTGTGCAGGTGACTGTAAGGAAACCAACCAGGGAGATAGTTTGTGCTTCAATTTCTCATTTGTCAAATGGGAATGTCAAAAGGGAAATGGAAAAGGCAGCATATTGATTGGGAAGATGACAGATATCAATCTGCCTTGTCTCCTATCACTCATCCTAGTTCGAAGTCTTGAATAGGCTCTCGGCCCAGCAACTTGGGGAGATGATGCTAGTAGTAGGTGCAATAAGGAGTGAGTGTTTAACCATCAGAATTCTGGCTGAGATGGAGGAGCGACCCTTCAGGGACATGGCTGAATTCCTGGCCAGATTCAATGCAGTGGCCCAGCTGGTAAGTGTTCTTCCCCTCTGTCTTGTCTGCAAAAGCTGACTTTGCTTTATTGTTGGCAACAACCTCTGCCCAGTTCCTTATCGGTGCCCTCTTCCCCTTAAGGTCTTCCTCTTGCCCTTCAGTGTAGCCCATCAGAAGTTTTTGCTTCCCTATCTGAGCTCCCAGGAAAGTTCCTGTCACCTCTCCTTCCAGCAGGATAAATGAATCCTGGCTGATGTGCTAACAGGAGAGGATCAACTAACTCCTAGGAAATTCCATGACTTGAATAGATCCCTTCAGGAGACACTTTGTTCCTTGGATTCCTTTTTTTAAAAAAATGATCAGTGCTCACATCTAGACAGTACTTTGAACTTTCCACAGTGTTTCCTTTCTTCTTTAAAAGATCTGGTTCCAGACTGTGCCTCTAGGAATACCTTTCTGATTCTTTTTTCCATAAATCAAAATATTCTCTTAATCATACTGATCATTATATAGTCTTGAACATGACTCTATCTGTGACAAAGCCCAGGACAGAAAGGGCAAGGGAGGAAGGCAGGGGAAGGGGATGAACTTATACCCAGAAAGTACTCAGCAAACTTTTTAATTGACTGACCAATCTCATCCTTTATACATCACTCCTAAACATAACCAGTTTTCTCTTTAATTGGACTTTTCAAAGTATTCTTGACTCATTAGCACAATATTCCTAGTTTTGTGTAGCTGTTGTGCATCTAATTTCATTTACACAGAAGGAAATTGAGACAAGGTCTTAAAGCTCCCAAGTGCTCTGCCCAAGTAGCTTTCCTCTTCTAGCCCATATGAAATAAAGATGCAGCAAAGAAAATACTAGTTGGGGAGTCTGGAGACCTAGACCTGAGCCCCTGCTTTGGAGCCAGCTGTGGGACTTGACGCAGGTCACTCATCTCTGCGCTTCAGTTTTATTCTCTATAAAATGGGCTTTCCTCTGCTTTGACCTACAGAGGGGCGTCACCATCCTGCCTGATGCCCGTGTCCGGACCCTCACCCTGGAGACCATCTTCCAGCTACTCCCATTCCGCACCCTCACAGCTCAGGAGTATGATTTCTGGTTTGGCCACCTGATGTCCCTCTTCTTGCCCAGCATCGACAGCACACTTCTACGGCTGATTCCCCAGGACATCGACTGCCAGGCGCAGCAGAGCTTGTGAGCCCCCAGCCCCAGGCTCCTTCCAGCATCTAGGGTCATACAGGAATGGAACAGCTTCCTCTGGCATCTTAGCCCAGACTGCCTTAGCATATCATACCAATCTCCAAAGGCCTGAGAGCTCAGGACTTGGGCCAAACTGGTGGCCTAGAAATGTTCCCCTCCAGGTCTTTCCTTTCTCCTCCCCAGTTCTCCCTGCCTCTTTTCCTTCAATGATGGGAAGGCAGTAAGGAAAAACACTGGGCTTGGAATCAGGAGACCTGGTTTTAAATCCTCTCTCTGACACTGTGTTCTCAAGAGCCTCAATTTCCCTGAGTCTCAATTTTCCCCTTCTGTAAGATGGAAGCAATAATATTTGGACTGTCTTTTGGACAGGGCTATTGTGAGGAAAGCCCTCTATATACCCTAAAAGCATTGTATAAGTGTTCATTTCTGCTTTTATTATTTTTATATTATCATATTATTATTATCTCTGCAATGCAGGGTGGCTGCCCTGGATGGTGTATTTGATCACTTAACAGACGACCAAAGGAGACTAATCCATGGCTGGATCCGAAGCTACCTTGAGGCCCATCTTCGGACACAAGGTTTTCATCCTCAGTGCCCACTGAGGGCACCCCATCCCCTGGCTGACTGATGAACTGGGGTTTTAGAGGGACACATGGAATTAGAGTTAGGGATCAGGTGCATGGCCGGCACCGAGTTGGGTCAGGACTGTGTCTGGAATCAGGGACAGACCTGAATCTGTGAACGGGATAAGGGCATCAAGTCAGAGCTAAGATCAGAGAGACCTGCTAGGGTCACAGGTCAGTCTGGAGTCAGTGGTCTTTGTGGGGGAGGGGCCCTCCATCTCCCCAATTTCAGCCAAACAGGGTGGAAGCGTTTGTGAGCTGACCTGCAGGCTCCTCTCTCCATAGGTGCAACCTGCTCTGCAGATGCCACCAGCAGTCTCTGGATCACCCACAATTACAAGAGTTTCCGGGATTTTGCCACTGTGGAAGAATTCTCAGTCCTTAACCCAAATTTTGAGGGGGTAGGTACCGTGGTCCCAACCTCCTTACCTTTCCCTCTACAATTGTACTCCTCAATGTGTAATCGGACAGGAAAAGCATACAAAACTTGGGAGGAACGGCAGTCACATGCAGACACAATCATTCCATCCAAAGTATCAACTCCAAATACTAAAGAGGGAAAGAGAAAAGGGGACATTATCTCCTAATTATTCCTGCCAGAACAACTGGGCTTAAATCCCATCTCCTGTGTCTCCCTGAATGAGTCATTTTATACTCATCTATAAAATAGGGCTGATAATACACTTTCAGGATTGTTCTAAGAAAAATGCATAGAAAACTTTTAATCATTAGAAATATTATTTGGACAAACAACTGAAAATGTCAGGATGACCAGAAATCTGAGTATCGTTTCAGCTGGGCACCAAAGGATGTCTCGCCACGGGTTCTGCTTCCTAACTGAACTGTTGCCCTAATGAGCTCGCCTTACGTTGAGGAGGAAATTTTATGGCCGTATACCTGACCACTGTATTTTCCCCTGGCAGATCCCGGCCTGACCGAGCTATCTGCAGGCCAGCTGGCCCAGCTCATGGTGCAGACGAGAGCAATAGCCGACAAGGAGACCATCCTGAAAGCCGTGGGCCAGATAAATTCAACTTTGCACCTGGCACAGTTTTTTGACAGCCTCAATGCCCTCTCCCCGGTGAGGATTTTCTCTCAGGCCTCCTAGCTTTAGTGCTGAGAAAGATTAGGGAGGGAAGTCCGTGGGTTTTCTCTATGAGGGATGAATTTTCCTCTGGGATCATTCACATAGCTATTCTAGGTGCTATAAAATCTGTTCTGGTGTTGGGATGGCTGTTATTAGTGTGAGAATAAGGAAGCAAAAATAATTGGGGGAGGGGGAGTCTCACAGATGCAGTTAAGGAGTCGAGCCTGAGCAGACCCAGGGCCTGTGAAGGCCTGATCCTCACCCTTGGCAATATTGAACAAGGCAATATTGGTCCTGCAGGCCCAGCTCCAAGGCAGCATCCACACCGGCCTCCTGCTCAGCCTCGCTTTCCAGCACCTCTCTCTCCACTTCCCCAAGTTCCAGAGCTCAGACTTTGCCTACTGGTTCCAGAGTGGCCTCCAGCATATATTACAGGCAGTGAACGAGACCTTGATTGCCCAGATCCCCCTCACCATCTCATGTGATAGCTACCAGAACATGTAGGTCCTGAGCCCTGCTGGGAGGATGAGCTTGCATTTGTTCCCTGCTTGTCCCCAGAGATAAGACCATGGGGAAGATCATTCAGGAGTCTCTTCTTCCTAAGGAAAGGGATGGATCACAAGAACACAGATTTGTTCTGTGAGATCTTGTAGTCCAATCCCCTCATTTTACCGATTAAAAAAACCCCAAATCTCAGAGAGGTTAATTTTTTTCCCTACATATAACTAGTAGGTATCTGAGGTGAGATTTGAATCCAGGACTTCTTGCCTCCAAACCCAGTCCCACCCACTTCCCCATGGAATTCTTCTACAATCCTTCTAGACACATATCTCGCTGCAGAATTAGTTAGTTACTCCCTACATGGAGAGGAACTAACTCAACCAGATCCTGATCTCAGAATGGAGAACAACTTAGAACCAAAGCAAGGGAAGGGATTAATTCAATTCTTTCAGTCACCATTCATTAAACACCTATCATGTCCGAAGTACAACTGGATGCTGGGAGTGAAAAGACCAAAACAAACAAACAAAAAATCCCTGTTCTCAAAGAGTTAATGTGCAGAATTAATCCAGAATTAGATGGAGATTATGAGAGTTAGAAAAGACCTTAAATATCTAGAATATTTTTAGAACTGGAAGAGACCTTAGGAATTATCTAGTCCAATGTCTCCCTTAAAGTCCAATCCCTCAAGTAAGGAAGTGGCTGCAACCGTGTACCTAACCCGCAGGTCTTCCAGTTTTCTGTAATGATTCTTCACTGCACCACACTGCCCTCTGTCTGATCCGGTCACACCAGAATGTCATATTTTATAAAATTGAAGAAAGAGCAGATTAGTAAGGGGGCTAGAATGCATGCTGCTATGTGAAGATTGGTCAAAAAAGTCAAAGAGGATTAGCCTGGAAAATCCAAGGAGATCCAATTATCTTCTCCAAATACTATCCAAATATATATGTGTGTGTGTATATATATATACATATATGCGTAAATATATATAGTCTCCAAATATATGCAAGGTTGTTGTGTGGAAAATGGATTAGGAGTGTTCTATCAAGTCTCAGAAAGCAAAAAGAACTGGGAACAGCGGATGAGTGTCCCAAAAAGACCCATCCACCAAAGAAAAAACTTCCTGACAATTAGAAAAGTCCAAGAGAGGAATGGGCTTTATTTCAGAAACTGGGCGCAGGTGCTATTCAGACCCAGCTCGGATGCCTCCCTGCCAGAGACAGCTCAGGGCTTCCCCGATGCCAGGAAGATTGCCATAATTGACTTCCGAAGTCAGTCCCTTTCAGTTCTGAGATTCTCCAAGGAAATTCACATGAGGGACTGGAGGAAACAGAACTGGGGGACCCATGGTGCTAGCTTTGTTACTCGATTACCCAGGTCTGTGCCTGATATCCACAGCCTGTTAAATGGTCTCTTGACACCCAAAGAGAAAGGGATTTTTGCCCTCCCTTGGGCCTCATTTACTGCAAGGGAGGGATGGAGGCCCCAAGGAATAGGCCAACCTCAAACAAAAACAGGACAGAAATATCCCTTTAAATGTTTTCCAAGAGCCTCATTAGCTGTTGCAACTTGTGTTTGTTCCATACATCAGAAAAGTTGTTGTTTTGTTTTGTTTTTTTCAAAACAAAATTTCCACAAGTTGGTTTCAGTTCAGATCAGAAGAATGAATCCCCCTTTTTGCATTCATTCATCTGACCCACAGTTTGACCCAAAATGTGCAGAGGACTGTGTCAAACACTAAGGGACAAAAATATATAAAACTAGCTCTGTGACTTACTAGCTGTGTGCATTTAGCTGTAAAAGAAGTAGTTTGAACTAGATGAATTCTCAGGTCCTTTCTACTTTATTTTATTTTTTGCAGGGCTCAGAATCGATTATACAGCTAGTAAGTGTCTGAGATCAAATTTGAACTCAGCCACCTAGGTCTCAGCTACCATCCCACCCCCTCCCCAGTCAATTCTTGTAGGTACAGCTAGCTGCACAGTGAATAGAAGAACACTGGCCATAGAGGCAAGAGGACCAGAGTTCAGATTCGGCCTCAGATATTTAACACTTACTAGTTGTATGAATTTAGGCAAGTCACTAAATTCCAATTGCCTTGGAAAAATAATAAATTATTGAAGAGACATTGTTCCGTAGCAAGTGCTCTGATCTTCCTCAGCCAGAACTCCCTCCCTTTGGTACCCCATCATGTGTTATGGTTTTCTGTGTATTGTGCTTATTGCTTCAACTAGACTGCAAACCCTTTGAGGTCAGAAATTGGTTCTTAGCCTCACAGGATGATAGATTTAGAGCTGGATAGGACCTGAGGGGCAGCTAAGGGGATTAGCTGATAGAATATCAGCCCTAGAGTCAAGAGTTCTTCTAGCTCAATTTGATACTAACAGTGTGACCCTGGACAAGTTACTTAATCCTAATTGTCTTTCCCACCATCCCACCCTCCCAAAAAAGGATGGATTTTTTTCCCTAATCAGGTTAGGGATAGGATTTCTTGTTCCTTTTCTAATCCGTAAAGGACAAAAACTATTAAGGACAAATATCTTGGTAGATTTTTAGAAAAGACTTGAGGAACCTGGACATAGCTCTTAAAATGGCACCAAGAAATGGAGCACAATGTCTGGCATATAGTAGGTGATTCATAAAAATGTATTGATTGATCGGACATTTGAAGCATGTCATTTCAACACTCTGCACATTAACTCTTTGAGGATAGGGATTTTTTTTTTGTTTTGGTCTTTTCATCTAGTTGTACATCTTGTATATGGTAAGTAATGGTTCCAATTACTCCATCTGTGAAATGATGGGGTTGAACTAGAAGCCATTCTGTGTCTCATAACTTCATCCTCCATTTCTGTGATTTCCCATTTCTGTGTTATCTTCACAGATTAAAAGGATTCAATAATGTCTACCAGCTCATCCCTGCCCCCAATGCCCCCAGCGTATATGGATTCTGCAAAGCCTTCCTCACAGCCAAAGCTCAGTCAGGTATGTGACCAGGACCAGAATGTCCGTGTCAGCATCTTCATGACAATATCTATGTTCCATCCTTCATGGACTTTGTCCCTTGCAGTGGGTACCAGCTGCATCTGAATCCAGAACTGAGCTAGGGTGATGCTGGACGTAGTATTGGGGCTTTAGTTAAATCAGGGTTAGGAATCAGTCTGAAACTAAGATTAGTTAGAATAGGAGTCAATTTAGGGCCAGGTTTAAGAGTCAGGCTGAAAGCACAGGTAAGGAGTTATCTTTGGACTCTGGCTAAGGGTCTGTGAGAAGAGTTTATGAATGGTGAATAAATGTTTTATCTGACTCAAATGGGGCTAACACAATTCTCTGGTCCACATTTGCAGCAGCTCACAGATGGCTGGAAAAATGAAATAAGACCTTCCTTGCTTACTCTTATCCCATTCATGTCACAACATCCTAGAATCTTAAGTTGGAAAGGCCCTAAATGTCCTGTCCCAGAAGACTAGGTTTCCAGCCTCTGTCCCTGACAGGAGGGACTGATGAGCACTGAGGTAGCTAGAGGGTGGGCAGGGTATATCTAAGGGGGACAGAATGATAGCAGCCAGATCAAAGCCCTCACCCCAGACCTGCACCTCTTAAGGAACACCATGTGGAGCTGACATCCCCAGCTCTGAGGTGTGGCTGGACACATACCTGGGGAACTTCAGTATTTTCGCTGATTACCAGGACCTGCTGCATTGGAATGGGAAATTCCAAGGGGTGAGTGGTCCCTGCTCAGGTAAGTTGGGCAGGAATTCAGTAGGAAGGTAGGCACTCTCTCTCTCTTTCTTCTCAGGAACCCCAGAAGCTATTCCATTGCCTTTTTTCAGATGTTGAGGTCAAGTTAAATCTCTTCTCCCTTTCATATAGCTCTACTTTGGGGGCTTTGCCTGAATTATCTGATTGTCAAGTTGGGTATGCTAGGACCACTGGGGCTATTGCAATTGTTCCAATCAGTGTGGTTTTTTTCAAAAATAGATAAGCCAGAAAAAGTCTGTGTGACTTCAGAATATAATCATTAGAACTTGAACAAGTGATTTATTCTTTCCAAGCCTCAGTTTCCTTATTTGGAAAATGAAGGATTTAGATGAGATGACGTCTAAAGTCCTTTCTATATTGATCTGCCTATGATCCTTCTGACTTAGTGTAGAGTGGGGCTGCAGACTCTGCAGAGTCCCCTCACTTCTCAGGCCCAGAATCTTAGCTACATGGGACCTCTGGCTCACTTTATCCCTACATCTTCTATAGCTCTCTTTGCTGGACAAAATGACCCCCACCCAGTTGGCCTCCTTTGCCATACAGTCTGGCACCATCAGCCTTGAAAAAGACATGGACCTGGTCCTTGCCAGGCTGCAGAACATGCCCGTGGAAGCTGTGAACCAATTCCTGAGCCAACTCACCATGGAACTCCAGCTGGTGAGATTTCTACCTGACCCTGAGGTTGCCAGTAACTGGAAGGAGGCAGTTAATGGGATGATCACAGCCTAGAAAATCCAAGGGTCCCCTGCAGGTTTAGCCTGTTTTCCTTTTGTCTACCATTCCCCCCCCGCCTTGTTCTGGAATTCCTGAAGCCCCCCAGTGGCCCAATCTTTCCCCTCCCCCATTTCTTCGGACCATCTCTATAGTATGCACCAAGTGTATCCTCCCAGGGTCACATCCAAGTTCCAAAATCGTTTTTCTCTCCTCCCATCCGAGTTCATATTCCTAAGTGAAGATATTACTGGGAAAATTTACTTGATAAACTAATTCTTTCTGATATAAATGATTGAAAAGAGGGGAAAAGCAGCCCCATTCCCCAGAAGGTTTCTATTCTCAGACCAAGGAGGCTTCTTTCTCCCATTCCAATCCTCTGCTACATCCCATTCATTTTCTTCTCCCACTTCCATCAGTCAACTGGGACCATCAAAAATGTGGTGGTCAGGAGGAAGATGCTCAAGCAACTGGTGGGCCAGATTCAAGGAGAATTCTTAAGCTGGAGACCACAGGACTGGACCCTATTCCTTTCAACCAAGCTCCTGCCTCTCCTTCCCAGCCTGGGTGCCGAGGAAGCTCAGCTCCTTTTGTCCTACGTGTCTGGATGTGACAGCTTCCAAGCTTTGTGAGTGGATGTCAAAGGAATCCTAAGCCAAAGCAAAGCAATGAGGAAGGATCCTGGAGGGAGGAAAGATCAATGCCCAAAGTTGGCTTTTTCCCTGATGATAGACCAGTCTAGTCAGCTTTTATTAAATATCCACAGTGCACCAGATTCTATGCTAGACAATGCCATGAGAAAGATTAAAAATAGCAGAGTTTCTGCCCTCAAAAAGCTTATAATCTGTTATCAATCAACAACTATTTATTTAGTGTTTACACTGTGTCAGACACTGTTCAGTGCCTAACATAATATCTGGCATAATGTTTGTTGATTATTGATTGATTGAGAAGGAAGCATATTCCAGGCAGAGAACATGGCCAGTCCAAAGGCATGGAGATAGGAGATATACATAAACAGAGTAGAATATGTTAAGAGCAAAGGAGATATCTTAATATGCCCTAGGAAAATTGTGAAGAAATAGAGATCATTTTTAACTTTGTGGAAGTGAGGAGGAAGATAAAGGCAGGATTCCTAGAGAAGACAGTACCTGAGCTAATTCTTGAATGAAGAGAAAGATTTCAGTGGGTGGATTTGAAGGCAGGACATTTCAGGGATGGACACCCAAAAAACTTATCATGCAGTTTAGAGCTGGAAAGGACTATAGAAATCATCCAGTCTCAATCTCTTTTTTGTGAATGAGAATGAAACCTATATTATATGATTCTATGACATGACTAAGGACATAGAGATTATAAATAGAAAGTTTTCTTTGTGCTGGAGTTACTAAAGGAGTCAGCTATTAAGGGCTTCCTGGTGGAATAAAGGACTAATCTTTATTGGGAGCCAAGAACCCTGACTCAGTAAAAATCAGTTCTTTCTCCAGGCCCAAGTTTTTTTAATTTAATCTTTAAATGAGGGTGTCAGACTAAAAATCTTGGATACCTCTTCTAGTTCTCAGAGGCTATGATTCTTAGATTCTATTGAACATGGAAGGACTAGATGTCCAGGGGGTCTGGGTGACAGTCAGCCTGCCTCAATGCCATCTGGTATTCTTCCCTCAGTGTGGCATCTCTTGGGGCTGCCTCCATGGCACCTGAAAACAGACAAGGTGTGGCTCAGGCCTTGGTGGCTTTTCTTGGAATTCAGGCAAACACAACAGGTAATCCTAGAGACCCAAAGGAGAAGGGAAACAAGGGAAGGAGGGAAGTTTGATCCAAAACATCTTATAGGAAAGCACTCTGGGTGGGTCTGGACTGAATGAAAATGCCTGGAGTTCTGGGTTTACTTCAGAAAAATTTCCTGTTCCCATAGGTTCGGCCTGTGACGGAACCCTGGAAGTCCCAATGAGTAGTCAGGACTGGCTTTGGAAGAATTTTGGACCATTTGTATTTGATGTTGATTATGGAGATTTCATGAAACTGAAGGATGACTTCAATGGCGTGAGTCCTACTATCCCATCACTTGCTAAAAAAGCATTCTTGCTGCAAAGAATAATCCACTGCCTACCAAGGGTTTATTGAACCACCAATGTGGGCCCATGGGGAGTCAGGAGAAGGGGGAAATCCAAGGTTTGCCTAGGCAACAACACAGCAACTGGGACCACAGGACTCATGCATACAGTCCAGAAATGAATAGAAGGCAGTACACAATAGGTGCCTAATGAGTGCTTCTGACTAGAAATATCATCAAGAGGAGAAGCATATTGTCAGATCACAAGTTATAGACTGTTTCATGAAGACAGTAAGACTTGAGTAATTAACAGAGCTTTAAGAATAGTTAGGGTTTAAAAAGACAAAGAGGAAGATGGAGAGAATTTTAATGGAGAGAATTCCAAATCAGAAGAATAAGTAAAAACAGTGAGTTCAAATCCCACTTTTGACACAACAAGGATTCATTTAACAAGTAACTTAGCCTCTTTGGGTTTCAGTTTCCTCATTTTTTTTAATAAGGAGATTGGAGTAGCCTCCTTCCAGCTTCAAGTCTATGATCCTATGAATAGTGTAAGCCAGTAGGGTATGCCCCTGGTCTGTACTAAGTCCTGTGGGAGAAAGCTAAAATGCAGTGATTCTATCTCTTTGCCAGTTTGATGTCCAGGAAAATCTCACGTCAACACAGCTGGCCCATGTGTTCTTCACTCCTGGGGTCCTAGAAGACTTTGGTCTTGTGAGCACCCTCCTATCAACACTAGAGAACAGAACTATGTCCAGCATGATTGCTTTTGTCACAGAATTTGTCTCCGTGGCCCAACAGGTAACAAACATTCAGTGTTTGAACACTAGGGGCAACTAAATGCTAAATATCCATGCAAGCAGATTGGAGGAGCTACTCCTGGTGAACTGGAGATATCTAGGTGGATGTGGGGATTTTCTAGAAAAATCGGAGGGATCAGAAGCAAGAAAAAAGCCCATGCCCCTATGGCAACAACAAAGATGCCCATTGTTATCACACTTTCTGCACAGCCCTAGTTACTGCCCTAGGATAGGGCTTTTAACAATTAGGCAAAAAACATTTATTAAGCACTTACTATATTCCAGGTCCTATGCTGGACTCTGAGAATAAATACAAAGATAAAAACTGTCCCTGCATTCACAGAGATTTTATACTATTCAAATGTAGCCAATCTTCCCTTCCCTTCCTTTCTTCCTCCCTCCATTATTCCTTCCTTCCTTATTTCCTTCCTTCCTTCATCCTCTCTCCCTCCTTCTCCCTCTCTCCTTCCTTCCCTTTCTCTCTCTCTCTCTCTCTTTGTCTCTGTCTCTGTCTCTCTCTCTCTCTCTTTCTCTCTCTCTCTCTGTCTCTCTCTCTTTCTCTGTGTCTCTGTGTCTCTCTGTCTCTCTCTGTCTCTCCTCTCTCCTTTCTCTTTTTCTCTCTCTCTCCCTCTGTGTGTGTGTGTGTCTTTCTCTTTATGTCTGTCTGGCTCTCTTTTTTCTCTCTGCTTCTCTCTCTCTCTCTCTTCTGTGTGATCTTGAGAAAATTATCTAGCCTCTCTCAGCCTCAGTTTCCTCATCTGTAAAATAAGGATAATTACACCTACCTCTCAGGATTGTTGTGAGAATCAAATGGGATAACGGGTAAAATGATTTGCAAAGCTTAAAATGACATTTAGTAGGACTCATACTCATAGGGAAACAGTGCAGGATAGAACCACTCATTGAATTGAATATGCTCAAGGCCCAAAACTATGTATGGGAGGATGATCCCCATAAATGGCCATGTTGGGGGCCTGCTCCTGGGAGGGCAGGAACCTGGAAAGCCCAGTCTGTGACTCCGGTGGCCCCAAGCTCCCTGTGTTTGACAGCAGGGAATCTCGGCCCTGACCAGCGTGCCCGTCCGTGACGCCATGTTTGCTGCCATCTTCCACAAAGTGCGTCCCCGCCTCAGCCGCCTCAACCCCCAGGAGTACAAGGACTGGTTCAGACACAAGCTCAGCCTCTGGCTCCCTAGCATCACTGCTGAAGCCCTTGCCAGCCTCCCCAGGAACATGCCCTGTGGCATTTTCCAAATTGTGTAAGTGACCTGGCCTTTCCTGCCCGACGGACACCAGAGCTCTCTTTACTAGAACTTGGCCCCCATCGCTCCCAGGGTTCCCAGAAAGTATTAAGTTTCTCTTTCAAAACACACACACACGTTTTTTCCCATATTTAATCATATTGTTGGGGGTCCATGGAGCCTTATACTTGAGAGGACAACATACCTTTGACAGGTACCATGGAAGAGTAGCTAGGGCCTTGGACCTAGTGAGGAAAACCTGAGTTATAATCCTGCCTCAGATATTTGCTATCTGTATGGCCCTAAGCAAGTAATTTAGTCTCTGAGAGCTGCAGTTTCCTTATCTTCCATCCATCTCCAATCTCCTGATCTATAATTGGCCACTGGTCCCAGATGGCTCTGGAGGGGAAACTGAGGCAATGACCTTGCTGAGCCCTCCCTCACTTCAGTCCAATTTACTTGGATGTCATGGTCTCACCTCCCTGATGTCATGGTCTTCTTCTAGGAAGGACAAATAATATCTGTAGTATGAAGGAGTTATACTATCTAAGTTTACAGATCTATGATGGGAGAGGGAAAAGGTGAGCCTGATATCTTCAGGACCTGGCCTGAAGCATAGGACAACTTTCTCCTGGCTGACTGGCCCATTTCCTGAGATCAGACAAAAAAAAGAGAATTCCCCACAGGCTCACTTCTCCCCTAGAATAGGTAGGGGTGACCACCTCTCCTTATCTATGATTCTTGGGTCTGTTCCATGCGTTCATCTTCCGCAGGGTTTAATTCATCAGGAAAGGAGAGGACAAGAGCCGTCCTTGATCTTCCTCAAGCCCAAAGGGGCTATGGTCATGTCTGCTCATGAAAGGGGTCATAATAGTTTCTCCAGCTCCAAGCCTGGCACTCCTAGGTTTGGGGAGGAATTTTTATGGTCCTGATACCTACCATACCGGGAGGAAGAGGGCATGGGACGGCGGATGGTAGGCAGGAACAAGCTGGATAAATGGGCAGATGGCATCTAAAGCAGGGTTGAAACCTAAGGCCTTCTGACTCCAAATCAGGGCAGGGGTCCTAAAAAAAGAGAGCCTTGAATCTTCCCTTCTGCCAACAGCATGGGTGGCCTAGAGCAGAGCTTCCCCCAGATGGCTCCCACCACCCGGCAGAACGTGCTCAACTTTGCCAAAGGCTACCTGGTCTCCCGCCCAGTGCAGACAGGTAAGACATGGCATTCTCGAGGTTCATTTTTGAGGACTTCACCGGATCTCACTCTTCTGTATACACAGAAGCAAGTCAGTGACTTAAAAGCCACATCAGTTTATTGGTCCCATAGAGAGCTCAGGGGTATTGAGAGGGGGGTTAGCAGCCCCCCTGCTAACTAGGACCATAGTGACCCCTTATGGCCATGCTCACACCTGGGAAGTGGACTCTTACCTGGTCTGAGCTGAGCCCCTGCCTTCACCGAGCCCCTGGTCTGGAGGGAGAAAAAACACACAACTAGCCCTAAGCCCACAACCTAGAGGCCACCCGACATACTGCCCCTCTTTTCCAGGTGCACCCTGCTCTGAAAATACCCAGGGTAGCCTTGGATGGGTGCAGGCAAACCTGGGCTCCTTCAGCTCTCTGGCCACCTACCCTGACCTTGTCAGACTGTACCAAGATTTCAACGCCGTAAGTAATACCGAGACCCTCAGAAGTGATCCCCTTAGCAGGTCATGTGG
This sequence comes from Antechinus flavipes, assembly GCF_016432865.1. Classification (NCBI taxonomy): domain Eukaryota; kingdom Metazoa; phylum Chordata; class Mammalia; order Dasyuromorphia; family Dasyuridae; genus Antechinus; species Antechinus flavipes. The sequence goes on along the minus strand of NC_067398.1, from coordinate 337,417,787 downwards.
GTCAGTGTCCTGCTCCCGGCTGCAGCATGAGTACGTTTTAGAAGCTGTTCAGGAAGACCTTCCTTAACTTCCCTTGTAGCATTCACCATTCTTACCCCTGGGAAGTCCTTAAATCTAGCTCAATGCTCACTTCAGTTTGAATCTGCTCCATAAAAATGAGGCTGGCAAGGTCCAGAGAGATCAGCGGCAACCTGAAAAGACTTTCAGTCTCTTATCCCAATACTTACTGGGGTCTCTCTCCTAAGATGTTCCCCTTCTCTTCCCATATCTGATTGAAAATGAGTCCATCACTGAGTAAGCATTTACCATGTGTCAGAGCATGCTAGTTACTGGGGATACAAAAAAAGACAAAAATAGCTCCTATCTAGGAGCTTACATTCTTTTTATTTTATTATTTTATTTTATTTTTTGGTGAGGCAATTGAGGTTAAATGACTTGACTAGTAAGTATTAAGTGTCTGAGGCTGATTTTGAATCCATAACTTCAGGAGCAGTGCTCTATCCACTGTGCCATCTAACTACCCCAATGAACTTAGATTTTAATGTGGAAGAGACAATATGCAAAGAAATGAACATATAAGTTATATACAGTGGAAGGGAAAGGCAATCTCAGTGGGAAGACATTAATCTTGGGGAAGAAAGAGGAAAAAAAAACTTCCTGCAAACAGTGAAACATTGCTTTACTTTCTTCAGTGTTCAAGAGGCGAATAATAATAGCAATAATTAAAATAACTAGCATTTACATAGAGCTTTAAAACTATAAAAAGAGGCCCAGCTGGGTGACACAGTATAAGAGCACTGGCTCTGCAGTTAAGAAGACCTGAATTCAAATCTAGCTTCAGATACTTAACTAGCTGCGTGACTCTGGACAAGTCACTTAACTCTGATTGCCTCAAAAAAAATAAAATAAAATAAAATAAAATAACAGTTTACACGTTTTTTACCTCCCTAAGCTGGACTCCCTATATTCTTTACCCTTCTCTTAACCCCATTTTCCTTGCCTCTCCCCATAGATGGACACACTGAGCATTCTCACTCCTCAACAAGTTGCAGGGTTTTTAGTGACAGGCGACATCCTGAGAGACAGCATCCAAGCAGGCAAGATCATGGCAGCCCTGAAAGCTGCTGACATTGGGCCATTCTTGGATGCCTTCAACAAGGAGGCTCAGGAGGTAAGGGAGCTCTGACTGCTAACCCACAGGGCCCTTGGTCCTCCTTATGCCCGGCTTACTCACTCACCAAACCCCTGATCTTAGCCCCTGGACAGTGTTCTAATCCTAGAGCATCCTTGCTCAGACCACATCTATGTGCCTTAACTACCAGCTCCAGGCCTCTTGTTTGTCCCCAGGGGCCAGGCTGGCCCTAATATGCTTTTGGACTCTCCTGACCACAGCATCACCTGGCCCAGCTTCCAAATGCCGAAGTGGGACGTACCATTCTGGGGCAGATCCTTTGCCACCTGAGCCCATCGATGCTAGTGTTTGGCCCAGAAGAGTACACCTCCTGGTTCGGAGACAGACTGGCCCTCTTCCTGACCGGTCTGGATGCGCAGAACTTCGGCTCTCTACCTGTTGACATGTCTTGTGACTCCCTAGCTGCCCTGTAAGCCTGGATGAAGCTGAAAGTGGTGATGAGGGCTGTAAAATAACCAATTAATTCCATAGCTCTCACTAAGTACCTACTGGATGTCTAGTACTACATGAGTCTCTTTTGAGGGAGACTTAGTAATTAAGGGAGATAAAATGTATAGATTTAGAAAGAGTACTGATGTCACCAGATTTTGCATATTGAGGACCAAATGAGGGATATAGAGATGAATGTGATCTGAGGAGGGGAAAATCACTGTGGTCTGGGATGCTCCTGGGGAGAAAGGATTTGAATCATTTTGAAGGTGAAGGATTAGGATTTGAATAAGAGAGGAGATCATAGAACACTTGAAGGAGGGAAGAGTAAGAGACAGAAAGGTAAACTGAGGGTCAGATTTTAAAGCATTTGGAATACCAGATTAAAGAATTTGGATTCTATCATAGACTTTTAGATCTAGATAGGAAAGAGGCCTCAGATGCCAGTTAGTCCAAATCGCTTCCTTTTATAGATATGGAAACTGAGGCTCAAGGAAGTTAAGCTATTTAGGGACTAGACAACACAATCAAGAAGACCTGAGTTCAAATCCGACCTCAGACACTTAACACTTAGTAGCTGTGTGACCCCACGTAATCCCAATTGCTTTGCTAAAAAATAAAGTCACCAAAAGTGTTAAGTTACTTTCCCAAGTTTGTAAGCATCAAAGGTAGAATTTGAACTCAGGTCTTCTGGCTCCTGAGATCATTAATACTTTTATTATACTAGACTGCCTTTTAGACAATAGAAAAGGATTAGTGGTTTCTTAGAACTTAGCCAATAAAATTGCCTCTCTGTTCTTTAATATATTAACCCTGTCCCTTCCAGGGTCCAAGTTCTGGACACCCACCAGGCTAATGGAACATATGAACATCCAACAGACATTTATGCTTTCCTGCAGCGAGTACTGATGACCCAGCAGCAAAACACAGGTGCCCAAGGGCAGGGGGGGCTGCTAAGAGAAATTCAGAGATTCCCTGGGAAAACCAGCCATCATGCCCTGAGATTTCCCTGCCCTCAGACCAATTTATTCTGTGGGGTTTCTAAAATATAGTCACCAGAATTGTAACTCTATACTGATGGAAGGCAGGCATGGATCTCAAATCCTCAGCCCCGGCCATGAGGGCAAGCTCACTTTCTTCCCTGCCATCTGTACAGGAGCCAGTGGGGATGATCTTTGGGGATAGAATCTGCCCTGAAGAATGAAATGGAAGATGGAATGCTACCAGTTTTTGCTATGACTTAAAAAAACAACTTGTGGTACCCACAGAATGTGGCCCCAAATCTAGATGGCCCTTTTCCTCTCTAGATCCCAGGTCACAGAATGTAAGGAGCCAGGTCACAGGCTTCATCACCCATCCATCCATTCCCCCTAACTCAGTACTGATCTCAGTACCACCATCACCTCCAGGAATCCTCCCAACTCTCCTTCTTCCCACAGGTTCTGCTTGTGCCCAGAATGCTATGACTGACCAGCAGTGGCTGCACAAATACTTTGGCCCCTTCAGTTCCTATGCCTCTTACAAAGACATTATTACACTCAAAAGTGATTTCAAGGGGGTGAGTATCATTCTGAAATCCTTTGCATTCAGGGACCCAAGGGTGTACATTTCATCCAATCAATGTAATTTAATCAATCTAATATAACCAGAATGCAATAATATAGGAAAAATAATATATACATTTCAACCAATTAATCTAATCAGAAATGGTATAAACATGGGTTTTCATAGGGGACTGCTGGCATCATTAAGCATTTGACTTTATTAAGATATGAAAAAAGGATTCAGTGAACACTATGCATCTGGTTCATGCAGAATAAATCAGATCAAATTATCCCCAAATTATTTTTTGACAAGATTGCTAGAAATTAGCAGAATGGGATAGCAGAATGGTGAGAAGACTGGGCTTGGAATCAGGAAGGCTTACCTTCATGAGTTCAAGTCCCACCTCAGACACTTACTAGTTATGTGACCCCAAGCAAGTCACTTAATCCTGTTTGCTTCAATTGTCTCATCTGTAAAATGAGCAGGAGAAGGAAATGTCACGCCATTCCAGTATCTCTGCCAAGAAAACTCCAAATGGAATCACAAAGTCACTGGACATGATTGAAATGACTGACCAAAAACAAAGATCAACAAATTAGGAGTGTGTCATAGACTTGGTTTACCTGTATTTCAGCGAGGTGTTTGATAATCTCTCAAGGCTAGCCTTTTGGAAAAGCTAAAGTTTGGACCAGGAACTAGTATAATCAGAGATGGCTAGATCCAATGGCAACTTGGAGGAGGGCCATGGGGCTCTGTGATTAATTTTCAAAAGTTGGACAGAGAAGCCCATTGACTTGAAAAAAAGGCAGAGAAGGCATAGATATCCATTTTATGGATTTCATGAAACTAGGAAGATAGTTTGTATGATAGGTGATGGAATTAATAAAAAATAAAGCATGAGAGGGACAAATTATTGATAAAATGGTTAAAAAGGACCCTGCCCACATGTAGTCATCCATAGACAGCTATGTACATACATTTGAGACCCACAGAAACGTATATACTAGTAACACAATACACGTCTAGTTACTTCTACAAACATACTACTAGATACAATAGAACCAACATGTTTGGCTTTATTGTTCCAGCACATGTACACAGCTACATTCTAGCACTCTCACACTTGGATACACATATCCACACTCATTCTCAAGAGATGCTGTGCTTCTTGTCTGCCCTAACAAACTGCCAACTTTTAGCTGGATTCCCTGGACCTTGTCTCAGCCAGTGTGCTAGCCCAAATGACTATCCACAGCCGTCTCATCTACAACCCCTCTGGAGCTGGTTCTGTCCTTGAGGCTATCAGCACCCGGAATGATCCACTGAGCCACCTTTCCTCCTACCTGGAAGACTTTAACACCTTCATTTTAAAGGTAAGCCTGGGACTCACCTGGGACCATTCTTCCAGGGGACAGTAAAGCTCTCACTTCTCGCTTTCCTGCTCTTCTCATTTCCTTTTTTCCCCACTCCTCTTTGTTTTCTCCTATTACCCCTCTCTTATTCCTTAGGCTTACTTACTAAGTGCTCTCTCCTTCTCCATTCAATCAAGAATTTATTAAGTGCCCCACTATGGGTCAGGCCTTGTACTAAGCACTGGGATACCAAAAACAAAAAAGGCAAAAGAAATCCCAGATCACATTTTAATGGGAAAAGACAAATTTTTAAAAAGATGAAAAAGGAGAGGGGGAAGGCTAACCCACACAGGAGTATGATGAATCCTGATGGATGCAACAAGATGGGAAATGAAGAGATAATTAGTATAGCTAACCACATTAAATGGAGTATCTCTCTCTCTCTAATAGAGGGACAAGCTCCGCAGGCAGGGGCACTGATGATGAGTTGACATGATCTTGCCAAAAGATAAGGGTTAGGAAGGAACCCTCTGGGAATCTTCATACAATAAGCAAATTCTGGTCTAAGCCTTCACTGACATTATCAAGTCATTAATGGCAGAGAATCTAAACAGATATTCTTCAACAGATCAGGACTCAGAAAGACAGGAAAGGGCCCAGATCCTTGGCACCTGTCCTGTCCTATTCACTCCTCTTTCTGTCTTCTTCCTCCACTTCTTTCCCCATTACTATTTACACCATGGATTCTCAACTTCTTTTTATGTCTTGGTCCCCTTTGGAAGTCTGATGAAAGTTATGAACCCCTTATCACAATAATGTTTTTAATGCATAAAAGGAAACACAGGATTGTGAAGGAAACCAATTCGATAGAAATGAAGTTATCAAAATATTTTTAAAATCCAAATTCAAATTTTGGTGTACACCAAAACTTCTTAAACTGTGGGTCACAACCCCATATGGAGCCACATATCTGAATGGGGGAGTCACAAAATGATTTATTATCAATAAATGTAAGCATTATAATATATGCTTATATACCCAGCATCATGTAAAAATTTCTCAGGCAAAAAAGGGTCGCAAAAAAGTTTTAAGAGCCTTGGTCTATATTAAGTCTAACAGAATGGGATGGGAAAATGAAGTGCATTCTCTTCTAATTAGTCCTTCTTAGCCAGCCTGAAGTCTACCACACCTGCTCTCTAATTAGCATTCCCCTCTGCTGTAAATGACTTGATTTGTTCCCCCTTTCTCTTCTTGTCCTTGTCTGCAGCATATTCCGGTCATAAAAGTGGATTTCCTAGGATTTAATTAAAAGGAAAAAGAGAAAATAGCAACTCAGAAATAAGAATCCAGCATAAAGCAATTAGAAATCTAGATAAAAGAAAAACACATTATCCTAAGCAGAATGGTACCCATTCTTTTTAAACTTACTCTATCCCAATTTTCTTTTCTGACCTAGTTGGTCCTTAATTCTTACTAGGTAGTTTTCTGTCTGCACAACTGCCCAGCTGTATGAATGAATTGGGCTTTGTGTATAACCAGAAAAAAAAATAAAACAATTTATAATAAAAAAGAAAGTGAAATTTAGAGGGAAAGATGGCTGCAAAGGAAAGTTGGGGGCAAAACATATCTGAATAACCAGAACATATCAAAGATCTTAGTCATTCTGCAATGTGTCCTTATTACCTAAGTATAGCCATTCACACAAGACCCATTAACCAGTGCCCCCAAGATACCATCATCTGGCCCAGGTTAAATAAGCATGGGCTTACTATGTATATTTTTTGTTTCTGATTTTGTTTTTTGTTTTTCCCTCTCTCCGGTCTGGATGCAATCCAGAGTCCTGACTTGTTAGCCAACTCCAAAGTACGAGATACCATGATGTCCAAGGCAGCAGATATGATCTTTCCAAAAGTCCCTACTATGTCCTTGGAAGAAGCCAGCACGTGGTTTGGCCGCCTGAAGGTCCTGCTGCCTGGGGTGAACATCACCAGCCTAGAGATGCTTCCACTCTCTGTGACATGTTCCCATTATCAGGCCTTGTAAGTACTGCACTGGATTTTAGAACTGGAGATATTCATTGTTGCTTTGGAGATCCATAGAATCTGAATTGGAAAAATCTTAGAGATAATGGTGTCCAACTTCCCTCCTAGAGGAAAAAAATTCTCCTCATTCTCCCTAATGGAGGATCACCTCTATCTGATTAAATACCTCCAGTACCAGGTTTTAAAGAAACCAATTCCATTCCTAGATTTTGATTTCTTTGCAAATTTTAGCCATTTTTTTCCTTGTAGTCCTATTTTCTTGGGCCAGCAAGACAAGTATAATGTTTCTTCCACATGGTAATCCTTCAAATATTTGAATATAACTATCATTATCTATGGCAGCTAGGTAGTGCCATAGTGGACAGAGTGCTGGGCTTGGAATCAAGAAGACTCATACCCTTACTGGTTGTGTGACATTTGCCCCTGTTTGCCTCAGTTTCCCCACTTGTCAAATATTCTGGAGAAGGAAATGACAAACCATGTCACTTTTTTCTGAAGTAAACCACAAATGGGATCACAAAGAGTTGGACATGACTAAAATAATTGAATACTATAAAATAAAAAAGTCTGGACTAGATGTTCTGCAATGTAACTTCCAGCTCAAAATCCAGTGATTCTATATCTTTCCCACAATCCATGCCCTAAATCTTCTGTTCAGGCTAAAAAAAAACCTTTGATCCCTTCATCAGTCATTGTATGATATTAAATCAAATCCCTTCATTAATTTATTAGCATTCCTCTGGACTCCTTTCTCTATGTCCCTCCTAAAATGTGATACTCAGAACTGGTTTGGTAGGTTAAGTGTAGCTTGATCAGAGCAGAGGGGGCTTCATTCTTTTTATTTTAAAATTTTATTTATATTATTCTGAACGTAAGAAATAAAACAGGTATTTCTTTTTAAAATTTTAATAGTATTTTATTTTTCCAAATACATGTAAAGATAGTTTTCAACATTCATCTTTGCAAAACTTTGTAAAACAAGTATTTCTATACTATATTAGAAAACAACAAAATGCACGTGAAATTCAAAATCTTCTATGTACAACTTGCCATTCTTTTTAAATATATAATATGACATTGCTCTCCTATTAATGAAGTCTAAAATCATGAGGGGTTTTTTGGTCACAATATCATTCTGTTTTATATCAATGATTCATATTAAGCTTCTGGTCAATTAAGACCTTTAAGTTTTCTTCTGAATATATATGTTTTTTGGCAGTGGGGCTAGAATAGTAATAGTAATCAATAGACATTTATTTATATACATTTTAAGTTTGCTGTAGTTTCCTCTAGTAGACATTGTATGTGCCCAAGATCCCATCTCTGCCCTATAAGAATATCCATGATGATACACAATTCATATTTATAGGATGGCTACCATCTAATCAAAGAGTCTTGGCTTTACTAATTACCACCTATTTGATTTTGGTCAATTCACTTAACTTCCCTGAATCTCAATTTATTCAATTTGTAAAATGTAAGGGCCATTAAATTAGATGATCTCTAAGATACTATCTTGTTATAAATTCTATGATTTCAGAAATGAATATAAAGGGAATCTTACTTTCATAGTGACCTCAACTCTAAAATTAAAGGTGTATTTCCTCTGGGGAAAAGACACCACCTCCTAAAACTGACTTGAAAACTTGACAAAAATGTTAAGAGAGTACTCACTCTGAACACTATGAGACATCCATAAGAGCAGCCTGCTAGTTTTATTTTGCAATACTCTAATAATTTTTTAGTTCTTTCCTCAATTCTGCATCCCCTCTCCCACTAATAATTCCTTTCTTCTTTAATTATCTAACTTCAATTAAGGAATTTATTTCATTCCCAAAGATCATCTTCCTCAGATTTCCTAAGATTTGACTCCTTTCCTCACTTTTTTTTGGAGATATTTGCAATAGTTAGTAGAGCTGGATCACAATATCACTGTTAGCCAGTAAGTACCACCATCCAACACACATTGTATTATTTCCTGAAAATTCCTTCTTTCCCATTTTTCTTAGCTTTATCTTGCTATGTAGAGATGAGCTGGGAGGATCTTATTAGAGGAAGACCTTGGTAAGTATTTAGACCTGACCACCAATCTGACGGTTTGTTTTCTAGCATAAAAGCCATTGGGGAAGTGTTCCAGGAATTGTCACCTCAGCAGAAACAAGCTGTATATGGATTTCAGAAGAGGTACTTGGCTGCACAATTTGCTGAGACAGGTACGACCTAAAATCCCTAACCAATGATTTAATCACTTATGTCCACAATGATGGTGGTAGTGATTGTTGGAATCTTTACAAACTGCTAACTCATTAGAGTTGATCTAATCTTACAAGAAGATTTGGGCCAGAACCTGAAACAAGGTACTAAGTAGAACTAATTAGTACAATGCTTGTGTTTGCACCTTTACTCATTGGAGTTCACAAGTATGGGAGATTCACAAAGTAAACTTTGTAACTTTGTGAGTTCACCCTCCCTTAAAGCTCTTAGGGCCAGAGAGCACTATGGGAGAAAACCCATAATCCCTCTCTCTCAGAAGAGTCAGCTATAAGGCCAGTGAAGAGGGAGCTATTCAAGAATATATTCCACTTGGCTGGCTGGTCGCAGAAGAGAGTTCAGCTGGTTGGAGAGGAGCACTCTGGTGCAGACACAGAGCACTTTGGGAGATTTCAGCGGATTTACTGCAGAAGCCCTCTCTCTGAGGCAAGGCAGAATATTTTCCACTTGGCTGGCTGGTGGCAGAAGAAGAGTTTTCAGAGGAAGAAGCTACGAGTCGAGAGTTCAGGGGACAACCAGATTCATCTTCATCTCACACCACTGTGGTTGGTGGCTGGGCTCCTGCACTCCCCCCACTGAGACCAAGCTGGTCTGAAAGACTCACCAGAAAGCTAGCCGAGCCCCAAGTGAAGGAGACAAGAGATTCATTCCATCTCTGTGCTGGTTGGAGTCTGAAGAAAGCAGAGGCAGAGACTAAAGGATAGAACCTTTGGATTTGGAGATATTTGGAGGGCTCTAAGCTAAACCGGCTGTGTTTTGAGAAGAACAAGAACTCCAACATTTGAACTCCAACAGTGAAAATAAACAATAAGTAATTAAATAGAGTTTTAGTTTTAAAAAGCTACATCCTCCTGAATGTTTTTAAGTTTGCAGGTTATTTTTACGATTTATAAAGTATTTCCTTTCTTTCTTTTCTTTTTTTTTCTCTTCCCACTCTCTTTTCATCATTTTTCTTCTTTCCTTCTCTTTCTCCCCTCTTTTTCTCTTCTCTCTTCCCCTTACCCCTCTTCTTTCTTCTCTCTTTTTTTTTCTTTCCTTCATTTTTCCTCCTTTTTTTAAAAGATTAGCCCTCCCTATCTAACCCAACATCACAGGTCCAGTCCTACACTAATTGTCACAGAAGCATGACCTCCCTTTCTGACTTGGGCCAATTCACCTCTCCCTAGAAAACCTGGATGTTCATCACATTCCCACTGCAGCCTCCTTGGTAGCTTAGATTACAGAGGGCTTCAGCATATCCAACACTCTATACATTTTCAAAGCACTTTCCCCCATACCATCTCATTGGACCACCTGGCACCCGTTTTACAGATGATGCTGGTCAGGTGACATCCCAGGCCATGCAGAGAGTTAGTGAGAAAGCTGAAATCAGAACCCAGGTTCTTTTCCAACCCCCCAAAAAGTATATCAGCCAGCTTTCCAGCAGAGTGAGCTAAGTACCCAAACTTGTTTTTTGTACAGAAATCTCTCTAACTGCCCATCTCTGGTTCCACAGGCACAGCATGTAGCAGACAAGGCTCTGACACCAGGGACTGGTTGCAAATGAATCTGGGTCCATTCTGCTCTCAGGCCCTGCTCAGTGACCTGCAGGCTCTTTACCCAGACTTCGATGGAGTAAGTTTTTCCAGTCGGTGCCTCAACAACAGCACCGGTCTCAGCACTTAACATCAAGGACTTTTGCTCCTAACAGGGCCCAGAGACCCCCACCTCTCTTCCTTTCCTAGGTGGGACAGTGTTACTTCTCCTCTGACCTCAGCATGGATATCTCCAAACAGACCAGTCCCTGAAGGCAGGAATCAGGCTAGAGTAAGGTGGCAAAGGGAATAGGGGTTACCATATAAAACAAGAGCTATTTCACTGCTTTAAGCTTTCCAAAAAATTCTTCTTTGTCTCATCTCTGGGACAATCTCTTGATTATATGTTTATCAGATCCTGCTTCTATATCTCTCAATACTCTGAGCCCAGAACACACCTCAGATCTAATGGAGCTTTTATCTCCACCGACCATCTCTCAGATCTGAGGTTTGGGCCCAAGCTATAGAGCCTATCTGGGAATGCTCTCCATCATTCTAGGATTAAATTTGTATAGAATATGTAGGACTTTGAGGATCACTTTCCACCAGTATGGACTTCAGTTTCTCCATTTGTAAAAAGGTGTTAAACTAGAGGCATATTGAAGTACCTTCTACTTCTCTGATTTTTGCATTTTCAACTCACTCATCCTTCAAAACTACCAGTGAAATCTCCTCAATTTTAGTGAAATCAGTAGCAATGAATTTGGTTATTCCAACATTCTGATGAGACCAAATCACTTCATTTAGAATACTGTTCAATTCAACAAATCCCCACAGAACCTTGCTGTGTACTCAGCTTTGTGCTGGGTACCTTCAAGAAGGATTGGTCTTGGCCCTGAATAACAAGAATTCTGATTAAGGAAGAGAGTGAAATATATCTCTTCTGGGAATTGATTTTATCAGTAATTCAAATTTATTTTTTTCCTAATACTTCCATGACTTAGGATAACCTTGAAATTGATGGTAGGAAGGAGGCTGGGAACCCCTAAACAGGGCAGTATAGAATGTTCCACAGGGACCCTCTCTTATTAGGTGCTTAGATTCCTTTATAGCAACAGTGAGGGTTCCACAGAGAAGAACTAGGATCAGTGGGCAGAAATTAAAAGGAGAAGGCTTTTCGTCCAATATGAATAAGAATTCAATAATTCAGGGATACTTCAAAAGATAGGAAATAGGATACCTCAATCAGAAGCTGGTTGGCTCCCTGTTGGAGGAGGTTATAGAAAAAATTCCTTTTCAGCTATGAGTTGGACTAGGTAATGACCTCTAAGGTACTTTCCAACTTGGAGATTCTAAGATTCTATTTCTATAAATGAGTGTGTATCACACATCTGGCCAACTGTGTGACCTAAGTTGCCTCCCAAATGTTCTCTGTACCACACAGATCCGCCAACTACTATGTAATTGTTTCTTAACTTGCCAATAAAGCTTGCTTCTACAAACTGACTGGCTAAATTCATAATGGTATTTATTTAAGGGATTGGATTTTCTTTTCAGTTTTGTTTAAATACCAATAATAACAACCATCTCATGTCCTTCTCAATGCTTTCAGTCAATTTTGTCTGAGGGTGGACCCATTCTTCCTATAGATATCCGCTCAGGAGCCTTCCTAAGTCATGTACAAATTTAGTTCCCCTTAGCACCCTTTAAACTCTCCTAGAACATATTGCCCTTCCAGAGCTTATAATCTCCCCAATTTATGCTACTCCTGGAAGCAGTCAAACCATCTCACCAGCTTAAGTAAACCACATGCTACTGGTTGAACTAAAATGACTTAAGAGATATCAAAGAGTTGGGGGATATTTGAAGAAGAGAAAGTTGAATGATGCAGGAGATGGTGGGAGTCACTGGGGTGAAGGAGACAAACTATATGCAGCTATATAATGTCAAACTATACTTCTGGAGAATTCTGAGCACCACATTAGAGGAGGAACATTATTATTAAGTGTTGATTTTCCAGAAAAAGGTGATCAAGATAGTGAAGGAATTCAAAACTGGCCATACGGGAATCAAAGAAATTAACTGGGAGATTTAGTATGGAGAAAGAAAGATTCATGGGGAAGGGAAAGCCAGTCTTCAGGTAGCTGTATGGAAAGATAATTAATTATATGGAAGAAATATTAGACTTATTCTATTCCATAATGTCCTGTCCATAAGCATTTGGCAAATGTTGCTGGCACAGTGGATAGAGCACTGGGCTTGGAATCAGGCAGATTCATCTTAAACACACTCAAGTAAACACTCTCGCTATGTGACCTGAGCAAATTACTTAACCCTGTTTGCTAGTTCCTCATCTGTAAAATGAGCTGGAGAAGGAAATGGCAAACCATTCCAGTACTTTTGCCAAGAAAACTCCAAAATAAGGTCACCAAGAGTCAGACATGACTGAAGTGACTAAACAACAATAACAAATGTTAGTGGAATTTTACCAAATTACAATCTATAGAGAGAAATTAAAAAGGCAATTTTCCACTCAATTTGAATACTACTACTAATAATAATAGTAATACCTAAAAATTATAAGGTATTTAAAAGTTTACAAAGCACATATCATATATTGATCTCATTTGAACCTCACGATTCAGTGAGATAGATATCATTATATTATTATCATTATACAGATGAAAAGACTGAGGCTGAGAGGGATTAAGTTAGAGGAATTTTCTGACAGAGCTGTCCAAAAGTAGAACAGCATGGCTTGTAAGGTATTGAATTCTCTACACTACAGATAGTATTCAGCAGGAGATAGATGATTATCTGTCAAAGACATACTGTAGATTAACTTCCTGCATGGGAGTAGGGATGGAGGGTGAAAGGGCAAAAAGTGAGTTAAATTGGATGGACTCTATAGCCCCAGAGATTCTATCTGTCACTAAAATCAGGATTTTTCAACATGGAAGGATAAAATAAAGTGCAAAAGAGCACTAGAAAGGGATTAGGGAGTTAGAGGGAAGTCTGAGACAAGCTCTCTCTCTATCCACTATCCCATACTGACTCCCTGATTTAATAGTGTCACTTCTACAATCATGGTTCTTGTTCATCAAACCCCCAGATACTAGAACTAGGGCCTCCCTTGAAGTTGGAAGGAGACAACTTCAAGTGAATCATGATCTGACCATGCTCCTTCACACAGAGAGAGTAAACACTGTGAGTTCCTTTCTGGTAAATATCAGAGGCTGGAGATATCAACAGGATCCAAAAACATCTTAGGATCATAGCTCTAGAACTGAAAGGAACCTCCAAGGCTTTCTGACCCAATTCCCTCACTTTGCATATCAGGAAACTGAGTCCCAGAGAGTTGAAGTAACAAGATCAAGACTACACAGGAATTCGGTCTCCAAAAGTGGGATTCTTTTGCTCTAGAACCAAAGTTCTTTCCACTTTATCATGAATGCATCCATAGTAGCTGGCTAATTGAGAAATTCTTTGGGGTATGTTTAAGATGAAGCCTTAACCTGTGAAGATAAATACCATGAAAACAATCATACTTTCCTACAACCTATTTTCACCAAAGTCCCTCAGCAGGGATAAAACCCAGGTTCAGAAATGCTGTCAGACCACCCTAGAAGGTCCCTGCTGATTGATTTCCATAGAGTATAATGTCAAGATGGAAATTCAACAAATTCAAATCCAATAAGTACTTATTAAGTACCTAATATGGTACTAGGCCATGGGGAAATAAAGATGGAATAAAAGATATTCCTTGTCTTTAAGGGACTTATAGTCTAAGAGAAAGTATAACAGTATTACAAATGATCCACCCTTCTACATCAGAAGATAGTTTTCTTTTTTAAAACAGTATTTCTTTATTTTTTAAATACATATTTCTTTATCAATCACATTGGGAGAGAAAAATCAGAACAAAGGGGAAAAACCACAGGAGAGGAAAAAAGCAGAAAAAAGAATTGAACATAGCATGTAGTTGATTTACATTCAATCTCCATAATTCTTTTTCTGGATTCAGATGGTGTTTTCTATCCAAAGTTTATTGGAGAATAGTCTTCCTTGAATTTATGGTCTAGGTCTGATTTGATAGGAAACTCCCTATACTAATGCTGATCAGCGATTATTATTCAATTTATAGTCTTAGGAAGTCACCTAAAATACCAAGAGATTAAATAATTTGCTCAGGGTCAGAGATGGGACTAGAACCAAGTCTTTGCAACTTTATCCACTACACTATACTGATTCTCCAATTTAATAGTGTCATCTTTAGGGACAGCTAGATGGTAAAATGGATAAAGCACCACTTTTGAAGTTAGAAGGCCCCAAGTTTAAATCCAGCCTCAGACACTAAACACTCACTAATTATGTGACTGTAGGCAAGTCATTTAACCCAAATGGTCTTGCAAAACAACAAACAAAATAGTGTCACATTTATAACGGGTTGTAAAAGTGAATGAAGGAAAGGATAGAACAATCCATTGGATTCTAGTTCCATCACTTTCATCAATCAGTGAATAGTATCCCATGTTTTTACAAAGATACATCAATATTCCCAGGGCAGCCTATGCTGGCCAACAAGCATTGCCATCTGTCATCCTGACCTTGCCCCTTCTGAGTCTAAGGAATAATACAGTATGGATCACTGAAAAGAGTGCTTGAATTAAGAGTCAAAGGGTTCAAATCCTAGTTCTGTGATCTTGCTCATGATAATTTCTTTGGGACTCAATTTCTTCATCTGTAAAATGAGGAAGCTCAATTAGTTGATCTCTGAGATCCTTTCTAATTTTAAATCTATGAAACTATGCTGACCATAAAGAAAGGGAGAAGTAATAAGAATTTATATCAAACTAGTTAAACCTGGGCATCCATGTACCCAACAGAACCAATTTAAAGTCTAAGAAATTCAGAAAATACCATAGGAAAACCTCCCAGATGAGTAGTCATTTGAATTCCATTTTATATTTTTCAATAAAAATCTATTTTCTCTCCTCTCTATTAGGGGAAAAAAAGAAAAAGAAAACCCTTATCACAAATTAGCCAATTCAGGTCAAAAAATACGTATAAGCTCCTATGTTTCAAGACCTGCCTTCAAGGAGTTTCCTGTCTATTGAGAACATAACAATCTCTAATATGCAATATTATATAAGTATATTATACAGAAAGATGCAAAACAAAGTGCTAACAATAAGGAGTCTTTTCATATCTAATAAAGTGAGTACCTTTTTGGCTGTTTTAGCATGAGTAAATCATACACCTTGTTCTTCTCTAGAACTTCTCTGGCAAAGAGGTGCTAGAAAATATTTAACAACCAACTCTCTGATAGGGAGAGGGAGGAGAAGATGCATGAACAGCATACTCTTAAAGTTAATCTGCATTAATAGCGTTGTCTCCATCGATTTTTATAAAGTTTAGACAATCAAGCCCCAATTTGGAGCATTTTCTAGTTTCCAAAGTGTAGATGCTACACTGAAAAGTTTAAAATTGGGTGGTGATACCCAGCATATCTGAGCCAGAAAAGGCAGATGAGTTTTGTGACTTGCCTGCAATTTGATCAGGGTCATGGGGCAGAGACAGGGCATTGAGGCAGCCTCTCCCCAGGACCCTCCCTGTCTCTGGCTAATCCCTATGGTATGCTAGGCATGCAGCAAGATAGAACCTGTCCAGCAACCCAGAGAGGAGACCAATATATGTTAGCTATGTTCTAGAATTGACAGGACAGTTTTTACCAATCCATCAAATGGGGCAGTACCTTCCTATCTCAAGCAGCAGGATTCCCCACTCTCCTGGAGTAATACAAAGTTCTAGATTGACAATCAGGGAGCCCAGCCAAGTTCTAGAACCATAGAACCCCAATGGGGAAACTGAGATCCAGTGAGGGAGAGATGTGTCTATGGTCAGATTGAAGGTTAGGGACAGATCTGGACTAGACCCCAGATCCCCTAATTCCCAAACCATGAATTGTTAATGATGTAACTACAACTTTAAAACTAGGTGTAATAGCCTATTAGAGGAGGTAAAGATCATTAAGTCATTACCAAGTCTTTCCTGCTTTCTATGATTTACTTAGCCCTGTGCTTAACCAAAAGGGGAGGCAAGAAATAAAAGCAAGATAAAAGAAAGAAAGAAAGATAAAAGGAAGAAAATTGCTCCTCTTTGGGGATAAGCAGCATGAATTTCATGTGACATCTTTTAAATATTTGAAGATTAGTTAGAGAATTAAGACAAAGTAGCAAGGACAGGACAAAGTGCTACAATGTATGTTTTGAGCTAAGTATTTATAGGAGATCATAACAGAACGATCAATACCAGGCAGGGAAAGCTGCCTGAAAAGATGAGCCTGAAAGGATGGGAGGGTTTAGATGGGATAAGGGATTGTTTCTTCTTCCAATCTGTATATCTCTAGTTTTCTGCTTTCTTGCTTGAATTTTTCTCCTAGGTTCAAGGTGTTGACGTCAAGACCCCCAAGCAAATGGCACATCTGATTGTGACTTCAAATCTGCACAGCTTGGAGAGCTCCCAGGACATCTTGCAGGTGCTAAGCAGAGATCTGTGCATGGATGTCTCTACCTTTATGATCCACTTTAATAAGTATGCCCAAGAGGTGAGTGTCAACAGGATTCTTGATCTTTGCTTCCAAGCTCATTTATGGGCAGAGGGTACATCTTCACCTTTTAAAACTCTGACAATCATCATGATGCTAATGGTTCTTAACTTCTGGTGAAAACTGGCTGTATATTCTGTTCTTCAATACCCCAGCACAGCTGCAGGAATATCAATACTAGCTATAATCTCAGCATTTAGGTTTCTCTGATTCCTAGCCCCCTCTTCATAATAAGGGCAGTTTTCTTCAGGTCATCAGAACTCATTTTATTAGAGAGTGGGCTTACATGGCCATCAATAGTTTACATATCAGACTGTGCAAATAACATAGTAGAAGTTCACGCTTTTTATAATATCTTATTATTTACCAATAAATAACTTTCCATTGCTGTGGTATAATATAAGATAATGGATTTGGAGCTAGTAGCTCTTTTACCTTCAGCTTGGGAAAATCTTGCTTCCTCTCTAGGCTTCAGTTTACTCATCTTTAAAAACAAAGAGATTAAACTAGATAATGTAGGTTCAAATCCACTGAAACTAACAACCCATGAGACATTGGGCAAGTCATTTTTCTTGGACGTTTCTTCATCTGTAAAATAAGGTATTTGGACTAGATTGCCTCTCAAGTCCTTTTCAGCTATAAATCTATATTCTTCTATGATTGGTAGGTAAGCCCAATCTTCTCAGACTCCCACAGTAGTCTAAGTTTACATGACACAACCCTGGGAGATATGTAGTGCAACCATTTTCCCTATTATATAGACAAGAAAACTGAATTCCAAGGTCACACCACTAGGATGTAGTAAAACTGAGACTCAAATCCAGACTCCAAAGGCCTTTTCTAAATATATTGAATAAATTCCAATTCCAGCTTTAGACACTTTATGTTAACAGCCCCTCTCACTGGTTTAAGATTTTCTTTTAGTATTTCCTTTCCTCTAGCCAAGACTATCTATCTTGCTCCTTTTAATCTACCTGTCATAAGGAGTTTTCCTAGCATCCCCTATCTACTGACATCCTTTCTCGGAAGAGAATTGTCAATGATAATAATGCTGTTGTTGACAACTATGAGTTCATTGGTGTGGTGAGTTCCCAGTGTGAGATTCCCTCCACTGATAGAGACTGATTCCTCTTAACCTAGGATGCATGAAGTTGGGTAGAAGAAAAACATTTATTTTTGCCAACCTCTAACTGAGATTTAGCATTTCCTTCAATTATTTAAAAACATTATTCTGATAAGGATTCTTATTCTTATTATTAATTCTATTAAGTTTTATCACTCTTAAAAAGGAGTCCATGACACAAAAAGGACTAACCTTAACTTAGAGTCATATTGACTTAGAGCAGTGACAGGGTAAGGACTGTCTCTCATGATAACAATTCACATTTATATAGTGTTTAAAGGTTTGCAAAGTGTTTTCCTCAGAATAGCCCTATAAAGTATGTAGAACAACTAATATTCCTATTTTACAGACAAGAAAACTGAGGTCAGAGAGCTTAAATGATTTGCTCATATAAAAATAGTATTTTAAGTGGAACTAAACCTAGGGTTCTTGATTCTGCATCATTTACTCTATCCATCTTACTATTGCCTTTCAGAGCTGAATATTAGTTTGTTTACAAAGTTCTTTATAAAGATTATCTCACTTGATCCTCATAGCAATCTAAGGTTTAGGTAATATAATCTCATTATCCCCATTTTCTTGTCATTCAGTTATTTTCATCATGTCTTAACACTTCATGATCCCATTTAGGGTTTTCTTGACAGAGATAACTGTAGTAGTTTGTAATTTCCTTCTCCAGCTCATTTTACAGATGAGGAAACTGAGGTAAAGTTAAGTAACTTGCCCAGAGTCACCTAGCTAGCATATAGCTGAGATCAGATTTGAATTCAGTAAAATGATTCTTCCTGATTCCAGCCTGGCACTCTATCCACTATTCTTATCCCCATTTTACAGATGCAGAAATGGAAGCTCATAGTCTCAACTCTCATTGACCAGTGTTATATATTTAGTGAATGGCAGAATCAAGATCTGAAAGCTGATTTTAAGATACCAAGAACAAGACTCATTCCACATGATCCCACTGCCTCCATCTTCTATAACATATTCAAATAATTGTAGTAGATTTTAGTTCACTCAAAGAACAGGACAAATGGAATACAGAAGGCAAAATCATCCTAATGGCTTGGGTGATAGAACCTTAGGATTGAACTCATTGAAGTTTTCCATTTTAACATTAAATCTTGTTTCTCAGAAAGGGATTATGGCAACTAGGCCCCAAGGGTCAAACAGAAATTTGGCATAGGATTATATACATTTGGTTAAAACTGTAATTAGGAAAAGTGATCGGGACTTTGCTCTAGGCCACTAAATTTTAAAGGGGTCTTCAAACTTTAAGTTTTTCAATAATTTAGGAAATGAATATTTAGGAAATAAATTAGGAAATGAAAATCATGGGTATCTTAATAAGAATAATTAATTTAAAATAGAAAGCTACCAGATGATTGCTTCTTACAATCAAAATGATCTTCTTTTCAGTCTTCCTCAACATAAATCCTGGCCCCAGGAGTGACTTCTCTAGCTGTGATCTATTATATAGCACCAGACAGCTAGTGGTTCAGTGGATAGACACTAGGTTTGGAATCAGGAAGATTCATTTTCATGAATTCAAATCTGGCCTCAAACACTTACTAGCTATGTGATCCTGGACAAGTCATTTAACCTATTTCCCCTCAGTTTCTTCATCTGCAAAAATGAGCTAGAGAAGAAAATGGCAAACCACGCTAATATCTTTGCCAAGAAAATCCCAAATAGGTCATAAGGAGTCATCAGACACAACTGAAAATGACTGAACAACAGTAATTATGTAGTATATAGTAATTGCTGCAGGAGATGCAAAGTCTAAAAATAGTATAGTAGAGTACTAGACCTGGAATAAAGAAGACTTCAAATCCAGTTTCAGACACTTACTCAGACCTTGGACAAGACATTTAACTTCTGTCTCAGTTTCCTCATCTGTAAAATGAGGATACTAATAGTGCCTAACTTCCAGGAAGGAGGGAGGAAAGGAGGGGGGAAAGAAAGGGGGAGAAAAAGAAGGAGGAAAGAAGGGAAGGAAGGAAGGAAGGGAAGAAGGAAGAAAGGAAGGGAAGAAGAAAGAGAGGAGGGAGGGAGGGAGGAAGGAAGGAATAATGGAGGGAGGAAGAGAGGAAGGGAGGGAGGAAGGAAGAAAGAAAGGAAAGAAGAAAGGAAGGGAGGAAGGAAGGAAGGAAGGTATAACGGAGGGAGGAAAGGAAAGGAGGGAAGGAGGAGGGAAGGAAGGGAAGAAAAGAAGAAAGAGAGGAAGGAGGCAGGGAGGAAGGAAGGAAGGAATAATGGAGGGAGGAAGAGAGGAAGGGAGGGAGGGAGGAAAGGAAGAGAGGAAGGGAGGGAAGAAAGAAGGAAAGAAGAACCTAGCCTACATAGTTCAGAGAGTTTAGGGCAGCAGATCTCCAAGTATTGTATTGTATTGAGGAACTATATTCGATCTGTTGCATGGAAGCAGCCTTGTTGTCCACCGTGACTATGCTTCTGACCAAAAAGAGGTTAGAGACACTACAGAAACTCCCCTGACAGTGCCCATTATGTGGTGGGTCAGTATAGCACCACCCAGATCCACCCCCTGAGCCTCTCTCTCTCCCACTCCAACTTCCATCTTGTTCTACAGGCTCACCTGAGTGCCCTGCCCAATGCTACAGTCGGGGCCGCCATCCTGAGGGCTGTTCTAGACAGACTGGGCCCTAACTCCCACCTCTTCCCTGCCTCCCTGTGGGCAGAGTGGTTCCAGCATCAGCTCCCCCTGCTCCTCCCGTATGTGACAACAACTGCCCTTGACAGACTCAGCACGAATATCTCCTGTGACTCCTACCAAGCTGTGTGAGTACCAAGACACTCCTCTGCTACCCAGCAGAGTCTCAGGTTCCCAGAGGGGCTCAGGGGCATGCAGGCATTTTCCAGGATGTCTAAAGGCATCTGCTCATGACAATCACACATTGGTCCTATGGTTCTATTGTGCTTCAGAATTTATAAAATGCTTTTCTCTCTGCAATTTCATAAAGGAAGAGTAGCAGAAGTACCAGGAGTCTCATTTTATAGATAAAAAAAGCCAAGGCTTAGAGAAGTCATTTGACTTGAATTAAGAGCAGAGGTTATCTAATTTTCTGTTTTTGAATACCCAATGCCTGCCACAGTATTGGCACATAGTAGGTACTTCATAAATGCTTGTTGCCCATGGGCACATGGCTAATAAGTCCAATATTTGCATACAATTGCTCAAAATGCCCACGAACTGATAAGAGCTTTCTTTAATTTCAAAAAGAAAAAATTGGGGGAAGGGGACTAGACTGAAACTGGCATGATTTTCTTTATTCAAATGTATCAAACTGCACACAGTAGACTTAAGAGAATCATCTTTTAGTCCAATCTTCCATGCCTTTCTTGTCCCTGGATGCTGCTCCTGGCCTTCTCAAATAGGCATTCCCCTACACTTCCCTTTGAAACACTGACCTTTTGTCCCTAGATGCTGACTACTGGTCTATCCAAATGGACATTTCCTCCTCACCTTTCCTTGAGAAAGCTGCCTGTCCTGAGTATATTATAGCTCTTAGAATTCCATGGGAATTGAGAGTCAGGTCCAAAGTTAAGCAGCTTCCCAGAATCTCAGGATACAAAGACTTATAGCAAGTCCTCTTTAACTGCCTGAGAAGCAACACAGTATATCAGAAAGAGATCCGGAGTAGGAGACAACCTGGTCAGCTGCTGCAGCAAATGAAATGTGAAATGGCAAACCTCAGATTTGTCGATAAAATAATAGCATCAAGATTACTAGGTGATCCTTCTAGTTCTATCCCAGCCTAATATTGTAATTTCTAGGCTTTTCCCACCAATTCTCTATTTTTCTATGATTTTATAATTTTGCCCAATACAGGAAACCAAACATATGATTTTTAGGGGATAAGGAAATTCCTTCTACTAATGCAGATCAGAGTTTTATAAAGTTTTCTGGATCTGAGAAGGGAAGTGATTGTTCCTATCTTTTAAGTCCTGTTCTCTTTCCACTGTGCTATGATGCTTTTTGACAAAGTTTAGTGATATGATGACATTTTCCTGAGCTAGCAGGATATTCAGTGATTAGTTTCACCATGACCATGAAAAGACAGAGGGAGAACCTGACACTGAAATTTGGAGAACCCATTCAGCTTCCCACACTTAAAAGTTTCCATTATGTAAAGTTCTGGGCAAGGACACCACTCTTTTGTGTTCATTTTTTTTTTTTCAGAGTGAAGGGATTCAATGCAGTTTATGAAACTCTCTCAACCACAGCAAGAAGTGACATCTACAACGAATATATGAGGAAATACTTATTACAACAAACTGGTTCAACAGGTGTGTCATTTGTCCCATTCCTGGGAGTTCTGGACTGTTTTCTAAGGTTGGTAGCATTGGGGAGGAGGAAACGGGGTAAATGCATGAAGGCCAGGACCTTCTTACTATCCAATTCCTCTTGAGTAAGTAGTAGTATAATTATCACAATTATCATCTCATTCCTCTCATCCCTAGAATTCAGAAAGAAACTTCAGATAAATTGCTAATCTACTATTATTCTTAATATCCTGTAAGCAGAGTGATAACTTTTTTTGTAACAAAAATAATAAAAATATGGGGGTGTCAGCTCATCTTCTATAAGCTTACTAAAAAGCTTCTCTGAGACAACTTGAAGAGCAGAGAGGATAAAAGAGATTATACAAAGAGCAGCCTTAATCTCTTAAAGCTGTTAAAGAATAAAACCTCACTAACAGTTTTAGGGCATCCTGTAGATACTTGCTCCTTTTTTCACATATTTTTAATTTCTCTTATTAGTTCTCTAAATTTTAAAAAACTTTTATTCCATAATTGAGAGATGTATATTGTTAAAAGTAATTATACTTCAATACTTTTAAAAGTTCATTAATTCATTAGTGTAGATATTCTTTCTGTCAATCATCGATGACGTTATATTACTCCTATCTAGACATTAATTCTTGAATTGCAAATGACCAAAAAAATAAAAATAATCAATATCCTGGCAACCATCTTTCTGAGGATAAGCATCATTGACCTTGCTTAGCCAGGATGTTCCTTCTAGTGCAGAGTCTCTAGTTAAGACTTCAGGAATGTAGTTCTGTCTGGAATTTATATTTCATGAGCATTGCCTTTGAGGATTCTGGATCTCTTTGATACCACAATGAGATACCAAAGAAGAAATTCAGTGGAGAAATAATAATACCTATCACATCTGATGCTTATACAACACTATACTATTTAGATTTGGGAAGGATTTGGAAAATATCTCATTTAAAACAAATAACAGAGTATTTTATATGTAGTAGGTACTTAATGGATGAATGTTAAATGAACAGTACCATTAGGTATTAATCGTTTGTTATCCCTATTTGACAGATGAAACATGTAGAACTTAACACTTGAGACACTTAAGACAAATCAATTTACCTCTCTGAAGGTTTTAGAGGTTTGCTAGCATAGGATATGTCAATGGGGAGTCAGGCAAAGTAATTTGCCTGAGTTCACACAATTAGTAGCAAAGCTAGGACTAGAACTCTGGTCAGTCAGCAAATCTTTAATAAGTACTTTACTATGTCCCAGGCACTGTGCTAATCCCCTTAGGTATATAAAGAAAGGCAAAAGACAGTTCCTGTTCACAAGGAATCTCTCAAAGTCTAATATGGAAGACAACATGCAAATATCTACGTACAAACAAAATATAAACAGCATAAAATAAATTGGATATAGTCAATAGAGTGAAGACACTAGAATTAAGAGGGATCCATAAAGATTTCCTGGAGAAGGTAGGATTTTTGCTGCAACTTGAAGCAGGACATGGAGGACAGGAGATGGGAATGAGGATGGAGAGCATTTGAGACATGAAAGCAGCTGGTGAAAATGCCAAAAGTCAAGAGCTAGAATGTTTCACATAAGGAACACTGAAATGGAGAAGACATGAAGGGGAATAAGTTATAAGAATACTGGAAAGATAAAGGGAGTCAGATTATGAAGGGTTTTTAAGTTGAAATAGGATTTTATATTTGCTGTGAGAAAATATGAGGGAGCCACTGGCATTTGTTAAATAGGAGGATGAATGATCACATTTAGGAAGATCATTTCTGAGAGCCAAATGGATTGGGCTGGAGTAGGGAGGTATTTAAATAGGAAAAAAAAAATCAACAGTTAAAGGGGTAAGGTGATGAAGACTTGGAATACCCCCAAATACATTGGTTGCTGTCCTTTGTACTTGTTCCACACAATTTTGTCTTTCCTGAAATATGATACCCAGAACTGAATACAGTATTCCACACAATATTCCTTCACGCAGAGATAACATACAGAGAAACTATTGCTTCCCTGACTCTGGACACTATGCAGGCTAAGATCACATTTAACTTTTGGTTGTTAATTTTTTTTCTAACTTGATTCACTGTTATCCTAGAAATCCCTTAAAACCTTCAGATTTATATTACATAGACTCTTATCTAGTCATGCCTGACCTGTCCTGTATTTTCATGGTTATACTTGATTTAAAAATAAGTATAGGATTCTGCATTTATCCCATTAAATTCCATCTTACTAGATTCAGTTCACTCAACCAACCAATAAATAAGAATTTATTAAATGTCTAGTATATTATATGCCAACCATTGGGAATGCAAAGATAAAAATGAAATAATTCCTGCCCTCAAAGAAGTTACCTCTATCAGGGAAGACAGCATGTGTGTGTGTATGTATTTAGAATAAATATAAAATAAATTCCAGATTGTTTCAGAAGAGATGACACTAATTTGTGAGAGGATAAAGAAAGGCTTCATGTAGAAGATGGAGCTTGTGACTAGAGTGCTAACAGAAATAAGGAATTCTACTGTGTGCAGGTGGGAGAAATTCTTTCCAAATATGGGAACCATCCATCGCAAATGTCTTGAATGAGAGATTCTAGCATACTGAGATATTTTCAGATCTTGAGTCTGTTTTTTCTTGCTTGTGGTCATTTGATCAGACCAATCCAAACTACACACCCCACCTCCACCCTCTCAGGCTCTAGCCCATACTTCACTGGGCACCTTAGTAGGGCAGAACAAGAAGGGGATATAGCTTACAGAGGAGAAGTGCCATCTCAGAAGTGGGAGATAGGAAATAAAGTTAGCCAAATATAAACTTGGGTTTTTGCAGCTTTCCATCACTGGTACAGAACTGTATCACTCACAGCATCATAGAAGTTCTGTCAAACAGATGGTTATAATAAGGCTCCTGTGTACTATGAAATGCACTTTTAGCTGAATGCTACAGGAAACAGTAAGAGGGGTTGGCCTAAGTTCTGACTTCAGGGGAGCAGAAGGGCATGAGGCTTGTCCTTAGATTGCTCACAATCTGAGGGAGACCCACACACACACACACACAGATGTGTACACCGTGCACAAATTTGCATATATACACATATAGGAAAAGTCAGGTGAAAACAAAGAAAAATCTGAGATAGAATCAATGAAAAATAATTTATTGAACTCCAAATGCCCAAGTTTTATGCCAAACAAAAGAAATCCAAATAGAAGAGCAATTCTCTGCCTTCAGAAAAATCAATAGGAGACAACACATACAGAGGAGTGGTGAGTGGTATGAACATATACAGGAAAGGACTTTGTGGTCTGGGAAGAAAACATGAATGACAAATGAAACAATAAGGCCATTGATTGACATTCTTTCAAGCAATGTGAAAATATATCAGGAAGTAGAAAGAGTATATAGACAGTTTTCAGAGAAGGTTTCACAAAAGAGAAGCTATTTCAAATGACCTTTGAATGTATTCTCCTTAGCCACATGTGAGGATAACAGTCTTTGATTCTGAAATTCTGTACAGGAGGTTCAGCGTGCCCAGGGAACACAACTAGATCAGCAGACTGGCTGGCCAAGAATTTGGGCAAGTTTTCAACTGATGCTCCCCTCAGTGATCTGGATACATTCTACCCTAATATTACTTCAGTAAGTGTCGAAAAGTCCGTCTGCTCAGTGCCCCAGCTAGCTGTACCAATGACAAAGCATGTATCAACCTTGGGGAGGGTATCCAGAGGGGCACATTCCCCTGCCCAGTGAATATTCCAATATCTTTTTGAGCCCTAATGTTTGGGACTAACCCTAGCTCCCCTTGAGCTTCTAGCAAAGTTTTAATTTGCAGAAAGTTCCCTACTGCTATTGGAAATAGGATAGGACTGAAATTTAGCCAATCAATAAATTAAGCAATAGGTGCCTACTATGTTCCAGAACTATGCTAGGCATTGCAATACAAAGACACAAATGAAACAGTCTGTGTCCTTTAGGGATTTAGGCTAGCCATGCTCAGTCTCCACCTTGATGGGGGAAGGAAGGGCTAGATGTAAGCACCAGTTCTCAGAATTAATACATCTCTGATGGAACTATGGAGGCAAAGGCAAAAGGCTGTAAATGCCTATATATATATATATATATATATATATATATATATATATATCCCCAGTATATGAGGGAAATGAGGGTCCCACCATGGAATTCTCCATATATGCTAGCCTTTCAAGAAAAATTTCTATTGTTCAGACCTGGATAGAAAATAGTACTGAGGAAAGAACTTCATGAAACAGAGAGATGGAACCTTCCAAGAACATTCATTTCCTTCTGCCTCTGATTTCCTTAGGACATTGAAATTTTCACAGAATTCCTTTCAAAGGAAACCTTTCAGACATTAGGGACCTTGGCTGTTGAGTTAACACCATCCGTGATCCTGAGTAAGGCAGATGGACAGATGCTGAACAAGACACTCCCAGTTCTATCCACCATTAGGGACTGGACCACTGCCCAGGCTTCTGTCATTATGAAGAAACTCCTTCAAAATGGACTTCAGGTAAAAAAATTTTGTTAAATGATATCATCTTAAGAAATGTTTTGAAAACATACAGTCCATATACCTGATGACTTAAATCCACAGGATAATAGAGTTGGAAGACATCTTAAGAGATCATATAATTGAAACCCTTCCTCCCATTTTATAGAGGAGGAAATTGAGGCTTTTCCAAAGTAACATACTGAGTTAGTGATTAGCCCAATTAGTGACTCCCCAGTTATGGGCTGTTCATCATTGAACTACTAGTTTACCATTGACCCTTGACCACTCAGACTTGCTGCCTCCATGGAGTTGAGCCTTCATAACACAGATCCCAGCCTTTTAAGTAAAGTGACTCCTTTTCTGTCTAAGGATTGAAGATTCCAAGGGGAGGAGCCAGACAAAGCCACATTGCCACCTCAATTTCTATCCTACTCCTTGCTTGTACTTGTATGTCAGGTATCACCTGATAATTTCAAACTGAAGAATCAAAGATAACTGAATTTGTGAACCTGGCTATCTGGGTGAATTATGGAGAGTTCATAGAAATTTGGGAGATGGGCATGTTCAAGGGAGATTTGATTGAGGAATAAACTACAGCAGTTGCATATAATGCAAAAACAGTAATCTGAGCTTCATTTAATTCAGCCTAGTGTTGGGTTAGACACCTGGTTTGTCCTCTGAATGAACTTTCTTGGAATTCCCAATGTAGCATGTGTACAGAGGTCCATATATGCCAGAAACTGCTTATATTGGACTAGCTATAAATTCTTTTTTTAAATTCATGAATCTCAGATTAACAACCCCTGTCCTTAAGGATATTGATACATAAAGTATTAAATGTATTAACTCATAAATGTGGCATCTATATACTTCTGACTTTCTATCTACAGCTCACACAAGCTAGAGATGTACTAGACCTGGGAACATTAATATCTGGGCTCCCCTCTAGTGAAGTAAACCAGCTAAATGATGATGCCATCCTTCAGCTTGTGGCAGATGAGAATTTCATCAACATTCTCCAGAGAGCCCCAGAGACCTTACAATATGCATTTGTACACAGGGTGAGTATGGGCTCCTTTAATCACAATTCAACACATGCCTTCCAGATTCTGCCTGAACACAAGTTGATGTTTATATCTATTCTTTCCCTGATACCACCAATTCTATCCCCAAGCATGGAGACCTGAATATAAAAGGCTTCTTGGCATCCCAAACAATAGGTGTGATCTTTGGCTTTATTAATAAATGCCTGATGTCCATCCTGAGGGAAGTGATGCTTCTGCTGTGCCCTGGCCAGAAACACTCTGCAGCTCTGCGTTCTATATTATGGAGGGGACATTGATCCACACAAGGGTCTATTAAAGGAACCCAGAAGATTTAAACTAAAAAAGAGAAGATTTAGAGGAAGGAATGGTTTCTATCTTTTAATGTCTGAAGGGATGTTATAGGGAAGAGAGGTTAGATTTGTTCTGTGTGCCTCCATATAGCACCAGAATCAATGTGCAGGTATCAGAAGGCAAATCTTGGTTTCTCTCTCCCAAAATTCTATCACAATGCTTGGCAGAACACTAGTAGAAGATACTGACTGACTAGAATCTCAACATTTCTCCTTCCTTTTGTAGGGGACAAAAAGCGGAAGAAGGTAAGCTATGCAGCCAGTGGGTCAGATTCAGTTGCAGAAATTCATACTAAGCAAAATCTCAGCTTCTTAATGTGATTGCAATGTTGCCTGTGTTATAGGACATAGTAAGCTCCTTGAAGACAGGAATAGTTTCTCTTTTGGCATCCCCATTGCCAAACATAGCACCAGCACATGGTAGGCACTTAATAGATACTTTTTTATTTATTCATTGTTTTGTGGCCCCAGTGAATTACTGATAGGGATGTGCAAAAGCTGCAGAAGCCAACTGTTCTTCCACGGAAATAACTGGATTTTCCTGAGAGGTTGTGGGGCTTTATATTTCAGATCTTACAAAGGAATGAAGGAAAGGTTTTTCCCAGAGTTCCAGCTGCTCTGGCCTCCCAAATCCCCTTGTCTCAACTGCTTTCTTCCCAGATGGACATTAATGAAATCAACAAAATGCTGTGGACACCTGCCCAGGTATTTTCCATCAATGTGATTGTCCTATAAGAGGTAATATAGCTTGGAGATAAGAGAGAAGCAAGCATTGATTTTAAGTACAAAAATCAATTTTGTTAGAATTCCATTTCTGCCATTTCTGCTATTAACCAATTACAGGACCCTGGGTAAATCACTCTATTTCAATTCCTCTTTTATAAAATGGACATAATGAGCATACTGTTGTAAATCTTTAAGCATTATACAAGTACAAGTTATTATCATTATAATTATTGTTATGAGATTACATATTTAAAATGATGTTGTAACTGTGATGTGCTATAGAAACATTAACTATGATACAGTTTGGCCACTTCTCCATTTTTATGGAGATGGTTGTAATGAAGAAGGAGACCAGAAAGATTTCCTAAAGAAATAAGAAGAATAGCTGATTTTATTTTTTTAAAAACATTTTAAGGTTTACAAAGGATTTTACATATGTTTTCTCACTGGATTCTCAAATGCTCAAACTTTTCCAGTGAGCAAGTACACCATAACTAACAATTCAGAGCTTCCTTCCAGGATCATTACATGTGCCACCTTGTACTATAACCACTTCCTGTTTTCCCTTGTTTCTAGTGCTTTGTGTTAACTCTCTTCTCAAATAACTGTATATATAGGTGCATATACAAAAATGTGTATATACATAAATATATATTACATGTATGTATATATATAAGTTTTAGTTAACACCATGATGTCTTTTCTCATGGGCTACAGGATCCAGTTCACACTAACACACAATTTGTCCTCTGTCTTTCCCACAGGCCCAAGTGTTATTCCAAACTGTGCTCAAATCTCCTCTAAAATATTCACAGTAAGTTGACTGATTCCCAGATCTCATATAAGGGGCCTATATCTGAATCTTTATTTACTTATATAGTTACCTATGGTGACTGGCACTGAATCCCATCCTTGCATTGGTAAAGGATAGTTTGAAATGCTCAGAAGATCCAACTCAAAGATCATCTCCTCCACTATGTCTTCCCCAATTATCATCAGCCAGAAATAGTCTCTTTCATATGTATTTCATAGCATTTTGTCCTTCTCTTCTTCATTTAAAAAATAATTTGCATTACATTTATATATCTTATTTCCCTATGAGACTACAAGCCCCAGAATTCAAATCCAGCCTCAATAACTTAATATTGGATAAATTGGATAAATTACTTGATTATTACTGGTTAAGTTGGATAAATTACTTGATCTCTTGTCTGCCTCAGTTTCCTCAAATGTAAAATGAAAATAATAATAGCCATTGTTTCCCAGGATTGCTGTGAAAATCAAACAAGATAATATTTATAAAATGTTTGGCATGTGATAGGTGTTTAATAAAATTCTTTCCTTTCTTGAACAAATTCTTGTTTAATTTTGTATCTCTCCATGACTAACTCAAAGATCTGCACAAAATAGATACTTAACAAATACATGTTGAGTGGATGAATATCCATCTGGGACTCCAGGCCCAGCTACAAAGCAGTGTGTCCCAGCTTTGCTCAAACTCATCTCTCACTTGTGGTTATCCTTGGTCCTGAAGGTTAGAAGTTTGGAGATTCCAAGAAGGCTGTGAGTTAAAGTTTTTGAAGAGGAAGAAGGAACCCTTTATGATCGCTGATAACAGGATCAGAGGGCTCTTATCTTGAGTCACTATAAAAAGCCTTTGAAACTAAGACCAAAGAGAAGAGAAAAATAATGATAATGATAATAATAGCTCACATTTCTCATAGCTTACAAAACGCTTTCCATTCCAATCTCCTTTGAAAGACACACGACAAAGACTATTATCCTCTGCCCATTTTACAGATGAGGCTCAGAAAGAGAAAATAATTGACTAGAGGCACACAAATTGACTAGTAAATATTAAAGCTAAAACTGAAACCAAGATCCCCTAAATCCAAGGCCAGGGCTCTTTGCTCTACTGTCACACTGCCTTCCATTAGAATTTTCCTAAGTATTACCTTCTCATTCAAAGGATAATCCACAATTTACTGATACATGACCCCCAAGTATAAGGGCAGAAAATTCTGGATCCTGTGCAAATGATATGATTTTTGTTTGGGGTCTAGGCTGTCCTCAAGTCTGCTACAGGGCTTCAGCTGTGGAGCAGCCAACTTCTTGAACCAGAGTCAATTTGCTGAGCTTATCAGAGTCTTGGCCAGTAAACATATCAGAATAGACAAAAGCCAGGTAAGTAAGTGTGTCTCCTTTTTCTCCTCCCATCCCCAGTACATACACACACACACACACACACACACACACACACACACACACACACACACTTTACCTAATTTTAGTATTTACTCCTTTGGAACCTAGCTCAGGAGATAGCCAGTGTGATGAAACCTTGGATGGATTCAGATGGCTATAGTTTATAGATACTAGTTTCCAACTGCTCTAACCCCAGCTTTTTGCAAACATTCTGCAAGTACATTTAGTCATTCTATACAGACCAGTCCAGCTTAAAATCAGAGTTCAGGTTAGACTGACAAGCTGGAAGGAATGGGCTTTGTTTTCCATACATTGGGTGAAGGAGGAAGAAACAAAAACCCTCTATGGTCCTTTGTAATATCTCACAATTTTATGATTCTGTGATTCTCATATTAATCACTGCAGATATTATATATATCCTCTTGACATTTTTCATATGACCAAAAAAGAAAACTATTGCAAAGAGGTTTGATTTGGAAAATAACTCAAACTTTGCTTTCAGCTATAGGGGAAAAAACCTTCCATAAAAAGGCAAAAAATAAAACAAATATATTGTAACTATAATGACCAAGCTTAAGAGGAAATAAGAAAATGTACCTCCCTCCCTTCTTTGTGGAGGTAAAGGAGTATGCATGTAGAACACTGAATGTACTCTGAGCCTGAACTGTTGTTAGTTTTTCTGAACTGTTTTTTTTTTTCCTTTAGTTCTTTGTTATAAGGGATGGCTCTCTGGATATGGAAGGAAGGAATACATTGGGAAATGAAAGACACATACACACACACAAGATGTTAATATAATTTTTAAAAGAAAAGCCTTCCATTTGACTAGAATTATTTGAAGGCAACATCAGATTTTCCAATTTTCTTTATAGCTCAGCTGCACAGCCAAGAAACTAACAGAGCTCATCACACCATCAGATTTTGAGGAATATCCTGCTGATATCCTGATTTATTTGGGGTGAGAGTCTCTCCTACAAATTTTGTTCTTCTGTCCATGCTATTACCCTACTGGAGAAGACAGAGCAGTTGAACCATTGGGTTGCCTAAAAAGTCATTTGGAATGAGACAAATTCGCGCCCTACCCCAAAATACCTTATAATTCTCTCCCAGCCCAGGCCAGTATGAAATACAATTGTCATCCATAATTCCATCACCAAGATCTCTTTTCCCAGGGTCCTCTGGAAAATAGATTATTCTGCCCAGGTCCTTCAGCCACAGTTAGGCTTCTTCTGTCCTGTTATTATCACTTATCTATCACTCCCTTCCATTCATCCACTTCTCAGCTGGTTCTTTTTACTGTTCCCATTCTGTCCCACTTGAAAGAAATTTGCCACAGATATAAGAATTCCTAGCTTATTGACCTGGGGACTGACAAGTAGTAGCCCTGAGGAATAATACATTGATTGTAGTTACTTGCAGAACATTAGATGAAATCAGAAAGAATCAGGACATCTAGCCTGATGTTTTTAGGCTTTCTCTTAATACTGCAGTTTCAAATTATTTGATATGAAAGAAAATACCAAAGGGAGGAAAGATTTCTACATGGTAGAGAAATGTGGCTATGGAGTTATTACTCCTAACTGGCTTTCCCTGGTGTCTGTCTCCTGATGTATCCTGTATTCTCCTGGAGAAGTCTTATGTCCCAGATTATGAACTATAAGCAGCCAGAAATCTTGGGCAGAAACCACCAAAAGATGATTCTGTGTCATTAGATTAATTATACCTCTGATCTCTACAATACCTTCTAAGCTCTTTTCCATTGTCTTGGGCCTCCCTATATTAGATGTCTTTAGATGCTGGCATTTCTAGGTTATGGAACTCTAATACATGAGAATATTTGGTCCCATAGACTATCCATCTTGAGATATAGATTTCAACTTATTTAAAATCCTCATTATTTACTATCATTTTCAGGATGGAAAAAGAACTTGACCCAGACAACTGTGAAAAATATTTTAGGCAAATTGGACGTATTCATTTTGACATCTTAAAAGAAAAGGCTTCTAAGTGGAAAACTCTCATGGACCAGGCTGAGCATTGCCTAGTAAGTGACTTTTTGTCTCTACTTAGAAATTTATAGAATCTGAAGTCCTGAAAAGAAAAGCTTTGAGAAAAGTGACCTACAACCTCCCAACTGCATTTTTATACATTATGTTTTTCTGCTTATCTCCTTTCCCTATTCTCTTTCAGGGAATTTCAAGTGACTCTCTTTCCAAGAAAAATCTACAAATTTTGGGTAATTTATCCTGCGCTTTGAATGAGTCACAAATTATACAATCTGACCCTTATGTACTCCAAGTGCTACAGCCTTGTTCATCATTCACTGCATCTCAAGTCACAGCCATTCAGCATAAGTTGGAAAACATCTTTGGGTATGTATATACTAGAATCTGATTCTATGTCCACATCAGTAACAGCAAATGACCAATTTGCTGGCCAATAGTATAGATATACTCTTGAGCAATCCAAAGCACCAAATTTGACCCTTAGAAAACACTAGACTTAGTCCTTCTTCAAGGTTCTGCTCACCATTCCAATCCATTCACAAAGGTGTGCGTTTAAGAAATTAGATGAATCCCACATCCACAGCCTATATGCATGGCACCTCAGAATATAGGACACGGAATATCAGAAGGATGTTAGCATATAAGTAATCTTAGAAATCATTGGCTATCCAGGCTTTCCCTGTCCAGTCCATTTCTCATGCACAGTTGCCAAAATGATATGTCTAAAACTCAAGTCTGATTATATCACATCTCCATTCAAAAGCCTATGAGGGGGGCAGCTAGGTGGCACAGTGGTTCGATCACTTGCCCTGAAGTCAGGAGGACCTGAGTTAAAATCTGGACTCAGACACTTAACACTTTCTAGCTGTGTGATCTTGGGCAAGTCACATAACTCCAACTGCCTCAGCAAGAAAAAAAGAAAGAAAGAAGGAAGGAAAAAAGAAAGAAAGAAAAGAAGGAAGGAAGGAAGGAAGGAAGAAAAGAAGGAAGGAAGGAAGGAAGAAAAGAAGGAAGGAAGGAAGGAAGGAAGGAAGGAAGGAAGGAAGGAAGGAAGGAAGGAAGGAAGGAAGGAAGGAAGGAAGGAAGGAAGAAAAAAAACAAAGAAACAAAGAAACAAAGAGGAAGAAAGCCTATGAGGAACATACCCTCAATTTTTCCAAGAAAAGAAAGAAAGAAAGAAAGCCTATGAGGAACATATCTTCAAATGTTTCAATATGTGGATTCTTTACCAGGATACATTCTAAACTGAAGGAGAGATTTTGAGACTAAAGTACTCAAGAAAATATTGGCTTTGGGAGGTAACATCCATAAGTAGCTTCACAGTTGAATGTTTTAATTGAACACTGCTGAACATCTTGGGAACTTGGGGACCCAAAAAGAAATGCTCACTGTGTTCAGATCCACTTTTCCTAGTACATGAATACAATTCCACCAGAAATATGCTGTAGATCCTATCCAACTTGGTCTGGTTTGCTTTCCATCCATCAGCTAACTTATAAGTCTATTGAATTCCATCAGAGTAATTTCCTTATTGAAGGTCTTGACCACATGCTGTAGCATCATAACTCTGTGCCTCAGTTTCCTAATCAGTAAAATCAATCAATAAACATTTTAAAAAGAAAGAAAGAAAACATTGGCTAAAAACCTCACCACCATTATGCAGACAAGAAAATTAAGAATCTAAGAAAGGGAAATTAATATCTTGAAGTCACACAAGGAGCTAATAGAACATCCAAGAGCAAGAGAACTCTTTAAGTTAGTTTCTGTGAACTATATCTCTTTTCCCCATAGGTCTCCATCAACATGGACAGCCAGCACCCTGCAGAAGATGGGTAATCTTGCCAGCATTTTAGAAAGCAAAATTCTCCAGAGAATCCCTGAGGTACCTTGCAATGGTCTTCAGAGCATGGTTCTATTATAGGCTTTGAATCAAGGAAAGCTGAAGGAGAGGTCTCAGGATATGGGATTTCTGACCAATGGAAGCCTCCAGGAATACTCCTTACTCCCAAATCTGCCCCTCAATCAATCCTTTAATTTTTTTCATGGGCTTCCCATATGTTTCCTTTTGGTTCCCACCTTAATTTCTCTTCCCACCCGTAGGCTTCCTACAGAACAAGATGAGATTTCTGTCTCTTTTTCCATCCTTGGCAAACACTCACTTTTGTAGAAGTTGACATCAGGAAACTGGCAAAGGAGTTGGACTGGGGCTGAAATGAACAAAATGGGAAAATTAGAAGAGGTCTTAAAAGGAGAGAAAGTATGATAGCATGGAAAGTATGCTGATTGAGAATCAGGACACCTGAATTTGAATTCCAGCTCTACCATTAAGTAGCTGTGTGACACTGGGCAAATTAAACTTCTTTGGACCTCAATTTTATTATATGTAAAATAAGGGAGTAGGACTAAATGGCGCCCAAGGTCTCCTTCCAGTTCTGAACATCTATAATCCTCTAATTTTGTTATGAAAGTTATCTTTTGGACTTAGTGACTCACCAGTGGGACTTGGCTTGATCTTTCTCAGGTCCCTCTAACTTATTCTTTGTTTTTGCTTTAAGAATCAGTCAGTCAGTCTTTCAATTCCCGTTTTTGTTCCTGGATCCCCATAAATCATCTCCCTTACCTGCTCCACATTCTTCCTTCAATAAAACCTGTGAGGAAAAGATAATCAATAAGCATTTATTAAGTACCTACTGTGTGCCAGATTATGCTGAATGCTAGGGATACAAAGATGAATGAAAAAATCTCTACTCTCAGTGAGCTTATCATGAAAGTTAACATAGATATTAATGGTATGCAATTATATTCATTCACTAAATATTTATTCGCTACCTACTATAGGCCAGGCCCTGCTCTGGGCCCTATAGAAGAGGCAGAGAGGAAGGAGGCCTGGTGTCTGCCCTCAGGGAGCTCACAATCTTGTTAGTAGAAGAGAGTAAAATAAAGACACAGATTCTATAATGGCAGAAGGGAATGAAAGCATTAAGAGGTGGATAAAATGCTTTGGCGGTTCCAAGGAGGAAAAACTCAGTTCTAACTAAGATACATGGCAGGAAAGATTTCATTGAACAAATGGCATTTGGACTTGGAAGATGGATCCGATTTTCAGAAGTGGATCTGGGGAGAAGGGCCTTCTAGGAGAAGGAAGCAACTGAAATAAGAGAATTTTAAGTAGGGAGCCCAACTTGTTGGAGCATTAAGAATATGAGAGGACTAGTAAAAAATAAACCTAGAAAGTCAAATTGGTGCCAGCTCATGGAAAATCTAGGATATCAAATTAAGGGCTTTATTAGACTTTAACTGTATTGCCATCTCAAGATTTCAGACCATATCTACCTTGACAAAGAATTTAGAGCTGAAAGGGATCTTTACAATCATCTAGTTTCACTTCATTTTACATATAGAGAAATTGAGATCCAGAAAAGGAAAATGATTACCCCAAGATCATATAACCACTATGTGCTAGAGCTTAGACTTGAACCTAAATCTCCAGTCTGTTTCACATTGTGCTAAATGCCCTCTGGGAAATCATTTCGAGTCATTTCCACACACAGGTAAATACTCAGAAGTCTGCCTCAGCATTTCTCTTCTATCTAGGAACAAGTACAAGTCTGGTTGGAAAGGAAATCCAGAGGCAGTTATTGACAACAGACAACTGCCTTGATCAGGAAAAACATCTTAAAAGAAACTTAAAGGAAACAGAATTTCCTCTTTACTTGTGGACTGCCTCCATCTACCTGGGCATAGAGAGATTCCATGGAGGAATGAAAAGGATCTTGAAAAGAGCTACCTCCAATTTCTACCAAAAAGCTACTCATACCTGAAATCCCACCATTAGAGTGCCCATTAAAATTCTTTGTGAATATGCAAATAGCCCTCTGAGGGTGGAGAGAGATGGGAATCCCATTTAGTTCTTATCAATCAGAATATCTTACAGCAAATGGTATATGGAAAGAAGAGCCCACAATTCAAATCATATTTAGTATGTGCTTTAAAAAAAAAAAAAACATTTTTATTTTTCCCAGTTACATTTAAAACAATTTCTTACATTTGTTTTTTAAAACTTTGAGTTCCATATTTTTTTCCTTCCTCCTCATCTCCAGTCCATATTAAAAAAGCACATGTGAAGTTATGCAAAACATTTCCATAAATCATGTTGTAAAAGAAAATATAGATCCCTCCCCTAAAAAAACCCTCAAGAAAAATAAAGTTTAAAGAGAGAGACTGCTTCAATCTATTTTCAGACAAAATCAGTTCTTTCTCTGGTTATGGATAGGATATGGATAGGATATCAAAAGTCCTTCAGAGTAGTTGTGGATCATTGTATTGCTAAGAATAGCAAAGTCATTCACAGCTGATCATCCCATAACATTAGCATGTACTTTTTAAGTTATCCTGGGCAAATAATTTCTCTTCTCTGAACCTCAGTTTTCTCATCTGTGAAAATGGACATGATATCTCCTTTATCTCATAGGATTCATGGGACACTCAGATAACATGTAGATCATATGTAAAATGTGATACTATATTATGATCAATCATTATAAATATTAACATTATTATTTAATTTATGGGTCCACAATAGCTTATGTCAAATAGGTTTGACTTGGATGGAGGATAAGGAAGGTCAATAAAGCTGGAAAAGTAAATGTGAAGCACCAGACATGCTTCTTCTCTTATCTCTTCTTGGGCTAGTTTCTACCTCTAATTTCCCTCATCAGGGTTTAATGTTAGGTGACTTATGTTTTAGTCCTGGCTCCTTCTCTTCTGTTGGGCAAGTCTCTTCTCTCTGGTCCTCAACTTTCCCATCTGTAAAATGGTGATAACAACGTCCGCATTATCTGCTTTGTGGGACTGTTGTAAAGATCAGATGGCTAATAAAAATGCCTATGATTTAAACCCAAGTATTATTGTCCCAAGGGCCACTAGGTGACACAGTGGATTGAGTGCTGGTCCTGAAAGATCTTCCTGAGTTCAAATCTACCCTCAGACTAGTTGGGTGACCCTGGGCAAGTCACTTGACCCTGTTTTCCTCAGTTTCCTCATCTGTAAAAATGAGCTGGAGAAGAAAATGGTAAACCATTGCAGTATCTTTATCAAGAAAACACTAAATGGGGTCATGGAGATTTGGATATAGCTGAAAAATAACTGAAAAAAATTCTTTTCCTAAGTGCCCACCTCTTCCTAAAATCATTTCTTTGTTCCACAGATCTCAAAGACAAAATTCTTTCCAAATTTCTTGAGTTGGCTAAAGATCCACAACAAGGAACAGTTCACATACAGTTTGAAACAACTCAGAGGACCCAAGAGGAGCAAAAGAGACACAAGTAGGTGATTTACATGCTGAAATTCTGGGCTTCCTGTCTCTCTTAGTCTCTTCCTATTTATTCTGTTCAAATATTGTTGCTTCTTGAAATAAACATTCTGATTTCTCTTACACAATATGAAAATAAGGAAATACACATAAAAAGATTGTACATATTTAACTTCTATCAAATTGCTTGCTGTGTTGGGGAGGTGGGAAGAAATGGAGGAAGGGACAAAAATTTAAAACACAGAGTCTTACAAAAACAAATGTTGAAAACTATCTTTACATGTATTGGAAAAATAAAATACTATTGAGAGAAAAAAAAGACACAAGCAGACACAGACAGTCAAAACCAAAAAAGGCTTTAGAAGTACACTGGATTGACTAGCCCATGTTCCCATGAAGAAAACTACATCCCAGAGAGAAGGGGCTTCTCAAGGTCACCCAGCAAGCTATCAATATAAACCCAAAGAGAATTTAGATTTCCTAATTGTAGCACTTTCTCATAGCATCAAAAATGATATCGTGCAAAGCACCTAAGATTCCAATGAATGGAGAAGGAAAGATTGTGTTTAATGAAATTCAATAAGTATGTAATAAAAGTAAGTATCTAATGTTGTATTTTGTATGAAGTGATCTGAAAGTTTTGTGGACTACAAAGTCAATATGAGTCAACAATGTGACAGAGAAATTGAAAAAAATTCTAATGTGATATTAGTAGATGCATACAGTGCAGATGGGAGTCCAAAGAACACTAGAGGCGTCCATGCTGCTGTGCTCTCCCCTAGTCAGATCAACAGGTGCTTTTTCTGAGTTCACATTCCCACTGACAAGACAGAGGATGAAGATGAGGAGGATTCCATTAGATACCATTAGATTAAATTAAACATAAACCTGAAGAATGCTTTCAATTGGGGCTGGGTAAAAGAATGGTGATCGAATTATGTTCTATAGAGGAACATGGAAGATAAGGCATCTGAACTGGACCTACCAAAAAATAAAAAGGAGTATCTCAATGGATAAAGAAGAATTCTTGATATGAAAAAGGATGGGAGCAAAAATATAGGGATAGAAAATAATTAAAGGAAAGCAGAGTATAGGGGAAAGAATAACATAAGATAAGGCTAGAAAGGTAAGTTGGAACCAGAATGTGGATGGTGTTGAATGCCAGGACTCTAAATTCATAAGTCTTCCAGACATTTCACATGAAGGATACAAGTGGTCTCTTTCTGCAGGAAGCCCAGCACAGGGCTTGAGACTGAGAAAAGGTTATTGGGTAGTTAAAGGAAAGGAAAGTTTTGCATTTCTGGAAAGTCATCCCTGGCTAATTTTTGCTTTGTGCCTCAGCAGCTTGTCCTGGAGTCCCACTAACAGCAGAAAAAGTAAGGAAGGAGAGAGACATGATAGCTGCCAAATATACTTCAAGTAGTGATCTGAAAGCCTGCTTGCCAGACAGCATCCTAAAAAACCACTTGGAGATATTTGGAAGTATGGAGTTTGAGGATCCCCTGCTTCAGGTTCTAAAGATGAAACTAGATAAGGTAGAGTGGTACTGGTGATGAATGAGAGAAACGAGATGCATTAACTAGACAATTCACAAATCCAAAAAGCTGCATAGCACTGTCAAATCCATACATTTTCCCCTATGGATAGGAGGCAATGTGCTACAGTGAATGGAGACCTGGATTCTAGTCCCAATTCTTCTATTAATTTATTGTCTGACCTGGGTCAATCTTTCTCTCCTGATATTCCTCCCCTATAAAGCAAATCAAGTTTATGCATTTAATGAAGTACAATTCATTACTTGTATTTGATATTGACAAATATCAAAAAACATGGGGAAAATAAGAAATGCTATAGAACCAAAAAAAAAAGCTGAATCAGAACAACAATATATACACTGACTATATATAAAAACAATAAATTTGAAATACAAAATAAAAAGAGTGCATGGGACAAAGAAAAACTATAGAAATGTTTTGTTGACAATATATGCATTTTAAAAACAATTTATAAATAATTTAGAGTTTGTGGATCTATATACAATCATTTCTAAATTGTGTTTTCTTGATAGTTACTGAGTTTAGACATTTTTTAAAATGAAAAAGTTAAACTAAAAGATAGCTGAGGTCATGTTTAGCTCTGTCACACTGTAATATGTCTCGAAACAGATGCTCGGAGTGCTTCCCGAAGACTACCTTCCACTCCTGGGCCACATAACCAAAGCATATCAACCTGCAGAGATGGCCAAGTGGAACATCACTGCAGTTGATACTTTAGTCGCCCTCCTGAGAGGAACTTCTTGGCTAAATCAGGATGAAAAGGTAAGAAGAGAGAAAGGCAGAATAACACAGTGAAGAGAGCTAGCCTTAAAGACATTAAATCCTGGGGATTTCTTGGCAAAGATACAGGAGTGACTTACCATTTCCTCTTCCAGATTATTTGACAGATGAGGAAACTGAGGCAAACAGGACTAAGTGACTTGCCCAGAGTCACATAGCTAGTAAATGAACTCAGCTCTCTTCCTGACTTGAGGCCTGGTATTCTATTCACTGAGCCACTTAGCTGCCTCTAAAGCTTGTAATACTATGTGATATCTCAAAAGGGAAAAAGTATTGTCGACTAAAAGGACTAGGGAGGCTTCTTTAAGGAGATGTGGAGGATGGGTTAGATTAGGGAGAGAGTAGAAGCAAGAAGGTCTACTAGAACAGGGGTCCTCAAACTTTTGGCCTCAGAACCCATTTACAAAATTATTGAACACTCCTGACACATACTTTTTTTTTAATGTGGGTTATAGGTATCCATATTAATTATATTAAAATTTTAAACATCTTAATATTATGAAAATTTATGGATTCCTTATGGGGCCTTATGGATTCCTGAAGGGTCTTCAAGACTTCAGACTACATTTTGAGAGCCACTGTGCTAGAAGATTGTTACAGCAAACAGATTGGGTAGTAATGAGGGTCTGTTCTAGACTGGTGACAGTGATCCAAGTATGTCTTGCTTTATATAATCTGTTCCTAATAAATTGCTTCTGAATAGATTTTTTTTCCTAACTCAAATCACTTTGAAAAAGCTAATTGCTTCAAAGAACCCAGCAGGATGGGGACATATTTGTGAAGTCAGAAAAAAAAATTAATGGAAATAGTAACTCCTTTATTTGCTTCTTTTGTAAATTTGGAATTTTGCTAATCAGATTTCCTTAAACTGAGACCTATCTCTCATATAGTCAGGGGAAAAAAAAATTAATGAAAATAGTAATTCCCTTATCTGTTTCTTTTGAAATTTTGCTAATCAAGTTTTCCTAAACATAGAGCCAAAGACACAGGGAGCTTTAGTTGTAAACATAGAGTCTGGCAATGTGTTCTTAGCTCCATCAGTTGGCTTATAAAGATTTTCCTTCCTGAGACCACAAGCTTCTAGATGTTGGGCCTTCCTATTCATTGTTTCAGGTTTTAATGTTGCTAGTGGCCCACAAAGCAGAAATTCTGCATCAGATCAGAGCAATGGGATTCATTATATAGGACTATATTACAGTAGGAGAAATTATCTTGTGGAATAGATAATTAAAGAAGACAGAAGAGAAATCTAGAGGCCATATCGCCTAGCAGTCCCTGAAAGTTAATCCAACTGCTGCCCCCACAGGTATTCAAGCAATAAACATATTCCTAGAATTGATTAGAATAATACCACCCACCACTTATCTAACACTTTACAATTTGCAAATTATTTTACTTGTTTTAAGGTACCTTATTATTTACAGTTTCCAATGCACTTTACAATTCATAAAGCTTCTCATTTAGAAAGTGCTAGTACTTGTCATTACAAAGTATTACTATTATTACAAAGTACAAAATTATAATTTATTTTCAGGGTTTTTTT
Source organism: Antechinus flavipes (assembly GCF_016432865.1). Taxonomy (NCBI): domain Eukaryota; kingdom Metazoa; phylum Chordata; class Mammalia; order Dasyuromorphia; family Dasyuridae; genus Antechinus; species Antechinus flavipes. The sequence continues at coordinate 337,375,374 of NC_067398.1, read as the reverse complement.
TTTTTTAGTTTACAAAGTCTTAATTACTTGAAAAGTAAACCTTTACAATTTATAAATGTATTCATCTTTTTTCCCACTCATCTGAATTTCACAACAGCCTTATGAGTTATTGCTCTCATTTTTCAGAGAGGCCCAAGGAGAAAAAATAATTTGCCTTTGGGCATGCAGATAGTTAAAGGCAATGCTAAGAGCAGAACCCAGAGCTCCTAGCCATCAATCCAAGATTGTTTCCACTATATCTCATTTGCCAAAGTAAAAAGACTGATGACATGGTTAGAATTCCTTTTCCCCTCTTCCTCTCTTTCTTCCCTTTGGCATTTATGAAGCACTTATTATGTGCCTAAGCCTGTGCTATGTTAAGATACAAAAGAAGTCAGAATCTTTCTTACAATCTGAATTTAGAGAGGAGGTTTTTCCAGAAAGCAACTAGAGAATGGTGATGAAACATTAAACTACTCTGCCACACAGCCCTTCCTTCTTTCTACAAACAAAATGCTCCAAAACCGCCACTGCACCCACCAGCAATAGACCTGAGACCTTGCAAGGAAAGGAGAGGGGATTTCTGGATTTTGGCCAGAAAAAATTACATAGTGTGTGTATATATTCATAGGTCAATGCAATGGTCAACCAGTACCTAAAAGGAAACCATACCCAGCTAGGAGGGAGCATCCTCACTGCACTGGATCCTTACATCTGTGCTCTGGAAGACCATCTGCTGCAGCAAATCAGTCCTGAGGCCATCCGGTATAATTCAAGTCATTTCTCTCTTGTTTAAATCATCTAAACTCACATTGATATAGCACCTTAAAATTTACAAAGCACTTTATATATAAAAATAATAAAAAAAACAATAATAGCAGCATTTATATATGCTTACAATTTTCCAGGCACTGTACTAAACATTACAATTATTATTTAATTTTATCCTCACACCAACCATGGGGCTATATTTATCCTCATTTTACAGATGAAGAAACTGAGGCAAACCATTTAAATGATTGCCCAGTCACACAGCTAGGCAGTGTCTGAAGTTGAGTGTGAACTCAACAGGTCTTCCTGACTCCAGGAATGAGAGAATTGCTTTATTATCCACATTTTGCAGATGAGAAAACAGGTTCATAGAAATAAAGTGGCCTTCCCAGAGTCATTGCACCTGTAAGTGGAAATTAAACACATCTTCTCACCTCTTAGTCCAACATTCTATTCCATGCTTCCTCTGAGAGTGTCTGAGGCACAACTAAATGGAATTAGTGCCCAGGGCATTCACTCAAATCCAAAGACATTAAAAGTAGAAGATAAAAGAGCTAGTAGATGTCCAGGAAAGATACATGAGCTACATACAATCTGTCTTGGCTCCCAAGTCTTTTTCCCTAAGCTCTATGAATTCAGATCATCCCCTCCTTTTCACATGGGTTTGAAATGCTAAGAGTATTTCCCAAGCAAAGTAATAGGATTATATTCCTGGAGCCTCTTTTTTTTCTGGAAGAATCATATGTGGGTTCTTAGCCCAGACATCACTACTAAGAACAGTATGACCTTTAACAAGATACTTCCCTTTCCCTGGGCCAACTTGGTTTCTTCATCTGTTAAAAAAAAGAAAAAATAGTGGGATGGGGTCTAGAATTAGTTAATTTATTAGATCCCTTGTGGTTCAAACACTATTGTGTTCTATGTCCTAAGATGCCTATGTCCCTAAGTCCTAAACTCAAATATTCTAAGGATCCTTCCAATTTGGGGAGTCTATTAAGTGCTCCCCTTGAGGAGTGACTGGATATGGAGAGGTTAGTAGAAAAATAATTTTAACTATATAAATACCCAAATAACTATAAAGAACTTATGAAGAAAGACACTATCTGCATCCAGAGAAAGAATTGACAAATTGATGTATAAAATAATTACATGTGGTTTTTTATATGTGTGTATATGTTTATATGTGTGTATGTGTTTCTAATAGTACTTATCTCTAGGACAAGAGGTGGGAAGGAAGAAAAAAAGAAAAAATTTAGATGGAAGCTTTATTATATATTTAAAAGGAAAAGCAAATTGAGCATAATAGATTTGCAACTTCTTGTACAATCTTTTCCCTTATATTATATTAGTTAATTTTTAAGACTGAATGTTAAAATGTCCAGGTACCAATTCTAATAATAATAGCTTTCTATTTTCAAAATACATGTAAAGATAGTTTTCAACATTCACCTTTGCAAAACCTTGTGTTCCAAATTTTTCTCCTTCCTTTCCCCCCACCCTCTCCCCTACACAGCAAATAATCCAATATATGTTACAAATATGCAATTCTTCTAAACATATTTCCACATTTATCATGCTGCATTAGAAAAATCAGATCAAAAGGGAAAAAATAAGAAAGAATAAAAAAGCAAGCAAACAACAACAAAAAAAGATGAAAATACTATGTTGTGCTCCACATTCAGTCCCCATAGTCCCTTCTTTTGATGCAATTGGCTCTCTCCATCACAAATTTATTGGAATTGGCCTAAATCACCTCATTGTTGAAAAGAGCCAAGTTCATCATATTAATCATTATATAATCTTGTTGCTGCTGTGGACAATATTCTCTTGGTTCTACTCCATTTCACTAAGCATCATCAGTTCATGTAAGTCTCTCTAGGCCTCTCTGAAACCAGATTGCTGATGATTTCTTATAGAACAATAATATTCCATAACATTCATATACCATAATTTATTCAGCCATTCTCCCACTGATGGGCATCTACTCAGTTTTTAATTCCTTGCCACTACAAAAAGGGCTGCTACAAACATTTTTGCACCTATGGGTCTTTTCCCTTTTTTATGATCTCTTTGGGATACAGACTCAGCAGAGACACTGCTGGATCAAAGGGTTTTATAGCCATAATTCCAGATTGCTCCCCAGAATGGTTGGATCAGTTCACAAGTCCACCAACAATGCATTAGTGTACCAATTTTACCACCCCACCCCCAACATTTATTGTTATCTTTTTCGGTCATCTTAGCCAATCTAAGTGTATGGTGGTCCAGGTAATAATTCTAAGTGGTTGGGTTAAGTGTGAATAGGGAGAAGATGAAATTTTATTAAGATAGAAAGGATAAGAAAAACTAGAATATTTCAGCCTGGAATTATGAAAAGGAGGATAGGGATTGAAGGCTCATTAAAAATCTGATTCCTGCCCCTCATTTTACAAAGGAGAAAAATGAAACCCAAAAAATGAGAAAGACCTCCCCCAAAGTGCTACAAGGACAGTGCTACAACCCATTTCTCCTGACTCCCATGCTATTGCCTATGATTTTGTCACAGCTGATTACACTGAACAAGAATGCATTTGATGCTCCAAAGAATGAAGCAATTAGTTTAGCTCCTGGCACATAGTAAGTGCTCAAGACATGTTTATTGATTGACTTTAGAACATTTTACTGATACTTGGCACTTCAATGATCTGTGATTTTATTGATGTGGTATTTGGATACTATTCTCTTCATTTACATGACTCACAATTCCTCTGTCATTTGCAAATAGTCTTCATGAGTTGTGGCCAAGTAAACTCCTCACTTTATATAAATTTAAGGATTAGGCTCTTACTATAACTAAGCTGATTCTGAGAAAATAGAAATGTAGCCTATCCATGGACTTATACTCAAAGTCTTTCTAAATTAGTAGTACCTACCAGAGACTGTACTTTATTTATCATAGCCTTTATGAATCAAGGATTATTTTCATGCTATAAGGAGGTATGCAGGTGTAGAATTCTGATAGAAGTCTAAGTTTTCACTTTCTAAGTTAAAATAATTACAAATCTTTTAATGGCACAGGGAGCTGAGATCACCCTTGAATATTTCTCAGTGTTCTCAAACAAAGAAAAACCTCATCTACCACCAGATGAAAGCCACAGTCCTGGGATACCAGAATACACACAATGCCTATTATCAGATGCTAAAGTCTTTGCTTGGTAAGTTCAAATGCTACAAGCATAAAAAGTGGATCTTGGTCTTCTAGCTCACAGATCTTAGCTTAGTCAAAACAAATAATGAAATGTTCCTCCCTTCTCTTAGCAAAGAGGTGGAAGACTACAAGGGAAGAATAGGTATATATACTGCCAATTACAGTCCCTGCTTGGGGTATTTTTGCTAATCTGCTTTTCTTTGTTACCCAGAAGAATTAAATTCCAGACTGAGGAAGGCAGGGGCTTACAGTATAGCAGGGAGCTATGGCAGATTTCCAAAAATGACTGTGATACAAAAGCAAAAAGTATCAATAAAATTTATCTTTTTTTAAATCGCAGGCCACACTAAAGTTTTCCCAGACTTCCTACCCCTATTCAGCAATAACAGCACTTTAATAGGGTCAAAGAAGATTCCATTTAGGAAGGACTTAAAGATCATTTAGTCTCTGGGAATTTTTTTGGGGGGAGAGGTGGGAAATTCCTCCACCAATATAGATCTTCACCTGCTCTGAAACTATAATCTTACAGAATTGTACAAGGTACTGAGAGATTGACCTTGTTTACTATTATACCTTTATATCAAAATGGGGAAAATAAGGTGCAAGAAGACAAGGATTTGCCCATAAGAACCAGAGTTAGTGGCAGAGGAAAGAACTAGAAAACCTGGCTTTGAGTCATACAATATATTAGCTGTATTTCTTTGAGCTGGTCACTTCCCCTGTCTGAGCCCAATTTCCCTGATTTTCCAAACAGGGAACATAATACCTATCTTGTATGTTTTATAAGGCAAAATGTGTAAGTGTAAGCTGCTGCAAATAGAACCCAGGTCTCTTAATTCTCAATCCTGTGTTCTTTCTAACACAAGACCAAAATACCTCTTATTCCCAATTCTGCCTATAGAGACAGTCAGATGATACCATTGTGGGTCCTTTTAGTACTGATAAGGGGAAAAGCCCCAAAAGAGCCAAAAGAGCCTCTGCTTCTTTTTTTTCTTTTCTAGAGAGCAAAAAGAAACAAGAGTATTACACACCTTGACACAAAGTGAATGAGACACACAGAGATAAAGAAAGAAGAGACAAAGAAAGAGAGGACAAGAGGAGGAAGGGAGGGAGGGAGGAAAAGAGGGAGGAAGGAAGGAAAGGAAAGAAAGGAAGGAAGAAGAGAGGGAGGGAGGGAAGAAGAGAAAAAGAAATGAGGGAGGGAAGGAGAAAGAAAGGAGGGAGAGAAGGAAGGAGAAAGAGGGGAAAGTTTTCCCATCTATAAATGGGGATAATAATAAACCTACCTCCCCCTGAATTGTGAGGACCAAATGAGATGATATTTGTAATACATTTAAGTACAATACCTAGTTAGGTATTTGAATGGTTGTTTGTAGCATGGTACAATGAAAAGAACACATAATTTGGATCCAGAGAACCTGGGTTCAGACTACAACTTGGCTACTAATTATCTATATGATATGTCACTCTATTCTCCAGGTCATAGTTTCCTTGTCAGAAAAATGAAAGGATACAATTTGATGATCTCTGAGATCTCTTTCAGTTTTATAGCAATGATATATTAATGATTCTTTAGGGGAAATGAATGGTTCTATATTGTATTGTTTACATCCTCTCCTCTAATTTTACTGTGAAGTCCCAAGTATCAATTAATCAACATTAAATGCCTACTATATGCCCAGCAATATGCTAAGACTTTTAAGATACCCAGAAATCTGGCCACTACTAGTAGAGTAATATAGATCACAACCCATTTCTAACTTTAAAAAATTAGATTTTAATAAGTTGCCTTAGGACAGAGTTTAAGTAACTTGTCCATGGTCATATAGCTAATTGTTGAAAACCAAACATGTGGTATGGCTCTGTAACAATAGTGTCAGGAGCACTAAAGTTCAGAATGAATTCAGGTTAGTGAGGAAAGCTAAGGACATCTAAAAGGGTGGGCCCTGGGGGTTATTTTAGCTATAATGAAGAAGAGAGGAGAATCAAAGAAGCAATAAAATCTTGACTCAGGTTGGTTAGTATAATGATAATAGATTCCAGAAAGAAGAAAGAACTACTCGATTCTTACATTGCTTGCTTTTTTCTGTCAAAGAGAATAAACTTCAGACTAAAGACAAAAAATAGCTAATAGGTTATAACTCAGTAGAAATAAGAAAAAGGATCTTCTTGCTCAGGTATATGTGGGACTAGATGGCTTGTGATCCCTTTTAATGGGGAGAAAGTATTGCAGGCAGTAGGGATCAGGGGAGAGCCTAAGTATAGGGTCTATGGGGCACAGTAAGGAGATTCTTCTTAGACCAGTATATACATGGGGTTGGAAGTGGGCCTGTGCAAAGAACCCAGAAAAACTAGGTGAATAGGATTGGACTAAACTCAGTACTAGCCAGTTGGCTAACGGTTTAAGTTGGGACTTTCCTTTTGCTTCCTCTTGTAGGAGGAGCCCCAGCTGAAGATCTCATCCAATTTGCAGCTCATTCCCCAGTTATGGACATGGATACCTTTACAACCCTCAATCCTGAGGAGGTTAAGGTGCGAAATACTGGGGACAAGGCTTCTCATTAGAAATGTCAACTGCTGTGCTATTTATATTAACCATTCATTGGCTCACAGACTGAACAAACAATTGCCTTTTAAAGTTTACTATCTTAGTCTCCAAGATGAATTTATGTACCTAAGGAACATTAGAAGAAACAAAAGCAAAAATCAGGTTTTTGACTCAAAGTCTGGTTATCTTTCCACTTAACCACATTGCTTCCTTTCATACTTTATAAAACTAAGAGTTAACTGATGATGGTCAAATGTATGACCTTGATTTTCTTAAAGCTGTGCCTTAATCAACTGAGTTAACTAGCTCTAGACCTTTGATACTGTCTTATTACTCTATGTTATTCCTGGGATAGACCCAAGACAAAAGTATGAGGTATTCTCTCTTTTCATTTTGGATTCATAGAAATTAAGTCCTCAAAATCTAAAAGAATTACTTGACACGAATCTCTCTGAGCTAAACACCATTGTTGAGCATTCTACAGTACAGGCTTGGATAAAGGCTCATACCCAGTCAGAAGTGAATGCCATTGGGCTCAAGATTATGGCTGGACATCCAGACCCAACACCTGATGGCTTCTTTGTTTTAACATCAGGTAAGTAAATTCCTGGGACACTGCTCTGATGACCAAAACATTGTACACATCAAAACAGAATTTAGTCTTCCAAAAGTAATACAACCTCACCAAATTAGGCTAATAAAAAGAAAAGTCTATATGAGTGAATAATATGAGGCCTCCCCCAACTCCAGAAGCTAGTACTTCTCCTCTGCAAATAACTTTATATTTCTTCTATATATATTTTATGTGTATTTACATATATTTATGTGTTCTTTTTTTCTGACGCTCTAATGTAAGCTCTTTAAGGACATTTGGACCCTAGTGACCAGAATAGTACCTGGCATACAGTAGCTACTAGAGGCTTAGTAAATGTTTGTGAATTTATTGATTAATAAATCTGAAATATAGTCAGATCAGACCTAACATTATTATTGGATTCCTTGAATACATGATATTAGTAAAAATGATGTCATGAGGAAGCAGTTGCCTCTAGAGCATACTTCTATAAGGCTTTTTTATATGCAAATGTCTTTGTATGAATAGGACAAAGAAAGAGGCAACTAGAGATCTTTGAATGAACCCATAACTCCTCTCCTCTCCTCTCCTCTCCTCTTCATCAGTTCCTCCATCAGTTGCTCATATAAAGATGGATACATTTTTTTGAGGCAATTGGAGTTAAAAGACATGCCCAGGGTCATACAGCTAGGAAGTGTTAAGTGTCAGATTACATTTGAATTCAGGTCCTCCTGATTTCTCGGCCTGTGCTCTATCCACTGGGCCATCCAGCTACCCCAAAGATGGATACTTCTAAAACTGTTGAAAGCATATTCTTTCCTAAGTGAGTAAAACATGGCCAAATGCCATCATTTACATCATCATTTATAAAATGCTTTCTTCATGGTTAATATGAAATTAAACATCAACCAGCTCCTGTCTAAATAAGGTTGCATGATAATCTGTGTGGCAATAGGAAAATCACTGAACCTGCAAAAAGAACACCAGGTTTGAGTCCAAAGCTTGCTAACTATATGATATCACTATCTCGCTTAGCTTCGGTTTCTTTATTTGGAAAATGGACATAGCAACACTTTATCTTACCAACTTCACAGAACCATTGTGAGTAATGTATTGCTGCATCAAGTACCTGGGGGAGGGAAATCCATTAATATAGATTGCAATCTGGCTAAATTTATAGTCACAGAATATAATCTGAAGGTGTGGCCACTAATTGTTAGAGGTAGGGATTTAAACCTCCTGGTTTCTGGCTCCAGACTCTAACCATTAAGAAATACTACTTCTGTGTTGTAAGGAAAGATCTAGAGAAACATAGTATTGTAGTGTTCAACCTCCTCAAATAATATTGACACATCTTATCTCTTACACCCATACCAACCCAGAGAGTTAGGTATCATGGGTCTCATTATCAAGAAATGAGGCACAGGAAATTAAAATGATTTGCCCAGGATCACAAAGATAAAGTAATGCAATAGATATAGCACTGAGACTGAAGTCAGGAAGACCTGAGTTCAATACCTATTTTATATAGCTATATACCCAGGGTCATGTAAAAATTTCTAGGTAAAAGGGGTCATGAGTGGAAAAAGTTAAAGAAGCTCTGGTATAAATTATTAATACTGTTACTGTGAAATACAGCTCAAATACTTACTAGCTCTATGATCCTGGACAAGTCATTTAATTCTATTTATTTCAGTTTCCTTGGAGAGTGAAATAAGCTAGAGAAGGAAATGGCAAATCACTCTAGTATCTTTTTCTAAGAAAACCCCAAATCAGGTCATATAGAGTTAGACACCAACTGAAAACAACTGAACAACAATAAAGCTAAGAAGGGGTAGAGCGGGGACTAGATTCCAATTCTCCTGACTCATAGTTCCCTCTTCTCCCCAGTAAATCCCTGTGCTTCCCAAAGACTAGGGCACATTGAGATTTCATTTTATCAATTTGAGGTTCCATGCTAATTTAAGAGCTCAGTTCAAGTGGACACTTATTGAGACGCCACCTTTTCTTAGAATCATAAATCTAGAACTAGAAGACAGTCTCCATTTATCCTATACATAGCCTTACTGTACATAACTATTTGTATGTTATCTCACTCATTGGACTGAATTCCTGAAAATGAGGATTGCCATTTGCTCCCCTTTTTTTTTGGCATCCCCAGTGTTCAACACAATGCCTGGCACATAGTAAATGCTTTATAAATATTTATGGACTAAATGGAAGAGACCTCAAAGGCTATTGAGTCCACCTTCCCATTTTATAGTCAGGAATGGTAAGACCAGTTGAGGTTGTGACTTGTCCCAAGTCATAGGTAGTAGATATCATAGACAGGATTTGAACCTAGGTGCTCAGACTTGAGAGCCACTCAGTACTCTTATCACGTGCCATACTGCCTTTGTGTAGGCCCCCTGTGATTGAAGGTAAGACTTCCTGGGGTAACAAGTAGACTATACCTAAATGAGGAAAATCTGGGTTCAAATCTCAGTATAGATATTTCCTACTTGTGTGACATTGGGCAAGTCTCCATTTCTCTCAGCTAAAGTTTTCTCTTCTGTAAAATAGGAATAATTATCTCTATATTCTTTAGTTCATAGAATTGTTATGAGGCTCAAGAGAGAAAATGTGTATAAAAGGGATAGGTATTAGAGCAATGATTTCAACTGGTTTAAGGGACCCTTAGACAAGAAAATTCCCTCTTACCAATATAGGATTCTTAGAGAACTCTGATAAGTTAACTTAGGATTCAGGATTATACAGCTAGTATGTGCCAAAGGTGAGAATTAACCCAGGTTTTCTAGCTCCAAAGCTAGTTCCCTGTTATTTTTATATAGAAAATGTTATAATGTGAAAAATGTTACATATGCAGCAGTAATTATCATTTTAAAGATAAGTAAGATATGAAACATCCTCAGGTAGCTCCAAGAATAATGGAAAGAAGAGGAAAGTTGAGACAAGATAAGATTCTATTCAACATTTATAAATCAATTACAGGTAATGGAAAATGCTACATTAGAGTCAGAAAGTCTGCATTCAAATCCACACTATGCTACTTATTACTTGTATGACCTTGGGCTTATCACCTAACCTCTCAGTGAATCAATTTCCTCATCTGTAAAATGAAGTCAAACTGTTCTCAAAGTTTTTTTCCATCTGCAAATCTAGGATATATGGGGCACTGTGCTATGTGCTGAATAAGGAAAGACAAAAATAAATCAGTCCTTCCTTCAAAGGAATTTTCACTCTACTTGAAGGATACAACCCATATATAGAAATTGCAAATTTGGGGGTGGTTATTGGTGTTGTTTGCAAAATATATTACAGGTAAATGCAAAGTCATTTGGAGGGGGTGAATTTTAGAAAGGAATAATATACACAACAATAGCTACCATTTATAAAAGGCCTTAGGGTTTGCCAGAGTTTACATAATTTATTCCATATAATCATCATAACAAGATCCATACCATTATTACCCTCATTTTATAAATGAGAAAACTGACATTCAGAGAGTTTATGTGACTTGTTCAGGGTCATCCAGGTAGGTGTATGTAGTAGTTTTTGAACCCAGATCTTCCTAAGTCCAAATCTAGTACTTATTCACTGTGACACAATTTTACTCCAATATGACCATACACACAAACACACTACACATATGTGTGTATTCTCTCTCTCTCTCTGTATATATATATACTCCATTATATGTGTATGTGCTTATATTTATATATATATATATATATACACTTCAACATATGTAAGTATATACATATATATGTTTACTCTAACATAACTATGTATAAGTAAATGCGTGTTTATAAATACTCCCATATACTTTATAAAGCCATTCCTACATATACTCACATATCCATGTATTTGCTCTAATATAACTATTAATATATTTATTCCTATATATGTTCCTATATAAATATATTACTCCATATATTTACTTACCTATATGTAATTATGTATATATGTATGTCTTGATGTGTATATATAATTATATATTTTATTATTATATTATACATGTTTTATTTTGTATTACAGCTATTTCTGCATGCAGAAATAGCTGTAATACAAAATAAAATGATTAGTACTTTAAAAAGATATGAAGTATAAAGTTCACAGATGGGACATCAAAGAGCTCTGGTGAAAAAGAATTTCAGGGGTAGTTGAGTCTTGATGGTTAGGTAGCCATTTATATTTTCACTGTCTGTGGAAGAGAACCTTTTAGAAATACCAGTTTAAATCAGTGAGTTGAGGATTAATCTATCTGATAATTTCAATCAGTCAGTAAATATTTATCAGTGTCTACTATATAGCAGGAATTGTGCTAAAGTACTGGGGATACAAAGAACTGCAAAAGGTTACTCTTCTGTGCTTATTTTATATATTGTAGCAGAGGTTCCTTGGATTATATCTTTGGTATGGTAGATTTTTAATTTTCTTCCTAGCTTCTGTGACCTCCCTCCTTCCCAAAGCTACCTTACATTTATTTTGTATACTCTGTTTATACATATTTGTGGTTATATTGTTCTCTCTCTATAGGATGTGAGGTCTTGAGAACATAAACTGTTTCTTTTTTGTCTTTATTTTTGTCTCCAGAATCTCACAGTGCCTGATATATTATAGGGATTTAATAAAAGGATCATTGATTAATTCCAAGGCTAACATGTTCCATTAAAAGAAGCAGAGCTAGCTAGAACTGGACTAAAGCATTCAATGAGAATGTTTTTTCATTGATTTGCTTCCTAGAATTACATCCAACTTTTCCTCATGAGGAGAAAATTAGTGTTGTTATAAAGAAAGAAGCAGATGGCAAAACTCCTCTTTTTTCTCTGAAGTGTCTAGTCCCCTACAGCTGTGTCCCAGTGATCTAACTCTATTCTCTGTTCTATTTCAGCACCACCCATTTCCAGAGCGGAAGGAGCCCTCTTGAAAGAACACATAAGCCAGATTTCTTACACTACCCTCCTCACCCTCTGTGGAGTAATGATTTCCTTGGGGGCTTCATAACTATTTGAGAATATATGACAGCACCATATCATTTGTAAAACCAGCACAAAAGAGAAATTGCAATCTACCCAAATGTACAAGTGATTTGCCACCTGTTTCTTGAATGGAGAATATAAGGATACGTTGTGAGAAGTCCTTAACTTTTAACTGCAGCAGCTTTCCTACCTCACATGGGTATTGTAAGATTTGCTTCATATTGACAAATATAGAACTTCTCAAAAGAAAGAAATGTTGTATCTGACATATTTCCAGTGTTGTGGTTTATTGTCCTTTAGTTATTCCATATGGTCACATTGTGGTGCATTTAAAAGTATGCTGGAATGAGAGTTGGGATATTTGAGTTTCAATCCTGACTATAGTCTTTCAGGTGTGTTCTTTTGATTTCTACTTTATCCTCTGATTCTAAAATATCTGAGTAGGTTTTTTTTTATGATTTTTTGAAATATAAAATCTAGGCTCTTTTTGTTTATTGTTATTGTTCATAGTTATTAGGTAAGGCAGTGATTCTTAATCTCTCTCTCCACAATCTGTTTTCCAGGTTGGTTTGTCTTTTTTCCTCAGAGACATTTTACATATTCATTGAGATTTTTTCAAACCTTTGACATTATGTCTTGATGTCTCATATAATAATTACCTTCTATTTCACTACTTCCAGTTTTCTTGGGGTTATTTTCTTCAATACCTTTTTCCAAACTGATAATTCCTTTTTTTCCAAATCTTTCTTCCATACTCTCATTTTCATTTTTAGCTCTTTTTTTTTATTCTTCTTGTGTGTAAGCTGCATATTACTTTGAAATTTTGCTACTAGATGTTTTGATTCTCTTCTATGTTTATGTCATGAACATCCCTGTTACTCTAGTAGCTCTTTATGGCCAGATACCATTTTTGTTTGCTTATTCTTCCAGACTGTTTCTTGACTTTTGACTTTGTTCAGTGCCAAGGTCTGGACTCTTCTGGGAGTGTGAGTGTGGATATGTGAGGAGGAGGGTGTTGAGCCTGACTTTCTGTCCTTTTAATTAAGTTTTTCTGATATTTCCACAGTTCAGGCTGGGCATCTGCAAGCTTTTAGTGCTCCCAAACTGGTGTGATCCAGGGAGAGATCTGTTCACAATCCTTTGGTCTGTGGACACACTGAGTGCTTCCTGTCTGATGCTCTATTTCTATCATCTTTCAATTCCTAGGTGCTAAAATTCTCTGTGCTCTGTATATCCCTGGGCAAATCTCACCCCCAATGTCTGCAAACCTGTCTCCCTAAGTCATAATGAGCTGGAAAAATGAATCACTGTGGCTTTTTCTCAGCTATCCCAATTAGAACTCAGACTGACTTGTTTTCTAGATCATTGTGGAGAAATCATGGTGGTCTAAGTTTAATTGCTTCCTCTCCTTCCATCATTTGACTAAAATGGGGGCAACTAGATAGTGCAATGGATAAAATGTCAATGCTGAAGTCAGGAGGACCTGAGTTCAAACCCAGCCTCAGACATATAACACTTACTAGCTGTGTGACCCTCGGCACATCACTTAAACCCAACTGCCTAGCCAAAAAATCCAACTATGTAGCACTGAATGAGTCTATGGTGTTTAGTTTCTTCATCTGTAAAACAAGGGACAAGTACAACAGAAATCTAAAGTCTGCTTGGATTCAGAATATCAACTGCATAAATATGGGATGAGAGAAATACAGTTTTAAAGAAGTTTGTGAGCTTTTAGTAAATTAAGGCAATAGGACACAGCATTCCCATCGATCCTGACCAAGATTTCATGGTGCAGAGATTAAGTCCCACCTTTAGTTGATCCACTTCTATGGTTTATTAATAGTATAAACACTGAGCTGATAGACAATGACACTGACGATATGTATCCCCTAACCAACTAGATACCATCCTGTCTCTCAGTTTATTTGGTTCTGGTCTGAAGAAGTAAGTCAATATACATTTTAGGAAAAAGCAGAAATATAATCTCTCTGAGTGACCCAAAATGATTAAGGAACAGAACTGGAAACAATAAGTGGAAGCTACAAGGAAGTGTATTTCAATTAAATATTTCAAATAAATATAATACATTCTTCCTAACTACAGCTGTCTTCCACTAGAATTGTACAGCTGTCTTCCACTAGAATTGTACATTTATATATATATATATATGCTATCTGATGCAGTGAATAGAGCACCAGCCTTGGAGTCAAGAGGACCTGAGTTCAAATTCAGCCTCAAATAATTAACACTAACTGTGTGACCCTGGACAAGTCACTTAACTATCATTGCCTCACCCAAATATATGCCATCCCCCATGTCTGGAATACTCTCCCTCATCCCCATCTGCTGGCTTCCTTGGCTACTTTTAAGTGTCAATTAAAATCCCATCTTTTACAGGAAGTTTTTCCCAACCCCTTTTAATTCTAATGCCTTCTCTCCCTTAGTTATTTCCGACTTATTCTGTCCATGGCTTATTTGTTCATATTTGCTTATTAATTACCCATTAGATTGTGGGCTCCTTGAGGGCAGAAACTATCCATTGCCTCTTTTTGTATCCCTAGAGCCTAGCACATAATAGAGGCTAAATAAATGTTTGTTGACTGACATTCTGAAATATGCAGGATCCTATCATAGTGATCTACATAACATGCCTTAAAATTCAGACACAATTTCAGAAGAATTAAGAGGACTAAGACTAGGCACAGACTTATCAAAAACCATCAGCGATGAGTGATCAGTGAATCTTTGTTTATACAGATGACATTGTTTATACAGAAGACATTTTTGTTCTTTCTTCTGACTCCTTTCTTATAGCAACAGCTGGCTTCTGTATACATATTTTATTCTTAAATAAGGTTCTATATTCCATTATATCTAGATGTCTTCCATAAAGTTAGATATCCTTTTTGTGTTTAGCTTGTAGAACAAATTGTTTCTCTTTATATGTGACATCGTCTTCTATAAGAAATCCTTTGATTGTATGGTTTATATGCCGTCTTCCTTAAGGCTACTGGGAGACCAGAATAAATCAAATCATCTCATTTGATTCTGGTGCCTTGACTAGAGGCAAACAGTTTTTTGACTGATTCAAACAATCAGAAATAAGTGTGCAGGTGTCTATTGTAAGGCCAAATATAAGGGACCTGATCTGTTCTGCCCTGATATACCAATTATAGGAATGTAGATCTTCCAAGAGAATACTGAGATACCAAAGAAAATGATAGGGATGGGCTCATACCAGCTTGGTTGTATAAATGTAGATTTATTAAGATTTGTTGGGTTAAGTGGGTAATTTAAGGGAGTAACTCATGAGATTCAGTCCTTAGTAGCAAGAAGACAGAATGGTATAATGGATTCCCACACCCAACCCAGATCAACTCAAATATTATACAGAAACAGAACAAAGAAGACATAGTACCAGGAATAGTCCAAAGTTGCTTGCAAGTATTCACATGGGATAGTTGGAGCTTA
This sequence comes from Antechinus flavipes, assembly GCF_016432865.1. Taxonomy (NCBI): domain Eukaryota; kingdom Metazoa; phylum Chordata; class Mammalia; order Dasyuromorphia; family Dasyuridae; genus Antechinus; species Antechinus flavipes. Next base: position 337,359,862 of record NC_067398.1, on the reverse strand, counting down.
ATTTTCTATTTACATGTACTCAAAGTAATTTACATTCTTCTGTGGAGTCATGTCACATTCCCAATCTGGCTCTTATCACATAACTCAGAACTTTTCTTCCAAAATAACCCCAAAAAACCAAAGAGAAAGAAAGTTAGTGGACCTTTGGGGCTGTTATACTGAACCCTAACCTTAAAGTGAGCTGCTAAGGTGATTCAGACCAGTTCTAATGGTCTTCTGATGGAGAGAGCCATCAGAACCCAGAGAGAAGACTAGGGGTACTGAGTGTGAATCACAACATAGTATTTTCACCTTTTTGTTTTTGTTTGGTTGCATTTTTTTCTTGTTTTTTTTTCCCTTTTTTGATCTAAATTTTTCTTGTGCAGCATGATAATTGTGGAAATATGTATAGAAAGAATTACATATGTTTAACATAAATTGGATTACTTGCCCTTTAGGAGAGGGGATGGGAGAAAAGGAGGGAGAAAAAAATTTTGAAACACAAGGTTTTGCAAGGGTGAAATTATGCATACATTTTTAAAATAAAAAGCTTTTTTAAAAAAAAAGTGAGCTGCTAGATTTACTGATTATTTAAACAAAACTACAACACACCTCAGAAACAAGCAGCCTGGAGCACATGGGAGTAGCTAATGGAGCTTGAAAAACTATCAGTTTTATCTTCACTATATCCATTAAATGACTCAATTCTTGCAGTGAGTATGCAAAATGGTTCCTTTTCTCAAACCCTGCAAAAAATCTAGTCTTGTGGATGTATTCATTCAAACAAACATGTATATGTCACCATGTGTAAGACATAATAAAACTTAACTAATTAGCTAATGAACCCAAGAATATTGGGATTCAAAGAACCTCTACTTATAAAAAGAATTCAGGAATGTCAAACCAAGTCAGACATATAACCTACTGTACCTGTCCACCCAGTTATAATTTCATAGCTAATCTAAAGATACAGAAAGCAACCATATGAGGCTTTCATGTTTGTAGAATTAATTGTGGGTTATCCCAAGTATACTAAAGATCAGGAAATAATCTGTTATAAAAATATTTGTATAGGGAAATGCATCCTGAATTCCAACTTGAGATGTCAGAAATGCAACCCTTCTCATCTCCTAACAGCAAAAGAAAGGGAGAGGAAGACTGAGATACTTGGAAAGAAAAATATGCTCATTTTTTTTTTGCATGAGAAAGTATCTCTTTTAATCAGTCTTATTCCAAGTGATTGGGAAACTAAATCAGAGCTAGAGCTTATGCCCATAGGTGATCAGAAGCATATGGGTTATTCATAACTCAGATATTTGTAAATCAAGGACACCTATCTCACAAGATTAGTGTGAGACATGGTATTTCTTTCTATTTGTTGGAAGCCAGCTCCTTTAAATTTCAAGGCAATAAGGGGTGTTCCATTTCTAAAATGATAGGGTTTGCAAGGACCACCTAAGTCTAAGTTCAAGACCAGGCTAAAGTTGTAGAGAGATCAAGAATGAGTGTGATATTTTGTGTAAGAGCTCACCAGGTTAATCCTGCTCCAGCTCACATCAGATTGTTTTCATCTGCTTTGAACAGAGGACACACTCCCATTCATCATTTCATGCACCTAGAAGCAGAGAAGCTTCTGAGAAAGTGGGAGTTCCTGTGGTAACAAGACAGCCTTGAAATTAGAGGGTACCCACAGGTGCAAAAATGTTTGTGGCAGCCCTCTTTGGAATGGCAAGAAACTGGAAACTGAATGGATGCCTGTTATGGGCCAGAACTCTGAATTTTAAACAAAGGATTCTTACAAGGGAGTAAAATTGATAGAGACAACAGTTACCTAATTTTAGCATGGTTCAGTATGATTGATTTCATCCTACAAGGAGATGTTATGGGCCAGAACTTGAAACAAGGTACTAAGTGGAATTGAGGAGACAATGGTTAAATCTATTTTAGGACTGATTTAATCCTACAACAAATATTGGTTTCCTAGTGATATAATGATTGTTTTATACTCAGTGTGGGGCATATAAGTTAGGAGCCTCAGCCAGTTGGGGAGATTCAGAAGCCAGAGAAGACAAGCGGGAGCTCAAGCTCTCGGAACCAAGGAAAGATAGGCCTCCAGAAAAACTAGCAGAGCCCCAAATGAAGGAGACAATAAAGGATTTGGACTTTAATCCTTGGCTACTGGTGTGGTGATTATTGAATTGAAATGAAGGCTGCTCCCAGAGACCTCAAGAAAACCTCAACAGAGAACATTACATTTTAGAGAGAACATTACAGATGCCTATTAATTGGAGAATGATTGAATAAATTATGATATATGAATGCTATGGAATGCTATTGTTCTGTAAGAAACAACTAGCAGGATAATTTCAGAGAGGATTGGAGAGAGTTACATGAACTAATGCTAAGTGAAATGAGCAGAACAGGAGATCATTATGCATGGCAACAACAAGGCTATATACAATGATCAATTCTGATGGACATGGCTCTCTTCAACATTGAGATGATTCAAACCAGTTCCACTTGTGCAGTGACTAAGAGAGCCATCTACACCCAGAGAGAGGACTGTGAGAATAGAGTGTGAAAAACAAAGTAGCATTCTCACTGTTATTTCCTTGAAATTTGTTTTCTTTCTCAGTTTTTCTTTTTCTTCCTTCTTGATCTGATTTTTCTTGTGCAGCAAGATAATGGCATAAATATGTATATATATAGAGATATATATATATATAGATATATATATATATTGGATTTAACATGTATTTCAACATATTTAACATGTATTAAAACTACCTGCCAGCTGGGGAGATGGGGGGAAGGAGGGGAAAATTTGGAACAAAAGATTTTGCAAGAGAAAAAAATAAAATAAATTTTTATGAATCAAAAAAAAGAAACTAGCAGATACCTCTTTCCCCACACCCTAACTCTTTCCCTAACATTGATACTATAGCCTAAATTAGACAGAACGAAGGAAGAACTGAAGCCAATCCTGGAGATTGGAAGGTGAAAATCTAAAACCAGTGTGAAACTAGCAGAATGGTAGTAGGTGGGACCAGACAGAAAGGGATTGATGGGATTGATCACCCCAGTGGAACTCCAGCACAATGGGTCAGAAGACAGTTTCAAACCCTAGTACTTTCCTCCTATTTTCTGCCATGTTCTTGTCAAGCCACTTCAACTCACACTTCCTTGATCCTTTTCCATAGTCCTTGAGCAATCCTGGTGACTAACAAAAGGACCAGAGGGAAGTCTATAATTTATTTACAATAATCTTACTTTGGTCCAACAAATTACTTAGCCCTTAAAAAACTAAGTTTGTGTCTCTGAATGGGGTCAGTAAGCGAGAGATTTCCCTAAAGCTCAGAGATGAGAGATCTTCCTATTTTACTTATTTTTAAGCATAGTTCAAGTCCTACTCTTAGACCCACACAGAATCCCACTGTTAGCCACGATATTCAGGTGCCTAGGAGAGCTGAGCCAGTGGGAGAAGCAGTCTAAGGCCTTGCTGTCAAGTGCCCTCTGGTGAGCAGTAAGGATTCTACAGCTGTTGGCAAAGTCCGTGCACAAGCAATGCCACCTAACAATACCACTGGGCTAATGGTCTCAGGGTAATGTCACTTACTAGTAGTAGTGCCACATTCCCTAGTTTATTAGTCAATCAGTTAACAGCCTGATTCCCTATAGGTTACAGAAATCAGAAAAAGTAGTCAGGGGTGGATGATTATAGTTTCTACAACAGTACCACTGCATACCTCTCTGGGACTTGTAACACCTATATCCTCAGATTTAGTACGCAAATCTACATTCTTTTATGCCATTTTAAATGGCTATCACGCTTAAATTTAAATACCACTAGGCTGATATTGAGCTCAAGGACCAGCTTTTTTTTCCTCTCAATAGTATTTGATTTTTCCAATTACATGCAAAGCTAGTTTTCAACATTCATTTTGTTAAGATTATGAATTCCAATTTTTTTCTCTCTCTCCCTCAACCTTCATCCTTTCCAAATCAGCAAACAATATGATATAGGTCACACATGTACAATCATTTTAGACATAGCTCCATATTATTCATGTTTTGAAAGAAAAATCAGAACAAAAGGAAAAAAAAAACACACAAAAAAGAAAACAACCAAAAGGGATGAAAATGGTATACTTCAATCCTCATTCAGTGTCCAAAGTTCTCTCTCTGGACATTGATGGAATTTTCATCCTAAATCTACTGGAATTGTTTTGGATTACTATATTTCTGAGAAGAGCTAAGGCTATCATAATTGATCATTACATAATATTGTCATTGCTACATACAATGTTCTTCTGGTTCTAAGTATTTCACTTAGCATCAGTTCATGCAAGTCTTTCCAAGCTTTTCTGAAATTATTCTGTTTATCATTTCTTATAGAACAATAATATTCCATTACATTCATATACTATAACTTATTCAGCCATTCCCCAACTAAAGGCATCACTCCTCTTTCAATTCCTTGCCATCACAAAAAGAACTACAACATTTTTGCACATGTGGGTCCTTTTTCCTCTTTTATGATCCCTTTGAGATATAGACTCAGTAGTGACACTGCTGGATCAAAGGATATACATAGTTTTATAGCCTTTTGGGCATAGTTCTAAATTGATCTTCAGAATGGCTGGGTCAGTTCACAACTCCATTTAACAATGCATTAGTGTTCCAGTTTTCCCTCCAACATTTATCATTATCTTTTCCTGTCATCTTAGCCAATCTGACAGATGAGAAATGATACCTCAGAATTGTTTTAACTTGCATTTCTCTAACCAATGCATTTTTTCATATTATATATGGCTTTAATTTCTTCGTCTGAAGTTGTCTGTACATATACTTTAACCTTTTATCAATTGGGGAGTGACTAGTATTCTTACAAATTTGAATCATTCAATTCTCTACAGATTTTAAAAATGAAGCCTTTATCATAAATATTAACTGTAAAAATTATTTCTCAGCTTTCTGCTTTCTAATCTTGGCTATACAGATTTTGTTTGTATACAACTTTTAAATTTAATGTAATCAAAATTATTCAAAGATTGTCTTTTGCCTCTTTGTATCTCTAGCATTTAGTACATAATAGGCACTTTAAAATATTTATTAACTACAATAATAATTCAGCTCTTTTTTGAAATATCTGCTTTCCTTAAAAGCAACTATAAAATTACTTTTTCACATGCTTTATTACACACAACATTGGGGAATATATTTAACTATACAATCAGAATCCATAAAGTCAAAATATTAGGCAGCACACATCCATCATCTCTACAAATAGGCTAATATTCATCAATAATATAAAAAGTAACTAGGAGCTCATTTTACAGGTTATAGAGCACTTTCCCACTAGAATCACACTGTATTCTTGGTGAAATGAGGTGAGAGGAAGCATGCTTGTAGAGGGAGAATCAAGTCACGTTTTATCAGGGAACTAACAGAGCTTAAGAGGAGTAGGTAAGACGTGGTTGAGCTCTAGAAGTATGGGTCAGTTTGAAAAAACATCAGGATCCAAAGGGCAAAATAATCAAATATAATCTAAAGGCAGACAAGAGTCTGAAATACTGGATTTCCAGAAGGATCTATGGTCACAAAGGATATTATTTCCCAAGTTGGCTTGCTTGGAACCAAATCACCTCCTGTCTCCATGCCTTTGTTAGTTTTTTCTCCTCTCTTCCACCTTTTAGAATCCCTATCAAGATTGAAGATGAACCCTTCAAGGTTCATCTCAAGAACCATCTAGACTTTGACACATACTCCCAATTTCTTATATTTAATTTGTATTTTCATAACTGTGCCCACACTAAGCATAAGCTCTCTGAGAGCAGCAACCACCTTGAATTGGATTATAAGAGTCAGCTGAAGACAAGTCCCTGATCCCACTGGTATTTTCCGTGTTGGAAATACCTAAGTTTCTTCAAGTTTCATTATGAGGTAAGTAAAGTCAATATTATCTTTACTTTACAAAAAAGGAAACATGCTCAGAGATTAACAATTTGATCATAGTCACATAGCAAGTAAGTGGCAGGACTAGGAATTGAACCCAGATCCTCGTTGTCCTAAGCTGTAGGGTATTCTAATAAAAGGAGTCTGAGATTTAGCCTAAATCAGAAGCAGTTCAGAACAGATGAGCCCATTGTTTCTCACATTTACATAATTGTGTGATCTTTTTAAGGGCCTCTGAAACTTATTTTCCTCAGCATTTTTTAATGGGGAAATAGAATTGCAGAATAAATCTTAGAAGACAAGAATTATTGAGTCCTCTCTCCTCCTTGAAGACTAAGTCCTAGGATATAGGAATAATGACTCCCTTCTCTCTTCCTTGTACACTAAATCCTAGAATACAGGAATTAATAACTCCCCTCTTCCCCTTGTAAACTAAATCCTAGAAAGTAATTAATGATCCCTGTCTCTGCCCTTGTACACAAAATCTTAGAATACAAAAATTAATGACTTCCCTTATCTCCTACCTCCTTGAAGCTAGAAGGAGCAAGTTAAAAGGAGTCAGGTACCCATAAGAACTCTGTAATATAGAAAATATATATTAAATTACTACCCTTCTTTTTGCCAACTGAATTATGATTACTCTTGGCATCTGCAGAAAAATATTAAAGAGAGAAATTAATCATATTACTTTCAACATGTAGAGGAAATTGCCCTCACAATAAGCAATGTTGGTTAGTAAATTTATCGCCAAACAACAACAAACAACAAATGATGGAAGCATCAACAATGATTCTCTGCCATTTATTTTAAAAGTATAAAAATCCATATCAGCTAGTGAGAGACAACAACCCTCAGGAGTCTCAGGAGGGACTGAAGTACCAAAGTTGGAGTGATGGCATTACAGATGTGATGTCAGCACAAAAGAGAATTACTAGGAGATGGCAGCACTCCAGGTGAGGAGTCAGCACCTGGGAGGCTAACTGGGGGCAGAGCAGTCCAGCATTAAAGATGACTCATTGGCTTTTCCTTTGTATGCAGAAAAAGTTCCATCTCTGATTAAAAAAAAAAAAAAAAAAGGAAAGTTTCTATTTTCTAGTTCCTAGGGATTACAAGGCAGTGATTGGCAAAATAAAATGGAATGGCAAGGAAAACACACAAAAATCTGTTATCTATAGTCCCAGAAACTGAAGGGCAACAAAAGAAAAAAAATCCTACTAGAACTACAAAAACTACTTTAAAGCAGAGATACACATTACTATAATTCTATAAACAGCAAGACATCTTCCCAGAAGTTTAGGGAATAAGGTCAAATAATGATGAGCAAGCAAATTGCATAATTAAACAGAATATACTTTCAATAAGAACTGAACTTCTAACAGAATTATTTTCTCTCTAACTTGGCCATGGCCAAGGGGGATGACTTTAAAGCATCTTATTTTGGTAAACCTTTAGTCTTAAAGTTACAGCTCTCTTAAAACTTTTTTTGGCAAACAATGTCAATTCATTCACTATTATAACAGTTGCATTCTTAAAAAATCCAAATAATTTGGCACATCTTCATATACATTATGAAAAAAAAAAGATATAAAACTTCAAACTAGACAATATGCCCAATATGTCCTATGACAGTCACAACTTAGTTGATGTCAATGCAGTGACTTATAGTCAATTTGTGAACAACCAATTTGTCACCAGTCATTTAAGGATCTTGCTTCAATACTCCTACAGGTGTGTACTGTGAAAGCTAATTATTCCCATTCTAATTTGAATTGCATAAAGAATAGATCCTCATTTTAAAGTCTATTAAATTTTGCTCCATAGCTCATTAAGCTTTGATTGCCTGAAAAGATACCATCTGACACCACAGATATAGACAATATCTCATCCACTAAAACCCACTTCCAGGATGTATTGAGAACCTTTGGAAGGGACTTGGATCACAGAGTCTTGGTGCCCTAAAACAGGGCTTCTTAAACTTTTTTTCACTGGCCACTTTTTTCCTCCCAAGAAATTTTTGTATGATATTGAATATATAGATATTAAAGCAGGTATACAAATCAAACATTTACTGGTAATAAATCATAACTTCACAACTGCCACATTCAATTATAAAATCCCATATGGGTTTGCAAACCAGTTTAAGAAGCTATGTTCTACACTAATACATTGTTGGTGGAATTGTGAATGCATCCAACCATTTTGGAGCTATTTGGAACTATGCTCAAAAAGTTATCAAATTGTGCATACCCTTTGATCCAGCAGTGTTACTACTGGGCTCATATCCCAAAGAGATCTTAAAGAAGGAAAAGAGACCTGTATGTGCAAAAATGTTTATGGCAGCTCTTTTTGTAGTGGCAAGGAACTGGAAATTGAATGGATGCCCATCAATTGGAGAATGGCTGAATAATTTATGGTATATGAATGTTATGGAATATTATTGTTCGGTAAGAAATGACCAACAGGAAGATTTTCAGAAAGACCTGGAGAGACTTACATGAACTGATGCTGAGTGAAACGAGCAGGGCCAGGAGATCATTATATACTTCAACAACAATACTAGATGATGATCAATTCTGATGGACTTGGTCATCCTCAGCAATGAGATGAACCAAATCAGTTCCAATGGAGCAGTAATGAACTGAACCCAGCGAAAGAACTCTGGGAGATGACTAAGAACTATTACATTGAATTCCCAATCCCTATATTTTTGCCTGTCTGCACTTTGGATTTCCTTCACAGGCTAATTGTACAATATTTCAGAGTCCGTTTCTTTTTGTACAACAAAATAACGGTTTGGTCATGTATACTTATTGAGTATCTAATTTATATTTTAATATATTTAACATCTACTGGTCATCCTGCCATCTAGAGGAGGGGGTGGAGGGAAGGAGGGGAAAAATAGGAACAAAAGGTTTGGCAATTGTCAATGCTGTAAAATTACCCATACATACAACTTGTAAATAAAAGGCTATTTAAAAAAATAAAGTAATAAAGCTATTGAACTACTAAAAAAAAAAAAAAGAAGAAGAAGAAGAAGAAGAAGAAGAAAGAAAGAAAGGACCAGCAAGATGATTTCAGAAAGGCCTACATGAACTAATGCTGAGTGAAATGAGCAGGACCAGGAGGAGATCATTATATATTTCAATAACAATACTATACAATGATCAATTCTGATGGACGTGGCTCTCTTCAACAATGAGATGAACCAAATCAGTTCCATTTGTTCAATAATGAAGAGAACCAGCTACACCCAGCAAAAGAATTATGGGAAATGAGTGTGCACCACAAAATAGCATTTCTACTCCTTCTGTTTTTGTCCCCTTGCATTTTTGATTTCCTTCTCAGGTTATTTTTACTTTACTTCTAAGTCCGATTTTTCTTGTGCAGCAAAATAACTGTATGGATATGTATTCATATATTGTGTTTAACATATTTAACATGTGTTGGTCTGCTTGCCATCTAGGGGAAGGGGTGGGGGGAAGAGGGGAAAAGTTGGAATAGAAGGTTTTGCAAGGGTCGATGCTGAAAAATTACCCATGTATATATCTTGTAAATAAAAAGCTATAATAAAAATTTAAAAATAAAAAAGTTATGTCCTAAAGGACAGGGGTGATCCTGAAGTTTTGTCACTCTGACCCCCAGATCTTGAGTTTTTCTGTAAAGACCCGGAGCAGAGCCTTCCAGTGTTCTGACTTCTGTTCAAGCAACTTCTCCCTCCTCATTAGCAAGAATCATACTCCATCCATAACCTAAAATGGAAAGAGATTTTTTTAATTTATCAATTTTTTCTGGTTATACAGACCTACTAACTTTTTAGAAACACATTTCTTTATGAATCATTTGGGAGAGAAAAAGAACAAAAGGGAAAAACCACTAAGAGGAAAGAAAAACAGAAAAAAGAAGTGAACATAGCAAGTATTGATTTACATTAACTCCATATTTTTTTCTAGATGCAGATGGCTTTTTTTTTTTTTTTTTTAAGAAAAAAGGTTTTTCTAAAGCACAAGTCTGACCATAGATGTAACTCACCTACTCGATATACACCAGGGTCCCATCCTTTGTTTCCAGCCTTATCACCCACTTTGCCCATCTACCTACCCCTCTCCCTTTCGCGTGCCTTCTCTCTCTTTCTTAGAACTCTGTGGAGCTTTTTTTGAGGTTCATCTCTCAAGCACCCCTTTGGCTCCCCTTTTTGTCCTTCTCTTCGGTTTCTTTGGGTCCTGGACCCCTCTGGCGGGCTGGTGAATGCCTAGGGACCGCTTCTCAGAGTAAGGTTCCTAAATGCCTAACAGCATACTAGGGGTTATGTAGAAAACCAACTCTGATGAAGAAGTTATTAGCACATTTACGAACAAGTTCAAGAGCCTTTCCCCACCCTCACTCTCCAATACTGTGGGCGCTACTCTTTGCGACCTCATTTGGGGTTTTCTTGTCATTGCCGATTCTTTCTGCAATCCACGTTACGGATGAGGAAACTGAGGCAAATGGGGTTAAGGGACAAGGCCAGGGTCACACAGCTAGTAAGCGTCTGAGGCCGGATTTGAACTCGGTCTTGCTGACACCGAGCTGCTGCTCCTCCCACTGAGTCCCCACCTATTCTGTACAGAGCTATCTGTGTGCACTTTGTGTTCCCTGAGAGAAGGTAAACCTCTCCAGGGCAGGGACCACTTCACCTTTGTATTGATATAACCCGCGCCTCTCACGAAGGAAGCACTTAATGACCGCCTCTCGATTGATCGGATGTCGGATCTCCTCTGGGCTGAGAAGGTGCTTAATAAAAAATAGCAGAGCTAGAGACCCCGCCAGGGGGCAGCAGACGCCCACTACCGCTGTCACCGCCACCCGTTGTCAGAAAAGAAGGGGCTCAGCAAGAGAGGCTCCAGAAGTACAAGCACTGCGCATGCGCATGACCTCCCGCGAAAGGCGGGGGAAAGGGGCCGGGCGTGCGTGAGTAGCTCTTGACGGCAGTGTGGCGGAAATGAGCCACCCTGCAAGTCCTTTGACGACAGTCCCGTCTGAGCCGGAGCGCCACCCAGCAGTGTGGCCGTCATGGCGTCGCCTTTCAGCGGGGCATTGCAGCTAACGGACCTGGATGATTTCATTGGGCCGTCTCAGGTGGGCCAGGAGTTTCGGGGGGAAAGAGCCTCTCAGGACGGAAGCCTGGTGGCTGATGGCGGGGAGGGTCTGCAAGAAGGCGTGGGGGGCACCCGAGAGGAGATTGTAGGGTTGTTAGTGACGTCATGGAGGACCGGGGGCGGGGCTTATCTGAATAATATGCTGGAAGAACTACGCCGTCGCCACCTTCCTTCGGCGTTCCTCCCATTTCTCAGATGGGGAAAACTGAGTTCCATCTATGGAGCTTTGTCGAGCTCTCAGCGAACCCGCTCAGGGACCCAGCTCCTCCGAGGGCCTAAGCCAGGACTCCTTCCTCTCCTCACGGAGGCTGGCAAGAGTTCTAAGTTTAGCCTGGTCTCTAGTTCTGTTTTCGAATCCTGCCCCTGACACTGGGCTCCTGTCCATGTGACTTCGAGCAGTTTGTTTCCCTCGGATGGTTCTCGGTTTCCCATTTTGCAATGCCGAGCTGCCCCAGATATCGCGGGCGCGGAGAGAGGCCTTGGCCGGCACACCCCACCCCCGCCCTCCCCTCCTCCCGGTATCACGCGGCCTTCTCCGGGAGCAGCTGCCGGGGCGCAGTGACTCAGCGCTTTGAAACGGACCTGGCCGGGTCCGGGTGTTGGGTTTCCCCAAGGCCGCGCGGACGGTCCGTGCCGGGCTGCTAGTGTTGTAATATTTCTCGCTACTTTCCACCGCCCCCAGGGTTTGCCGAGCCCTTTACTTGCGAGGCGGGTCTCTGCAGCTGCGAGACCTGCTCCCAGTTTGTAGTGTCTAAGTGCCCTTGGTCAGTGTCATCATTCCTGATGATGGGGCAAAGAGAGGGGGATACTTTGTAAAATTTATGAGCACAGTTATAGATGGGGATTATCGCCACGAATGATGTGTCTGGGGCCGAGGTCACACAGCTAGGATGTAACAGTACAGGGACTCCAGCCCAGGACTGATGCCAAATTCAAGGCTTTCTATTTTTTAAAAATCTTATTTTCATTGCTGTCTTTGATTTTTCCATCATTCTTCCTGCCTCCACCCATCCTTTGCATTTTTAAAAAAAAGGGGAAATAAAAGCAAAAAGTCAATCAAAACATTAATGGTACCTGACAGTTTATGTGTACTGAACTTCTATAAAGGGGGAGGAAGGTGTCTTTTTCCAAGTCCATACTTGGTCATGATTATACAACATTCATTTTGATTTTTGTGTGTGTGTGCTTTCCATTTCTTTTGTTTTAGTCTCTGTATAAATTTGACCCTATGGACAGTGCATATGGCTTCCCATGCTTCTGTGAACATCTCTTAGTCATCTTTTTTCATGAATCAGTAATTTTTTGTCACCTACACATAGCCCACTCTCTTTAGCCTGACCCCGATTGTTGAGCCTGTACTTTGTTTCCAGTTTTTGTCACCACAAACAGTGCTGATCTTTATACATTTTCCTACTTGGGATCTCTCTGTAATCTTGATTAAAGCCCTCTTCCCAGGCTCTTTGTGATATACTTTATACTTATCTCTGTCCCTGAGGGGTTTTTTTTATCTGTGAGAAATAACAGGATGCCTGGAAGGAATTCTGTTCATTTTAGCTAAGAAGGATTTCAGACACTATTGGGTTAGCCGTGGGGAATCTAGGGAGAAGATGCAGAAAAAAGGAAATTCTTGCAGTATATGGGGGGGGGGGGGGTAGAATGGTCCCAGATTTTCAGATGCAAAACATTTCTCACAGACCTCCCTCTCAGTAGCAAAAGCAGCATTTTGTCATCCTGAATTTAGTGACCACACCTCCTGTTTGCTGCTGTTAAAAAGGAAAGTGGAGATCTTGAGAGGGGCTGGTATAGATACTTGCAGGGCGGACATTGGCTAGTTAGAGTAAACCTTTCTTGGGTTTATGATCAGCTGAATAACCTTGGGTTCCTGCACAATGTTAGAAAACTGTACTCTGTGTGAAAACAAGGTAAGCAACTCTTATCTTGTACTGAACATTTCTGCTTGCAGAAAACAATCCTCAACAATGAGCTTATTTTGACTATTTCAGGAGTGACTGGAAAGAGAAGGCAAAGGGCTGGAGAAGTGAAAAAAATAAAGCACATATTTGATAATGTCTTTGTAGGTAAATTTTAAAATAATCAGTAAAGCTATGTGAGACCTCTTCAATTTCTACAGAAGCCTTTATCAGATAGAAGTTACCGCAATGTAGTTTGGAGTCTTGGTCCTATAAGACTTATGGATCAAATACTGGCTGTATGACTGAATTTGGACTAATAACTACATATAAGATGGAAATATGGTATTTGTACTGCTTTCCCCATAGAATGATTGTGGGGAAAGAGCTTTTAAATTATAAAACCCTGTGTTATGGTCAGGATATTCACAGTGAATAAAAAGTATTGAACCAGAAATTAGGAAGACAAGGATCTCGATGCTAGTTCTGCCATTTACTTGCTGTGGGATAATGAGTGAGTGCCTTCCTTTCACCAGGCCTCTGTTTCCTTCTCAGAAAACTGACAGGGTTGGGTCTAATGATCCCTAGAAGCCCTTCCAATTCTACATACATACATTGTATCTCTGATACTAGGATTTTCTTCCTCTTACACTCTTTGATTTTTGTATGTTTTTTCTGGCCTAGGATTGCATAAAGCCTATGAAAGTTGAAAAAAAACTTGGAAAAGGCACAGCGAAGATCCAGATTGAAGACGATGGGACTTATTTCCAAGTTAATCAAGTAAGAACTGGGGGGCTTTTCTCACCATTCCTCAACACAAAATTGCAACTAACATCTTGAGATCCATTTTTCTGTTCTTCCAGTTTGCTTTCCATCTTTGAATGCTAGTTATACAGAAGTAATTTATGTTTTATATCAGTCCTTGGATATTACAGAGCTCTTTTCTTGTAATCAAGGGAGGATGGAGGAGTCCATTCATATAAAACAATGAATGTGATTTGTTCAGCAAATGATATTCATTTAAGAAAGATATGGCAAGTGACTGGTCTCTTTTCTGTTTAGCATGTTCCAAGTTTTTAAAGTGAGATTTTCAAATGAAAACTACTTATTCTGAGTGAACATCTGTTGCATAATTAGCTGATGATATAATCAAAATCAAACTCTTTATATTAAAATCAAGCTACTTCATTGAACTCTTACCTGGTTATAATTTGGACTGAATTTATATAATTCAAGTAGATCTACTATGATTTAATAGCAGGAAATGAAAGCATGTCCAAGGATGAAACTTGAGTGTAATGTAATGGGAAAAGGCACTGGCTTGGAAATGAGGAAGCCTGTTCTAGTTCCCAAAACAGTTTTGTTGCTAGTTGTGGCTATATAACTATCTGAGTCACTTGACTTCTCAATAGTCTGAGAGCCCATATTGACAGAGGGCTGTGTGCAAAGCATTATTCTGGGGAGCCCTTAAGAGATTGGTCACACCCTTGTGTTATGGTAAGCATATTCCCACCTGCTTCTTTTTTTCCTGGCCCTTAATTTAGAATTCCCATCTGCTGAGACATACCTTCTCTTCTCTCCTATCTCTCTCCATACTCAGCCCTCGCAGCCCTATCCTTCCTTCATCTAGATTACCCTTTACTTTTCCATTTGACTATAACTTCTGGATTCCCTGCTTTGTTGCTGGCAGACTTCCCTTTGTCCTAGATTTCTCTATTCCACATTCCTTCCATCTTCTTACACAACAGAAACTTGCCTCTTTACAAAAGACACTGGATTTTATTGACTGATCACTGACCACCCTTTCCAGGACCAGTTGCTCCTCCTTTCAGTCACTGAGCAGATAGAAGAAACATATTTCTTCCATTTCTGGTCTTTCCTTTTGCCATCATCATTTAACTTCTCTTCCTTTAAGGTTCCCTCCATCCAGAAGTGTGCAGGTAAATATTTAATAAATGACTTTCTGGGGGGAAATAGATACGTGACAACATTTTAAAATTTAATCTATATTATTAAGCATTTTCTCTAACTTTATTAAGTCTAGATAATCCACAAAGCAATATATCAAGCTCTGATTTGTAGCATCTGAAATGTCACTGCTCACACTGAAATTTAAAAATCACCTCTCACAAAGCTAGCTCCAGTACATTTTCATCACCTAGTCCAGTGATTTATTGAATTCACTCACTTATCTTTCTCTTTTCATAAAGAGTTCATTACCTGGCTCACAGTTTTCCTTTTGAAAGCCTCTGCTCCCATACTTAGGGAACACAGATCTGTAGAGAATGCTCACTTGAGGGAGTCAGGAAGACAAGGGGTAAGCATGTGGAGGTCCCCTCTAAAATTTTGATTTCTTGGTCTTCTACTGAATGTTTTACTGCTGTTATACTGAGCTATGAGCCCTGATCAGAGCTGATTCTATATTAAAGTTACTTATATGAAGAGAGGAGTAAGCAAAGTGCCCATTATCAAATGTGGGGAGTCATGGGAGAGCACACATGGTATTTTTGCATCTTTCTACTAGGACCATAACATAGCTAAGTTTAATTAAGCTGTATAGTTTTCCCCCAGCACCGAATATAAGATCACAGTTAACAGAAATGCTTCTGGAACAGCCTAGTCAGAGGCAGAACTGAAGCTAGAGCTCAGGTCTCCTGACTCCCAAGCCAAAAGGCCTTTTTACTAACCCACATTCAGTGTCGCAAAGATGGGCCATGGAGAGAATTCAGCAGAATTGTGAGTAGGGATGAGAGCAAGGGGGTGGCCCGAGGCAGAGGAGCAGAGCATTCTGAGCAGAAGGAAAAATGAGCCCATGAAGGTAGGTCATATATAAGAGATGGCAAGTAGTTTGACTCAGGTGGAAGGCAAAGTAACATGGAATAAAATAGCATGAGACAAAACTAGAAAAGCAGGGTTGTCGTTCTGGAAATCAGTTCTTTTTGTGGTGGCAAAGAATTAGAAACTAAGGGAACACCTGTCAAATAGGGGATGGCTGAAGTTGTAGTACATGTATATGAACCACTGTGCTATAAGAAGTGATGAGAGGTGTTTAACATGTATGAGACTGCCTGCCATCTAAGGAAGGGGGTGGAGGGAGGGAAGGGAAAAGTTGGAACAGAAGTGAGTGCAAGGGACAGTGTTGTAAAAAAAATTACCCCTGCAGATGTTCTGTCAGTAAAAAGCTATAAATTTTTAAAAAACGAAAGAAAGAAATGTTGGGAGGGACAGTTTCAGAAAGACTTACCTGATTCAGAGTGAAGTGAGCAGAACCAGGAGAACTTTTTATACAGGAATAGTAAAATTTTCAACCTTGAGAGATTTCCGATCCAACATAGTGACTCACCACTATAGTTCCAAAGGACTCATGATGAAAAATGCTATCTACTTCCAGGTAGAGAGTAGATGGACTCAGAATGTAGAATAAACCCTGTTTTCTTTCATATTTTTTTTTAATACCATGGCTAATGCAGGAATTTGTTTTACATGACTATACATGGTATATGTCATGGGTTTGTTTTTTTTTTTCTTGTCTTCTCCATTGGAGGAAGAGGAAGAAGGAAAGAAAGATTTGGAGTTGAAAATAAAATTGAATTTTGAACAAATAAACTCTTAATAAAAAGGGGGAAAGGAGAAAAAGAAAGATACAGTTGTACCACATTATGGAGGGCTTTACATGGTAAAGAAGTTAGACTTTATCTGGCAGGTGGCAAGATGCCAGTGAAGAATTTCGAACTGCTTCCTTCTGCATAAGGAAGATAACTCTAGCAGTGATGTGATGGGTAGATTTGGAGGGAGTATAGTAATGGAGAATCTGTATTAGAGCAAAGGCATTTAGAATAGAAAGAAGAGAGCCAGTGTGAATCATTTCTCAGATGAGAAAGAAAAGAAAAAGAATGGGTCAAAAGGACCAAATTTTCAAACACAAGAGACTAGTGATACCACTGATTAATATAATCAAGTCAGAAGAATGAGCAAGTTTGGAATGAAATTTAAGCTCAGTTTTGACCATATTAAGGTGTTGTACTAGTACAGTGTCCATCTGAGCAAAGGTCTGGAATGCTTTAAGATAGTCAGGCTGAAAATAAAGATTGGGCGTCTCCTACACAGATGAGATTTTTGAAACCATGGGAGTAAATGAAAGGGCCTAGAACACAGATCTGTAGAGAATGCTCACTTGAGGGAGTCAGGAAGACAAGGGATAAGCAAACGAGACAAAGGATAGTTTAAAAAAAAAGCAATAGACAAAAGGGGGAGAGGAAGGCATCATGGGCACAAAGAACAGCAACAGAGTTTGGAGAGTTCAGTGTTTTTTACCCACTTTGGCCAGAGCACTTAGTGCATGGGAAAGAGCAATAAGATAAGGCTGGAGATATTTGGGGGTAGGGAGGGAAGACATTGTAGAAGACCTTGAATGCCAAGCTGAAGAATTTGAATTTTAATTGTGAAGGTATAAAACAACACTGAATTGCACCAATTCCTTTGTGCAAAGGAATGACCTGGGTAGATCTTTGTATGAAGCATGTAAGAAATGTGTGTATTTCCTTGACATTGGCTTCTCCTTGACTTCCATGAAACTTCTCTGTCTCCTTTCTAACTATCTAATCATTTCTTTCCTGTCTCATTTGCTGGATAATCAACCTCCTGCCAGCTTAATGGAAATATTTCTCAATAGGGGTCATAACCCCACTTTTCTCTCTCCATACCCTTATTCGCAATGATCTCTTCAGCTCCAGTGAGTTATAGTAGAATGTAAACTCCATGAGATCAGAGACTGTTTTATTCTTGTCTTTGAATCGTCAGTACTTGTCACATGGTAGGTGCTTAATAAATAACTTTGAATCAGTTGAATTGGCTCAAATGCTCTATTTTGTGCAATTCCTTGCCTTTGCATGATCCTTACTTCAAAGTTCAGGTCAGCCCACTACAAGAATCTTGCCTCAGCCCCCCATCCCTGCCAGTTGTTAGTGTCCTTCTCATAGAGTTTAAAAAGAATATTGGTTTTAAAATCCCACTGTGCATGGACATGTATTGACAACAGAACAGGGGTTCCCAAGGATTGTGAGAAAATAGGGTTGGTGATAGGAGAACTGAGTTGGAATGTGATTGGAAAAGAGTAGAAGTGATTTTTTTTTTTTTAGTAGCAATTCTCAAATATGTTAGTACAATACACCTTTATAATTTAAAATTTTAACATGAATAAAAAACAACAGCATTGTGGATATTTACTATATCTGAACTTAGAACATCTTTATTAATATGAAAATAATTCTGACCTTTGAGATCCCCTAAATAGGGATCTTAGAGACTCCCAGGAGTCCTCAGGCCACATTTTGAAAACCTGAATCAGAGGATTCAAGAGGGAGTTAAATTGTGCTTGCACCTCAAGTGATGAGAATAGAGAGCTAGGACAACTAGGATCTGTTTTTGGCAAACTCACTTGACCAAATTTAACCAAGAGATTTGTAGATTAGCTATAGCCAATCTCCCCAAGGTTGCTCTTCCAAACAGCCTGTGGCTCCTAATTGGAGGCAGCTGAGCCTTCACTTTCTAAACTTTTTATATAAAGGCTTTTTAGTGTGTAGTAAAGGCCCCAAGAGTAAATGAGAGGTACTTTAAGTTTCCCTCACTATCTCTACTCCCTCCTCACCCCCCACCCCACAAGTAAACTGTGATATGTTTAATTCTGGGAAAGGAGCAAAAATGTCAGAAAAGACTCTTTACAGATCATTTGGTCCCCACCCAATTTGTTCCTACATTTCTAAAGTTGAGGATAAAGACCTATTAATTTTCATTTAGCAAAAAGTAAATCAGTCTTTACCAAATGTGAAGCTTAGAAGTCCACCATTTAACACTGGGCTATTGTGTTTGTGAAGAAGTTCTAAGTTTCTCATCAGTAAAGTTTAAAAAGAAAGGTCTGGTTTCCTAATTTCCAGATAGCTGAAAAACTCTCGGCTCTGACACAGTATTGACCCGTGAGGGAGCTAAATATCCTTGTCAGTCAGATCTGCAGTCCTGAGCCAATAAAGCTTTTCACAAAGGGTCTGTACTGTTTACAAAGCCAGGCACACCGGAGGTTGCTATGTTATTCTGAGAAACCAGATGGTGTAGTGAAGAGACTTGAATTCAAAATACTTAGGCTGAGACCTCAAGGCAAATCAGTTATTTCTCTGAGCCTCAGTTTCCTCACCTGTAAAAATAAACATTATCATACACTGCCTGCCTTACAGGATAGCTGTACAAAAGTATTTTTTAGGTATCACAGAGAACTCCATAAATGAGTTGTTATTTGCTTTTACTGTTCTTAGCGTCTTCCTCTCTCTGTTTTCCCTGTCCCTCTTTAGAATTCTGGATTACAAAAGGCAAAGTAATTATAGTACCTAGAGCTATGAACTGAGAGTTAGTTAAGTTGGAGTCTCAGGGACCTGTCCTTTTTTACCCCTGTAAAGAGGAGGTACGACCCCTGGCTTACCTGCTCAGAGTTTGGGGATCAGATAAGATGATAAGCACTTGAATCTTAGGGGCCGTCTGTGCCAGACTACAGGACTGTCACTGTTGTTCCTTTGACTCTTTCCTTTGCCATTTTCTTATTTCTGGCTTCCCCTGGACCAATTTTTTTCCCTTCTCATCATTAGAGAAAGCAAGCATAAATATACTTTTCTGATTTGCCCTCACTTTCACCAAGGCTATTAGAAAATTGAGCCCTCTTCAGATCTGTGATTAATTAATATAAGGAACTCGAGGCAGAAACTCTCTCTGCCAGTTTAGGTTCAGTTGCTTTGCCCTTTCCTAGTCTTTGAGAGTCACCTGGGGCACTAAGAAGTTGAGATACAACAGAGCTGAGAGAGAGCCCTGAAAGGGCCCCTGCCCAGAGCCTCAAGGTCCATATATGTCAGAGGTGAGATTTGAACCCAAATTTTCTTGACTCATAGGTCAGGTCACTGACTACTGCACTGCATTACCCATTGTGGAATAAACTTAGACTTAAGGATATAGCTGCTCTTCCCCTTCATTGATTTCACTGCTACTTTTTTTTTTTATTTCACTCTTGAGTTTATTCTGTTTCATTTCATCTAAAAGCAGCTGCAGGAAATCTGAATGTTTGTCTTTTTCCACTATTTATGAATGAGTTTTTATGAAGTGTTAGAACTTGAAATTTAGGAATATTGAATGTGCTATTTTCCATAAACATTCAGCTTCAGGAGATAAGTAGACACCACCTAAAATCATTCGTTGGTTCCTAGGAAATACAGCTTTATAGTGTGTGGGTAGTTGGTTCCACAGGAAGTGTTAGAAATGGCAGGATAATATAATAGTCATTCAGAGAAGTTATACCAGCTTGAGGAAGAGCTGATTTGAAGGCTACTTAGCTTCTGCTTTGTATTCTTTTTGTCTGCCCTGCTATGTTTGCTTTATATGTATACTGTCCATATCTCCACATAAGTGAGTTTTGTCTGCCTCGTTCGCATGTGAGTTCCTTCAGGCATAGGACTGTCTCATATTTCTCTTTGCATTCCCAATCACCTAGCACAATGCCAGGCACATGTCCATAGGCAATTAAATGCTTAACAATTGATCTGACAAACTAGAGTGAGATTTAACATCCCAGTGGGATTTTGTTATGCTGTAATGGTGCTAATAATCACACTTTTATGTAGCTTTTTATAATTTACAAACAACTTTGAGAGGTAGGTAGTACATTTATTAGGAAACTGAAAGGTTATATTGTAAAATATACACAGTCACACAACTGTAAGGTGTCAGAACCAGGATTCAGACTGAAACCCCAGCTAGATCCTCAGACTCTCTCACGTAGGAACTTTTTCCCTCCCTTAGGCAATTACAAAATGGCATCAGAAGCAAACACATTATGGGTATAGAACTGACTGTCACAGGAACACCGTTGTGATTCCCTGGTAGAATGGAAGCTTCTTAACAGCAAGAACCATCTTGTTTGCTCATACCTAAGTGCTTAGTACAGTACCTAGGACACAGTGCATCTAGCATTCAGATCCAAATATTAGAGGCAAACAAGCTACAGAGGTAATTAAGTGCCTTACTTGGAAGCAGGAAGACCAGAATTCAAATCCTATCTTAGAGGATTATTAGCTGCTGGTAAAGTCACTTAACCTCTCTCATCCTGTTTGTTTATTTATTTTTTTAATGATATCAAGATAGAGACAAATGGAGGAGACAATTTCCCCATCTCTTCCTCTCTAATATTCTTTTTTTTTAATTGTAGTAAGTTTATTTTTAATACACATTGTTTTATGAATCATGTTGGGAGAGAGAAATCAGAGCAAAAAGAAAAAACCATGGGAGAGATGAAAAAACAGGAAAAAGAAGTGAATAGCATGTGTTGATTTACATTCAGTCTCCTTAGTTCTTTTTCTGGATGCTGATGGCATTTTCTGTCCAAAGTCTATTAGGATTGCTTTGGATCATTAAACCACTGAGAAGAACCAAGTCTTTCATAGTTGATCATCACACAATCTTATTATGTACTGTGTACAATGTATTCCTGGTTCTACTTGTTTCACTCAGCATCAGTTCATGTAAATCTTTTCAGGCCTTTCTATAATCAGCTTTTTCATCATTTTTAAAAGAACAGTAATATTCCATTATTTTCATGTGCCACAACTTGTTCAGCTATTCCCAGTTGATTAGTATCCACTCCTTTTCCACAAAAAGAGTTGCTACAAACATCTTTGCACATGAGGTCCTTTTCCCTCCTTTACGATTTCCTTAGGATACGGAGCCAGTAATGGCACTGCTGGGTCAAAGAGTATGCACAATTTTATCGTCCTTCGGGCATAGTTTAGATGGCTGTCCAAAATGGTTGGGTCATTTCACATCTCCATCAATAATGCATTAGTGTCCCAGTTTTCTCACATCTTCTTCAACATTCATCATTATCTTTTCCTATCATCTTAACCAGTCTGAGAGGTGTGGTTTTAATTTGCATTTCTCTAATCAATAGTGATTAGAGCATTTTTTCATATGCTTTATTTTCATCTTGAATTTCATCATCTGAAAACTGTTCATATCCTTTGACCATTTATCAACTAGGGAATGACTTGTATTCTTATAAATTTGACAAACTTCTTTATATATTTTAGAAATGAAACCTTTATCAGAAACACTGGTTATAAAGATTTTTTCCCAGTTTTGTACTTCCCTTTTAATCTTGTTTCTGTTGGGTTTTTTTGTGCAAAAACTTTTTAACTTAATGTAATCAAAGCTATTCATTTTGCCTTTCCTAATGTTTTCTAGTTCTTCTTTGGTCATAAATTCCTCCCTTTTCCAAAGATCCAGTAGATAAATTTTCCTTTGTTCTCCTAATTTATTTATGGTATTCTCCTTTATGCCCAATTCGTGTATCCATTTTGACCTTATTTTGTTATGGGGTGTGAGATACAGATCTGCGTCGAGTTTCTGACTTATTATTTTCCAGTTTTCTCAGCAATTTTTGTCACATAGTGAGTTCTTATTCCAGAAGCTAGAGTTTGAGCATTTATCAATTACTAGATTGCTAAAGACTTTGATTATTATGTTGTGTATGTCTACTCTATTCTACTAATCCACAACTTAGCCAGTACCAAATGGTTTTGATTACTGACACTTTATAATATAGTTTTAGGTTTGATACTGCTAAGCCACCATCCTTTGTAATTTTTTTTATTAATTCCCTTGATATTCTTGACTTTTTGTTCTTCTGGATATCATCCTATTTCATAGCACCTATTTCACAGGAGTTCTTAGGCTCAAATGAAATACTACATAAAGCACTTTGCAAACCATAAAGCACTATTTTATAAATGCAGTCACTTAATACCATAAGATTAGGACATGAAGATTTTGTTAACTTTTTAAAGAAGTTTAATTGTTTTTATATCAGCCGAAATAATTATGTCATTTGTCAGTTGTTTAAGAAATGTTTTTGTTATCTTCTTTAGGATGGAGGCTCTCGGAAGCTTGAAAAAGCTAAAATCTCTCTGAATGACTGCTTAGCCTGCAGTGGCTGCATTACTTCAGCCGAAAGTGTCTTAATCACCCAGCAAAGCCATGAAGAGCTATACAAGATTTTAAATTTTAACAAAGTATGTGGGAGCAAACTTCTGAAATGTGTGTTTTCTTCAAATGCCATGCATGGTGTAGGATTCAAAAGTGTAGTTTACCTACTGATACAGTGTTTAAACATTCCACAGTTTCCATAAGAAATCTAGGATCAAAACAGTTTCCAGGAGCTACCTTCCTTTTTAACATTTCCTAAGTGGACTCTTCATGAATTTTATAACATGAAGCAATTTATTCTCAGCCTAAAATGGTGCTTTTCACAAAAGCCACTGTAGAATATTACTGTGCATATGTGATATGATCAACTAAAAGTGACTGAATTTGATGTCCCATTTATATGTAGAACTAATGAAAATCTGACCCAGAGCCAAGGACATGTGCATACTCCTTCAGTATAATTATTTTATCTTTTGAAACTATCATGAATTTTTCACTTTTTGTTTTCCAGATTGCTGAGCCAAGTCAGCAAAAGCTAGTTGTCATTTCGGTTTCACCACAGTCAAGAGCATCATTAGCAGCAAGATTTCAACTGACTCCTCTAGATACTGCCAAGAAATTAACTTCATTCTTTAAAAATAGAGGTGGGAAGGGGCCCCTTGTTCCAGTTGCCCTTGGATAATAAGGGGGTGTCCTCAAACTATCAAGGTGGGAAGTGAAGTATTCTCATGCCTATTAGTCACTGACATTGTGCTTGACTTGAAATCTTAAGTAATTTTTTTTTTTTGAAACTTCAACCATTTATGTTATATTTGACTTCAAGTTGGAGTTTCACTTTTGAAGATCAAGGACAATGCACTTTAAAGTAAAACAGTTAAAAATTCTGACTTTGGTCTGGAAAAGTTCAGAATTAAATTAGTTTTCCTGTCAACAATATTTCATACTTGTCTAGTGCTTTCTGATTTGTAAAGCACTTAACTGTGCTCTCAGAGGTCATAGCATGTAATGACATGATATCACCCACATTTTTCAAGTGAGGAAAACAAAGTTTAGAGATGAGATTTGCTCCCATCATCTTTCATCACCCTCAGTGTCAAGGCCAGGGCTGAGACCCACATCTTCTGATTGTAATGCTCTTTTAATTACATCATTCAGCCACTTCTTCAGTATTTTAGAGACCTGAGATTTCAGTGATGTACAGATTCAAAGTAGATCACAGTCCTCAGGATTTTATTAAATCACCTTCAAGAATTACTGTGCAAATAGACCTCCTCCTCCCTTTCTTCAGTTCTGGTGGTCCCTTCTAATAGAAGGGAACAACTTACGGCCACAGGCCCAGCTTGTCTCTGAGGTCACTCAGCACCTTTCTTACCTAGTGCTGGCCAAAGCTTGCACTTCAGGTCATCTGTGTATAGGGGAGAGGGGTAGCAGCCCCTTGAAGATGCTGTCTTGGTTGTCCTTGCACAGTATCATGCTGATCAGAGGCAATCAGAGATTTCTGACACCTGGGCTGGGGAAAAGAGATTGCACCACCACCACCCCCAATTGGGCTGTCCTAGAACTCTGCTCATCATCACTCATACTTACAGAGCATTGAAGTTGCCCTCTGCATTATAGACCCATGAGGAGAGTAGTAGGTCCCTATTCTTGCCATGTTGCAGATGAGGAAATTAGGCCCGAGAAGTGACAGTGACTTGCCCACAATTACATAGTATGTCTCTGGGCCAGGGTCTGAACTTCCAAGTCACATTCTCCCCACTGTGCTGTGTTGCCTCTAGCTGGGGGATGGAAGCACCTCCTATACAGTGACAGTCCTCGGTGAGGGACCACAGGGATCATGTTGGGCTCCCAGAATCACGGAGTCAGCCTCAGAGGTCATCTAATTGAGCTCCTGCCTGTATTAGGAATTCCTTCCTTCTCCAAATGAATGGTGGCTCCACGGACACCCAAAAACCTTAGGTGAAAGGGCACCCACAATAGTGCATTCCATCCTTAGAGAGTGAATCCCTATAATTTCTGCTTTTACCCACCAGATCTAACTAACAGAATAAATCTAATCATGTTTACATGTTGACAAGTATTCAGTATTCTAAATCTGATTCAAATTAAACATCTGCAGTTTTTTCATCCCATTTGTCAAATAAGAAAGGGCTTGTGCTGAGCTAACTGCACTTCCTTTTACCTGCCCCACTTGTGACTAGAGTCCAATTTGAAGCTGTTATTCTGACAAAGGGAACTGTGCTTCTTATAAAAATGCTTCATACACAAACACAACGGGTAGTCTTTGGGGCATTTTTGCAGAAAATAGTATTTTTTTGGCATATAAAAACAGCTGAACAATAACATTACTGGGACTCAAAGATTTTGTGGCATAATCAGCAGTATCATTTCCTCCTTAGGCAGAGTTAATTGAGAGACCAAATTCAACCTCAGTTCTAACTTGTTGCATTTACTGAAAGTGAGGCAAATTGGTTATTTTGATACAGTCAAACACAGAGTAATTAGGTAGACTCATGATTGGGGGGGGGGGGAGTTTCAAGTTTTTTTGTTTCTAAATGAGATAATTATTTTACAGGAGTGCACTATGTGTTTGACACAACCTTCTCAAGAAATTTTAGCCTCTTGGAAAGCCAACGAGAGTTTGTACAGCGATTTCGAAGACGAACAGAATCCAAACAAGCCTTGCCCATGTTGGCCTCTGCCTGCCCAGGTGTGCCTGAAGAATACAGGTTTTTACTGGGCTCTGAATATCAAAATAAAGCCTGACAGGTCATCAGTCATTCAAAATAAGCAGAGGAAGAATCATTCTTGGGAGGAGATGGGATAGGAAATACAATGATATAAAAGAGCTGGTTCATAACATCAACATAAAATATACTGTTCCTAAACCCACAGGAATTTCTTCTAGAAGCCAGGAAGTTTTCTTAGTTCTTGAAATTGATTTTCTAGTCTTTCTCATGAAACCAGGGTTGATGTGATCATTTGAACTACTATTAATAAAAATAATAGTGATAAAAATAGGAAAGTTCTCTAATGTCATCATATACATGTTTTTTTCCTGTCAAGACTTTCTTTAGCAACTAATCCTCCCCCAAATGTTATGTCATTTGCAAACCTGCTTCATAGACATTTGGCAGCAAAAGTTCCTGGAATCTTAACCTTGTTTAGGAAGTGGGTGGCTAGGCTTTTTGAATTTATTAGATCTGTGCACTAACTGAATTCCATGGTGGTTTGCAGGTTGGATCTGTTATGCTGAGAAAACCCATGGAAGTTTTATTATCCCTTACATTAGTACAGCTAAATCTCCCCAACAGGTCATGGGAAGCCTTATCAAGGATCACTTTGCAAAGAAGCAGGTAATATTTCTCTTGTCTATATGAAACTGGCAATGTTGAGAGCACTCTCTATCTTAGATCTATTCACTACTTGATCACTTTTTAGGATTAACAAGACCAGTTAGAATCTGGACTTGGTGGCAGACTAATGTCTGTTGACCAACCCAACCAATTTTAGAGAGACTTTCTGCCAGAGGGTTGACCCTATGCAGATATTTTTTGATTGCAGCATCTCATGAAGACCATCTCCTAAGGTATAGTGAGGATGCAGTCCCCACTAATAGAAAGAGTACATTGACAGCATCCCAGTTCTTCCGATATGTAATAATGTTGATGTGGGTGCTCTCTCCCATGGTATATATCAAAACTCATTCATTCTTTCTTATCCTGTTTAACTGTTATCCATGTTCCTTCCATTAATTATCAGCTCACAGACTTTTTTCTAAATATCCTAACATTCTGTGGGTCCCAGTACTATATACTTTTCCCTATTCAACTTCTGAACAATTTATAACTATTGAATGTTGATGTCCATTGAGCAGTCAAAGCTAATCTAATAAAAGGTCCCATTTCCAATATATAGCTTGCACTTACATACTTTCTAAAGAGAGTAGGATGAAACTAAGGAATGAAAAGCCAGTATGGTATAATTTTTAAAAACACTTGATTATGAGGCAGCAAATTTGAGCTGTAGTCCCAGCTCTGTCATTCCACTTACTAGTCATGTGATTGTACAAGTCACTTCACCATTGACCCTCGTCCATAAAATGGATGGTTGATCCCTGAGGTTCCTTCTAGCCCTAAGCAGTCTATGATTCTATAGAAAAGAGGCATTTATTCTACCTGGAATGTGCCAAATACTTTGCAGTATAGCCTTTGGGAATAGATGAAAATTCCATGTAAATCCATTTAATTATTTTCCCTAAAGACTATTTGTTTTTCCTTAAAACATTAATGGATTTTTTTTGCAAGCTTATTAATTTTTTTCCAGTGTGATTTTTATTTTCTACTTGATCTCTATAATTCTCCCTTAGATATATAGATCCTATAGGGTTTTTTCTTTCCTTATTTAAAATTGATTTTGTTAGGGAATATGTGAAAGCACTACAAATTCCATGATTTACTATCTGTGAATGATTTACTATCTGTGAATGGTTTCATTTTCTTCTACTAAATTTAACTCAAGACATCTGCATGCATTTAAAAAAAAAAAACTGACAGAGACAAAAAATATTTGGCAAACTCTTTTAAATGGCCTTGACTATCAGAGTTATTTCCTAGCCTTCCAAGAAATTGGTGGATATATTGTATTTTTGTGTCTCTAATGCTACATGCCTAATCCCCCTCATTCAATGTATTTGAGAAGCAATATCATATATTCATAAGAATATTTGGCTAGGACTCAGACAACATGAGCTTTCATTCCAGCTTTGCCAGTGAAAAGTTCTTCCATATAAACCATAAAGTACTATAGGAGTGTAAGTTGTTATAATTTAGTAGTGAGATTATTTTTATGAATAGTAATCAGTGCAGCAATTCCATGTTTTCTTTATTTTTTCAATGTAGCATTTAACCCCTGACAAGATCTACCATGTAACAGTGATGCCCTGCTATGACAAAAAGTTAGAAGCATCAAGACCAGACTTTTTCAACCAAGAGTACCAAACTAGAGATGTAGACTGTGTAATTACCACAGGTATGGGTAACATTATTATAATATACTTGGCACTTTTCTGGGACCTAATATTTTCATTGCATTTTACAGTTGTTTCTTATTAGTTACTAGTCTAACAGCATCTCTTAGGTGCCTGGCCTTTCTCAGTACCCCTCCTATGACAATAAAGAAAACAATACCATTTTATTACTTTTGCGTGAAATCTAGCTATAACTTGGTTTTCCCATTAATTTCTTATTCACGTCATATTTATGTGGAATGTGAAATACCAATATTGGTTCTTTTCCCTTAGAGTTGAACTCTAATTTGGAGGACTTACAGATTTCTCATGAATTTAGCAACTAAATGCTTTGAGTGTAAATGGCTGCCTTTGTTCCTCTTTTGAAGCTTGAAAAGTCCTGGCTCTTTTCTAATCATAGAATTGGAATAGTGTTCAAAGCATTCCCATTTTGAGGAAAGTTGATAACAAAAAAGGATTATGTCACAAGCTGAACAGGAATCAGTAGTGCTGTGCTATGTGACAAACAGCAAGCACAAGATTTGGAACATCCCCCTCATAATTCAGCTCTTGCAGACACTTTAGTAAGATGGCATGTGCATATCTGGCCCGTAGGAAAATGGGAAGAAATTAGAGAGGATTCAAGGAATCCCTAAAAAAAAGTAGAAAATTTTTTGAAGAAAGGTTAAATAACTTGGGGTGCTATCCTAGAAAGCAGAAAACAATCAGTCTTCATTATCAGACATCTACTCAGCAAGCATTTAAGTGCATATGTGCCAGGCCCAGGGCTGGCTGCTGTGGATACAAAGACAAAAATAAAAATGGCCTCTGCCCTCAAGGAGCTTCTATTCTGCTTGATCCTAATATAGCAATCATTCTTGATCAGCTATTATTAATTTCCACTGAGAACACAATAAGAAGAGATTGACTTATGCTGCACCTGAAGGGGTTTATAGATGTAGGTCTAAACCTGCACTATTTTCTGTGATAACGATGGCGGTAGGGGAGTCAGCAATGGTGATAAGGAAAAATGTCTTGAGTTTGTTAACTCAGATATTTAGTTACTATAGGAACCTATGGATCTCTTCTGGGCGACTTTAAAGTTGGGTAGAGCTACATATCTGATCAGTTGAACAGAAAAAAGACTTAATGATTCCTTAGGGTCCCGGCTCTGAATTCCTTTTGGAACTAGGTTATAAGAATATGTAGGTATTTTTACTGAGTTCACTTGTTATTAATTCTGGCAGGGTTACACAATGTAACTGTGTTCCCCTATTCTCTCAAGTCCTAACAGTTGTTTTTTCATGTCTTTTGTGAAATTTGTTTCAACTGGATGAGTCAGAATTTTTATTGACATGCCAAATGAAAAAAGAATCTATGCTGTGGTTCTGTTCTAGGGGAAATATTAAGGCTGCTGGAACAAGAGGGCGTCTCTTTGTCAGATGTGGATCCAGCCCCTTTGGATGCTGAGTAAGCACAAATATTTTTGTTGCACATTTGCCAAAGTGTCTTCATAAAGCTAAAACAGGAGAGGAACCGAGCAAGATTAGAAACATCACAGAGTGCTCTTATTCACTATCAAAGTATTAGGCTCTAGGAGTTCTTGTGGCACATTAGAAATAAGGAACTTTATTTTGGAAGTGTCTGGGGTGGCTGTCTAAAGCTGAGAAAATCAAATGTATAAGTCAGTTTTGACAGTGGCCATTCTTTGACTGTTCTATGGCTTCCTGGAATGCTAGGATGAGAAAGGACCTTAGGATCACATGAAGTTCAGCCCCTTTAATTAACAAAGAAAAAGACTGACTCAAAATCACCCAATTAGAGAGAGGCAATATCAAAACCAGAATCTACTTCTGATTGCTGGGACAGTTTTCTTTCCACTACATAATACATCCTGACAGACCAATAGGCATTCGCTGCCAGAAGTTCTCAAGTCCCTTTCAAATAAGGATTGTCTCATTCTTTATACTTATAGCCCTTGCACCTACCAAGGACCTAGCATAGAGCAGGCACTCATTCAGTAAATGCTTTTGATCATTTGATCCCCTGTTCTGGGCATGCAGAATAGTCCCTAGTCTATTACTCTGGCTTCTGTGCCCTTCCTTTTATTTCTAAACACCATTCCCTGTTTTCCTGAAGAGTATCTCTCTATATATTAAATTTGTGACCATAGGCCCATTAACCAATGAGGGGAAAGTTACAGGAAATATGCGTCTACTCTTGAATGTCCCTTTTTTTATCCAGATGCTTAATTCCCTGGAACAGATTATGCAGTGATAAATAGCACAATCCTTTTCCCCTCTCTGGCCATTCTGTTTAGTCAGTCATTTCCTGAGTGTGTTGGAATCCTAAATACACTGATAAAGTCATCTGGGGTCACTTCAGCCTACCCCTTTGTGTGTGTCATTTGTTTTCAATTTAATAAAAGCAGGAGCTCTCAAATGTGAAAAACAGATGAACAGTGATTCAAATGCTTAAAGTGAAAAGCAGCACCATTGGCTGAATGCCATCCATGCAAACAGAGATGGGCCTCAAAAGACTTTGAATAACTTCTAAATTACATGTTTTGCTGCTCTAAATTAGTATCAGCTGTAATGTACCATATTCGACTAAGCCATTTCTTTTTAAGTGCACAGAAAATGGCTTTGTAGCCTTGCCTTTTATTTAATCAGTGTTACTAAACAGCTTGGGACCACGGACAAAGTTGAATTTGGACTCCTGTGTCCATATGTATCCAAATGTAGCACAGCAAAGCTGCCTTGTGGAGAAAAGATCTAGACTCGGGGTCCAGAGACCTGGATTCTCTTCTTGTTTCTAATACTGAGTCTTTGACCTTCAGGGATCATCAGTCTTCTCTTCCTGGGCTGTTCAGTATGAGGCTTTTCTGAGAGCCTTCTCTGTATGAGAAGGCAGGCTTCACTTGATGACCTTAAAGGGTCCTTCTGTTCCCTCTCTGACCTATTCAGGGCTAATAAGGTGAACTTTGGCTTAATTGCATTACTCATAGAATTGTGGATTTGATAGGGTTTTTTAACTTTTTATCAATGTGGATTCCTTTTTTAAAGATAAAAAAAAGTAGCACAGTATAACCTATTTTGAAACATTTTTATCAAGATATCTTTGGGTTTGCAGAATTCTATCTAGGAGATGGCATTTTAGCCTGAATTGCTAAGAGTGACACCTGTTTTTGTCTTTTAAAACTTTGTCAACATGAAATGGGAGGCAGGAGTGTGACTTGGTATTTAAGTGAAACTAGCCTGAATATTTCATGGTCAAAAAAATATGACAAACCATTAATATGATACTTACATATTTTTTTTTCTTTTGGGTGGGGAGGAAAGGATTCTTGGACCTTATTTTACATTGTATTAGAGGAAAGACTTGTGGAATTAAGAGTCCAGAAAGCCTGGGTTCAGGTCTCATCTCTTTAATATTTATTAGTCTCGTGCTCTTAAATAAGTCACCATTAAATCTTGATTTCCCTGTCTATAAAGTTGGGAATGCTACTAGTTTTTTGCATTTCCCACAGGATTACTGTGAAGATTAAATTATATAATATTTATGTTTAAATTCATGAAGTTCTGTATAAACGTTAATAATAAAAAGCTGTTTCCCAAGGTGGTTGTGAAGAAAGCACTCTGTAATTGTAACAGTATACTATGGAATAGTAAAAACTATTATAACATAGTATTAATGCCTCATTGCAGTAAAAGGGTGATCTTGGATTTTCAAAGGCTATCCCAGTAGAATATTGGAGAGGCTACAAATAGACAGTGTCCACTTCTTGAGGAGTAGGTTCTTCACCAATAGATTGGCCATGTAGTGATGAATTCTCTATCTATGAGCACCCAAAAAACAAAGGAAAAAATAAAATAGCCAGTTATCCAGATACAGCTTCTACAAAGACAGCAGGATAGTGCCAGAAAAGAGAGGCGGCAGTGCTCACAATCACACATAAGTTTGACCCTCCAACAGTTAACTAAATGTGAGGTTTATAACCAGTGACTAACAAGTGAATCTACTACTGGAAGGCCTGAATCTTAACCAGTCTGAAAATGATTCCCAGTATAAATGTAACAAGAAGACAAAAGGAAGTGCAGCTAAGTGAAAAGATGGCTGATAAATTCTCTTTCAAGATTCAAATAAAGAGAAATATTTCAGGGAGTAGTAGATTATTTCATTATTATAGTCCTCATACGTATTTGAAAAAAAAAGTGTCATAAAAATCACTGCAACATATGCACCAACATGTAATATGAGGAGGTAGAGAAATTCCACAAAGAATTTGATAGTAAGATCCTCCAAGATAAGTCTGTATTAACTTGGTTACTAAACATCATAGCTAATGGCAAAAAAAAAAAGGATTAGAACCCAATCCAGTTGATTCTTCGTAATTTCACTGCAAAAGTGAACATAGGTGAGCATGATAAAAACACGTTGGAAAATATAGATCAAAACAAAAAGGTTAGAGACTTCAAGATAACACAGAAGCCTCATATCTATATCATGGATGCTTTATTAATGATTGGACTAAAACTTCAGCTGGGACAGTTGAGATGTGGAAGGGATAATTGTACATTCTATTGGGGGGATAAAAGGCAAGCCTTGACTGCTCTTAAAAAAAAAAAAAATGATTGGACTAAGAAGACACTTGATGTGGTGAGCACCAAATTATATCATAAAAAATGTAAGATCAATTATCCCTTGATGTATCAATACTGATATGGAAGTCAACTTTTAAATCAAGGGGTGAGTCATTTTAGTTATCCTATTGTCAATCTGATTTGGACAGACTACTGACATGTAAAATAAAAATAAATGTTAGAATATAAATAATAGCAAGAGCTCTTGGACTGAACCATGTATGTACCAACGAAGTCTATGGTGGTGGTGAGGCAGTTTTAAGTATTTTAGTGTTGATTCTCAAATTATGAAAAAAAGGGAAGATACCAAACTTTTGGGGGAAAAAATCTTAAACTTTGTTGCATTTTTTAAAGGACAACTGAAAATTTTTCTATAACTAACAATCCATATACTGACTTGACTTTCCCATGTCAACAAAATTTTTGTGGGAATAATCTGTGTTTGCTTTGAGGGCATACTTGAAGGTTTAAGAGGGGAATCAGCAAGATTCCACAATATTTTATAAGAAGCCACATATTTATAGAGTTGAATGAAAGTTGAGAAAATACAAGATCTCACTGTATTGCTGATTTTTTTAAAACTTGATTTGGTACAGCAAAACACTACCTTGAAGTTTTCCTCCAATAAGGTATTTCCCATTTATGTCAAAATTATACATAATTCTCTGAACAATATGACAACCAAGATAACTTCAACATTTATGAATATTGGGCAAAGCATAAAATAGAGTGATATGCTTGCCAACTATATTTGATTCTGTCATTTAAGGATTCTAGTCGAGAGTCCAAATAAGAATTCCCTATAGTGAGATTCTCCAGCTATGTGTCGCTACAGATAACATTGTGCATTTTCATTAAACCCCATGTATTATACAGCCTTTTAAATGAGATCCATGATCATTAAAAAGCATTCCACCCAATCACACAGAAAAATACAAGTAAATAACGTCTGCTGTCCAGACTTTGATTTGCAGATAAAGCTGATTCGTCAGTACATATGCCTTGAACAGATGCTGAAAATAGACAGTCAGCTTGGTCCAGAGAAGGAAATAGGATTGGGTTGCCTTTAAGCAATTAGCTGTTCAGCGCTCCTAATAACTCCAATCTGAAACAAAGGCTCATCCTTTTAAGATAAAAATTCTTCAGATGATGCTGTATGGCTATGAGTTGTGAAATGGGTCACCTAAAGGGCAATGGGAAGGCACATGGTAAATAAATATAGGATACAGTACATTAAAAATGAAAAACTATTTAGGATAAGTCGCATAAAAGATGTTATCAGAGAGGAAAAAATTGACCAGTCACAAAGAGCGAGCAAGGGATGAACAGCCTATGCGCTCCATTGGTATCCATGTAGTGTTTGTTAGACAATATAGAGGAAGGCCTCTACCAGGGAAGATGGATCAAGGAATTGCACTGTCAGTTTAGGGCATCACATGGATAGGAGTATCCACAGTTTGAATAGACATGAATAGATTGTAATCTGTATCATTGCATTGAGCACCCCCAGAACACAGACCAATTGAAATAATTAATAGTTAATATCAAAGTACAAATTACCCCCACATTAAGTCAACCAACAAGCATTTCTTAAGCTATAACCACAGTGAGTGCCAGTTATATCACTTGTTATTTTAATTTGGAGCTCAGTTAAACATGCAGATATTGACATACATCCTGTTCTAGCTCAGCTCTCACCTAGCTCTCAGCCAAGGATCTCCTGAGCCAGAGGCACCAATGTGGATAATGGAGTACTGATTATGGTAAATATGATAACTTGTAACATAATTGTGACTTCAGCTTTGGTAATCTCTTTTACAATAAAGAGGCAACAGTCTCTGTGGGATAAGGATCCTAGAGTGTCCATTTCCTGGCTCCAGATCTTTTGGCAGTGAATGTATTAAGGCCACTCAGGAAAGTTACTTAGAGGTACCAACTTGATTTCACCTCAAGGCAGTAACCATTCTCCTTTTACTTTTGGCCTTTTAACTTTCTTAAATGTTGAGAGACATTTTCTAAGACAGCTGTAGCACAAATTAAAACAGCTCAATGACTGCTTTTAGTGGGAACTATTTTCACCAGGGAAAAAGAAAACAGGGCTCGTCAAGTTGGTGGGGCTATTGGGCTGCTGATGGCAGAACCACTGCTCTTGATGTGACTATAGTTGAATCTGCTTTGGTTTCCGATGAGGTTACTGCTGGTGGCTCTCCTGGTAGAGACCAGCAGGACGTGATGCTGAACACACTGAAGCATTTACTAATGAATCTCAGTTCCTGTAAACAAGAGCAAGGGAGTTAAAAATAGAAGCTTTGAAGCAGATTCCCAGGCAAAATTTTGCCCTTTGTAACATGTGAACATATGAATCTAGAAGACCACAGCTTTTGTTTCTGGCACCAAAGTTTCAGCACTGACCAGGGAGAAGGGCAGTCTCGGTTTCTGCTCAGCTATTCCCACAGTAACAGCTTTCTGTTTAACCTCCTCTACAAATCTATTGTTATACTCCACATTGAATTTGTTGTTTCCACTGTGAAGGTCTGAGACCTAAATAAAGGCTAGTATACATATGAACAAATGAATGAAATGAAATTACATCCATATGGAACAAGTTATAAATGACTTCAAGGCTTGGTTCATTCTTAAAGATACTCTCATGAGAGGTAGCATGGAATTAGTAGATAATGAGAAATAGATAAAGCCAGAAGATTTGAATCTCAGTACTGATACCAGCTTTATAACCCTGGGAAATCACCTACTCTTTCTGAGCCTCAATTATTTTATCTGTCAAACAGAGATAATTCTTGCACGACCTTTTTAGGACAATATGGGGACAGTGCTTCACAAATCTTAAAGCACTATACCAGTGGCAGTTGCTGTCAAGTGATAAATTCCCACATAAGATGACCACTCAAAGCATTTTTTCTACTTTGTAAGTAAGCACCCAAACTACCAGAATATAACCATTTCCACTGGCTTGCATTCTTCTAAAGATCCTCATGGGATTAATAAAGTCAATGAAGTTAAATGAATTTTTCCATGCCTGATATAGTAGGCCATTTTAAAACATATTTTACTAGTATCATTTATTTTTATAGCATCCTTATTTCTGAATGTGTACATATCCAACTAGCCATTCCTTGTGACAAAGAATAAAAAAGGGGGGGAAAGTTATGCAAATCTAATCAGCACCCCAACTATGTCTAATATTTTATGAACTATTCCCACCCATAATCCTCCACTTATACAAAGAAGGAAGAGAGGTTCCTTTTCTCAACTCTTTTCTAGGGCCAATCTTAATAACTTCATTTTCACAAGCATTTAGAGATCCTAATATCAGAGGCACTTGGTCATTGCCAGGAAGTCAGAAAATAAAACATTTTGTTTGATATTTTCATCATAGACTCGTTGGATCACATTGTACTTTTTTTATCTCATTCCACAGAAGAGTGAGACAAAGTACATGGAAATCTATCCATCCCTGATTTGATATGGAAATGGGGCTAAGTTGATTTTGTACTCCAGCATAGCAGTACCGTGTGCACTGAGCCCTGCCCCATAGGCCTCAGTGGGCTGCTAAAGTTGAATAGTCTGAATGTAACATGATGAACCAAGGGAAAGCCTCACTTCATTTCTTGCACCAGTGCACATATGCCTATCTCCTGTGTAATGTGATAAAAGGGTAATGATCCAACTTGAGTCATTCCCAGATCTCAGTATTAAAGTGCAGTATATTTGTTCACCCAGTACATTAGACACAAAAAGGCTTTTGTGCTTCTAATGTGTCCTATAATTTATTTCCCCACAAACTTACTCTTGCTGTTTTATGAATGTAAGGACATTCATAAACATGTGCTACATATTCACTGTTGCTAGGGCGAAAATTCCATTGTCAGCAAATGAGCCCATGGTTAGGATTTCCATAAGTACTGTACCTATATCTGCCACATAGATTCTGCAGGACATTATGAACCAGCAGGTCTGCTGAGAAAAGCCTTTTCCTTGTTACTGATAGATGGATTCTTTGCCCAATAGAGATTCTCATCCATCTATGAACACGTAGACTTGGGATTATATGGGTCTTAATCAAGCTGGTCATGATCTTATGTCCTCTCTCCCCCAGGTTTAGCTCTGTTTCTGGAGAGGAGCTCTTCGGCCATCGTGGTGGTGGTTCTGGTGGTTATTTAGAGCATATATTCCGATATGCTGCCCAAGAACTCTTTGGAATCCATGTGGATGGAATCACCTACAAACCTTTGAAGTAAGGCTTTTCAACTACTGTGCAGAAAAGAGGATTTAGAGTATGATCACTCCAGATAACTGTATTAAGTAGCAGGCAGTAAACAAGCATTTATCAAGCATCTCCTATGTGCCAAGCACTGTGCTAGAAGACTGGGAATACAAATGCAAATAGCCCCTGTCCTCAAGGAGCTAAAACTCTAAGAAACATATGCAGGTTACACACACACACACACACAAAATACAAGATAATTTACTAGGGAGATACAGAAAGAGAAAAATCAGGGAAGGCTTCGTGAAGGAGATAGCATTTTAACTGAGCCCTGAAGGAAATAAAAGATTCCTAGAGCTAGAATTGAGGAGATTGATTCCACACGTGGAAGACAGCCTTCCAAAGATGGGAGAGTGAATATTTTGCGTGAGAAGCAATAAATTCTGAGGCAAATTTGACTGAACCAAAGAATATATGAAAATCATGTGTAACAAAGTGGGGAAAATAGGCTGGAACCAAGTTGTGAATAGTTTTACATGACTGTGTAGGAGTTTGCATGAACTTGATTGAATAATAGGGCTGAGGGGGCCGTCATAATCGGACCTGCACTCTAATCAGCATAACTTTGTCAGCTAAAGAATGGATTAGAGAGGGAGGGAAGAGACAGTAGTGCAGGTGAGGGGTAATGAAGGCTTGAGTTAGATGGTAACCATGAGAGTGAGGGGTGGAGTCAAAAGATGCTGTGGAAGTAGAAAACAACATCTGACGTTTGATTGTATTTTTAGGATGGGCAAGAGTGAAGAATCAGAGATGAGTCCAAGGTTGTAAACCTGGGTGACTAGAAGACTGATAGTGCGCTCAACAGATAGGGAAATTCAGAAGATGGATAGGTTTTGGCAAAAAGATTTTGAGTTGTTTTGGACAGGTTGCATTTAAGATGCGTGGAGGATGTTCAATTTGAAACATCTAGCCATCAAGTACAAAAGTTTAGGAAAGAGACCGGGGTTGGATATGTAGATTTTTGAGTCATCTACATAAGAAATAAATGAATCCTTAGCAGCTGATGAAGACATTGAGAGTGTTTAAGAGAAAAATCTTGAAGGACACCCATGTAGGGACACAGCATGTAAACCGAATGAAGACCCAGTAAGAGAGACTGACAGATATAGTCTGACAAGTGAAACCAAGAGTGATGTCTCAAAAACCCAGAGAGGTCCCAGAAAGAGTGGTCAACAGTATTAAATGTGGTAGAAAAGAAGGATAAGGGTTGAGACTAGGCCATCAGGTAAGTGAGTTAAGACCTCATTAGTAACTGGAGAGAGCAAGTCCAATTCAGTGCTGTGGTCAGAAGCCAAATCACAAGGGACTGAGACCTGAGTGAGAAGAAACAAAGTAGAGATGATAAACATCAGCTGCTTTCCCTGGGAGTTTGGTGTCCGTTTGAGAAGATGGCAACCAAAATTGGTGCCCTCCTCTACCTGTTCTTTTAAATCAGCCTGTGGCGTGCGCCTCTCCTTTCCTTTTCTTCAGAGTTCAATTTGCAATTTGTGGCAGCTTGCTGCCAAGGAAAAGGATGAGGACCCTTGATAATTACTTTGTTACCTTCTTCAGCGCAAAGCCAGGCTAATCCTTCTATATCAACAAGCTCTTCTTTGTTGCCAGTCCTGCCTGGCTCCAATTTTCAGCTCAGTCTAATTCTAATCATTCCACATCTGCTTAGGGAATAAAGCTTTAGTCGTGTTACAATCGCAGACCTTGGGAATTTGTACTTCATTTGAAAAGCCACATAGGCTGCCTTATTTCCTTATAAATCTGCCAAATCCCCATTCCCCAATCTATTCAGAAAATGGAATGTTTTGTGCATAAACATAATTGGTCATAATTTCTTACATTCTTACATTTCCTCCTTTTTCATCTCAGAAACAAAGATTTCCAAGAAGTGATGCTAGAAAAAGATGGTACAGTTCTACTTCACTTTGCGTTGGCATATGGATTTAGAAACATTCAGAACTTAGTACAGAAACTCAAGAAAGGAAAGTCTCCATATCACTATGTGGAAGTCATGGCCTGTCCATCAGGTAAAAGTTTTACTTCTAACTGGCTAGCAGAGCAATTATACTGGCCTAAGACCTAATGATTTATTATACAGAAGTATAAATTTGCAGGAATTAACTTTGGATAAGTAGGGATCGGGGAGGGTATAATGGGACCTTGCTTTTCACAACGACCAGTATGGGGTGATAGTAAAGTATTGCTGATCCTACTTTCCCATTGTTAAATAAGCCAGGGGTGTTTATTCCCACCCTTCTAGCATCCCAGAACAGAGCAGAGGCTTTTTCTTCATGTTTTGTTCTTTGGAGGAAAGAATAAGGTGAGGGAATAAAGTGATGGCTGATCCTAAATCAATCCTTGATAATTTTGGTACTTTATTTCCCTTTCCTTCCCCATATCACCTTTATTTCACCTCTAGCATCAAGCCCATCATATCTTTGTAGTTCTGAATATCTTTATAGTTGCTATAATTGCTTCCTCTAGTGTCTTTAAGTAGAACATCTCACTCTAAATTCATGAGCTTTTCTTTTGCATTTAGGCTGTTTAAATGGTGGTGGTCAAATCAAAGCAGAAGCTATCTCCAGTAAGGACCTTCTCCAGCAAGTGGAAAAGCTCTATGAGATGGTTAGGACTGTAATGCCCGAGACAAGTCCAGAAATTAAAGAATTGTATGAACAGTGGCTTAAAGGGAAGGACTCCGAAGAAGCTGGGACAACATTGCATACACAGTATCATGCAGTAGAGAAGATGAACACTGGTTTTAACATTAAATGGTAGGGAGAAGCAATGGGTCCAGCATGCAGTTTCTGCTTGAAGGAGTAAGAACACTGTGAAAAACAAAGGCTGCTGAAGTTGACTGAGTTTGGCCTCAGCAGAAGAAATCCCAAGAAAGCCATCATTCCAACTGCTCACTAAGAAAAACAAATTACAAGACTACTACAGTATTGAATCTTAGAGTTATATTGAGGCAAGGAGGCTTTCAGATAAAAATAGAAACCAGCTGAAAAGCTGGGTTTCTGGTTGGATGGGACAGAAGACATTTTGACATTACATTTTATCTGCCCTAGAGTTTTTACCAAAAAGGTTAAAAACTCTAAACTCTCTCTTCCTCTGCCCCCTCTCCCAGCCCCAATACCCATTCAGTCTAGTCTTCACATAAGTAATTTTGTAAGCACTTCCATATGTTATGTGACTTGCATTTTTGTCACCAGCATCTAAGAGTCCGAGGGTGGTTTCCTTGAACTCTTTGGATGTTTGTCTCTCTTATTTTTACACACGTATTAGGAGATTTTCCAATAATTCAATGGTGCTAGCTTCATTTAAAAAAAATATTGATTACTAGTTAATTGATCCCAGATCTTAATGTAAAGCAAAATGTGAGTCTGAAGTCATTCCCTGAAAATGTCTGTGGATTGGGAAAGATGAAAGTACCAGGTACAACTAAGGTTGTCTTGACAAGAATCCAACCCTAATTCCTTGGTATTATCAGGATGTTGTAGAACACTGAATTAAAGTCATTTTCTTAAGTCAAATGATAAATTTAGATATCCAAACCATCCTGGTATTTGAACAAATGGCATGTTCAAGGACTTGGGTTCAATGTGTCAAGTACCTAACCCACTCAGATGCCTTAAGAATCCATCTGTGTGCTGCTGTCTCAGGTAAAACATAGTATTTATTTTTTAAAATGCTTCAGTGACTCCTATGGTCATTAAAATCTTTTTTGCTTACATATAATTATGTTCTAAAATCTGCATATTGACTTAATGAACAATATTAAAAAAATCAGCCCCTGGCATTTTTCCATTTCCTTCTTGTGAGCCTCTTGTTTCATTTCAGGGTTCTGACTATATTGTCTGTCTGTCTGTCTGTCTGTATACATGTCTGACTGTAACATGTATTAGATGAAATCCTCTAAACTGTAGCTTCTATACAGCAGGTCAGGCTGAACCAAGACTGAATTACTGTGCTTTTGTGCTTTTTTTTAGCTATGAGAAAGCACTCAACACTTCTAAAAGAGAAGTTCCTCCCTCTGACATTTTCTTCAAATTAAAAAAAGCTTTTTCTAAGATTAAAACAAAAAAGCCACCATTCCTAAAAATAAGTAAGTTCTGCACAGTAACATGAAAGTGGTTGTGAGTTTCACGTTGCTACTAAGCAGCTTTTTAAAATCAACTTGGCTTCCATATTCCATTTTCCAAAATGGGTTTTATTTTCACAGACTTTCTTTACATAGTATAGGCAATGCAGGTGCAATAGTGATATAGAAGGAAAGATTATAATCCATGATTAAGACTGGATTTTAATACTTTTAGGAAAAAATATGGCTGCAACTGAGTGTGTTAGTAAACACCTTGTAGTCCCTGAGGCTGGAGTGACATTTGAGTAAAGAAGCTCACTGAGGTGAGGAGTTCCCAGGAGAAGAGGGTCACCAAACCACCAAAGAGGGGGCAGACTAACCCCAGTTGGAAAAAATCAGCAGGTTAAAGCTTCCATATTCCCTCAGTATTGGAACAGGACACATGAGTGGACTGCTACTCTTTTAAGAAAGGAAGGAAGGAAAGAAGGGAGAAAGGAAGAAAGAAAAGTGGCATATTACCAACAGAACAATAAATTTAGGGCTAGAGGAGATTTCAGTGAGCATTTAATTCAGTCCCCTAATTTTACAGATGAAACTGAAATGGTATGACTTGCCCAAGGTCAAATGGCCAGTAGAGGATGGAGCCAGTCCTCAAATGAAGTCTTCTGATTCCAGCTACAGGGCTCTTTCCCCTTTGAAATAATGCCAAATCAGATTAAAATCACAGATTAGCTAACTATAGGAAGAAACCATCTCCCAAAAAAATTGAAGATTCATTCCCAAAATCTTAGCAGCAGTAGGCCAAAATAAGCCCAGGAGAAGCTTTCCGAAGGATTAATTTAAAACAAGCAATGTACCACTCAAGAAGTCCTTTCCAGCTGTAGTGTTGCCAAAGTCAGGTGAGGGGGGTCCAACTTGCAAGAGCTGGTTTTCCTGGCTTCATTCCTTTTGCACTAAAGAGCCCAAGAGGCCCCACTCTAATGCAAGGACTGCACGAGGGTCCAGTGGCTCTGCAGGTTTTTTGAAGTTGTCGTTTTCTGTATGTAGAATTTTCATGACTTCCACTGGATCCTTTTTCCCAGTATATTTCTGGATAGATTCTTCTCTACAATTAAAAGGTAGCTTTAGTTCAAGTAAAAATGTTAAAGATGTAAAATAATCCAATCAGGGTTCTGAAAGTGTTACGGTAGCAAACAAAATTAAACACTCTGAAACACAATCCATAAATCTCAAGATATGTCATCTTTGAGAGAAATATAAATAATCAAGTAAACCAGGATTACCCACAAAGGTCTGGGTCAGTGGCAATGTAGAGAGGCAGGGTTTAGCTATGAGAGTAGGAATTCATTAGTTTCTTTCAGTGCCACTGTTGGAATCACAGATTCTCCAACTACCAATCAGCAGCCAGTCTCAATCTAACATTCATTGTGTATCCAAGCTTCACAGACCTGATATCTAGGATATATTTTCCCCTAATCTAAAACATGTAGCACTATTTAAATTTCATCTTATCAAATTCAGCCCAATGTTCTAATCCATGGGTTAGCAAACTACAGCCACTCACCAAATCCAGCCCTGAGCTAAGGATGATTTAAAATTTTTAAATACAATAAAATTATTTACAGATGTAAAAACCATTCTTAGATCAATCATACAAAAACAGGTAGTGAGTCAGATGGGGCATACAGTTTGCTTTCTTCTGTTCTAGTTTATCAAATATTTTTGGAGCCTGGTTCTGTCATCTAAGCTGTTAACTTATTCACCCCAGCTTTGTATCTTCTGCAAAACAAATAAGCATGCTTTCTGTGCCCTTATCCAAGTCAACGATAAAAATGTTAAATAGTACAGAGCTAAAAGTAGAATTTTGAGGCACTCCTCTAGATACCTCCTTCAAAGCTGGTACTAGAAAATCCATGGCTACTTTTTTTTAATGGTGACATTTTGGGTCACTCATTCAACTGATTCTGATATCCCCTAAATACAGTGTCTTTCAACCAATATCCCTCTCTTATTCATAAGAATAGCTTGTAATTTTGTCAAATATCTTGCTGAAATTCAAGTAGACTTACTATTCTGGTAGATGAGGATGTAATGCTATTGCTTCTTCTTTACAAGTCTAGTCAAATAAAATGGTGTTTGGCATGTCCTCAAAATCATATTAGTTTAGTATCTTGGCTTTCTTTTCTAGATGGTCATTCAATATCCTGTTTAGAAAGTATGTTCTAGAATTTTATGAGAAATTGAAGTCAAATGTCCTCATCTAATTCGTACTCTCTTTTCTTCCTTTTTTCAAAATCTATCCCGTGGTACCTCTCCCATTCACCAGTGTCTTACAAAGATCATTAGCAGTGGGACAGCAATTATATTCAAAATATTCTTTTATAGTACTCTAGTATTCATCTGGTCCTGGGGATTTGAACTCATCAAAAGCAGTTAAGTGTGCTTTTACTATCCCCTTATCTTATGTTTCAACTCCCTATGAGCTATTTTTTGTTTTATCCATTCTGGATCAAAGATATTTCTCTTAGGGAGGAAAAACAGAAGAAAATTAAAAGTTGTATAGCTCCATGTTGTCTTCCATCATTGCGGCTATTTATCATCAGGCAGCAACAGTCTTATTCCTTCTTTGATCTTCCCATTTTCTTCAGTCTAGCTTTTAAAAAAAAAAAAAAAGAAAAGAAAAACTCACCCTGTTTTGTTCTCAATAGCTTTCCTCACCAACCTCCACCCATTCTGAGCTTTAGGATCACTAATACTGTTCTTCCATACTGTGCCACACTTCCATATTCATCTTCTGTAGCTGTCTTTAATTCCTGTAGTTCAGTGAATTTCCTAGGTTTCCATCAATGGTCTCTTTGGACAACTGCACCCTCTGTTCCTCAATAGAATTGCTTCCATTTTCATTTTTGGAATTTCATTCTGGAGTCCTTCCTGTCAGGCTGACTTACCCTGAAAATTTTAGTGCATGAAATCCTATCTTTTCTCTAAACCCTTTGAAATCTGAACTCCCAGATTCTAGG
This sequence comes from Antechinus flavipes, assembly GCF_016432865.1. Lineage (NCBI taxonomy): Eukaryota > Metazoa > Chordata > Mammalia > Dasyuromorphia > Dasyuridae > Antechinus > Antechinus flavipes. The sequence continues at coordinate 337,315,844 of NC_067398.1, read as the reverse complement.
ATACACTTTACACTGCCCAGCTTGCCTTCCTAAGATGAAGGGATTGCTTCTCCACCTCCCCCACCCAGTAAGTTTCTCATTTCTATTCAGTGACCAGTTATTTCTGGACATATTCTTCTCTACACTTATTTAGTGAGAATCAGGTCCAGAAAAGTTCCCTTTGTCTCCTCCAACTTTTGAAGAATGGAGTTATCATTGGGAAACATCAAGGAATTATTAGTTGCTCTTCTTTTAACAAATGTCCAATTAAGTGAAGTATCCTATCACTTCTAAATCACACCTTGTGTGCAAATCACATAATTGGTTTCCTAAATTCCTCATCTATTTCCCCTTTCTATCCAGGTGGTCTACAGTACACCACTGCATGACAATAGCGTTTATTTTTCTGTTGTTCTTTACCTAAATGTGCTCTTTACCAACTCTTCCCCTAATTGTGATGCCTGGATTTCTCAGATAAACATATATATCTTCTTTACGTACATTACTATTCTACTCCTCCTTTTAACTATCCTATTTCTTTTAGAAAAAAGGAATAGCTTTCCAGAGCATATTCTGATCATGAGCTCCATCCCCTCACATTCCAGTGATTCATACAATTTTACTTCTTTACCTTATTACCCATTTCCTATGCATTTATGTATAAGTACCTGATGTCACAAATGGTTGTTTGTTTGTTTGTTTTTAATTTTATCATGAAATGCTAAGTAATCTCCACTGCTTCTTTTCCTTCACTGGAGTTATTCTCTATGGTATCTAGCTCGGCAGATATGCATAAGTAATTCACTTTTGATTAAAAATAGATTTCATTTTTACCTGATCTTTTTAGGTGCAGTCCATCCCTGGGCAACAGGGTGTCATTTCTGTATTTTAAGCTGCAGTTCAGAAAATCTAAATCCCCTCCTCAGACATTTCTTAACCATCTTTCACTTCCTGAATCTGCCTTTCTCTCCTGAAACCCCTGCCTTTAGTTAACAGCATGAAAGCTGCTCTCAAGTTTTCAGTTTCATAATCAAGATTTCATAATCCTTAAGCAGTGCTTTATAGATTACTTCTGGCAAAACCATTTTTGCCATGTCATTCACAAAAAGTAAACAGTAATCAGGTTTAACAAGTCTTGAGAGGTTCTTGCCCCAAGAAGATTTTTGTAATATTGTTAAGAAGACAACTGTGGAGGTCTCATCAGCATGTCTTCTTCCTCTGATCCTTAAGTGGATTGTCTTTCACCTGATGGTCCCTACAGAAACACATCATGATTCCTTGAAGGACAAGCAGCTGCTTCCTCCTCAGAGGGTCCAGTTTTCTCCTGTTTGGGAAGAACCACATACCTAATAGCAGTACAGAAAGACTGAATTAGCTCCAAAGACCAATCTATCCTACCTTGGAAATTGATAGGCGTGTAAAAATTCAATCCAGTCCACACTTCTCAGTGCCTCCTCCCTCCTTCCTAATCTCTTTTCCTTACAATGAAGTAGTAGAGTATTCCTCTAAAAATACAAGCTGATTTAAAAACAAACAAACAAACCCAAAAAAAAAAAAAAAATTGAGCTAGTGGGCTTAATGGCCTGGATAGGAGGATAAGGTTATGGAATAGTTCATAATAAAAAAAAAAAATTTTAACTCAGTAGGATGGGGCTAGAGGGATGATGCAAGCTCAGGGCAAAGCACGGTGGCCAACATCATGAATGTGATCTTAAACTTCATTAAGAAAAGCCCACTGCTTTGTTATCTGCCTGGTCATGCTCCATGAAGACTACTATGTCCAATTTTGAACATCATATCTTAGCAAGGAAATGGACAGACCATAGCACATCTTGAAGAAATGGAAGAACTGGCTGCTGGAATGGAAATGATGGGAACCTTGGGATGAAATGGCCACACTATCTTCGAATTTTTAATAATCAATAATAACAATTAGCTAGCTTTTATATAGTGTCATGTAGGTGTACAGAGATCTTTAAAATATTTATCTTTATCTTTATTAAATATAAAATTTTATTTTTATTTTATTAAAAATATAAATATTTATTAAATAAAATATTTATCTTAAAAATATTATCTCATGTCCTTACAACATTTAAAATATTATCTCATATCTTTACAACAACCCTATAAGAGAAGTGCTGTTATTATCATCAATTTATAAATTGGGTCACATAGCTAGTAAGGAGATTTGAGGCTAGATTTGAACTCAGGTTTTCCTGGCACCAAGTCCAATACTCTACATTGTACCACCTAGCTGCCTGTGGAAAGATAAGCCTCTGATATGCATCCTAGATTTGGGGAAGGCAGATATCAATGGATTCAGGAAATGATAGGATGACACTGACTAAAATGCTGCCAACGTATTCCAAAAGGAATTGGAAGCTCTTGCAAATAAAATTCTGAAGAAAAAGAGAAACAATTTTATTGAGGAGAAAAAAGGGTAGTTGTTCAAAAGAATGGATATAAATGCACTGTATAAGTATAAGCTTTAAAATTTTTTTCAAAATATATAGAAACTATGAAATCAGAATTGAAGATGAATACAGAAGTGGGGCATTGACCTATGACAGTCAGGAGTGCTAAAATTCTGAATATATGGAAGTCAAACAAAGTTGTAGAATATTAAGGACAGTAAAATAAAGTATTGGGGAAAAAACCAATAACCCTGTATTGGGAAAAGAGGATCAAAGAAAGACTAGGACTGTTCCTATTCATGGTGGATTGACAATGGTAACTGATGACAGAGACATTTAACTCTTTTACTGGTTTCTTCTTCCAAGGAGAACAATCTCTGGGTTAGGAAAGACTGAACAAAAATAGCTAATAGGGAATAGATATCCACGTATGATAAAAGTAACTACCCTTAATGGCTTCAAGTCAACAGATCCGAATGAATTATATTCTGAGCTACTAAGCTGACAGTGTGACTGTTGGGTCACTGTCAGTGAACCAGAAAGAAGCCCCAGGATCAGAAAGGACAAATGTCTTGATTGTTTTAAAAGGGAGAGATATGGATAGGGAATCGGGTGTGCCAACTATAAACTAGTGAGCTTTGACTTCTATTTCTGGCAAAATCCTAAAACTTATTAGTTAGTGAAAAGCTAAGAAAAGAAGCAGTGCCCCAAGAACTAGAAGAGCTTCCAGCACAGGTCAGGCCATACTAACAATTTTTTTTTTTGACTGAGGCAATTGAGGTTAAATGACTTCCCCAGGGCCACACAGCTAGGAAGTGGTAAGTGTCTGAGGCCAAATTTGAACTCAATCCTCCTGACTTCAGAGCTAGTGCACCTAGTTGTCCCAAGATTTCCTTTTTTTTTTTTTTTGACAACTTCTAGATCAAAGGAACAAGATGGATGTACTTTACCTAGATTTAAGCAAAACATCTGACATTTATCACATTATATTCTTCTTTTGGATGAAGAGAAAGGTGGACTCAATAACTTAATTGAATCTAATAAGATGAGCCATAATAGCACCTGAATTTTTAAAAAATTCAATTTCACAAGTATGAGAGGGGGAAAGATTAGTTAGAAAGCAGTCAGAAAAGAGATCTAGAGATTTTAGTGGAAAGCAGCTTCAATGTGATATGGCAACCAAGACCTGTGATTTTTTTGGAATAGGGGACTCCCAATGGGAAAAGTTTCTCTACCAATGAAATGAATGAAAACTTTTTCTATGCAGTGTTAGGGAGTTTTCCTAGCTAAGTGACTTGGTTAAGGTCACACAGCCAGTATGTGTCAGAGGTAGGGCCTGAAATTCCACCTTACCTCTGAGGCTAGCCTTTCTGCTCCACAAAACTGTCTCCTTATAACCCCTAGGCTTCAGCACCCAGAAAAGGAAGGAACTAGTCCTGCTATTGGACCACATGTCTGGGGTATGGTATTCAGTTCTTATTGTATTTTAGGAATGGTACAGATGAGCCATACAGAGATTGTCCAGAGGTAAGCAACCAAGATAATGAGGATCTCAAGACTGTGCCATACAAAGACTGAATGAAAAAAGTGAGGGTGTTTACCTTGATCCAAGGAAAACTTCCTAACAATTATTCTCCAAAAATGAGACAGGTGGCCAGGCATTTTTACTAGAAGCATTCAAGTAGAAGCTGAATGATCTCCTATGGTCGCTATAAATTAATGTGTCAGTATGTGTCAGGGATAGGGACTGAGCTCCCATCTCTAGAGAGCAAGGCCAAGACCAAGAAGGGAAGAAGAATATGTTAGGTTGAATTTTCACAGTCCTAACAGTTTCCTCAAAAACAAGCCCTCTCAGTCCTTTCCCATTTTACAATTTTCAAAACTTAACAGAATCCACTCATGATATGTTCACTTAACCCAAACAAAAGTCCACATACATGACAGAGCAGAGCTTCAAGCAGCTCTTTATGCCTGGAAATTTGATGAGCTTGATTATAACCAGTACCAAGGACACTCCACTTAGTGCAGGAAATGGTCCCATAAAGACATCACTAATTCACTAAATTATTGCCAAGGGAGGACTTGAGCCCTGAGGAAAATGAGAGCCCGTCACTTGCCACATGGCTCTCCTACCTGGAAGTTTTCTCATTCCAAGCATACTATCTGTTCCAATGTAGATTTTCTTACTCAACTACTAGACATTCCTGGGCTCACAAAAGTCATAATGAAAACCCCTGGAACAAAAATATCATCATCGTCCCATGGAAGCTACATATTTCTTAAACTAACAACACAAGTATTTTTCAAAACAGGATTTCAATTGAGAATATCTGGTGCTAGACTCTCAAGTTCCAGCAGCCCCTGGACACCTAAGAGATGGATTGAAGACGGAGTACCTTAGAGTAGTAAGAATCAGTTGAGGAGAGAGAAGGATAGAAGAAGAGGTCAAGGTAGAGGACAGAGGGAGGGACACATAAATATGTGGAATATTTCCATATTACAAAGCAAGTCCAACTAACAAGAAGATACTTACGCTACTCTGAGGAAGGGGTTATAGTGAAACTCCTCTCCTAAGGTTGAAGGCACTGTGGGTATGTCGTCGTCATCTCTAGCCTGGAACAATAACAAGTTAAGTGGTGACCACATGCCATGTCACAATTAAGTTGTCAAAAAAGCAAAGTCAATTGCAGGCTCAGTACCAGCCACTATAGGCACTTTATAAAGAATGCTCAGCTCATCCTTCTAATTGTCTAGCTTTCTTTGTTAGCAGCTACCCACTTTGGAGAAAAGCTGAAAATTACAGGGACCAAGCCTGACCTCCACTCCTTTCATCACTCAACAGCCCCATGTCCAAAAGGAGAGGCAAGAAGGAATTAATGGCCAGATATTATTACTGCTCTCTTACTGTCCAAAGGGGAAGACAGTGAAAATGGCTCCTGAGTCCCAGAAGGGCATAGAAAAATCCCCATTATTCAATATCAAATGAGTGTTATGAAACATCATTATTGTACCATAAACCCAATGCAATATGATTAAAATATACTAAAGCCTAAATATGGTATATAGGATAGTACAGCTGCCTAAGTGGCTGACTCAGCTCAACACACTAGTACTGGGAGGGGTAGAGGAGAAACAAAGCAAAAAAATTTGGCAGGGATCAAGGGATAGAAGCAGCAAAAGTGAATATGATAGAAAAAAATTGAGATAAAGAAGCTGGGGGGATTTGAAGGTCAAAAGTTCTAACAGGAGAAGACAGAAGAACCATCAAACCAATGAAGGACTGAGCAGAAGAGAGGAAGAACATAAGCCAGAGATATCCTGATAGTTATGAACAATTATTAAAAATTAGGGTATGAAATCAGTTCCAATAGAGCAGTAATGAATTGAACCAGCTACACCCAGCAAAAGAACTCTGGGAGATGACTATGAACCATTACATAGAATTCCCAATCCCTATATTTTTGTCTGCCTGCATTTTTGATTTCCTTCACAGGCTAATTGTACACTATTTCAAAGTCCGATTCTTTTTAAACAACAAAATAACTGTTAGGACATGTATACTTATATTATATTTAATTTATACTTTAACATATTTAACATGGTCGACCTGCCATCGGGGGGAGTGGATGGGGGAAAGGGGGGAGGGGAGAAATTGGAACAAAAGGTTTGGCAGTTGTCAATGCTGTAAAATTACCCATGCATATAACTTGTAAATAAAAAGCTATAATAAAAAAATTAGGATATGCATACAAACTAACATAAAACTTGTTAGTAATTAGCAAGTCTTGAAAATCCTCCTTTGCCAAAGCTCTATTCTAACATGTCATTATGGCATGAAAGTGACTATGGGTTCAATGGAACTCAACTGAGGCTCGCTGGGTAACTGTGCCATCCAAGGACCAACCTATCAAACTAAGTATAAAGAGGCTCACCATCAAATGATTGCTTTCTTCTACCACAACAACTCATTAAACTGCCTCCTAAAATCCCTAATGAAACAAGTTACAACGAGCTTGGGATTATATAAAGCTCATGCCCCTCTCCCCTGGGAGACAATAGCAATGTGTGAAGAGAGTGTTTCTGTGTGACACCAGAAAGGACTTTATGCTTGGGAAATAAATTAGATTCTACTGGCTATCAAAAAGTCAAGGGATTCAGATTGGTGGTAGAGATGCTAGAGATCATCCCACTATGTCAGCTTATACAAAAGGAGAGACTACATGCCCTAGTCCCCTGTCTTTCAAATATCTTAACAATCATTAACATCTCCACTCTGAGGCCAGCAGGCTTAGTGTGCTAAGGACCAGAAGAGGAAGGTATCCTCCACAGGAACTCCGAAAGAGAAAGCTGATCCTAGTGAGCTGAGGAAACTTTCTAATCTAGGTCATCATTTCTCCACACTAAATGTCCATGAGAAATTAAACAGAGAAGTCAGAGTGCCAGCCAAACCAAAAAGGATGAGCTTGATTGAAAGCAAGAGATCAACTGAATAGACTGACCAGGTCCTGACAATTTCTCTACATGACTTTTCCCAGATTTACATCTGGTTCCTGACAGCCCAGACCCAATAAAACCTCTTCTTTGAAGATGAGGTTGCCAAGAACCCCTATCCCCAAAGTGAACCATTACTATGGAACTGAACATCCTATTCAACACAGGAAGACAGGGAGGAGCAATGATAAAAGAATCCTTTATCCAGATGTTCCCGAGATATCTTTTGCTTTATTTCTACAAAGTAAAAATCAAGAACTGAAATATATCATTTCCCAGTGTTCCATGAAGTAAAAACTTAAAGAAATTTGTCACTCCCATTTTTGGGAAACAATTCTAAAGTGTTTTTGCAAATAGCTTATATCTTTTAACCTTAGATTTCTAAAATCTTAACAAATTGACCAGCACACCTTTTACGTATTTTGATAAGTTTGCTTAATAAAATGAAGCTGTTAAATTCTGACTTGTAAACACCAAAGGGATGTATTATGTAAAATATGTAAAATAAAATTTTTCCCCATTTCTAAGTCCTCAGTTTCAAAGCAGGCTTACTTAATGTCGAATAACTCCACTTCCTCCCAACACAGCCTCAATGCCCCATTTATCTTTTCAAATTCTATAATACTTACTTTGGCCCAAGCCAGCTTTGTTTTCACATTTTCGTTATCAGGTTCCACCTTCAAAGCAAACTTGAGATTCCTGACAGTGTACTCATGCCCACAGAACACTTTCTGCAAAAGGAAAGGATGAGATGTTTAGGGTTCCCACAGATTTTGCCCTGGCACATCCAGCCAATGGAAAGACGTTCCAGACCACCTCAAGAGTAAGCTCAGCTGAGGACAATGAGGTGGCATACCAATTCAATGTCCATCATCATGCAGATAACTTGGGATTCTCCAAACATTTTGATGACCAACAACTATGAGTCTCTATTCCCAACAAATCTCTCTCTCCCCAAAATGGCTACCATTGAATTTGTCTATTTCTCTCCCTTTTTATTCCTAGCACAGCTCTCTAGAATTGATGCCATTTATAGGACTACAGACAGAGAGAAAAGAGAGTAAAGCTAAGGGTCTAGATTAATCACACACAGGATTGAAGTAGGAGTATAGACTAAAACCCACTAAAATCCAAGACATGCTTCAGAAAACATATCCTACTAAGGAATTAAAAAACTGGTCCATAATACTTTTAACATAAGGCAAAAGTTGTATGGGATATTTATGAATATAGCCAGCTATTTGGTCTTCCAAGAATGTTCCAACTTTAAGAAAGCAAGCAAAAAGGACTAAGAACATCACTATCATTTGGCTATCTAAGAAATAGCATCCAAGATAAAAGGAAGAGTAGATATTAATCATTTGCTTCAATTATGGTGAAAAAGTAAATTTGTATATAGTTACCTTCTACAAGGTTATAGACCTGAACAGGTGGGTTCTCTAACCAAGCTATTTCATTCTTGGAGTAAAGCACTCAGTTTCCCAAGTGCAGGCAGACATAGATTTTGCTAGACTACTGGGCTAGATTCTAGACTTTGCTGGCTGTGCCTGACATACCTAAGTCATCTGTCTCTTCAAGACACAAACTAGATGAATTGGCTTCAACAGATTTAGATTGTTGGATCTTCTACTCCTTACTTTTCCCATACTGCAGGGTCCTTTGAGACTGGTACATTTCTGCCCATATTTTATCCCAAAGATCTGGAAGTATCAGGCTTGTCAGGTTGTCATTAACTAGGGTATCAGATAGCTCATCCCCAGATTCATGTAAAGCCTCCCAAGGAGGAAGATTCAGAAGGGAAAGTGTGGTAAAATAGCAAGAGGAAAAAGTGAGGGAAGGGAAGCAGACTAAGAGTGAGTGCTCACAGTTTCCTTGGGCAGAGTCCCCAGTGTTTCATTGAGGCTCCGGTACATTTGTTCTGCTGTCCCTTCTAGGAGTCGACCACAACCACCAACGAACAAGGCATCACCTGTTCAGGGGAGGGGAGTGAAAGTTCTTTCTAGTTGCCAGGTGAAAGGGACATCATGGAGAGGGACACAACACAGAGGAAAGAGACACACACAAGCCCAGATGGCAGGAGGCAGACAAAACTGTCATGCGGTATCTGCTGGAATGGTTCCATTGGGACAAGACACCCACACACATTGACATCCACCTAAGGAGGATGCTCGGGGAATGATGCCGACTACAATCCCAAGGGAAAACCAGAGTGCTCCCTCCCCTTCCTGCTCACCCTGGCTCCTAAACTTAAGCCACACAAAGAAGCGCCTCCAGGTACCTGAGAACACAGCTGGAGCATCTGGACAGTTGTCTTCCCACATGAAGTAACACATATGGCCCAAGGTGTGGCCAGGTGTGAGCAAGCACCGCACACAGATGGCTCCAAACTGCAGAGGGAAGGGAAGGGCCAGGAAATTGCCTGGAGCCTTACTAGTTTTTCCTCCCCATACCCTGTCACACACACCCCCAACCCCTGACCCAAGGTGTGCTCCCAAGCTGCCTGAGGTAGTCTCTGTAACCCCCATCCCATATCCTTCCTCCAGGTATGGTTTTCTCACTCTCATGGCAGGAGGCCAACAGAAACAAGACTGAGATAAGTTTGTGTGTCTCACCTAGGACCAATGGCAGGTTCCTGAAGACAAACAGACTTGGTGGGATCATTCCCCCTAATTTCCATGACCCATTCTACATAAAAGGGTAAACCATGTAGCCTTTGGTCTGGCCGGCCTCAGAACATAGAAGGTCAGAGGAGGAAGGTTCCTTGGCGATAATCTAGCCCCGCTCCTTTGTTTGCACCACACTGCCTCCAATGGGAGCCTTTACTTACAAGACCAAAGAGGGCTAACCTCATCCTTTAAAACCTCCTCTATCAGACTGTAACATATCTAACATATATAGGACTGCTTGCCATCTAGGGGAGGGGGTGGAGGGAGGGAGGGGAAAAATCAGAACAGAAATGAGTGCAAGGGATAATGTTGTAAAAAAAAATTACCCTGGCATGGATTCTGTCAATGTAAAGTTATTAAATAAAATAAAATAAAATATTTTAAAAAATAAAAATTAAAAAATTAAAAAAAAAAAAAAATCTCCTCTCTCAGGAGATCCGGGTCCCTCTTTAACAATAAGATCTCACCGATTCACCACAAGCTCAGTGATGCCCCCTTCTGGCCAAAACTTATCTCAGCTGCTTTCGCCTCTCTCCAGACAGGAGCCAGCTGGAGAAGCTCTCTTAAGGCCCCTGTTGCTTCACGGCTGCTTCTCCGCAAAGGTCAGACAGAAGCACACAACAGAGCCTCCTCGTAGTGTACCAGGGCACACAACAAAAATGAGTTTCTGGTATCCGACCCATGTTCCTCTCCATGCCCCCAGGCAACCTGGTTGTACCCTGGTAATCATCCTTCTTTTCTGTTTTCTGTGTGTAACTCCCATCTTTCCAGACAGACTGAGCCTTCTAGACAGAGTCCGGATCTCCCTCCTTCTCATCTCTCTCTCACCTTAAGGGACTTAACAGTGACTTGCTTGTCACGTTCCCGACTCCTGGTCCCTGCTTCCAACCCAACAATCAAATTTATTTTGAAAGTTCCCAGGGCTGACACACCTGAAGCACAGGACATCTGAGAGGAGGGAAGGATGGAAGGGAACAGATGACCCTGTCCTGCCCCCTGGTCAGCCACAGTACCTTGAGCTCCTGGTTGTGAATCAATTTGTGTGTCAAGGCACCAATGCGCTCATCAGCCCCGTACACCTGAAGGCCTGGAACCAGCTGCACCAGCTCCTCATTGCCCCTGGAATGATCCCTGCACAGACAGGAAGATTTTAAGGACCAGCAATAAGTTACAGTTCTCTGCATCCCAGCTTCCTTTTTCCCCCAGCTCCAAAAACCAAGTAGAAGCTTTAATCCTAAAAAGCAGAATGAGAAGCAAAGGATAAAGTGACTTTCCACCTAATATTGAAATGAACTATCTCAGGAAAGAATGGTTTTCCTATCACTGGAGAGCTTTCTTTTTCTGTTTTTTTTTTTTTTTGTTTGTTTGTTTGTTTAGGCAATTGGGGTTAAGTGACTTGCCTAGGGTCACACAGCCAGGCAGTGTTAAGTGTCTGAGGTCAAATTTGAACTCAGGTCCTTCTGACTTCAGGGTTTGTGCTCTAGCCACTGCGCCACCTAGCTGCCCCTGCTGGCGATCTTTCAAAGAGATGTTGAAATAATCACTTAGCAGAAAAGAAAGAGTTCCTTGTACAAGTTCTACTAGAGGGCCACAAAGGGTTCCTTCCAACTATAGTTATCCCTTCCACAGTGAAACTCCCCATCACGGTTTCAATATATCACACGGAATTTGGGGGGAATTTTGCAGAAGCCACAGACTACACAGGAAAGCCAGCAAACAACAAAGAAAAAGTTTAGAAACTTAGAAATGCATAAAACATATGTCTAGGATTATGTGATATCAATATATTTTATCTTTTAATACCATAATATTGAGACTTTTTCTCTGCTACAAAGGGAGGGCCAATACATTTTATGCAGATTTTCTAGATCTAATCTCTATGATGCCCTAGGAATAACTGCATTATGAAATAATGAAATTATGAAAGACTATGATGCTGTGAGATGAGGGACTTCCCTTTCCTACTTTCTGTTCCTTAAGTCTGCTTCAGGACCTCTAGAAAGATGGTCCGCGGCTGCCACCACCTACATGTAAAGGATTTCATACTAGGTCTTGGGTTTACTGACTCTCCACAAACTGCCTGATATATTAATTCCTCCATTTATCACCAAGCAGGGGACCGTATGGCTTTGAACTCAAGGCTTTCACCATTTACCTTTTTCTACAGTGATCCCTGAATTCACAACTTACAGCAGGAGGCACACTGGCCTACCTCTGAATCCTAAGGATTCAGAAACATACCCCAATCTGATCCATAATTGCCAGTCCTTTTGATGTTGATCCTAGCACTTATTTTCTTCCTTCTCATGTACAGCCATCAATATATATTTCACACCATAAGAATAAGTTTCTTAGGTTGGTATGGTTTTTAACAAAGGAAAAAAGAAAATTTTTCAATTACACTGACAATGCTCTTTGATTCAACAAATTCTTCATAATATTCCTGTGGACAGGTAGTACAAGTGGCTTGTGCCATATGGGGAAACTGATATTAGAAAAGTGAACTTAGGGGCAGCTAGACAGAGTTGCCCATGGATAAAGCACCAGTCCTGGAGTCAGGAAGATCTGAGTTCAAATCTGGCGTCAAACACTTACTTACTAATTGTGTTATCCTGAACAAGGCTCTTAACCCCAATTGCCTCAACAATAACCAAAAAAACAAACAAACAAAAAAAGAATGGTGAAATTATTTAGGATCCCATAGGCTTAGAAATTAGAGCTTTTTCATTGACCCACACTTAACACCGTATACCAAGATAAGGTCAAAATGGGTTCATGACTTAGGCATAAAGAATGAGATTATAAATAAATTGGAAGAGCATAGGATAGTTTACCTCACAGACCTGTGGAAGAGGGAGGAATTTATGACCAAAGAAGAACTAGAGATCACTATTGACCACAAAATAGAAAATTTTGATTATATCAAATTGAAAAGTTTTTGTACAAACAAAACAAATGCAGACAAGATTAGAAGGGAAACAATAAACTGGGAAAACATTTTTACAATCAAAGGTTCTGATAAAGGCCTCATTTCCAAAATATATAGAGAATTGACTCTAATCTATAAGAAATCAAACCATTCTCCAATTGATAAATGGTCAAAGGATATGAACAGACAATTCTCAGATGAAGAAATTGAAAATTATTGTTCTGTAAGGAATGACCAGCAGGATGAATACAGAGAGGACTGGCAAGACTTACATGAACTGATGCTAAGTGAAACGAGCAGAACCAGGAGATTATTATATACCTCAACAACGATACTGTTTGAGGATGTATTCTGATGGAAGTGGACCTCTTCGAGAAAGAGAGCTTTAATTGATCAAAGATGGATAGAAGCAGTTATACCCAAAGAAAGAACACTGGGAAATGAATACAAACTGCTTGCATTTTTGTTTTTCTTCCCGGGTTATTTATACCTTCTGAATTCAATTCCCCCTGTGCAACAAGAAAACTGTTCGGTTCTGCACACATATATTGTATCTAGGATATACTGTAACCTATTGAACATGTAAAGGACTGCTTGCCATCTAGGGGAGGGGGTGAAGGGAGGGAGGGGAAAAATCGGAACAGAAGTGAATGCAAGGGATAATGCTGTAAAAAATTACGCTGGCATGGGTTCTATCAATAAAAAGTTATTTAAAAAAAAAAAAAGAAAGAAAGAAAGAAATGAGAGCCTTTTAATGGCCATCTAATTCAATCTCGTTTTTTAGATAAGGAAACTTCAATGAAGTAAAGTGACTTGACCAAGGACATCAATATAAGTAGCAGAACCAGAAGTGAACCAAACCCTCTCACTCCAAATCATTGAGTTCTTTCTGCTCTACTGACCTGGAGTACTACCCTATGTCACACGACTAATGTGTTGGAAAACTATCTCAAACTTCATTTTCTGATTATTTATCTATACATGGAAATCTATTCTATTCTAAATTTTCTTTAAATATAATGAAAATTGTATGATTTGATCTTCATCCAATCTCCATAGTTCTTTCTCTGGATGTAGATAGCATTTTCCATCATGAGTCTGTTGGAAGTCTTGCATCATTACATTGCTGAGGAGAGCTAAGTGTATCAGAGTTGATCATTGCGCAATGTTGCTGTTACTGTGTACACTGTTCTCTTGGTTCTGTTCATTTCACTTTGCTTTAGTTCATATAGCTCCATTCTCCATTACCTAGGCCTTTTGTATTTGGACAACAATTCAAACTCCTAAAATTAAGAACCTGAAATATCTATAACCTAAGAAACATGACTTGCACAGATATATTCTGGATTTTCTGTCTAAAACACAGTCATGAGGACAAAATAATCAACAACTATAGCAATCTAATGTTTGACAAACCCAAAGACCCCAACTTTGGAGATAAGAATTTACTATTTGACAAAAACTGCTGGGAAAATTGGAAATTAGTATGGCAGAAGCTAGGCAGGAATGCATACTTAACAACAAGATAAGATCAAAATGGGTTCATGATTTAGACATAAAGAATGAGATTATAAATAAATTAGAAGAACATAGGATAGTTTACTTCTCAAATTTGTGGAGGAGGAAGGAATTTGTGACCAAAGAAGAACCAGAGACCATTACTGATCACAAAATAGAAAATTTTGATTATATCAAGTTAAAAAGCTTTTGTACAAACAAAACTAATGCAGACAGATTACAAGATTAGAAAGGAAATGATAAACTGGGAAAACATTTTTACAGTTAAAGGTTCTGATAAAGGTCTCATTTCCAAATTATATAGAGAATTGACTCTAATTTATAAGAAATCAAGCCATTCTCCAACTGATAAATAGTCAAAAGATATGAAGACAATTTTCAGATGATGCAATTGAAACTATTTCCACTCATATGAAAGAGTGTTCCAAATCATTATTGATCAGAGAAATGCAAATTAAGACAACTCTGAGATACCACTACACACCTGTCAGATTGGCTAAGATGACAGGAAAAGATAATGATGATTGTTGGAGGGGATGCGGGAAAACTGGGACACTGATGCATTGTTGGTGGAGTTGTGAACGAATCCAACCACTCCAGAGAGCAATCTGGAGCTATGCTCAAAAAGTTATCAAACTGTGCATACCCTTTGATCCAGCAGCGTTACTACTGGGCTTATACCCCAAAGAGATACTAAAGAAGGGAAAGAGACCCATATGTGCCAAAATGTTTGTGGCAGCCCTGTTTGTAGTGGCTAGAAGCTGGAAAATGAATGGATGCCCATCAATTGGAGAATGGTTGGGTAAATTGTGGTATATGAATGTTATGGAATATTATTGTTCTGTAAGAAATGACCAACAGGATGAATATAGAAAGGCTTGGAGAGACTTACATGAACTGATGCTGAATGAAATGAGCAGAACCAGGAGATGATTATATACTTCAACAACAATACCATATGAGGATCAGTTCTGATGGATGTGGCTATCCTCGGCAATGAGAGGATCCAATTCAGATCCAATTGATCAATGATGAACAGAACCAGCTACACCCAGAGAAAGAACACTGGGAAATGAGTGTGGACTGCTTACATTTTTGTTTTTCTTCCCAAGTTATTTTTACCTTTCTAAATCTGATTTTTTTGGTGCAACAAGAGAACTATATAAATATGTATTATATTTAAGATATACTTTAACATGTTTAACATGTATGAGACTGCCTGCCATTTAGGGAAGGGAGTGGAGGGAAGGAAGGGAAAAGTTGGAACAGAAGTGATTGCAAGGGTCAATTTGAAAAATTACCCATGCATATGTTCTGTCTATAATAAAAAAAGGAAAAGAAAACACAGTCATGTAACAAAGTATGGATAATCACCATTTTTTCATAATCTCACTTCATCTCACTCCAAGCCCAAACTTTGATCTTGGATTATACTGGATTGGTCCAGGTAGTAGTACAGCCAACTGCAACATTTTCTTCCAGACATGGTAATTTTATAAACAATAATAATACCAAGTGACATTACTAAAGCCCTTTAAGATTCACAGTACACTATTTTTACAACAATCCTGTGGGATGAATCATGTAGATGTTATAATCCCTATTTTACTAATGGAGCAACTGAGGCTCAAAGGGGGGAAATGACTTGCCCTATCATGCTGTCATAGTGCCCAGCACACAACAGGCAATAAATATTTACTGATTAGTAGTAATAGGATTGGGACTTAAACCCAGGCCCTCTTTTTCCAAATCCAATTCACTTTCATCTAAATGCCACAGCTTATTCTCCATCTCCTATTGCCCACCTTCTTTTTCTCCAGTAAGTGAAGTTTGATTTAGATATAAAATAAGTACAAGGTACAGCATTGTAATAAAGGCTATTAAGTGCTGAATTCATCCAAAAAAGGACTGAGAATGCCCATCTTGAAACCTTATGACCTTGCTGGTATTCATATTTTAGCCTGTGTATTATGGCAACCAATGAAATTGCTGTCTATATTTATTCTGTCCTATATTGATTCTATATTTAGCATCACTGTTACCCTATAAAAGTAGTGCCCTGAAGGATACCTCAGATCAAGAGGGAGGTCTGGGGTCTGCTTGGTGGGAGGGGAGCCGGACTTCTCTAATAAAGCTTTTTGGCTTGGAGCTCTGCCTCAGTTTCTCTTTTGGTCTTATGGGGTGATTTTTTCCCCCCATACTAGTGAATCTGTCTGGGACCTACATGTGTTGTTCATCAAAGAAAGTAATGTCAAGTTCCTCTCTGAAAGATATAGAGAGGTACAGGGAAGACGAAAACTTGCATTTATTAAGCACCTACTATGTGCCAGACTCTGTGTTAAGCACTTTTACAAATATTATCTCATTTGAGCCTCTCAACAACACTGAGAGGTAATTATATTATTACTCCCATTTTACAGTTGAAGAAACTGAGACTAATATAAGTAACTTACCCAGGTCACCCAGCTAGTCAGTATCCAAGGCCAGATTTGAACTCAGGTTTTCCTGACTTAGGGTCAACACTCTAATCACTGTTCCATCTAGTTACCC
Organism: Antechinus flavipes; assembly: GCF_016432865.1. Taxonomy (NCBI): domain Eukaryota; kingdom Metazoa; phylum Chordata; class Mammalia; order Dasyuromorphia; family Dasyuridae; genus Antechinus; species Antechinus flavipes. The sequence continues at coordinate 337,299,294 of NC_067398.1, read as the reverse complement.
CTAATAGAGCTAGTCTTGTTGAAGGGTCTAGGACTAGAACATACAGTCTTTAGACAAAGGGAAATTACTTACCAGTGATGATGAGTGGTCAAGATGGTAGTCAGCTTCACTTCCTCCTTCCTGACAATTTCCAGCAACTGAAAGAGAATTGGGGGTTCCTGAGAAAGAATCTGCTTCCTCCTCAGCTCTGCCCAAGGACCATATTAATCAGCAAGAGATGAGAATATTGAGGGAGTAAAGGAGGCAGGCCTTAAGACTAGAGGACTGAGGAGGAAGGAACACACACATTAGGAAGGAATACATAATTAAAGCAGCCTGCTTTGGGCCATACAGAGCACAGGGCTGATCCTAAAGCAGGACAGCCTGTAGGCCTTATCCTCATATAGCCAGGTTAGTGTACAACAACTGATGAGGGGATGCTAAGGAATTTTCCAGATCCCATCTCCCCTAGAGGAACCCTGAGAAAGAATCTTTTGGCACTTGGGGAAAATAAAAACTAGAATCAGTATCAATAGATTCTTGTCAGCAGAAGGTACCAGCCCATCAGTCCAAATGGGCTTTACACCAAGAAGCAAAAGCCTTCCCAAGAATCACAAGCATAAGCACAGACTATCCAAACTGAAAGGGACCGTGCGGGTTAATTAATCCCCTATCTATACTTTCCAGAGGGGGAAACTGAGGCCCCAAGTGCGAGGTCACAAGGCTAGCTCGGGGCTGAGCTGTAGCTGACAGGTAGGTCTCTTGTCCTTTCATTGCTCAGTGGCTTCTTGAGCTCCCTGATCCCAGCCTCTGTGCCCATGCTTTTGCACATGAGCACTGAAGATGCACAGACTATGACAAGCAGCAAGGGCCAGTTGGGCCTGAGGTTAGACGGAGAATGACAGCAGGCACCATCCCAAGTGAGTCTAGCCCGAAGAGGAGGAGGCGGCGAGGCAGGAGCAAGCACTCCTTGGGCAAAGCCCAACCCTCAGATGGCTTGGAGGCTTCTGTTCCATTTAAGGCAAGGGCTGAAGAAAAGATACTGCTGGGACATCTGTCAGGGCTCCATCCCTTCCCACCTACCACAGCTCACTCCAGGAGTTACCTAAATCTGATCCTTGCTCAGCTCACAATGAGCCCCTGTATCTCCTCCCACCTACCACTGGCATCACACACACGCACACGCGCGCGCACACACACACACACACACACACGGACACACTACATATAACACACACAACACACATAGGCATGCATAAAATACACACAACATACATATACGCTCATCACACACAACACAGTGCATATTATCTGTGTGCATATAACACGTGTGACACATACAACACACATATATAACCTATGCACATATGACACACACATACAACACACACACACACACACACACACACACATAACACACATAACAATCTATAAGTTTCCACTCAACACAAGCATGGCCGGAGCTGAATCTTGGGAGGATTCAAAGGCTAGATTTCAGAATGTAGAATAATGAGTCCTTGGGACAGAGGGGTGAGAGGGAAGGAGGGAAAGGGCTGGAATAACAGAGGGCTTTCGTGAAATACTTAGGCAGTGTTAAGGCAGGACTTCCACAAGCGGGCTACATGCCAAAAAAAAAGAGCTTCTGCTCCTGTATCAGGACTGTTTGTTATATTTGGAAGTATTCTGATGTAGTGACTCTAATCAGTAGACAAAGGGCTCTTGCTCTCAGTCTCTTTTCCAGGTCCACAATGATCTACGCTCTAGCTGGGACCCATCCTAAGAGTTCTTCTGCTTCTGCTCCTGTAGTCAGCTGACACTTTTTTGCACTTGTTTCTCTTTAAAATTGTTTTGCATTGATATGTCTTTTTGAATCTCTCTGCCTTTTGTCCTTGTTTCGCAACTACCCTCCCTTTGACTCATAAAATTGGATCAGTAAGTTTTCAGGAACAACAGGAGACAGCTTAAAAAAGAGGAACAGCAATCTGCAGGATTCCTAAGTAAAGCTAGTCAGAAAAGGAAGATAGACAGTTGCTAAGCAGATAACGATGACAGTCCACCCCTAGACAATCTTGAATCTCCAAAAAAACGCATCAAGAAATTTCATCTCTCTGAGGACACATTGGTGACCTGATCTAACCACCATTTTGCTGTAGAAGCATAGAGGAAACATAGGGAAGATGTGAGAGCACCTCCAATACAGCCATAGTGAGGCTCTCTGAGCTCTTCCTCAGGTATGTGAGAGATTCCACAACCTCAATGTCAAACTTAAAGGTGTATCTCATGTTTATGATCCCTAAGGGGCATGACCTCCAGGAAGGCCATTAGTTGGGTCTATCCAGGGCTTTGAGAGGGATCAGCATGAAGCACGAGGGAAGTGTAATTATTAAGAGAAGACACAACAAATTTCCTCAGTCTCAGCTTTGTAACTTCTTCTTTCTCTATTACCATAAAAATCTTGGCCATACTTAATATCAAGTTAAGATGACTTTAAAGTTCATCTAGTAAACCTCTTCACTTTAAAAATAAGTAAACAATCTTTAAAAAAAAAAAAGTGACAGCAACAGTCACACAGAGACAGAGACAGAAATCCAATAAAGTTATTCCTTTCCTTCATATGCCATTTTACCGTTATTATTATGACCAAATCTACTAAAACAGGAGGACTTATAGAACTTGGGATCTAGAAAAAGTATACTCCTGCCTAATCTGTCTCTCCTATCCTAGTCACCTGAATAGGAAAAGGATCCCAAAAAAATTCCTCAAAAATTTTTGCTTTTAAATTTAACTGTTGTTCAACTTCATTCATTTTAATTCTTTAATAATTTAAAAATTATCATAGAACTTAAATTTAAAAACATTGATTAGAATCCTAATAACTCACTAACCAAAGTACAATAACTCAAAACTGGTTATTCTTCCATTTCTGAAGCAACCCAGCCTCTTGAGAATAGTTGGCCCTGGCAGCTGCCACTTTAAGTGGTAACTGAGGTCCACAAAGGACAAGTTCCCAAATCCCTACTTACCCTTTTGGGAACTGTTGCATCTACTGCAATGGCTTCTTTGGTATTCTCTTCAATGACCAAATACATGTAGTTGTCTTCCAAAACTGAAATAACCTTGACCTTCATGGTCAGTTTCCAGCTCTACATGAAAGTTAAAGAAAATAAAAAAATTTCAATCTGTAAATTAACAATCATTTCCTAAGTATCTACTACAGAAAGACTCAATCCCACCACACACTCTACCAAAAAGCTTTCCTAATCCCCTAGCTTTTAGTGTTCTCTCTCTCCTCAATTTATCTTGTACCAAACTTCCTTGTTTGGATTTGGCTCTTTTCAACAATGAGGCAATTCAGGCCAGCTCCAATAGACTTGTAATGGAGAGTCATTTGCACCCAGAGAGAGAATTATGGAGACTGAATGTGGATCAAAGCATAGTATTTATTGTTGTTTTTCTTTTTTATTTTTCCTCTTTTTATCTGATTTTTCTTGTACAATTTGAGAAATATGTTTAGAAGAATTGCACATGCTTAACCTATACTGGATTGCTCACTGTCTTGGGAGAAAGAGAGAAAAATTTGGAACACAAGGTTTTGCAAAAGTAAATGTTGAAAACTATCTTTACATGCATTTAGAAAAATAAAATACTATTAATAAAAAAATAAGAAAGTCCAGGTCCTGTTCCCTCCTACCTTTCCAATCTTTTTTTATACTTTATTACTCTCTACATAAGCTGTGATCCAGTAACACTTAATTACTTGCTCTTCCTCGCACAAGACACTCCATCTCTAGGCTCCATGAATTTGCACTCATGTTTAGAACTCTTCTTCCTCATTTCCATCTCCTAACTTCTCCTGGATTCTTCAAGTTCCCGTTAAAATCTCACTTTCTACAAGAAACTTTTCTTGATTTCTTTTAATATTAGTACCTTCCTTTTGTTGACTACTTCCAATTTATCCTGAATATATCTGATTAGTATGTGATTATTTACATGTTGTCTCTCCCAATAGACTGTAAGCTCTGAGGACAAGCTGGGTTTTGCCCTTCTTTGTATCCTCAGTGTTTAGCCTGTGCCTAGCACATAGTAAATGCTTCATCAATGTTCATTCATCTATTACATAGCAAGCATTTAATAAATGCTTCCTGAATTGAATGGACTTTTAGCTAGAGGGACCAGGGAAAGAGATGACATCAGGCTGGGCTTTGAAGAATAGCTATTAACAGGCAAGGATAGGAGGAGGGCATTCTAGGCATAAGGGATGACATGAACAAAGACTTGAAAGCATGGCAACAGCTTCCTTCAAAACTCAAATCAAGAACCACCTACTACATATGGTCTTCCTGGTTGCCACCCCAGATACTAGCACCTCCCCCATGAAATTATCTTGTACTAACTTTATATATATTTTAAAAATTATGTGTACATGTTGTCCCAATGTAGTGCCATAATAGGTGCTTAATAAAATGCTATTATCTGATTGATGAGAGCAAATTCTTAAAGATAATTTGAAAGAAAAGCAAGTAATCCAGTTTAGCTGAAATCTAGCAACTATTTACTAAGATATTTGTAAAATTTCTGAAATGTCATCTCATTTGACCCTCACAAAAACCTTGGGTAGTACAGGTATTATCACAAAATGAACCTCCAAAAGATGACATAATTTGCCCAAGGTCACACAGGTAAGAAGTAACAAACACTGATCCTTTGATTTTAAATCCACGACTTTTCCACCAAAAAAAGGCTAAATTAGAACTAGCTTGTGGATAATACAAAAGGCAAGCTAAAAAGTATAGATTTTTTTGTAGGTCCTGGGGAAACACTGAAGTTTTGTTGTTGTTGGGGTTTTTTCCCCCACTAGGAGAGTGATGTTGTAGTTTTGCTTTACTAAGATGTCTCTAGAACAGAAATGATTAATCTGAGGTCCACAGACCTGTTACAAGTTCCTGAATAGATTTCTGAAAAAGGATCCACAGGTTTCTGTAATGGGCAGAGGCTTGAATTAATGCACTGAGGTCCCAAGCACATGAGGCTAAATAGTAATTGGACCATACTCTATTAATATATAAACTTGGAGAAAGAATGGCCCCGCCCACTCTTTGTGCAAGTCCTGATGTGTTGTATAGGAAATGACATTTTTGGTGGGTGGAGGCAGGGGAGTGGAAAAGGAAGGGGAGGAGAGACTGCTTGGGAGCCATCTTGACTACCTTTTTCTGTTTGTTTCTCTTATATATTAATAGAGTATGGTCCAATTACTATTTAGCCTCATGTGCTTGGGACCTCAGTGCATCAACTCAAGCCTCAGCCCATTACAGGTTTCCCCAAGATGTCGTAGGTGCATAACACAAGAAAGGTTAAAAACCTCTGACATAGAGTTAGCATATACAGAATGGATCAGAAGAGATGGAAAGCTATCCAATAATCCAGGAGAGAGAAGTAATGGCCTCTATTGCCTCCATTATCTTTGTCATCATCATGTTCATGATGAACAATGAAGAAGTGTCTATTATGCATTGTGCTGAGTCAGATCCAGTCCTTGTCCTTTGAGTCACCATTTAAGACACACATGGAGACCATCAAGAACTGAATGCTCAGTGTACATTACTAATAGCGAAGAGCCACCAGTGTGTTTTAAACAAATGCATTTAAATTATTAGGAGTGGGTTAAATGCACTCATGGGTACAAGTGAATGGCTAGAGAACTTCAAATTTAATCAGGTCGAGGAAGCTCAGCGTCAACATCAATGATCTTCAGATATGTATAAAAAGGCTTCTTGGATTTCACATGAAATATTGATGGGGTGAATAAGACCCCAGCAAAAGATCGGGTCTCTGGTAGCAAACCAGTGTGTAGGGTAGGCCACAGATCTAAGAGGGACCTGACAGGATTATCTTGCGTAAGTGAATCTTTACAGAAGTGGACCTTCATTGAATTTCTAGCACTGAAGGGATTTTCCTGAGACTCACAGTTATTGTTTACAATCAGGAGGCCAAGTTATAGCTGTCAGCTTCTAGGATTATTACTTTCTGAAGCAAGCATATCTTGTTTTGAGTCCTTTCTCCCAATTTAATTGCTAGTTCTTTAGGAACTTTACCCTCTTGTTAAGCATCACAATAAAACTATTTCTCCTGACTTGAAGATGATTTTGAGTCCATGAATTCATTACAGAGGACTCCATGAAATCTTGATTTCTTGCACCTTATCCTTACCAAGAGCTATCTCAGTGACAGAACAGGTTTGGGAAAAGGGTGCACTAGGTCCATGGCATAATTTATCAGATGACTGCATGGTAGTGAGGGCCCTTTTTGTCTTTGAGTTTACAAATAGATTCCTTTCTCCCTAGGATACCTAGCAAGGCACCGAAGGGAAATGCCCACATTTTAAAGCAGTAGATGAAGAGCAATTTTCAGTCATTTAGGGAATTTGAATCAAAGTCAATTGCAGTTTCCCTACAAGGATCTGGACAAAGATGTGCTCATTTGCTGTCACTTCTCACTGGGCCTCAATTTCTGCAACAGAATTCATGGATTGTGGCATCTGCAGGATCGAGGAGCCAGGGATTAAGAATGCAAAAAGGAAATGTCCTCACCCTTCCAAATACAATCAACTTAATTCATCTCCTGACACCCAAAATTTCTTTCCATCACCTACCTCCTTATAACCCCAAACTTCTGCCCATCTGCCTCAAGTCTTGTTAGAGAAGCACCCCAAAAGTCAACCCGCTTCGCCCAACCCCTGCCCCTCTCAAGCTCTATTTCCATTTCTCCTACCCCTCCCACTTCCGCCCACTGCTCCGCCCACCACGCCAACTTCCGCCCCCGCCCGTTTCCCTCCTCCACTTCCGCCCCCGTCGACCCCTCCCTTACAGCTAACACCCCCCTCTCCTTCAGGGGAGAAGGTCCCCACCCAAGATCCGGGCTCCTCACCAGTGGTTGAGCCTGGCCTGACCTGTCCAGACAGTAGGAACGGCGCGGGGTGGGGGGGAGCGCGCTGGAGCTGGGGGCGGAGCCCGAAGGCTGCACTGGGGGCTCGTCCGGGGCCGGTCTTCGCTGTCACTGGCCCCGGGAGCGACCCCGCCCACCAGGAGAGCGCGCCGCCAACGGCCGTTCAGCGAGCGCCCCACCCCCCGCCCTTTAGGCTCCGCCCCTGCCTCCCTTCTCTCTAGCTCCAGCTCCGCCCCCTGACTCCCCTCTCCCCTCCATTCCCAAAAGCCCCAGAGAAAAGCTTCCATCCCTCTCTGCTGTTCCCCTCCACGCTAGCCAGGCTACCACGGTACTTCCTGAGAAAGGAGTTCCTTTTCACGCCTCAGTCCCAATTTCCCCTACCCAGTTATCAGTCCCTATCTCTGTCCATCTTCCCGGTGTCCATCGTCCCAGACCAAGCCCGGTCCCCAAACACTCCGCCTGACCGTGGTTCATACTCCAGTCTGGGTCCTCTTCCAGTTCCTTTTCCACTTTTTCCTGCCTTTAGTCCCTGAAAACCTCCTCTTCCCTTCTTCCCTTGAGTCTTCCCAGGCTATTTCCCTTATTCCCATCCTTCCGTTCCTTGAGCAAACACCTACATTACCGTGTTGCGGCCCTACGGCCTTTTCACCCCTCCCTCCAGCCTCGTACAAACGTAGTCTTCAGTCCCTGTCCCCCATCACCCTTATCCTTCACAGAGCCAGCCTCTCCCTTCCCAGACATCTGCCCTCCAGCTTCCTCACACACAGGTCCTTCTGCCTCCGTTCACAGAGGCTAAAGAATGGTATATTAGTGAGATCACTGGCAATAGAGTCAAGAGATCTGAGTTCTCCCCCGTGTTAGAAAGGGTTTCAAGAAACCTTAAGTTCCAGTCTTAGGTTGTCTAGCGCCACAAAGGCCTCCATGCTGGCAAGGAGGTGATACTTAAACCCCACCAGCATTCAACAAAGTCTGATAGGTCTTACTGTGATGCAAGAACTTTTATGTATGGACCTAAGACCAGACTGCATCTGCTTTTTAAGGATCAGTTAAAGATGGAAAGTCAGTTGACAACCTAGTGATGAATATTTTTCACTGTGGCAATAGCTAAAACTATAAAATGGTCCTTAGTTCTATATGACTAGCTTAATACTGTGGCAATAGCTAAAACTATAAAATGGTCTTTAGTCCTATATGACTAGCTTAATACTCCTACAGTGATAGTGGCAAGAGTGATGGAAAATTAAATTAAATGAAACTTTTATTAGACTATGGACATCAAATGTGAGATAATTTAAATCAGAAGAGAAGATCGTTCACAGTTTCTTCTGTGGGACAAAAATAAAGGAAGTAGCAGAGTTGGTTTTGTTTTTTTAATAGTTTGTCTAGTGACAAGAATAACCATCACTTCATGGGATGTTTGCCTATCTTATATGGAAGTGCTCAAGCTAAACATTTGAAATAAGATAGCTGCAAAGATAAAGCAACTTAATGAAAAGATGTAAAAATTCTACAAAATGCTTGTTAAGATCAGGTCCTCTAACTTCAGTGTAAAGGTGGGCAGAGAAAAGGACAGCAAAGAATTGTAAAACATGGTTTAAGAATAAGTTTAACCATGTAAAGGATTGCTTGCCATCTGAGAGAAAGGGTGGAGGGAAGGAGGGGAAAAATCGGAACAGACGTGAATGCAAGGGATAATGCTGTAAAAAATTACCCTGGCATGGGTTCTATCAATAAAAAGTTATTTTAAAAAAAAAAAAAAGAAGTTTAACCTATATCAGATTGCTTACTGACTTGGGGAGAGGGAGGAGTAGAAAAGAGGGAGAAAAATTTGGACCACAAGATTTTGTAAAGGTGAATGCTGAAAACTGTTTTTGCATGTATTTGGAAAAATAAAATACTATTTTTAAAAACTTGATTCAAAAAAAGAAATGAGAAGGATATAAGACTTTATAGACTATATGAAAATGTCATATCCTTAGGTAATGAATATATAATCTTCCAAAAGAGAGGTGGGAGGCACTGAGCCTTGCTAGCAACACACAAAAATGGAATTAATCATATTTTAACAGACAAGAAATAACTGGGTACTGATGTGGGAGTCATTTCCAAATTAACTGTCAGTGTACAGTTACCAAATTATTAAAGCAAAGATCAAAATTAGAATAATGAACAAAAATGAACAGTTATTGCATGCAATTGAGATAACTTTCATTTGGCCTATTTAAAGAAATCGTTGATGCTCAAAAAACATAAGAAAATGGATAACAAACAATGACAAATACCATCACAATTAAGAAAATTTAACCAATGTAACTTAATTGTGACAAGAAGCTCAAAAGAACATAAAAACTGCCTCAATCAGCAAATATATCTCCTTGCCAACTGATAATGGCCCCCAAGACAACAGTAGTTTAGAATATAAACATTTATAAAATCCTATAGAGGAAGATAATGGCAAATTATAAAGGTACATAAAACAGTATATAGCTATAGACGAAAGCTAATATTTACAGGGGTTTAAATAAGCCAGATCATCCTGAAAGCATTTAAGTATAAAATTAGGAAAATGACAAGAAAATTGGAAATGGTCATAGTACTAAAATAGTGACAATGTTTTCTCCTCTCCATCAAATTTCCTCCACTATCATTCTTATTAATCCTTACTCTCTCCCCACAGCTACTGTTTCTTTCCCTATTTACAAATACATTCAAGTCTCCCTATCTTTACCCCCCCCCAAAAAAAAAACCTGCTCATTAGATCCAACCATCCCAAATTAACTAATTTTAGATAGATAGAAACTCAACTGAAACTACCTTTTCCAAGGTTATCATATAATCTAAAACCCAGTGGATTTTTTTCAGTTCTCATCAGTCTTGATCTCTCTGTACCATCTGATACTGGTGACCACCATCTTCTTTGAAAGTTTCCAGGATATTGCTCTCTTGTTTCCTACATGTTTCAGTGTTTCTTCCTAATCCACTTTAGTGGTTCATCATATCCCCTTTTCTAAATATGGACATAATCCAAGGTTTTGCCCTCAGGCCTTTTTTTCCCCCTCTTCTTACTTAAGGACCTCATTAGCTTCTGTAAGCAAATTATTATCTCTATGAAGATAATACCTGCATCTACTTTTCCAACCTCATTCTCTACCCTGAGCTCCAGTCTTGCATCTCTTCCTGTCTATTGGATATTTCAAATTGGATGTCCCACAGGGCTCAAACTCTACATGTACAAAATAGAATTCATTATCTTTCCTCACAAACTCTTCTAAAACTTTCCTATTTCACAGGGCTCAAACTCTACATGTACAAAATAGAATTCATTATCTTTCCTCACAAACTCTTCTAAAACTTTCCTATTTCTTCAAGGGCACCACCTTCTTTCCAGAATCCCAGATTTACAATCTTGTCATCCTTGATACTTTGGTCTCACCCCTACATATTCAATCAGTTCTCAAATTTTGTCAATTGTACCTTTACAACATCTCCAATTATGTCCCCTTCTCTCCACTCCCACAGGTACCACTCTAATTCAGGAATTCATCACCTTTTCCTTCTATTGCAATAGCCTTCTAATTGGTCTCCCTGCCTCCAGTTTTGCCCCAACTCCAATCTATGCAGCCACCAAGACCTAAAACACAAGTCTGATCATGTCACAAACTCTACCTCTCTCTGCAGTGAACTCCAATTAATCTCTGCTCTCTAAATAACTCATTGCTTCTTGAATTAAATGTTAAACTACTAAATTTTATATTTAAAATTCTTCACAACTTTGCTCCAATATACCATCCAGCTTTATTACCCTCTGAAAGTCCATTCAGACTGGCCTTGTTACTCAAACAAAGCCCTTCATCTTCCCTGTCTGTACCTTTTATACTGACGATATACAACCATAGCCCCAACCCCCCAGGAAAACTGGATTTGAGAATTTAAAATGACCCAGCAATCCCAAACCCCTTTTGTACCTTTGTCTCCTTCTCTTCTATATAACATTACTAGGAGAAATCTCATGCAAGACTTCTGCATCTCTGCCCCTGTCTTTGATATATCCCCTTAACAAACAGTTGCAAACAAATAGATAAGGAAGCAGGCTGATTTTTTTAGACCCTATAAAAGGCCCTATGTCCTTTTGTTCAGTTTGTACATGATTTGGATACTGATCCCATGTGGTCAAAATCGACTTTAATAAATTCTCCGATTAAAAATATTTCTCAACTTGTCCTTATATCTTGGAACAACAGTACCACTAACTCAAATGCTGCTGTCTTTCTTCACCTCGGTCTCCTTGGGTCACTAATTCCTTCAAAGATAACTCAAACTCCACCTTCCGCATAAGACTTTTCCAGGAGTCCCTTAGCTGCCAGTTCCTCCCCCCATTTTGCATATGCCTGTTTATGTGCTTATTCTCTCTTTTGATAAAATAAAAACTTCTTGAGCCAAAGGAATGATCTGTATCCTCTGTGCTAAGCAAGGTGCCGGATACATAGTAAATGCTTGTTGATTGATTGACAGTGAAACCCACATTTAGATCATGATATCATAGTCTCATATATATGAGAGATAGCATTGTCTAGTTGAAAGAGAAGGCTCATCTATATTCATATTTTTAAAAATGCTCTAAATCAGTATTGATTAGAAAAATGCAAATGAAAACAACTCACACCTATCAAATTAGCTAATACAACAGAAAAGGAAAATGATAAAAGTTGGAGAGGATGTAGGAAAATTGGAACGTTAAAGTGTTATTGGTGGAGTTATGAATTGATCCAACCACTCTAGATAGCAATTTGCAACTATGCTCAAAGGGCAATAAAACTGTGCATTCCCTTTGACCCAGAAAAATCTCTACTGAGTCTATATCGCAAAGAGATCATAAATAATGGAAAAGGACCCACATATACAAATATGTTTATAGCCGTTTACATTGTGGTGGCAAAGAATTGGAAATTAAGGAAATGCCCATCATTTGGGAAGTGGCTAAACAAATTGTGGTTTAGTGTAAAGGAATACTATTGTTCTATAAGAAATGATGAGTAGGTAGATTTCAGAAAACCCTGGTAAGACATGAATTGATGTTAAGTGAAGTGCACAGAACCAGAAGAACATCATACACAGTTAAAACAATATTGTTCAGCTAATCTACTTTGATAAACTTTGCTCTTCTCAGGAATAAAATGATCTAAGACAGTTCTAAAAGATTTATGATGAAAATGTTATCCACATTTAGAGGAAAAACTATGGTTTGAATGCATATTGAAGCATATTATTTTCACTTTTTTTTTCTTTCTTATGGTTTTTCCTTTTGTTCTGATTTTTCTTTCATAACATGAATAATGTGGAAATACATTCTTATACCCCAAAGAGATACTGAAGAAGGGAAAGGGACCTGTATGTGCCAAAATGTTTGTGACAGCCCTGTTTGTAGTGGCTAGAAGCTGGAAAACGAATGGATGCCCATCAATTGGAGAATGGTTGAGTAAATTGTGGTATATGAATGTTATGGAATATTATTGTTCTGTAAGGAATTTCCAGCAGGATGAATACAGAGAGGACTGACAAGACTTACATCAGTTCATACTGATGCTAAGTGAAATGAGCAGAACCAGGAGATCATTATATACCTCAACAATGATATTGTATGAGGATGTATTCTGATGGAAGTGGATCTCTTCGATAAAGAGAGCTAATTCAGTTTCAATTGATCAAGGATGGACAGAAGCAGCTACACCCAAAGAAAAAATACTGGGAAATGAATATAAACTGCTTGCATTTTTGTTTTTCTTCCCGGATTATTTATACCTTCTGAATTCAATTCTCCCTGTGCAACAAGAGAACTGTTCAGTTTTACACACATATATTGTATCTAGGATATACTGTAACCTATTCAACATGTAAAGGACTGCTTGCCATCTGGGGAGGGGGTGGAAGGAGGGAGGGGATAAATCGGAACAGTAGTGAGTGCAAGGGATAATGCTGTAAAAAATTACCCTGGCATGGGTTCTGTCAATAAAAAGTTATTTTTTTAAAAAATGTGGAAATACATTTAACATGACTATACCACATATAACCTATAGAAGATCAATTACTGTCTTGGGGAGAGGTGAGAAGCAGGAAGAAGAAAAAGTAGAAATCAAAATCTTATAAAAGTAAATATTAAAAACTAATAAATAAAATTTTAAAAATTAAAAAGAGCCTTGAAGTAGTCAGGTAACTCAATGGAGAAAGAGAAGCCTTGGAATCAGGATGCCCATAGTTCAAATTTAGTTTCAGACACTTGATATTTACTAGCTATGTGACCCTGAACAAGTCATTTAACCTCAATTGCTTCACAAAAGAAAAAAAAATTAAAGTTTTAAAAATTAAAATTGAAAACCATCTTTACATGTAATTGGAAAAATAATATACTAAAATAAAATTTCCAAAAATAACCACTGGAGAGCAAAGGAATACATGGAGCTTTACTTAAAATGATAAGTAATATCTATCTCAGGAAGGAGGAAAATAATTGGAGCTCAAAATCTTATAAAAGTGAATGTTGAAAATTATCTTTACATGTAATTGGAAAAAATAAAATACTATTATGTTGGGAGGGGAGAAATGTGGTATATTCTGTCAGACATGGTCAATATATTGACATATTGTGTTCAACTGTGTTGTGTTACACTTAAGAACAGTATTATTGTATTTAACATGTATTGGACTACTTGTCATCTGGCGAGGGAGTAGGCAGAAGGAGGGGAAAAGCTGGAACAGAAGGTTTTGCAAGGGTCAATGTTGAAAAATTACCTATGCATATGTTTTGTAAATAAAAAGGTATAATAAAAATTAAATTAAATTTTTAAAAAGAACTCTATTGTTGGAAAGAGTGAGGTAGATGGGGAGTCATTGGGAAGTATACTATAAAAAAGAAAAAAAAGAGCATCAATAAAACATCTAAGTGCCTATTGTCCTATAAAGTTGTATTATACTTCATAGAGCTAGTACAGAAATACATTAATCTTGGAAAGATATAAGCAGATAAGCAATGAACTAAGAATCAAATAAAAAGAGAAGAATTGGCTGGGTTACCTTTGAGAAACTTATTTTAACAACTCCTGAACACACAAAAACAAAAATCAGAAATCAAGAGAAACATTTAAAAATTAAAAACTTTTTTAAAAAGAAAGAAAAACTAACAGATGGGTTTAATGTCCTCTCTGAAACCAAGGCCCATCAATATTGTCCCAATAATGTTATATTGATCATTCTGAAATTCTATAGTATTCAAAGAATTAAATATGAGGGGTATCCAAAGGACAATACAGAAACATGTGGTAGGCATGAGTGAGCTGCAACATATGACCAAAGAAAGATGATAAGAGAATAAAGGATGTCATCAGAGAACTCTGTGCTCAGAAAAGGGATTGAAATTGTCATGTGACAAGAGCAAAGGATAAGCAATGGAACAGTTTATATAGATGGTCCAATGTCAAGAGGCCTGGAAGAAGGCCCTCAACTTGTTGAGTGAAACCCCTATGGAAGATCTGTAGTCAAAGTATTATTAATTAAGCACCTGCAATGTGCCAGGTATTGCACTAAGTACTAAAGATGCAAAGAAAAGCCCTCAGGTATTCACAGTCCTACCTCTGTTAAGAGAAGCCAACATGCAAACAACTATATATAAACAAGATATATATAAGATAAATTGGAGATGATCAACATCGGGAAGGTACTGGTATTGAAGGGGTATTGGGAAAGATTTCTTGTAGGATTTTAGCTGTGTCTTAAAGAAAGTTAAAGAAAAGGCATAGATGATCGGTTCACCCTGTGAAATGTTGTGTTAATGAGCTCATGAATCTGTGGAATGATCAAAATATCCATTTTCAGTGTCCACTATAGTATCCTGTAGTTTTTAAACACTAAAGTTTAGAATAGAGTATATGAGAAAGAATCTTCTTATTGTGCAATGGAAAGAGGCTTGGAAAATCCAGTTTTCCCAGTGGGTTACACTGTGTGATCTTAGGGAAATCCCTTTTTCTCTGATCCCCAATTCCCCTGTCTATTCAACTGAGGGGTTTGGGTAAACTGCTGATGTTCTATGATTCACACTTCCCCCTTTTTATAAAAGAGGAAACTGAGGCTACAAAACACGCGTATGTGGATTGTGTGTGAGATTTACATTGACTAGAAGGATTGCACATGTTTAATTTATATTGGATTATGTGCTGTTTAGGGGATGGGTGGGTGGAAGGGAGGGAGAAAAATTTGGAACACAAGGCTTTGCAAGGGTGAATGTTGAAAACTATCTTTGCATGTATTTTGAAAACAAAAAGCTAGTACTTTAAAAAAGAAGATTTATATTGACAGTCCTTCAGGCTTCTTCTGGCTTGTTGGTAATAGGATATCCAAGGGGAGCTTCATCAGGTAACAAACAAAGATGCGGGCAACAGTTCCCTATAGCAACTAGCAGGTGTTGGTAGTAACCCTGGAGGTGACTAAGTGGGGAGTGGCTTCCCTTCCACATATTTCCTCTAGACCAAGCTCTACCCATCTAGAGTTTTCCATATTTCATACCGCAGAGACCGGCCGGCCACCACCACAGTACAACAGCTAGCAGGCAAGCGAGTGAGTCCCTGCCCATCTCTGGGGGTGGGTCTGAATGATGGGCTCCCACCCCTCCCCTTCCTTTCAAACCTTCTCTCCCACACTAACCCTGGAAGTTAAGGAGGGACAGGAGAGACCTCCTGCTCCAATTCACAGATGTGATGGAGTGTTGGACTTGCACCCACAAGCCCTGGGTTCCAATTCCTGTTGCTGTGTGACTGTTGGTGTCCCAACTTCTTGGGGGAGTAGTTTCCAAATCTGCAAAATGAGGCAGGAATTTGTGGATTTGATGATCTCTAAGATCTTGTCTGAGACTTTGTGATTCTGAATCAAGAGCCTAAAGATATTGAGGATAAGATTGCAAAGAAAAATAGTGTGATCATTATCATTTGATTAGATGATTGGTTTAGAGAGAGGGGCATAAAGTCATTAGAACTAAGATTAAATAGACAGACTCAGAAAGCAAGGGAAACAGGCTTAGAGAAAATCTATGATTTTCCTGGCTGGGTATGGCCTTCAGGGTTTTTGTCCCACAGGAATCCCTGCCCTGTGGCCCCTTTATAGGGTGGTCTGAGGAAGGCCAGAAGAGAAGGTGTCTATTCAGCTCCTGTATGACCAATTCTAGGGAAAGGTTGAAGAGAGAATGTTGCTATAGCTAAAATAAGGCTCAGGAATGATCTCATATTTTTCAGTTCTCCAGACCTTTTTCCTATACCTATAATAGTGGGCTGGAGGATATTCATTGGCTTTTACTGAGTTCCAGCATTTAATGTCCTTGGGATGAAGGGAAATGGAAGGGAATTGGGGTGGGGGGGAGGGGTTAGATAAAGGAATGAAAGAATTTGGGGAATTGAAGTTTAGCAGAGATGACACAAATGAATAATGTACTAGCTCTTTTCTTCTGTCTAAAATTGTAGGACGTCAGAGGTCAGCATCAGAAAGAATCACAGAAACCATATTGTTCAGCTTCTCTTTTCAAAGAAAAAATAGTCCAGGGAAAGGAGGGGACTTGCTAGTTAGTGGCACAACTGGGACTAAATACAGTTCCTAATTCCCAGGGCACGCATCTTTCCTTTTTTAAAAACCCAAGCAAAGTGCTATTGAACACATATGGTAAGGAGGAGTCCCTAAACCATATATAAGAATCCAGTATGGGGCCCATATTGACTTAGTTTTACAAAGTAAGATGAACAGATTGTTTCCTTGTATTATTTATTTTGCTAAATATTTTCAATGACATTTTCACCTATTTCTGAGAATGTTGCCTCAGCAGACAGACACAGGCCTTGTCTCAGACACCTCTGTTCTGGCTGAAGAGGTAGACTGGCTAACAGTCCCCAGTGTCTGGTCCGCCAGAAGTGGGTGGAGAAGGGGATAGGTGGGAGGAGGGGAGAGAGAGACCATCGATTCCCCCTTCTCCCCGCTGGCCCAGATCCAGCTGCTGCCACAGAGCCACCAGCTGCCAGGAAGGCTAGGGGAGCTCCCTGGGACTATCATGCAGATGACCAGCTCCAGGACCAACCTCTCCCCCCAGCTGGGGCTGAGGGAGGAACAGAAGCTACAGGTGATCCTTGCAGGGCTCAGGGAGGGCACGGTACAGAGTAAGAGAAGCCAGGTCCCATTGTGGGTGTATCCCTATTGCAAGACCCCAACAGGAAAATCAGGCCCTTGGTTGGCTATCCAAGGTCCTCTACAGCCTCCCTCACACACACATTCTGCTACAACCTGTCTCCTTAATGTCCTTTCCCATGCACCCCCCTGCCTACTGCCCTGGTTCTACATCATTTTCCCTGATTGAAATACCTGTTCTCTTCGTTACTCAGCCCCCATTCTTTCAGGCCTGACCCTCTGAGTTCCTAAATCACTTACATGTATATGGCCCTCATCTGGCATCTGCTGTATACTCACCACACATATAGTCAAATGTGAGTTTTGTCTCCTCCTCTAAGCTGTGAGCTCCCCAAAGACAAGGGCCTGGGGCTCCAGAATTGGAGTAGCCCAAGAACAGAGTGTAGATCACCATGAATATGCAGCACAGAACTGGGCACCCAGGAGCCAGGGGGCCCCCGTTTCCCAAAAAGTATGAGAAGCCACACAAATAATCTTTTCCCCAAGAAACTCGGGACTAGAGTAGTCTTATGACCCACCTTCTTCCCCACCTTCCCACCAGATTTATAAGGAGCTCGTGGATCTCCAAATTGAGACCAATCGCTTGAGGGAGCAATATGAGACGGAGAGCTTTGAGCTGAAGTGTGAGGTGCCCGTGTGTGTGCCCATTTGTGTGTATCTGCTTGTCTCTTCGTGATATCTCTCTCCCCATTCTTCTCTTGGACTAGCAATAAGGACCTGACACAGAGACCCCAGCCATGGCAAGCCGGGGGGAAAGCTCAGTACATCCTATTCTAATCCTCATCCCCATCGAGATAATCCTTCCACTTATATATATATTCAAATATGTAAAATCCCCATTTTACAGATGAGAAAATGGATAAGATTGCCTAACGTCACAGAGGGTAAAAATACATCCCAGCTCTCCTAACTCCCAGGCTGACCTTCTTCCATGGAACTGCAACTCATCCCAGAATCTACCAGTCAGCTTCCTGGCTGACCTTGGGCCCTTGGGCAGGGAAAAGGAGGAGATGGGGTTGTAGAGGAAGGCGGAGGAAGAGCAGGGTCACTGCCGCCTCTCACGCCAGCCCTGCTCTTCCTCAGATTCTGACACTGGAGAGCAGAGTCCTCGAGCTGGAACTGACTGGGGAGAAAGCTGGTCATGAGCAGGCAGGGCTGGCAGAACAGCTAAAGAAACTGCAAGACAAGCGTCAGGAGCTGTCAAATGCCTACGTCAGCCTTGAGAACAACTACCGGACCCTGGCCAAGCCTCGGGGACCTGAGGTGAGGGTGCGAGAAGTCAGGTGGGAGTGCTGGGCTTCCTCCTTGGGGTTCTGCCCAGTCCTGTGGGGCCTAACTCATTGTGGGACTCCCTCCAAGCTGTCCTGGCCTGTACCTGGAGAGCCAGAGCAGGCTGTGGAGCAGAGGCCTGGGTAATGGCTCTACTCCTAGGAAATGACCCACTTGACAGGCATACTACCCTTAGCTTCTCCGCCCACCTCTGTTCCATCTCTTCTGGGCAACAGCTAAGCTTTATATCTTGCTTACAAAGGCTTTCATACATGTTATCTTATTAGCTCTTCCTAATTCTATGAAGTAGGCGCTATTACTTCCATTTTACATCTTAGAAAACTGAGAATGTTTAAATAATATGTCATAATGATGTCTGAACCAGCTTTCTAACTCAGGTCTTCCAGACTATAAGTACTCTGCCACCTAATGCCTGAGTACTTTGAGATAAGAGGGGAAAAAATCTTGAGACCTGAGTTCTAATCTTTACAACTTAATAATTATATGACCTTGAATAGATCATTTCTCATCTCTGAATCTCATTTTCCTTTTCTGACAACTGGGAAGAGAGATTAGACCTTAAGGACTCTCTCAGATCTAACACTCTATAATCTGAGCTCCCCTAATCACAAAGATACAAACAATCTGATTTCAAATATATAAAATACTCATATAATCGAGATGGTGAGCAGGGAGAGAAATGTGATTTAGCTTAATAATTTTTTTTAACCCAATATCCTTCCCACTCCCATGTCCTTTTTCAAAAAATTACAATTAAGTTGGTCTGGGCGTTTAAGAAAACATCTTTTGCACTCACCATCCTAGCAAATATGGTATTTGTTTTGAGTACCTCAAAACCCTTCTAAGTTCTCATCCTGCTCCAGCAGCTTAGGTGAAAGCTGAGACCCAAAAAAGAAATGCCCATCCTTGGCCCCAGGAAAAGGCAGGGAAGAACACTCTTTGTCTCAAGCACTAAGCACAAATGGAGGCCGAGAGCTGGGCTAGAACACAAGCCTTTTTTTCCACATGGTAATTATCCTGCTGGTGCTCCAGAGTGAGGAGCTGAGCCTAGAGCTATTTGCCCCATCTAAGAAAAAACACCCTTTCTCAGCCGGGCCAGAACTGACATCTTCTCAACCCTCCGAGCTTGGCGTAGTTGCTGGCATAGCTGCCAGGCCAGACAGAATCAGATCTTTGGTGCAAGGGTTCACTCATCAGAAACTCAAGGTGGGCTATCTCAAAAGGTCCCTCAGAAAACACCACTGAATGAGTTTCCATTGAAGACAGATCCCTAAATCTGGGAAAGACACTGGGAATTGAGGGGGGGCACTGGTAATAGTAGCTAGAATGTGCATAATGCCTTAAGGTTTGCAGGATGCTTTAAATGTGCTGTCTCAATTAATCCTTACAACAATCGTGTGAGAATATTGAGCTATTATTATCCCCATTTTATACATGAGGAGACTGAGGTTCAGAGGGATTAAATGATTTGTCCATAGTGACAAAGAGTTAGGAAGTTTCTTAAAGTAGAATTTGAACTCAAGTCTTCAAGCACTCTATTGATTGTACCACCTAACACCTTTAAAAGTCACTGCCTCAGGGGCAGCTAGGTGGTACAGTGGGTAGAGCACCAGCCCTGAAGTCAAGAGACCTGAGTTCAAATTTGACCTCAGGCACTTAACACATCCTAGCTGTGTGATCCTGAGCAAGTCATTTAACCCCAATTGCCTCAGGGAAAAAAGTCACTGCCCCTACTTTCACTCAAATAGCTATTTGATTGGGGGGTTACTGGAAGAAAATTTACTATAACATTTGACAATGTATTTGGTCAAATGAACATGTTTCCTAAGAAAGCATGTAAAGTAAGAAAGTGGGCTAAAATTTAATCTGGGACAGCTTCCTGAAGGAGGATTTTGAACCAGGGTTTGGGAAGACAAGGACATAGATCATAGTTAAGACCATGGAAGCAGCTGTTTCACCAGTCCTAGATGCCTCTCATTTCCCTTCCCACTATTCTCAGACAGAAGATATCATTGCCTCTGAACGGAACAGAAGAAAATGGAAAAGAAAGTAAGTATTACAGGTCCAAGTCCTTTTCCATTTCCTTTCGGGAAAAACAAGTAAAAAATATGAGCTTCTCTGATCACAAAGACAGTCAAATTTCAAATGTATAAAATACTCATGATTAGAATAGTAAGAAATGAGAGAAAGGTTGTTTAACTTCCTAATTTTTTCTTTAAAACAATATCCTTCACTGCAACATATTTAACATATATAGGACTGCTTGCCATCTTGGGGGGGGGGGTGAAGGGAGGGAGGGAGGGGAAAAAAACGAAACATAAGCGATTGCAAGGGATAATGTTGTATAAAAATTATCCTGGCATGGATTCTGTCAATACAAAGTTATTAATTAAATAAAATAAAATTAAAAAAAAAAAAAACAATATCCTTCCTACCTCTATGTTCTTTCCCAAAAAAGTTACAATCAAGTTGGCCTGGGCCTTTGGGACAATACCTTTTCCTTTTATCCTACTAGCAAATATGGTATCCCTGTCCCCAGGAAAGATCACAGTGATGATCAGAAGATAATCAAGGATGCTTTAATGAGTTCCAAATCCTCTATATCTAGGGAACCTTTGTTCCCAGCAGATCAAATGGGTAGGGTTTTTCCAGGAGCAAATCCCAGAAGAGAGGTGAGTTTGAGAGAGCATTACCTACATCTTGGGTGGGCCCGAGTCTCTAAAAGCACTGTTTCCAAACACTGTCCTCAGAACAGTCTCTGGTCCAGTCTTCGGGGATCTGAAAATTGGACTAGAAGAACATAGATCTGGGTGTGTGGCCTATAATACGCCAAGTAAGGCCTAGCTATAAAATTCCCACTTCCAACATGCAACCTGAAGCTGATTCATGGCAGCTTTCAACCAGTTTATGCCAACGTTGGCTATGCCATCATGTATAAATGAATATATAAGTAGAAGCAAAGCGGTAGACAATGATTGGGAACAAGAACTATCTCGCTCCAGTCCTTACCACTTGTATCTCTCTTCCTGGGGATGGCCACAGCTGCTAGCCAGTCAAGAATACATTCGGGAAGAGATGGAAAAGATGAAGCTACTGCAGAAAACTCATCAGGAGAAACTGGAGGAGAGAGTGTAAGTGGTCAGAGCAGTGGAGACTTAGAGGATGGGGGCTAGCTTTTGAGTTCCAATATGAAAGAAATCATTCTGAAAGGAAATTAAAAGTGATTCCACTTCATTAGTCTGCAGAGTAGTACACTTTTTATAGAACTTAAAATCCCAACACATAGATTGTTAGAACTGGAAAGAATCTTAGAACATTCAATAGCCAAACTAGAAAATGGACCTTGAAGTGAGACCCAGAGGAAAAATAATTTGTGTAAATTATACATTGAGTTAGTTCTAGAACTGAAACTAGAAAACAGGTTTTCTTATTCTTGTCACAGACTTTTCTTATATCACCACCATACTGCCTTTTGTTACATCCACACATTCCCCCAACAGGCAATGTAGGTACAAAATATCAGCAAGCTAAAGAAGGGAAAGGTGGGAGCCAGATCCCTACCCAAAGACCCATGATACCAGAATCACTTCCATCTTGGCAGTAGGCTGCCATCAATTCCTTCCCCAGGGCCAAGTCAAGCTGCCAGGTTCTGCTTCCCTCATTGACCCTAGCACCAGAGGGTCAGAAGGAAGAGGGGGTCCTTTAGGCTCCACTCCCCTCAGAGGATGAAAAGCAGCTTGGGTGGGTCACCAGTCATGTAGCCAAGCATCACTTCACCCTCTGACCACCTCACCCTCTCTGCTGCGACCCGGCCATTGGTGGGGAGAAAGGAGGGACATCCTGGGCCATACCTAAGTGCAGAAAGGTCCCATATTTTGGCATCAGAGAAATCAGTTTCCCCCAAACCGTCTCTCAGTTCTTGCCCCCCACCCCCTCTCAGATTCTGGGTTGGAAGGACTTCAGAGAGGATTATGGCCAGTCCCATGGACTGTTTTTTGGGGAGGAAGGGGAGGATGGTTAGCATATGGGAGTCCCTA
The DNA here is from genome assembly GCF_016432865.1 of Antechinus flavipes. Taxonomy (NCBI): domain Eukaryota; kingdom Metazoa; phylum Chordata; class Mammalia; order Dasyuromorphia; family Dasyuridae; genus Antechinus; species Antechinus flavipes. The sequence continues at coordinate 337,276,834 of NC_067398.1, read as the reverse complement.
CCCCTGCCAAGAGCCATGTTTGCCCTTTTTATGTCCTTAGGGCAATGCTGGGAAAAGAACTTCAGGATGCCAAACAGGAGATCCGTGACACACAGCACAAGATCGATGAACAGGCGATGGTGAGCCAGCAATTACTTTTTAACTAGGGATCAGAGAACATTTAAAGATGAGAGGCCTTAGGGATTTTAAAAAATCAAATCCCATCATTTTACAAAGAACGGGAGGCCAGGGAGGTGAATGAGTTTGCCCAGGGTCACACAGTAGCAGCCCCAGATCTTGTGATTCCAAGTTCTGCACACAATGACTGGGCAACAAGAAGCTGGGGTCTGTCACCAAGAGTGGGGATTCCACAGGGCCTGGACAGGCAATTGTGACATTAAGCATCATGACAATGCTGGCCATTAACCCTAGAAATTTCTCCAGGTTCTGAAAACCAGTCTTAAATATAGATATTTAAAAATATGCCAACTAGTTTGAGCTTATGGCCCAGGAAACCACACAGCTAAGGGGTGGAGGCAAGCACCATGTCCTGCCCAAGCCCCTGCCTCTGACGTGTCCTTCTCTGCCTCCTCCAGGCACTGTCCACTTCCCAGAAGCAGCTTCAAGAAGTAGAAAAGGAGAATTCCAGACTGCAGCAACAGCTGAAGATGATGAATGACGAGTATCGCACCAGGCTTCTGCACTATGTGAAGAAGATGGCTGTAAGAACCAAGGAGATGGGAAGGAGACTAGGTGGGCTCTGGAGGTTGTGGACAAGGCCATTCTTTGATGAGGATTGGGTGAGGAGGGATTAAGAAACGTGCATGTCAATTTATCTGAGTCAATTGTGGTCCAGGTTGACAGAGTCCATAAGAATCCTGATGACTGGAGACTGGGGCATCCAGGACAAAGTCCTGGATTCTTGCCATCAAGGAACAATTGAGGCAGTTTGAGGCTAGGTTTTAGAGAATTATCTAGTAAAGTTCATGGCAGGTCCAAGTGGACTGGCAGTGGGTATTAGAGGTGAGCTCTGGCCACACCTTCAAGATGATTTTTCTTAAGTGAAAACTGCTCTTGAAAGTTCTGCCTTAGACAATCTCAAGAGCCCCTTGTTCAACCATTCCCTATTGCCCCTTGGGCTTCCATGACTTGTCTGACTACTCATGGTATCCATTTTTGGGGGACCATGGACAGTCTTACATGGACAGTACTACCCAGAGCCACCAAGGGCCTCCCCAGACAGAAGCTGCCGAGCCAGGAGCAATGAAGAAGCTGGTGGATGGAATGCTCAACGACATGCAGGCCTCCCACCGAAGCCGAGAACACCAGCTGGCCACGGTTGCCCGGAGCTACAAGAAGAGGATGGAGAGCCTGATGCAGAGCCATGAGGCCTGCTCACTGCCTTCAGGTGCAATCTTCTAACACCTTCCCCCACTTCTGCCCAGAGCCCCCTCAGAGCCCACCCTCTCCCAGCTCTCTGTCCCTAATGCCACTTACACAGGGCAAAGAGTACAAGATCAAAAATCTCGTGTTTCTTTTCTCTCAAGAAAGGAAAATATGGGCAAGTCCATTTTAGTCCCTTTGTTGGAGGAGGGTTGAAGGGTGGGGAACTCTTTGAAAATACAGCCTTCAAGAGGAGGAAATTGTACAGAGAATTCACTGAGATAAACTGGAGTTGGATAAACTACCAAATCCAAACAGGGCCACCTCTCGATCCTTCGGGGTTCTGTGGGCAACAATCAATGCAATGGGTGACAGAGCAAGCCTGGTTTAGGGTCCAGCGGGAGCAGATTAAGGCTCGGGATGGTCCTAACATGGAACCTGGTCCTCCGGAAGGGCATTTCACCATCAAGGAGGTTGATCTTCAGTCCAGTCTAACTCAGGGGCTCAAGAAGCTTCGTGAAGACAAAGCTCAACTGGAAACTCAAATTCAGCTACTTCAGACCAAGGTAAAGCACTAATCCACTTTGATCTCAATTGAGTCTACATGATACCTCAAAAAAGCTGTAGAACTGATTTACCCACAATTACACAACAAGGCATCAAATAGAGACTAATGTTCCTGGGTATCCAATATAATCTTATTTAGCCAATTCGTCATAGAATCATAAAATGTCAGAGCTGGAACAAAGATAGAAGATACTGAAATATTTTTATTTTACCACAGGAAAAACTAGCCAGTAGAGCTATCTAGACAGATTTTTTTGTTTGGAAATATTTTAGGAGAAATTCCTGCTCAAAATATGGGTGAGACTAGAAGAATTATAAGATTCCTTCCAACCCTGATATCTTATGATATATGGAAAATCCAAATACTTTATTTTAGTTTATAGTTTCAACCTATTTACCACCCACCCCCCACAAAAGCAAAATGTAAAATTTTTCCTTCTCCTTGCTTTTATTCCCTAAGGAAAGAAGTCATACTCATGTAGATTTATAGTTAGAAGTTTATAGTTGGACCTTTGGAGTTGTCTAGTCCAATCCTTTCATTTTACATATGACAAAACCAAGATGACAAAGGTAGCAAGAGGCAGAGTCAAGAATGAAACCTAGACACCAACTCCAGAGCTCAAGATAATCAAATACCTTTGGGAGATGTATCTAGTTTTCTGAGGTTATCACCAAGGGCTATCCTACAAAATGACAATGTCAAAAATGTCATACACAATTGAATGGATCAAAGACCTGTGCCAGAATGGCACAGAAAACATAAAGAAGAGGTACTAAAATTGACCTTTTGTGTTTCTTTTCCACAGATTGGATCCAACAAAGCCTCTAATATGGGCGCATCTTTGCCACGGCGAGTGTTCCTCCTGTCTGGGATTAGAAATGCTCTACAGCCCCAAACAGAATCAGTGGTAGAGATGAGTAGGAATGATAACTATACCCTTCTTTGGGGCAAACTTCCAAGAGTTAGATACTGACCATGAACATGAGAGGAAAGGAGGCAATAAAGGGATGGGAGAAGAGAGGGAATAGAACAAGAGACACAGAGGGTAGACCACCTTCTTCCTAACCTCAGTCTTCAAAGATTCCACCTCTTCTCCCTTTCTAAATATGCCCCAGCTTGGGGGACCACAGGCAAACCCAGAAAACACTAAGGGCTCAGTCAGGTACCTAGGTTCTGTGAGTCAGCTACAGCATGGCTATTGGATGTCTGATGGGTTATGACAGTTTTTTGAATTTGAAATTCCTTATCAAGTGAAAATAGTATTTGTCCTGCTCCTGCTCATTCAAATGAGCTAACGGGTATAATAACTTATTTACTCATTCAACAAGGATATAGTAAATTCTGAGTGCAGTGTCCTGTCTGCGATGCTATATGTATGGGACACAAGTAATCATAGGATGGGCATGTTATTGCAGGAAATCAGAGTAGGGCTTTTCTCAACACTAGCTCCCTGCACGCATTCCCCTGACCACCAGGGAGCATCTATGTTGTAGCAACAAGGCCTTGGAGGCCTAGAAAACAGACTTTTAAAGGAAGGACTCACAAATGTAATCTTATCCAATTGTTCTTGAAGCATGGACCTCTTTTCTACAATATCTCTGACAAATGGTCGTTTAGCTTCCATCTTAAATATCTCCAGTGACTATAAGTTCATTACCTTTCAGCAAAGTCGACTCCTTTGTAGGACAGTTGAAATTTCTAAAAAATTCTTCCAATAGGATTAAACTAAAATCTAAAATTCCTACAACCATTGTTATTTGTTCCTATATTTATATAACTACAGAATTACATTGTATTTCACATAGCACTTCTAGATTGACAAAGCATTTTCTCTACACCAATCCTATGAGATGGCAGAGCAAATCTTATCTTGCAGACGAGGAAGAAGTGCTAAGAGATTCATCAAGGTCATACAGCTAGTATGAGAGGCAACATTCAAATTCAGTTCTCTTGATTCCACTTCCTGTACTCTCCCCATTCCTTTGTCAAACATGGCATTCAAAACCAGATACGCACTATGTGTCTGAAACAAATGTGGTCTGAACAAAGTTGAACTTTGTTCAAGAGACAGTACCAAAACCATCAGTAAGCATCATATGCAATGGGGAAAAACTGGAACCTTTCCCAGTAAGATCTGGAGTGAAGCAAGGTTGCCCACTATCACCATTATTATTCAATATTGTATTAGAAACACTAGCCTCGGCAATAAGAGTCGAGAAAGAGATTAAAGGAATTAGAGTAGGCAATGAGGAAACCAAACTATCACTCTTTGCAGATGATATGATGGTATACCTAGAAAACCCCAGAGATTCTACTAAAAAGCTATTAGAAATAATTCATAATTTTAGCAAAGTAGCAGGATACAAAATAAATCCCCATAAATCCTCAGCATTCTTATACACCACCAACAAAATCCAAGAGCAAGAGATACAAAGAGAAATTCCATTCAAAATAACTGTTGATAGCATAAAATATTTGGGAATCTACCTACCAAAGGAAAGTCAGGAATTATTTGAGCAAAATTACAAAAAAGTTTTCACACAAAGAGACAGTACCATTACATATGATGTTCTGGATCCTTTTTCCATTAATACATGCTGCCTACAGTCAATCATTTTCTGTGTTCTCTACGGTTTTACACCAGTGTCTTGACCATTCTTTTCATCTGAATCATTCTCATCACTTAACATGTAGCCTCAGGAAGAGGCTTACAATACTCAAACTGACATTTTGACAATATAGAAAGCACTTTACATTTTCTCATATGATCGTCACAACAAGGTTATATATTCCCATTTTATAGAAGAACTGAGGTAAAGCTTGGAGTCTGTAAGTGGCAGAGTTGAGAGTTTTCATAGTACTGTGGCAAAAACGGTCAAATCAAATGAAGCCCAAGGGTGCCAAGTTCTTGCTCTACCAGAGCAGAAGCCTATTATATAACAAACCTTTCAAATAAGGGGTCAATGAGCCAGGGATGGGGCTACTTGAGATTAATCTCCAAGTGGCTGGAGAGTCCCATTGCCCACCTTATAAGATCAGAGACCTATTTATATCATTGCATCCTCCATACATGCTCCTTTCTTCTTTCTTAGGGATGAAGTGGTCTGCGCCAACATCCAGAAGCAGCTTCAAGAGTTCACCCAAAACACTCAGGTAATGTTTCAGAGAGAAGACCCTAGGGCTGATCCAGTTATCTCCTCTCCTCACCACCCAACATCTAGCCAGTCTAAGGAATGAAGGGGCTGGAGTTCAGATCAAAGCTGCTTCCTTCAAGGATAGAAAGGCTAAAGTTCCCATCTTGGATGAGATTCCATCCTATCTCTCAGCGAGAAAGGCTAGACCTACACCTCATCTCCAAAATACATGATATGACAGGGAAATAGTTCTGTTGTCCCAAGTCCAACACTTAATTCTGTAGTCCTGTTCTGACTAGAGCTAAATGAATTTCATAGACTCTGAAAATGAGCCATCTAACTTTCTACTTAAAGTAGGAATCCCCTCTTCTAACAGGTAACCATGTCATTTCTGCTGAGCACCTTCAATGAAGAGATGACCATAAAGTCCCCAGCCATTTCTGGGCATTTTTTGGGAAATTCTTATATTGAGCCAAAACCTGTGTCCAATTTCCTCCTGTTGATTTTAGTTTTGCCCAATGAGGCTGAACAGAACAAGCCAATTAATCTTTCTCCTAAGCACCATTCAGACAGGTGAAGATCCTGACTATATTTGGGATTGTTAATTGGGATTTGAGAGACCAATTCCTAAATCATCTCAAACTTAATTCTAAATAGCTTATCATTACCCTGCCAAAATCATTTGCTAAGAAAGGGCTGGGCAGAGAGAGAAGGAAAGAAATTGCTGCCTTTTTTGGGGGGGGGGGGAGGGGGGAAGGGAGGAGGGAGTTGTACTTGAATTAGCAGAGGAAGTACCAGTCTGAAAGTTGACAGTGCTTTCCCTTAAAAAGATACCAGCAACAGCATTTTTCTGCCCCTTAGTTACAACCGATTCATGTCCTGCTGTCAATAGGATTTTCATTACCCTGCCAAAATCATTTGCTAAGAAATGGATGGGCAGAGAGAGAAGGGAAGAAATTGCTGCCTTTTTTTTTGGGGGGGGGGGGAAGAGTAGTACTTGAATTAGCAGAGGAAGTACCAGTCTGAAAGTGACAGTGCTTTCCCTTAAAAATAAGAAACCAGCAACAGCATTTTTCTGCCCCTTAGTTGCAAACGATTCATGTCCTGCTGTCCATAGGATTTTCTTGGCAAGGATACTGGTTTGCAATTTCCTTTCCCAGTGGATTAAGACAGATTAAATGACATACCAATGATTCATAAAGCTGGCATCTTGAGGTCAGATTTGAATTCAGGTCTTCCTGACTCTAGGCCCAGGACTCTTTCATGTACTGGGCCATCTAGCTGCCCACCAATTGCATTGCTATTAATATTGTAAAAGGGCCACTGATAACTGGGGTATGCCCACAGCACAAACAGCCAGGGTCAGTTCAAACTCAATAAATTATATACTATATGCCAACCCCAAAGAGTTCTAGCTCTCGAGCCATTTGAAGCTAATAGCTAGAGTTCGGGTTTTGTTTTGGTTTTTTTGGGGGGAGAGAAGTGTGGGAATTAAGATGTGTATCAATAGTTGACTTGCCATTTTATCACAAAGGTTTGGATTAAAGATGATAAATTTTGAAACTGAAGATATAATTTTCTTTAGAATTGTTTATAAAAAGCATGGAGATGGGAGAGGGCAAGACAAGAATAGGGAATAGGTTGTTTAATTTGGCTGGCATACAAAGTATATGAAAGGGAGTCAAGATGAAATAAGGATGAAAAGGTAAGTTGGAGCCAGTTTATAAAATTTTAACTATGAAGACTAGAAACATAAGATCAGAGCATAAGAATGAGAGCTCAACTTAAAAGTCAGAAAAACACACAAAGATCAGTTGAAGCAATTGAAATAGTTTGGAAATGAGAAAATAGCAGGGGATATTACTACTAGCTTTTAATAGCTGAAAGACTATCATGTGTGTGAGTGATAAGGCTTGTTTTCCTTGATCCCCACAGGGAGGAACTAGAGCTAGTGAGTGAATGCAACAAGGGCTTAATTAGACCTCTTAAAAATACAGAATGGACTACCTCTTTAGGTAGTGAGTTCATCACAAGTATTCAAACAAGTTGAATAGTCAATCGTCAAGTTTCTTGTAGAATTTGGACTAGACTTTTGAGATTGTTTCCATCTTTTGGGATTCTGAGCATTCTCTCTCCTCTTTATACTCAAGAATGAGCTAGAGAAGGAACGGGGCCAATTGTGGAGCCGGGCCTTGGTGGCAGAACAACAACTCTCACAACTGCAGGAATATGTTGACAAACATCTAGGCAGGTGAGCTATGGAGGAGCTGTTCCAGGGGATCCCTGCATTGGGATTGCAGGGCCACTCTCCCAACTCACCCCAGATTTCACCACCTCACCTCTCTAAAGCCCTCTGCACCATCCCGTTGATGAGGCACAAGAATGTAGCTGTTACTCTGGGACTTTTATTCAGGTTGTTTAATATACTCGCAGCTCTTCTATCCCCGACTCTTCCAGATAAGAAGTAGAATGCAATATAACCTTCCTTTCAAAAATAACAGGAGCCTAGTACTGACCCCATCAAGTCCTCCCTGGGGATTTTTTTCTCTCCCCCATTACTCTTCCCTACCTCTCTTGGCAGAAACAAATGAAGAGTATCCTAGTAGTGAGGGTATTGCTACCTGGAAATCCTAACTAGGATGTCATCATTGGGATAGATGCTAATCCTGGCATCAACATAGGGTAAATATGAACAGTGAAAGCTGGGAATGTTCAGAGGCCTAGTCAAGCACTGAGCATAAACGGTCTCTTGAATAAAGACTCAGAGATCCCCAGAAGAGGTTCAAAGACACAGAAATCTGATCTAGAACCAAACTGTCTTCCCTAACTTCACCCATAGGTACAAGCAGGAGATCTTAAGGCTGAGGAAGCTTCTGGGCAATGACTCCTCTGAAGACAGCTGAAGCCAGTTTCCTTAAATCCCCAGAAAAAAAGCACCAACCAACCACTAGCTGTGCCTGCTCAGTCTACTCCCAACAAACAGCTGGAGGCACTACGAGCAGAGAGTTCCACATGGTTTTCTGGAGCATTAGGGATGGGAATAAACTAAATCTGCAGGTGGGAGGCAGCCAATTTTCTCAGAATTCCCTGCCTACCATTCCTGTTAATGCCTCATGCCTTCCCACAATGGTGTTAGACCTTGAACTAGGCCATCGTTGTCATACCAGGAGCAATCTGGAACAAACTTTGAGGTCTTGTACCCTGGAATGCTCTGAATTCTCTTGTGCCCTGAAGCCCACTCCCATTAAAGTATGCTTTAATTTAGGCTGAGGGAAAGAGACTTCAGAGGAAATCAAACAATCTAGGATATAGAAAAAAAGTAGAGGGGAGAAAAAGTAAAATAGTTGTGGAGAAAGATTATTCAAGTCTAGTGGTAGTCACAAGCATCAAAATGGAAAAATTTTATTGTGTTCAAATGTGAATCTCAGGAAACTAGTTTCAGTTCTAACTTAGAGCTGCCATGAAAATCTTTAGAGATGATCCTGAACTACTTCTCTCAGTGTTGGCTCCAAATAATTTTTTGAGCCTCAAGTACAATGACCAAGATCAGCTCTATCCTGGGGAGGCACACATCCTGGTTCTCTGTAGTTGAGGGAAATCCATGGTTCAAATAAGGGCTGCCTAAGATAAGGGGCTTTACATATAAGGTAGAGTGCCCCTCTCATGAAGGGAGCCCCAAAAATCTAGACAGGTGTTCCCTGTAGGAAGGCAGTTGCCTTTGTCTCCATGTTTTGCCGGATGTCTCCAATATCGTAAGCCCAAACCTTGTCCAGGCCCTCACCAACCGTGGCTGTTGGCTCCCAGTTGGGAAGAGGGAATCGACCAGATATCACTCGTGTCTCGTTAGGCAATTCCTCTAGTAGTTTGTTTTCCAGAAGATGTAGCTGTGAAAAAGGCCAATAAAGAGAGACGTAAGCTATGATGGGGGTGAGGAGTGAGGGACTCAGTAATAAGCCAGAACCACAGGAGCCAGGAAAAAGCTGATCTGGCCTCAGCAGACTCAAAGTCAAGTTCTGGGACTGGTCCTGTCACTCTAAGGTCAAACAAGGTCTTCCAAAGACTCCTTCAATCTGACTGCTACACTTTCTTCCAAAGTGTTTCCATTCCATCTCACAGATATTGAGATGTCTTTAGGGTTCCTAGCAACATCCAATGCCAGCCCATTTGGGAACAGCCTGTGATTTTTCATGGGGACTGCTAGAGAAACAAGCAGACGTTGGCTGTGAAGCCAAACAGATGGGGCACTGGCCCACAATGCAACAATTACCTCAGTTTAAATCATTCCTGAGCCCTGGGAATATTTTAGTTCAACAAATCCCATGGCCTTAAAGCATCCCTCTGCTAGTGCTCAGACATACCACACTGGGAGCCAGGAAGACTGTGATGTTTTTGCAGTCAGCCAGATTCACCTGCAGAAGAGATATGACTGCTTAGGAGAAATGAGGACATGATGACATCCTCAAGGGACTTGAAGACTGTTTTGCAGATGTCTTCTACTTTTGTAACACCTAGAAAAAGAAACCTTTGTGCTCTACCTGGGGAGGTTAGAAACCTCTAAACATGTATTTTTTCATATTCCCAGCAACTGTTTTCTTAACTCCCAGGGAACCAGAAGATACCAAGCTATTGGTATAGAGCAGCTGCCCTTGCTCTTCCTCTACTGATGGCTTCCAATTCTAAGGCCAAAGTTATGCTAAACGAATGACTATTTCTCTTCTTTGAAAACATCTGATTCTGCTGTCCCTAAAGCCTATCTTATTAGCAACTGAGGAAATATCTCAAATCATCCAGATTAGATTAACCAATTCACGGAGGCCAGAGGTCCAGAGTCCCAAGTCACGGAATCACTTAGAAAAATAGCTCAGTTCCAAGTGGCTTGGAAATCTGTTACTTCTCTATTTTACCCTCCCCTATAAATGAGGGGGGATTGGAGTAAATTATCTCTAAGATCCTATTTAGACCTGAAAGTTTTTAACTCCTCAAGATGGGTAGGAAGATAGGATAAAATAGCCACCTTCTACTGCTAGATGCACTGGCCCTGACCTCAAAACTCATAGCTTTAAGCATGCTGGCTTCCCGAATCAATCAGTACTTGTGTACCCTGTTGACTTTTACCCACTCCAACTAACTGGAATCCTGAACTAAAAGAATGAAGGGTACAGAGCTACAATTACCTTCCAGAGATCCTTTTTCTGGTAGGAGACCTTTTGAGCACAACCAGCGCGCCACGCATGGAACCGGGAAAGCTGCAGAAGCCAGGGGTTCAGTTCATAACCCACAACAGGACAGAATCCTTGTCTGTATGCTGCCAAAACCTGTAGGACCAAACAATCAGCACTCCCTACTACATCCCTCAAGGATCAGAGGTGGTGCTGGCTGGAGACAAGGCAAAGGGAGGTGTCACAGACAGGAGCAAACAGGGATAGGGAAAATGAAGCACAGGGGGAATAGTTTCCAGAAACTTCTCACTGATACAGGGGACTGAGGCTTACAAGATGGAATATGGGAAAAGAAACCCTGTTCTTTCATCTGGTACTCAAGGCCTCCACATTCTAGATCCAACTGATCTATTACTACTCATTCTCTGAGCTTGTACTGTTTCAGTGCCTTTGCCTGGGAATGTTCTTCCCCCTGACTTAGGTCCACTGAAATCCAACCCATGACTCAAGACACAGTTCCCATGCCATCTCCTCCATGAATTTGTCTGTCTCTCACCAACTGGAAATGATCACTCTGCACAATTCTCATGTTACATTTTGTCTCTTTCTTATGCATTCTTCATACTGTTTTGCACTAGTTAATTGTGTACCCCTACTCTTTAATTCCCTTGCAAATACCAGGACAAGACTCTCCTTGAGTAGCAACTATTGATAACAGATGGTCAATAAATATTCGCAGAATTTGCTGAAATGAATTAAGAGTAGCATGGTCTGAAAGGAACTTTATGCTTCAACCAAAAAGAACAGTCAGAAGGAAGGAGTAGAGAGAGGAGATTTTTCCCCTTCTTACAATCCTGCCATCACCAGAGCCCAAGTCCACCATCTTGCCAGAGCGGCCCCGGAGAAGTCTCATCACATTGTCTACCTGCTGTCTACTTGCTGGGACATAGGGAACCTTGAAAAAGACAGAGAAAACATAAAGTTGGAAGTGGCTCTTCAATTATTAACTTACCCATCTCCCCCACTCAGACCCATTTACCTGAAGCCTCAGGGGCACTTTTCGGAAACCAGGCATAAGTAACCCTGCCCAGACTGCATAGGCAAGTAAACTAGTGCCAGCTGCCACTTGTAAGATACCCAGTCCCCCAAGGTGGCGTTCCTGTAGTTCTGCCATGGCCTCTCCGGGATCATCTTGATCCATTTCTATGGGAACAAAATGTATACTAACTTCCATTTTCCATCATTCTGCCCCTGTTCTCTATTGTCCCTGCTTTAGGGACAGCAGAATCAGAATCAGATGTTTTCAGATGATGGGCCCCACCCATGGTTCTCCAGTCAATACCCTATTAGGCACAAGCCCCCACCTACCTGAGTGATAGACCTCACTAGTCAAGACAAGGACAATTAAACCCTTGGCATACAAAAAGATTAATAGTCACACTGACAATGAATCACCCCACTCTGCAGGCTAGCATGTAAAATGAACCCATTAAAATACCAAAAATCATTGCCACTGTTAAAAATAACTGATTATTGCTATTTAAAAATTTTAATTTATTGTGAAATCAAAGTATAAACCCAAGTCAGCTCAGCTCCTTGATGCTCCTCAAATCATGCCCCTTATAATCATCTACAAAGCCTGATGATCCCTCCACTCCACATCCCCAACAGGAGACAGTAATGCACTGTGGATGTACCTTACTTTAGAAAAATATTTTTACAAAAATCATAGAAAATCAGAGATGGAAGAGGTTTCCCCTTAAAAGATAATTTAAACCTGTTTTGCAGTAGTCATTGACACCCAGAAAGAGTAAGAAATCTGTTCAAGTTCCCATAGTGAGTCAGTAGCATAACCAGGTCTGTAAACCTGGGCTCTTTCCATGATGAAAATTTCTAAAATGTTCTACGATGATGCCAGCCCTATTTTAAATATCCTACTTGGATTTGCTATTTAAAGGAATGCTATGGCATATCTTTTTATAATCACCCTTTCCCTCAACCTTGTTTGTCCTTTACCTATGCAATTTTTAACACTTGCCTAAAGCAAAATTAATCTGAGAGCTGGGTTAAGTTACCTAGCCCAAAATATACTTCAATAAGTATCACTTCTCCAACAGACGGACAAGAACAGAACAATTTCAAGTCATTTAAAGGAGCCTCTCTTTAACTAAATCAGAAATTCCTGGTCATCCAACCTCTTTGATGACCTGTAGTGACAGGACCCACTACTTTGCAAGGCAGCCTATTTCCACTTTTGATAGATAATTGTTTGCTAGTTTTTCCTTCCTAGAGATCCTAAATCAGGCTGACACTTTAACCTATTGCTTCTATTTCTGGGACAGGAGAACAAATCCATTTCCTCTTCCATTTGACTACCCCTCAAACAGCTGGAGGTCAGTTATCATGTCCCTGGAGAACCAAATGAACCCCAACCTCTTTAACTGACCCATATATGGTATGCATGACCCTTCATCAAAGGTCCCCGTTTGGATTTAAAAATTAGAGTCCAGAATTGAAATGGTCCAAATGTGGCCCAGGCAAGGCAGATAGAATACAGCAGGCCTATTGATTGTATTCCTCCCTCCCCAACTAACCCCCACTCCTGGAGTCTGTGCCCCTCTTAGCGGAGCCTAAGGTAATACTAATGGTGTGTCTTTTCTGCAACTCCACCCAGCCCATCTATTCTACCCAGAATGACCTACCTAGGGGGAAAGACACACTAGACCGAAAGGAAACTTGAGGTCCTTACACCAATCAGAGCTTCCAACCCCATCCCTTCCAACCCGCCCAAACAGAAAGGCCTCTCAATGAGTGTGCTTGGCAGGATTGGGGGGAAGGGGCAGAAAGGGTAAGATATTTACAAACAGTAATCGCTCTAATACCAGCAGAAAATATCAAAGTGTGCATAATAACCCTCCTCCCCCCTCCCCCCCCGCAGTGGATACTGGAAATCTGGGCGCTTTGTGCCTTTTCCTCGCCATTTCCCTGCCTGGACTTGTTTCGACATCTGCAAACTGGGGTTGTATGGGCCTGGATGACCTCCGCCGCCCCTCCAGTTCTACATGGCTTCCTGTGTCACCTTCCTCTGCCTGGGCCTCGACATCTTGGAGGAGGAGGAGAATACCCCTCCCGAGGCTGCGGCGACACAACAAAACAAAGAGGAGGAGACCCGAGGGGTTCTTTACAGGGGCAACCCCGAGGCCGGGGTCCAAAGCCCTTCAGACGCCCGGCTCAGGACTCCGCCAGCACCTGCTCCTCTCCGTCCTTCCCTTCACCGCAGGAGCCTGGGGGAGGGGCAGGCTGGGCGGGGCCTCACGGGCTGGGCAGCGTCACCCCCCTCCCTCCTGGGTTCCCACCTCTTGGGGGGGGCGGAATAGGCCCCCGTTTCCCTTCACCACCGCTTCGGCCGGGAAGGATTCGGCCACGACACCCCCCGAAAGCAGCAAGCAGAGTCTGGGCGGAGAGCGACCCTGACCCTCCGAATACTCTGTTCTGCAGGATCCCAGGGGCCCCCACTCTCGGGCTTGGGCGATCCCCTCAGCAGGGCCGCAGCCGTTGGGACGAAGGGGGCGGGGGGAAGCTCAAAGACAGGCAGGTCGCCAACTGTCACCCGGAAGAGAGTGCGCTGCCCAGTCGGGCTCGGCCTGGCGCGTGACCTCCTCAGGAAGTGGAGCGCGTGCGCGAGAGTCGAATGGGGAGGTCGGGAGAACCGGTCGCGTCGCACACCGTCACCTAGGAGACAGTGAGAGGTGGGGGCGGGATGAGGAGAGGAAGGACAAGAAAGTGGAGCGCGTGCGTTCGCTAGACAAATGCGTTCTTCCTTTCTCGCGCACTTAACGGTCACCCAGCCTGCCGAGTCAGCCTGGGGGAGGAGCACGTGGTCTGCTTGCTTTTATCCACGTGGGTGACCGAGGGAGGGTGGGGGTGGGGAAGACCTGGGGAGTTCTTGTTAGCCTCAGGCGTGCCTCACCGGTTTACCACTTCCCCCTCAAAAGTTCTTTCTTGCAGTTATTAAAAAGAGCAGCAAGAGACTTTCCGGCTCATTTAATCTAATCGGCCCAAGACAAGCATTTATTAAACTCCTCTTAGGCACCGGCGCCCTGCTAAGTATTTGGAGCACAAAAACGAAAAGGAGACAGTACCTGCCCTCAGGGAGCTTACATTCTATGCTGGGGAAGGGGGCACACATGCCGCTACATAGAAAACACGCAATAATGAAGGCCGGGGGGCAGTAATGAGGAAGCTTCTTGGAAGAGGGGGTTGGTTTGGCTAAACTTTGGACCAGCACACAAGAGCTGCGTATCAGGTACGAAGTGCTGGGAGCAGGGGGCCAAATGCAAAAGAACCCCCACACCCTTCCTTTTATGAGTGAGGAAACCGAGTACCAGGCTATTAATTAGAAAGCTGGGCCCCCTGCTCTAGACTTTACCCGCCTCTGGCCGCCTTACAGAGACAAGAAGGAACCTTAGCTCCATTATCCGGAAGGTCCCCAGATTTAGAATTTTAAAAAAAATCTTTGATTCAGTAAGGAAAAAAGTTGGGGTTCAGCAACCTAAAGCAGCTCATTCCAGTTTTAGGTTCGCAGTCCTGATTCAAGCGCTTAACTCCTGTACACACAAAGAGAGCTATTGTTGCTTGTGACCAAGCAGTTCTCCAGAAGAGTCCTCTCAGAATGGGGAGGAGGGGGTGTTGAGGGAAAGAAAACTCACCCCTCCCCACTCCCGTGCCTAATCTCAAGGGAGAAAACAGAGCTCGTTATATATTAACATTCCACACCTCCGCTAGTTCTAAGCGCAGCGCTCCCGGTACTTCCAAAAGCGGCACACCTTGCCTCTGCGGGGTCGCTCGTGGGTGCTGCCTTTGGGACAAACCTTCCGGGGTCTTCTGGATCTGCTGTGGCCAAAAATGCTCTGTCCCCGGTGGTCCGCTTTTGGAGTTGGGCTTCTCCTCCCTTAACCAGACTGCTTGGTTTCCTAGGCCTTCGCTGGTTCAGCGGCACCTGTCATTGCACCCTGATGACATAGCCTTATGGAGCCCAGGGTCATTTCTGCACCATTATTTGGCATCAAGACTTAAATGGGTGCTCACATATGGTAACAGAAACTGGACCTCTAATTTCATTGATATAGGGGGAACTTTCAGGGAAAAATTGCTCCCACCTATTTATGTCATCGTTCCTCTCTGCAACAGTCTTAAAGAATGGCCTAAAACAGGACCACTCTTACCTCTTTTGCCTTAGAAATTTTTACACCACCCCCAGGTATATAAAATATGTATAAAATCCAAGGTTTACTGTTAATAAGTCATAATTTGGTGACTCCCACATTCAAGTATGAGATCCCACACGGGATCTCCACCCAGTTTAAGAAGCTGAGGTCTAGAGCATTTAAAGATGAATGACTTGTGCAGTGTCACAAAGCCACTGTGTTAGAAGGAAGATCCCGGATCTCAATTCACTGCACCATGTTGTTTCATATACAATAATACTCGATGGCTTTTTTTCTGAAGAAAAATGAAAATAACAGCACAGCAGTACTATCTTGGCACACCATTAATAATAGTTATAATCTCTTACATTCATAGAGGCCTTTAAATTTTACAAAGTCATTTCAGCTTATTTGAACCTCAGATCTCCACTTTAAAGACAAGGAAATTGAGGCCAAACAAGATGATGGAATGAATGGGAGGGAAAACATTTTATTGAGAGCCAAGCTACACTAAATGGCAATACAAATGGAAAATTGAGAGTCCCTGCCCTCAAGGAGCTTACATTCTATCTGAAGACAACACACAAAAAAGGGTACAACTTCAGAGGAGATGAACATATCCGAGGATCCTTGGTTTGTACCAACAGATCAAAAAGCAACGGCCTGGAGTCAGCAGGGTAGAGAGTAAGGCCCACTGGGCCTGAGGGAGCTGGAAGGGAACATCCCCAAACACCAGGAATTGGACAGCCAGCCTAATGGTTTGGGCTTTGGGTTCTTTTCCTGAAGGAATGGGAAGGTGATAGGGAGAAGGAAAGGGGGTTAGTGTACAGATTTATGGAAGGGGCACCAGTTCTTAGAGCTGAACTCTCCAGCTTTAAAACTTTCTGACACTTTATTCAGGCTTTTTGTTACACTGATGTCATCAATCCTGGGCTCAGTTTTATGCTACATCACTGTTGCTTTGATGCTCTGAAGGACAAACGATGAGAATCGGGTGAAATGAAGAGTGTGTGTTGGTCAGAAGCTTCTCTAGTGTCAGGTGTTATAAAGGCCTTTTCTTCTGATTCTTCCCTTCCCTCCCCCCCACCCTCCCAAGCCCTTATCCCCTTTCCCTTGTTTTCCTCATCTTTTCCATCCATCAGGATTCAACTGGAATTTCTCCTTCCAGGTATCTACCCATTCTTGGTCACTTGAAGCACTTAAAAAACAGAGCTAAGATTAAAACAAAGTTCTTTCCTTTTGGATCCCATCTTGAAAGATTGACATTTACATACATTATCATATTTAATTATCACAATCTTGTAGGTATAGAAACTATCTTCATAGATGAGGAAAGTTGAGGTTCAGAGGTGATATTTGTAAACAGTCACACAACTGTTTGGTAGTTATCAGAGGAGACATTAAAATTCCAGTCTGACTGACCTTCAAATCCAGTCCATTATCATCTATGCCAGTTATTCTTAAAATTCTCTAACTTAGCCATGTTTGGGATCCCTGGAAGGAGGTCAACCATCCTCACCTATGATGTTCAGTTCATTCCCAGGTATTTGAATGACCAATGTTATTTCAGAGAGCTGAAAGTCTAGGAGGCAGAGATGAATGGTGCATATTTTTAATTTGAAAAGAACTCAACTCATTGTTTGACATTATGGTGGGGTAGAAAGAGTACTGGATTAAGGGTCCCAGCTTCTTTCAAATCCCAATTGGAATATTGTTTCCTCCATGAAGCTTTTCCTAATCCCCCCCATCTGCCATTTTTTTTTTCCTTCCTCAAGGAGAAAAAAAATTACCTTTTATTTATCTTTTTATATGCTTCTTTTAATTAGCTCCTGGAAGATGAAGAAGGGTTCGTTTTTGTCTTAGTAACCCCAGTGCCTATCCTAACACAGAGAATCCTTTTAAGTAGGTACCTAAAAGATTTGTTGATTGAAACCTGGGTTTGATTCCTAGGTCCGCCATATGTGACCCCTATGACCTTGAGCCTCTCTGGACTTCAAATTGCTCACTTGAAAGATGAGACTTTTGGAATGATCTCTAAAGTTTCTTGCTGCTGAAAAATCTTATCTGTTTTGCAAAAAAGTTCTCCAAAATGAGAACAGTTGATAACGAAATTTTCCACTAGTTTTAAGATGCTGTTTTTCAGAGCTGATGACAAAATTCCTAAACAATCAGATCTATTTATCTCTTTTAATATTATCACAATAGCTCCATGTTTCAGGAATGTATAGCACATGTCATTGGAATATGTGCCCATTTATTTTTTAAAGGCAAACATTTATTGAATATTCATTTATAAAGGATGTTCTGTTTATCAAACTAAAACTTAAGCTCAATTTTTAAAAATTAACAACTACATTTTAAAAGTACAAACTTTGCAAAGTGCTTTTAATCAAACCCTTTCCCTTACCCCAATTATAGAATAACTTTTTAGCTTTTTCTTTAAAAAAAAAAAAAAAAAAAAAAGCACCACCTGGACCCTGTCCCCTTGTTCCCATACTCTACCTAAGGACAAAAGTACATCTTTTTAAAGCTTAAAATTTTTGTATTTTGTCTTAATCTTCTGAAGCAACCAGAGACCCGGAGTCCCACACTGAAACAAAATGGCAAGGCAAAGTCAATGGCAAAAACAATGTAACTTTTCCCTAACCTGGCTACAGTACTTCCTAGGAGTGGGGAGGAGAGCAGATCAAATCACCTATTCATTCCTAACAGGAAGCAGGTTCTAATAGGTAGCAGCAGTACCATTAGAACAGTCCAAGCATCACTTGGATTCAAAAGGTGACAGAGGGGCTCCAAGATGATCAAGTCACTAAAACAAACCTGCTTCTTCCTTTAGCAAAAAAGAGGAAGCAAACAGCAACAGCTGTAACAATTGGGCATTCCCAGACATAGAAAGGCACACCTGTTGCTAAAGGCTTTGGATCCCAGGTAGACCTATCATGAGGTCCAGGTATACTCCAGGACACCCCACATTTATAACTATAAATAATCAACTGTTTTTTGGACATCCCATAGGCTCCTCTCAGATTCAACATAACCAAAACAGAACTCCTATTCTTTCTCTCCCAGCTTTTACCTCTTCCCAACTTCCTCATTACTATTTAAGACATCATCATCGTGCCAGTCACTTAGGCTCATAACCTCAGTATCATCCTTCACTCTTCTCTCCACATATCCCATCTATTACCAAATCTTATCAACTTTCATAACTTCTCTCTATTCATACAGCCACCACACTGGTGCTCATCACTTCAGGCACAGAATCCTGCAAAAACTTTCCCATCTTCCTACCTCGTCTTTCCCCTGTTACTTCCATTCAGTTGCCAAAATGCAAGTCTGACTATTTCACTGCCCTCCTCAATCTGACTCCCTATCATCTCCATAATCAAATATAGAATCCTATTTGGCTTTAAAAACCTTCACAACCTGGTCTCTCCCTGTCAAGTCTAATCTTTTTTACACTTTATTCCCCTTGTCACCTTTTCCTCCCAAGTATTCTTTTCACAACACTCCATCTCCCAACTCCAACTTTTTTCACTGAGTGTCTCTCCCCCATGCTTAGAATGCCTTCCTTCTTTCCTTGGACTTCCTGGGTTCTCTTCATGACTCAGATTCTGCAAGGTTATTTCCTGGTCCATTCCTTTGTCTTCCTTCCATGGACTCTCTACACAAGCTGTATAGTTGTTTGTATGTTGTCTCCCCTACTAGAATGGAAACCCCTTAAGGGCAGCTACAACTCTTTGCAGTGCTACAGTGCCAGCTCCATAGCAAAACCATAATATCGGGGCTTAATGACAGATGGAAGGTGGCAGAGCTGAGACTGGAGCCCAGGTCTTTCTACTATGTTATATTGGCCAAAGCTCTTTTCTCTGGTGGTCCAGGTGGGGAATTTACAAGTCAGAAATGTTTTCCCAAAAGGGCCCTATTTCAAATGGGGGAGGGGGCTTAAGATGGGACTGGGAACCAAACTTCTGAATTCCATCGTTGGCTTCCTACCCCTCCTCTCTGTACTGCTCTCACCATCAAAGTTCATAAGCAGGAGAAGGGCTGCGGAAATTTTTGCTGAAAAAGCACTTTGCTTATGTCCAACACGCTATGGAAAGACATAATAGCTGGGCTTAGGCAATTTGAATTGGATCCAGAGAGGAAGGACAGATGCACTGGGAGCTGGAGGAGTTGTTGATCGTAGTGGGCCTAGAGAAGCGCAAAGAGGGTGATAAACTTTATACTCGGGACTCTTTCCACCAACCACCCCTAATTAGAGTGGGGCCTTGGCCCCCCTAGCTCTTGTTCTGGGACAACCAAATAGGGCTTCGTTAAACGAAACCATCTTGAGCCCCAACCCCAGCCAAATGAACTGCCACGGAGACTTCTCCGATTTTCCGGTTCTCTCCTGCAGCTGGAGGCAATTAGCTTGAAATCTGATGGAAAATCAGGCAAAGAGAAAGGAGGAGGGGTGTAGTGTAAAGGGAGCAGAAAAACAGGGAAGGATGGAGGCCAAGGGAGAGTGGAGACGGAGCGAGCCTTTGGGGAGGGGGGAGCAGCCAACAAAAATAAAGGCCAAGAGGGCTGAGGTTAAGAAAGATGATGTGTAAGTGAAACTGAAAATGAAGTGAGGGGAGAAAATAAGGCGCCTGAGTTCGGTGGGGAGGACAGGAAATATGAGAGCAGGGGAGGCGGAGGGAATGGGGGAGGCCATTCCCCAGGTTCCGGTGCGATCCCCATGACTCCTCACTTCTGAATTTCCCAGTTGTCTGGGGAGAGAAAGAAGCTGCAGAGATTTCCCACCCTAGGCAATATGTAAAAAGGGATTTAGGAATACCAAAGAAATGACCTTTCCCAGGCTGGGGGTGGGAAGAGGGGGCCACTATTTGGATTCCAAAGGATTTAAATGGGGGCAGGTGAGGATTGAGTGGAGAGCCTTCACGCTCCCGGTAGGAAACCTCTCAGAGCCAAAGACTTTAATCTTTACTCTCCTAGGTCTTTTTTTTTTTCCTCTCCTCCTCCATGCTGTAAAGTAGCCATGAATGTCAGGAATTTGTCACTATGTGCTGGGAATAGCTCCCTCCCCAGCTGCCTGCGATCTCAGCCGCAGCCCTGAGAGCCAACAGCCAAAGGGAGAAAAGGCTGCTTAGCTGGGAGGAGGCAATTTCCAAGCCCACCTGAGCACTCAAAATCTGGAGGCCATTCCCAAGTGCTGGTCAGAGCCTCAGGGAGGGGACCAAGCCCTCTAGGCCTCAGGGCAGAGAGCCATCTCATTTAGTTTGCCAAGCACACACGGCTTCCCTCCCCCACTCCCACCCCCCAACTCCCAAAAGGGGCCCTGGCGGAGGCTGCCACTTAGATTTCTGCAACTACGCACTCCCAGATGATGGGAAAGCCCAGGACCTTGGGAACAGCTCCAGAAAAGAGAAGTGACCTGGCAATGTTCTAAGTAATGGAGAGAGAGCAGGCCCAGAGACCTCAGCCCAAACCTGCTCACAATAGCCCTTCCCCTTTGGAGACTGCTATTCATTACTGGCCCTGCCACCCTGGGGTGACGAGAGGCTGCCCCTTCTAAACCTTAGAAGGATTAGTCTGGTGTGGATCAATGGCAGAATGAGTCCCAGGAAGCCACATGTGGAATTTGTACTTAATTCTCTATACTCTCGTCCAAGAACCAATTACACAGAAAAGCTCCCAGGCATGCAGACCACTTTCTCACACACCCACAGCCTCACCCGAGATGTGTCCCAGACATTCTTGTGGAACCTTACTCCATACCCTTGTCAACGTGCACCCACCCCCACAGCATCCACCGGGGTGCACATGCATGTGGGATCACATTTGCCACCAGAGGCACAGGAAGGCACTCACACACCCACACGCTCTTTCACACGCATCTTCTTCCATGAAGATCAATCTTAGTCTCTCAACACTTCTACCCCTGCAGTTAATAGAAACAGCAGTGAAAACTCTGAATAGAAAGCAAAACCAGAACACCACTTTTCAACCCTTCCTCATGGACAAAGAACCTACTGCTTTGATTAAAAAAAAAAAAGGAATAATCCCTCTAGAGTCATCCTCTAGAGATAAATAAAGAATAAAGAATTGTAAGGGACTCTTGCAGCCCAATCAGCCCACAACTACCTCACTTTTCTCTCAGAAAAAAAAAACAAAAAACCCACTGGTAGTATCTTCTCTGCCAATCATTTCCAGGTCCAGAACTCCTAAGTGGAGGCTCAGAAAGGTGGGTGGGTATAAAAGCTGATATTTACATACCCACCTTATGGCTTGCAAAGCATTTTATAAAACGTCATTTTTCTCATTTGGTCCATAGAAAAATCCTGAGGTAGGTGCTATCGTTATCTCAATTTTTCAGATAAGGAAACTAAGGCTGAGATAGGTTAAGTGACTCCCTCAGGGTCACATAGTATAAGGCAGAATCCCAACTCAGCTTTTCCTAATTCTATTATGGCCCACTGACACCATGGGGCCAAAGTTGGGACAGTGGGATCAGGATTGGTGATAAGGGATAGTTAATTTAGAGCTAGCAGGAACCTCATAAATCTAGTTTAAGCCTGTAACTTTGCAGATCAGGAACCTGAAGACCAGCATTGAGGTGACTTGTCCAAGATGAGCCAACTCATGTCACAGCTAAATGAGAGCAGATTCTAACTCCAGCCTCCAACTTTCAGCAATTTGTCTTGTTTCAGCCTAGCCAGGGAAGCCCTTAGGCCCAAGTCTTTGCTAATACTTGTTGCCTACCATCTCTGGAAAAGACAGAGTGCCCCAGCTTACTAGGAAACATGGTTTCAGACACCGAGCCGCACACGCACAGACCGGAGGCTGGTCCGAATCCTGGCCCCACTGGGGGCCCGGAGCCTTGGAGGCAGGCTGAACCTGGGGCTGCCTGTTAGTCTGCTGGGATCCCAGCCCTGGGGGACCCGCTGAAACCCAGCCTCCAGACCCTAGTGTCTGGAGGGCACAAGGATTGACTTTGGGATCACCAGGGTATGGGGGACTCCCAGGCCAGGGAGGCCCAAGCCCTGCTAGCTGCCAGGTCTAGTTTCCTCCTCTACCTCATGTTGTGGGAGCTCGCTGGCCCCTAGCTGCCTCCCATGAGCTCAGTTCTCTAAGCGCCCCCAACACATACTCCTCCTCAATTGCCTGTATGGGTGCAGACCCTCCACCACCAAGTACCTCAGGGAGAGGGGGAAGTGGGGGAAACCTTGATGCGATACATGATCCTGGCCCTTTCTCCCAAATAACTCCAGCTGCTGTTTTCCCCCTAAGAGACACTCTCTCCCCCGGCTCTGGAAAAGCCCGAGCAGGGGGGCCGTTCTCCCCATCAGAGGGACTGGAGGAAGTCAGCCATACCAGCAGAGGGACTCCGGGGTCATCCTTCTTCCTGGCTTTGGCTTGGGGGGGAGGGGGAAGAGACAGGGGAAGCAGCCACAGTCCTCTGCCTCTTTCAGGCTTTGTGCCGCCTCTTCTTTGTAACCCACCAATTCACCAATTCAGCCCTTTATCTGCCTGAAAGAGCAAGGAGGAAGGAATGGGGGAGGGAGAGAAAGGGCGACAATGGGGGGAAGTGGCGGGAAACATCTCCTTAGAGACCCCATTGTGCGCCTCCCCCTCCAGGGCTGGTAAGGGGGGTGGCGAAGAGAGCCCGGAGCCCTGAGCCCAGCTGGGTGAAACAGCTCCCCGGCCCCCGTGAGGAAATTCAGCAACAAGTGGCACATTCTTCCCTGGAATGTGCTGGACTGCAGAAAGTAGGGCGAGAGCCCGGTCCGGGATGGGGTGCCCTCTTGCTCCCTCTCTCCCTCCCTCCTCAATCCCCAAGTCATCCTGCCACTGTCTTCCAAATTTAGAGCGCTTCCTTCTCCCCACTCAGGCCTTCTATTCTCTCTTGCAAAACGGCTCTCTCATCTCTAGCAAGGCGCAAGACAGAATGCCCATGGTGTTGAGAATTCATCTCACGTCCACCACCTCTGAGGCGCTCCCAGCACATCACAGACATCCTCTCATTCATCCCCAGGAAGGTGGGCCTGAGCCAAAGATGACTATCCCCATTTTACAGACAGGGTGACTAGGGCACTAAGACAGGGAAGTGGCTTTTTAACCAGTCATTCAAAGTCAAACCTGAAACAAAATTCAACAGACTTCAGCAGTTCTGAATTTCAGGCCAGCACACCATTCACAAGAAGCTCTAAATCTCAAGGAAACAGGCTTTTGGACTCAGCTTTTTCTAGGGAACATTCATTCCTTTTTGCTAATCTTCCTTTTCTCTGCCTCCCTCTGGGCTTAAGGCTCTCTGCAGGCATTCTTACTCACTTTAGATTAATAAGAACCACCTAAGGGAACTCTGAAAACTGAGTTTATCTGCTTGGTCTATCTCTCTGAGATGTGAGCTCTAAGAGAGAGCATCTTCCTTTCCTTATCCCCTTAGTTGCCTTCTTGGATGGTGGCCAGTGTGAGCTCAGCCTCCAGGAATCTCTCCATCCTTCCAGCTTCAGTTCTCAGAGATGGAGAAGAGTGGCTGGGGGATGATGTTCCTCCTGTGTGTATCAGGAAGTGGGAGTTTTTAACCCATTTATCAGATCCCATTGTGGGCGGATATAAAATGCAGGACTTGAGAGAACTGAAGCAACTGCAGTGGAAGAAAAAGGAAAATGTGTGTGTGTGTGTGAGAGAGAGAGAGAGAGAGGGAGAGAGAGAGAGAGCGCGCGCACAAGAGAATGCACAGGGAGCATGTGGGTGGGTGTGAGAGCCTGTGTTTGAGAGGATGCATGTGTCCCAGGATGGCCATACACCTAGAAGACAGGACTGAAGGTTAATAGAAAACACATGTAGAAGGCTGTGAGTGAGGGCCACGATGGGCTTGGAAGGCAGGGGGAGAAGAGGTGTGTGAAAGGGGACACACAACAATAAATAAGGTACCAAGGTAAAAGGAATCTGACTCTCTTCAAGTCATTTTACACTCTAACCTACCCCATACCCCCAAACCTTCCTTTCATTGAATTCAGTTACTTTCTCCAAAAAGGTTTGCCTAATAAACTACCCAGCCAATAGGTTCTAGAGGCTGGAGAGCCCAGGCAGAGAAGGGAAAGGGCTTTTGGCAGAGGGAAATAACCAGGACAACATCCCTTGCCTCCTCCCCCCGGTACTTTCACCAATGAAGCCCCTACCTGCCGATGAAAGCAGGAAGAAACCACTAAGCCACATGCTTGGCAGAGAGTTTAGTTCCCCCGAAACGCCACTGTGGGCACATACATTTGGTATCAGGATCCCTGTAGGGCCCCCAAGGCCTCTTCTCCGCCTTTCTCTCTCCCACCCCTGCCCTTCCTATCCCACTCTGCCGAGTCATTTCCAAGTGAGATGCCCACCAAGCTGGGGAGTCCCAGGCTCTAGCAGCAACGTCTCCCTGGAAAGGGGAAGGTAGAGTGAAGGGCCGGTTCATCTTTCCCTCTAAGACCTCTCTGATCTGCAAGATGCGCAGGACAGGCGGCACCCCATGGGGTGATGGTGGGGGAGCTCTACCAAGGAAAAGATGGCTTTTCCCAGCCCAGGCTACCCCCCCAGATTAATTGCCCAAAGTGCCCCCTCGACATCTCTCCCAAGACTGGCATCATTGGTTCTGCACTTGGATGCCCGGGAATGTGCTGGTCG
The DNA here is from genome assembly GCF_016432865.1 of Antechinus flavipes. Taxonomy (NCBI): domain Eukaryota; kingdom Metazoa; phylum Chordata; class Mammalia; order Dasyuromorphia; family Dasyuridae; genus Antechinus; species Antechinus flavipes. The sequence continues at coordinate 337,251,753 of NC_067398.1, read as the reverse complement.
TCTGACCTTGCTGACTCCTAAAACAAAAGCTAGGATCAAAGCAATTCCTCTTTCTTACAGCACCTCTGGACAGTCCGGGGTACTGAGAGCTCCTCAGCGTGGTCAGTGGGGTCCTTTCTTCCCAGCCTCAGGGAGCCTTAATCCAGGGCCATCTCACAGGGGTTGTGGTGGGCAGCCTGGGCCGCGTCATACATGCGGCGGAAATCCTGGTACCGGGGAGCGCAGCCCAGCCAGGCCTCCCCAAAGTGGCTCCAGCCAGTGAAGAGGAAGGTGCCAGGGCCGGGCCTGACGCCGCAGCGCAAGGGAGTGCGGATGGTGCCGGACACCTGGCTGGGGGACTCGGCCGGCTGGAACAAGGGGAACTTCTGCCGGTGGATGCGAGGCGCGCTGACGCTGATCACCGACTCCTGCAGCTCCTGGTCGTGAGTCACCCCACAGATGGTCCCTCGAACCACTGCCAGGGGAAAGGGAAACACAGCTGCCGTCTCCAGCCACGGTGCCCGGGGAGGGGCTGGCGGTCAGGGAGAGGCTGTGCAGGTGAAAGCATGGGGAGGGGGCGCAGAAGGAGGGCGACGCTCAGCGGAGAAGAGCTGGGGCTACAGGTTCTCTCCTTCAGCCGGCCGGGCACGGGAATCCCCTTCACCAGCCTGCGTCCCGGACCCTACAGTAACTCCTGCCAGCCCTCTCCCACCTAGGGTAGCCCGTGGCTTTCTCGGGTCAGTAGGGAATCTAATGCCCAAGTGAATAGCACTGAGGTCAGAAAGGGTGGGCTTGTCACTCAGCACACCAAGGACTCCGAGGGCTGCGATACCTGCTGAGGATTCCAAGCAGATCTGAACCACCCTCCCTCCCCCCCGGACCCTCAGGCTCCATGCAGAACAACCTGCGCCGTCCTCCCCAGCAGAGCTCACTGGCAAGGCTGTGGGACTTGAGGTCGAGCTGTAGGGCTAGCCGAGACCCCAGCCTCCTTGCTGTGTTAGAAGAATGAGCAAGCCAAAAGAGATAGGCTGGGGAGGGGAGCGGGGGGTGCACGGTGTGAGCTCATCATCAGGCGTGTCAGCTGAACCTGCTGCTGCTCCTTCCCCCACTTCTGCATGCCCCAAACTCCCCCTAGATCATCTGACCTCCAACCCAAGTGCACTCTCTCGCTCTCCCCAGCCAACACGGCTGAATAGTCTCTGGACCTCTGTCAGAGGAACTAATAAACTCTCCGGCTTCCCATGGCAACTGGGCCCCCCTCTCCTGGGCAATCTGCAAACCCTGATTAGGCCAGGCCCTCCCCCCCTCCCCCCCATTGGCAGACACCCTCGGGATCCCCTGCACACAGTGTGACTTCAGCTTTAGCTCAGACGCTGCTCACTACTGTCTCTGGGGACCCCGCTCCGGAAAGTGGAGCCCCCTTCTTCTGTTGATGGATAAACTACAAGAACATTCCTCCCTTCCCCGCTCCATGCCATGCTGCCCCCAGCCCAGAACCCCAGTGGACCTTAAGTGCTTCCTCTACTTCCAGGATCCCCAAGTCTGTAACAGTACCAAGCTCATTGCCCAGTCTCCCCACTGTCACTTCACAGGCACAGATCAAAGGTTGGACCTGTTTTTAGCAGCAGGGACTATACTTACTGAGGGTTCCAGACAAATAGCTTCTCTCCCTCCCAGGAAACCTAAGACAAAAGGGCAGCGGAAAGAGGGCAAACACCAGCAGGACGGGGACAGTGGCCAAGGGAGATGCTAGGAGAATCCAATCAAAGCCCATTATAATCCTGGGAAGGGGTAAGGAATTTGGGGGAGGAGAAGCTGGAATAAAATGGGCAAGAGGGGGGAGGCTGGAAAAAACACTAAACTGAGCAAGTCCGAGGGGCCAGAAAGCTACTTACCAAAATCGCTGGTGCACACAGCCATGAGAACCTCAGCATCACTGCACGGGCGACAGGTTCCTGGGGCACAGACAGAAGCATGAAGTGGACAAATTGGGGGAGGCTCCCCACTTGCTACTCAACTTTCCCCCTATCTTTCTCCCTCCTACTAGTCTTCCCCGCTGGAGAATAGTAAGTTCAAGAAAAGGTTAAGAGGAGGCTGCCCTATCCATACTTGGCTTGGGGGCTGAAATCAAATTTATTTAGACCCCTCCTGAGAATCCTTCAGCTTAACTAGAAATCTCTTAATAACGCCTATTTGTGTAGTGCTTTAGCAGTAAAAGTTTTATTATTCCCACTTTATAGAGAAGGAAGACAAAGGGGTAAAATAACTTATCCCTAGTCCTATCGTTATTTAAGCAGTATTGATCAGATTTGAATCCGGGTCTTCTATGTCCAGTCAGTGTTTTTCCTACTCTGCCGCAGCTGCCTCTTGAGCCATGCAAGTGTAAAACCTCCAAAGATAACCTGGAATTCAATGAATGGAGCCCAAAAGCATACATAAGTATATATACATATACAGGCATATGCCTAAATCATATGTTTCATACTTCTAACTCACGTGACAGAATCAACAACTTATACATTATTTACAAAAGTATATGGTTTTAGGTTTCTCTTCTTTAGCCCAGGACTCCTGATTTCTATTTTTTTTAACTGTTATGACTCTCTTTCATCCTCAAAAAGAATCCATAAAGCTCTCAGTCTTTTTATTTGGCTTAAAAGACAAATCAGAATAGATACTGACTCAGAAAATCCTCCCGGATCCCTAGAAGGGGTATTTTAGAAAATTATGGCAATTTGGAAGAGCCAGGGCCTTGGGATAAGACCAGAGGCTTCCAGAGAGAAGAGAACAGGATCCTTTCCCCTCTCTACCCACTCCCCTGAACCTCCCACCCCCTCTCAACAGATGGGTGGGGCTAATCCCATCATATCCAGCCTTGGGGCTCTCAAAGGATGGGAATGAGCTGCCTTGCCCAGCAGGGGAGATGGTGGGGGAGTGCCCATATCACCATGGAGACCAGGCAGCCAGGCCACAGATAGCACACTGGACTTTTGTTGGAGGCATGCAGGGGTTGGCGGAGGGATGAGAGGAGGGAGGTCATGGGGCTACAGCCCCTTCTGGGCCCCCAGCCCCTGTAGGGAGCACACTCTAACCCTGGTTCTCTTCTTCCCTCCCCCCTTCAGGCAGGGGAGAGAAGGGGATTCAAGTTACTCTTCCTCCCCCAATGGGAGGCCTTGGGTCAAAGCAGGGCTTCCCACATGCTCCCCAAGGCCCAATCACTGAATCCTAAGGCTGAGAGGAAGTCTGAGAGGTCATCCAGCCTCAAAGCTGGACTGTATTCCAAACACTCCAGGGAGGTCATTGCCTACACTTCCCTCAAACAAACCCAGGGTAGATGCCATGGCCTCCCTTGGTAACCCTTGCAGTCAGCAAATTCATATCTAACTTGAATCCCTTCTGCTACAGTTCAGGTTTCTTTTGCTGTGGTTCCTAAAATGTTCAGATGGCAGCTGCTTCACATTACTACTCTTACTGAATAACCCTCCATCTACCCAAGGGCTTTCAAGTCCTCCCACACCACAAAAATTCTTCCCTAAGGCCAGAAATCACAGCTACTCCAGGCCATCATGGGGATTTCTCTTCCAGTCTGTCTTCCTTCACTTCCTCCTGATCCTAAGGAATTGTCTGGAGGCCTGAGTCACACTGAGTGTGACAGGTTACCCGATCTCAGGTAGAAGAACTGAGGGACAATAAATTCATGTGGAGTGAAGGGAAAGATATGTAGCTCACCAGGATCCCAATCTGATCACTTGTTATGTTCTGTTTAAGAGTTAAGGGAAATAGGCCCCAGGAGGGTAAATGTCAACTGGCTGAAGGGTATCCAGCAAGTCAGTCTTAACATAGGCTGGCAAGAAAACTCAGCAATCCCAATTCCCTGACTCTAAAACACTTTGCTTTGTGACCCAGGTTCCGGTTCTAACTACAAGGGTTCTGGTGAGCTAGAGGGAGACGAAATAGGTGTGTAAGTGGAGTCAGCAAACTGAAAGGGGCCCAAGCTCTAGGAGGCCAGAGGACCTTGATCCTCCTCCTCCTCCTCCTCACCTTCCATGCTAAGGTTGTGGGTGAACAAAGGGAGGTGCAGGTGCCAGTCCCCTCGAAGCTCATAGCGGAAGGCTGCTACTCGGCGACTGATGTCCCGATGCGGGGTGGACTGGACGAACAGGGCCACCCGCTCCTGGGGCTGCCAGCTGACACACCGGCCCCTGGGCGGCCCCTGGGCCTCAGCTAACAGCAGCTCCAGGAGTCCATCTCTCTCCACGTAGACTTGGGCCCCCCGGAAGGGGCCAGAGGACTTGATGCAGGCTGTGATATGCCTGGGACTCTGGCCAGCTCCAGCACTGCCAGGGGGCAGCCTCGGGGAGAGGGTGAGGCGCAGGGCCCCTGCTGGGTACAGCCACTCCAGGGAGCCCTCAGCACAATGCAAGGATAGCTGCTCCACGCTGTTCGTCTCCTGGGACAAGCCACTGCCAAGAACCCCAAACAGGGTCAGTACAGCACCCACAAAGCAGTACCGGCACCCCCACCCCACATTGAACTCCCTATCACAACTGCTGTCTCACATGAGTCCACAATTGCCCACTGAAGTGGGAAGGGCAGGAGTTTGTGTCCCTATTTTATAGCTGTAGAAACGGAGGCTCTGAGAGAGGAACTCTTGAACTCCACTCAGAGCTCCGGCCTCCTTGTCTCCCAGCCCCTTCCCTGCCCCACATCACATACAATACAAGATGGAAAGGAGCTAGTATATGACCCAATTTTGCCTGAAAAATATCTGGGGAGAGAGGAGGGTTGTGGACCATGAAAGCTCAAAATGAGTTATCATTGTGACTTGGCAGCTAAAATACTGAATATGGTTTTAGGCTGCATTGAGAGAAGGATAGCATTTAGCACTGGGGAGAGGAAAGCACAACTGCTCTCTGCCCTGGTTAGACTACTCTAGAGCGTAATGGTCAATTTGTCCAGAAGAAATCTTCAGGATGAGACCTTGACAAGAGGCCACGTGAGCATCAGCTGAGGGAACCAGGGATGTTACTTTGACTAAGTAACGGGGAGCTCTTCAAGTCAGCACTGGCTGTCCAAAGGAATAGATAGTTCTTGACTTCAAAATGTAGAATTGGAGGCAATGGGAAATTGCAAAGAAACTTTTTTATCCAAGACATTTTTATCCAAAGTATGGTGGGTCAGCCTAGGAAGGTAATAGGTCCCCCTCTCAATGGAAGTCTTAAAAGTAAAAGCTAGATGACATTGATCAGGGAGGGTGGAGAGCAGGAATTCTTAAAATTTGGGGGTAATGGACCCTTTCTTGGAACAATGTTTTTAAATGCATTAAAATATTCAGGATTCAAAATAAAGCAATTATATTGAAATATAGTTACCAAAATATTTTTTTAAAAAGTTCATAGATTCCAGGTTCAAGAAGTCAATGTAGAGATTTTTTATTTCAGATAACGGATTGGTCTAGTTGGCTTCTTAAGATTCCCCCACAACTGAAATTTTGTGATTCTATGTGAAACTTGCTCCCATCCATGTAATAAGGGAAGAGTGCAAGATTTGGTAAAAATCTTGACTACAGTACAGCTAGCCACAGGAATCTTAACTAACAGCAGCCCTCCCCTTTCCCTAAAACTTTCTCAGCCCAATGCTAGATCATGTGGTAGTGACCTAACAAATCTCTGCTACTTTCTCCTCTACCTTCAAAATCATTGAGTTTCCTGTAGAAAGGAACCTCAGACCATCTACTCCAACCTGTATCTGAATAAGAATCCCTCTTACACCATATTGAATACATAGATCTAGCCTTTGCCAGGAAACCTTTAGCAATGGCCATCATCTAGATCCCAAGGCAGCCAATTTCATTTTTGGATAGCTCTCATTAGAATAAGTGTAGGTTGCCCTGCAGGTCACTGAGCAAATAAAATCATAAATTCACAAGATCATGGAACATTAGAATTGGAAGAAACCTTAAGATGGGAAAATCAAGGCTCTGAGACTAAACTTCCTGAGTTTGAGGAGAAAAATGAGGCTTAAAGAAGAGAAAAAAAATAATAGTCATCATTTATATAGCATATTAAAATTTGTAAAGTACTTTAAAATATTATCTTATCAGATTCTCACAACTCTGGGAGATAAGAACTATTCCCATTTTACAGATGAGGAAAACTGAAAGGGTCTTAAGGCAACCCATTCTACTTCTGGAACAATGCTTTTAGGAAGTGTTTCCTTAATTTAGTACTGTTGGATGTAAAGGACTGCTTGCCATCTCGGGGAGGGGGTGGAGGGAGAGAGGGGAAAAATCGGAACAGAAGTGAATGCAAGGGATAATGCTGTAAAAAATTACCTTGGCATGAGTTCTATCAATAAAAAGTTATTAAAAAAAATTTAGTACTGTTGGAAGGGATATCATCCAACTTCCTAAAACCGGGGAAAGACTAGCCTAGTTCTTAGCCTGGCCCTCCCAAGGTTCAAACTCCAAGCTTGGGCCAGTTGCTATAGACATTGATATAGTGGGTGGTACAGCAGATGTACAAGGTGATTGGGAAGCATAGTAAATGCATATGGGGATAAAGGCGGGGGTAAGCGGGTGGGTAGGGAGAGACTGGCAGGCATGCAGATATGGAAGGAAGCTAGGAGATATAGGGCAGAGGGAGCAGGCGGGAACCTCAAGCCAATGGAAGGTTGTCTTGTGAGGGACAGAGAACAGCTGTTTTCCCACTATTTAAGTATCAGCAGGAGGAATTTTGGTAAGATTACATGAAGAAATGTAAAGACAGGGAAAGAATGGTACCCGATCCCAAGGCCAACTTTTGTCTCCTTTTGAGGAAGACTTACAGGGAGGAAAATGCCCCGGCTCGAGGCAGGAAGATGGACTAGATGACCTTTGAATGAATGTCTCTTCCACCCTAGGATGCTTTTAGCACAGAGACTACACAGAGGCCCTTGGCCCCCCTTGTCTCTCCAGTTGCTCAGCCTCAGAGCTGATTTAGGCCCCACAAGTTGTTTGATCAACGATTTGTGGATCCTGAAATGTTAATCCTCTCAGAGGCCCTGCAGACTGCATCCCAGCCCAAGATCCACACACATCTGCATCACACTGGACTGAGGGAGGGGGTTAGGAGTAGATGGGGATCTTTATTAGTTTGGAATCTAGGCCCAAGACAAAAACTATGTGTATCTTTCCATTCAGGCTGCAACCACTTCTTGGCTATGAGGAAGCAGGGAAACTTGGCTGATCACTTCTCCCATCCCCTATGTCCTGGCTTCCCAAGCTTGAAAGCAAGGAGCTGAGCTCAAAAATCTAGTCCAGAAGCTTCTTTAAGAGCAGGAAGCAAAGGGGGGAATTGACTTGCCCAGGATCACTAATTGAATTAGGGGCAGGGGCAGAGCCAGGACCAGTTTGCAGGTTTCCTGTATCATTTTTTAAGGGATCCCAATTTTATATTCCCCCATCCCCCAGTTCTGGGGTCATCTGGCACTGAGTAGGGAGGGAGTAGCATGCCAAGACATTGGCCAAGATTAGCCCTTTCGGCTCCCCCATTTAAGTCCCTTCACCTCATCCTCCCACACACCCTCAGGAGATTAGTGGCGTCTCTCCCATGTTGGGGGAAGAGAACCCAGTTACTAGTGACAGTTCTTCAGGAGAGAAGGACCCCTCTCCCCCCCACTTCAAAGTCTGCCACATATTTTTCCAACCCTTCTCCCTAAAACTACTCTCCCCTCTGAGCCTCGTCCTACAGGAAAAGCTAATTCCCTCCTCACCAACACTAATTCTGAAAGAAACGAGGAGGGTCCACCATTGCACCAGACAGGAGGAGAGTGGCAGCTTCACAAAGAGGGTTCTGTCCTCTCCATCTCTTGGGGCTGTCTTCTCCCTTCCTAGAGAGGGATGCCCCAAGTTTTCTCCAGAGCTTCCCTCCCCATCTTGCTCAGACCCTTAGAGCCATTTCAAACATCTTCAACGAGCCATCACAACTCCCAATCCCCCTGCCTCTGCCCTAAACTGGCTTTGCTTCCAGAGAGTCGGGGGAGGGAGAGGCCCGGGAGGGCTGGGGGGCGGCGGGGAGAAGACAAGTGCAGGAGAGCCTTAGGTTCTCGGAATGCCAGGAGGAGGACAGGTTCTCCTTCGGAGAGGAGAGTGTGTGTGCATGTGGATGTAGTGGGCAGATGAAGCAGAAGGGGGGGTCCACCTCAGAGGACCCGCCAAAAACCCCTAAGAGAACAAAACCAAGCTGACTTTGTGACTTCTCCCTCCTCCCGCCGGCCTGCCAGCCCCGCCCTCTCCTTGGAGATGCCTCAGCACTCAATCAAGAAAACCCCTGCTCCCCACCACCCGCTCCCCCCTTGCCGCCAGTTCCAGGTGCCAGGGGTAGGATGCAAAAGGAGATCCCTCTGACCTAGGGGAGACATCCCAAAGGTAGGAAAGCCCTTCCATTTCTCCGGCTCCGGAGAAGGGGGGCGCTCCCCACCTCTTTCCTCCTACCTACTTATCTTTGGAGAAGACCACATTACTATACATTCCTCCTCCCTCTCCAAATTGCTCAGGAAAGGGGGGCAAATTAGTAAAGATTCTAACGCTTCCTTTAAAGAAGAGGATGAAGGAGGAACGGAGACAGACTGAGAGGCGAGAAGAGGAGGATGCGGAGGGGAACAGGGGGGAAGGGAGGCGGGGAGTCCGAGCTGGGGGAGAGATGAAGGCAGGAGGCGGGGTGTGATTGATAGGGTTGGGGGTATCCATACCTCCCTCTCCAGCTGCACTGATCCTCCGAGTAACTGGCCAGGGCCGCGGAGGCCAGGAGGCCGCAGCCCAGTAGCCAAAGGAGTGGTGGAAGCGGCATGGCCGGGCAGCTGGAGCCGAGCCTGGGGCCCCGGGGCGCTCAGGAGCCGCAGCTCCGCCGCCGCAGCAGCAACAGCTGGAGCCGCATCCTCCGACCCTCGCACCCGGCGAGTCTCAGCCTCCGCTAACCGCAGCCCCCCATCTCCTCTAGGCTAGGCGTTTCAGAGCCCGGGGGAGGCGAGAGGCGCGGCGGCGCTGCTCCCAAACCCCATAGCCCCGAGCTCGCTGACCGCCGCGCCGCCGGCCACTTTCAACCTGGGCTGGGGGATGCCAGCGGCTAGGGGAGGGATGGGCAGGGAGGCGGAGACTGACAGAACTCTCCAATCGCCACCCAGTCCAGAAACTTTCCTCCAATCAGGCTGTGGAGGAGCGGGGAGGTGGAGGAGGTTGGAGAGGGAGCGCTCCTTCCCCCGCCCCCGCCTCCGCCCCCGCCCGGGCCGGTAGGAGCCAAGCTGAGCCGTGGTGAGCGGAGCGGAGAACAATATCTGGCTATCCGTGGGGCAAGAAGAGGGAATCGTGCGGCCCTGGGGACTCGGGGCTTCCAGCCAGATGTGGCGGCCCGGGGAAGGGCGGCACCGACTTCGGCCACCACGGCCAGTCCTGTCGTCTTCCTTTCCCCCACCACTCCCGCCCGCATTTTTCTCCCCGCACCGCCCGCCCTCACTCCAGGTCCCACCTCGATCCTGGGACTGTATAGAGCTTTTTCCCTGACTTAGAAATAAACTCAGCAAAGAATTGAATTAAATTACTCATAATTATCATTAGCAAAAATCCCCTCATTAAGCACCCTATTGCTCTGCATTCTCCGTATCTACTCCCTTTTCACTACCATTGCTCCCTATACCCGCCCCCATCTCCTTCACACTCCATGCTCTTGAAAGGGGAGCCATTAAGTTCTAAAGTCTTAAGATGCTAAGGTTTACCCGCGTCTGTTATCTGTCCCCTACCACACCTGGAGAGAGAATCTGGAAAGTGGGAGGGGGGAGAGGTTAAGGTGATTAGGAAGGAAAGAAAGCATCGGAGATGCTAGATGCTAGAATAGGGGACCACCTGGCCTAGAAGGGCCAAACCTGGAACAGGTGGAAGGGTGGTACTCCCCAGAGGGACTATAAGAGACTGGAAACACCTCAGTCATCCCCCCTCCCCTCCACATACACACACCTGTCCTGAAGTTCCAGATCGTGGGAACCTGCTTTTTTCCAAGAATCTGCCTGAACTCCCTTGCCCCGGGGAGAAATTACAACCAACTTTGCAGTAGTATCTTGCTCAAGACGCCCACTACTAGTGAAATCAGAAGTAAAAGGACTGATAAAACGATAGGACTGGATTAGTCACTTAGCACAAAGGTCAGCTACGATCATCATGGAACTGACCAACACAGAAGTGAGTGGAATTCTTGCTTCTGCTGTAAGTCTGAAGGGCATTATGGAAATGAGGAACTGAACTGAGTAAAACTTGAGCAAATCTTTCTGGTACCAGGCCACACGACACCCCTACCAACTTAATAACTTGAAGGTTGTCCCATACTTTGGAAGTGTTACATGCTATCTAGTTTGGGACTGACTCTTGATCAAGTAAAGCGCTGGGTAGTAAGCTTTAGACAAAAAAAGTGGGCTTAAAACAGTATTTTTTAGTCTGGTTCAAATTCTTAACAAGTGTCATATCTTTCTATCTAGACTTGTCTATCTGTCTATCCCTCTATTGGAGTAAGAAAAGAGGAACTATTTGTTACTCTTATCTGACCAAATAGATTAATTAAATGAACAAATGATAACTCAATTTAACAGCCAAAAAGCTAACGTGGAAAAACCACTGGACAGAAAAATCTGGCCCTGTAGTTCACTCAAGATTTCATAGTCCAAATCCAACCCTCCTGCTCTTATTCCATCTTTGTCATATATACTTTCAAGTTCCAAACAGTTCTGATGTTCCAACCAATGAATATCTACTCCCAATTCATTTTTATTTGATTGAGTTAGCAGAAGTTTGGAATGGTAAAAATGGAAAGAAACAATGATTTTGTCATTATTTCTTCCTTCTTTACTGCCTTAGTTTCCCCTTCTAACAGAAAACATCAAAGACACTTCTCTGTCAGAAACACTGTGGCCAGAGAAAAAATTTCATAAAAACTTTTGAGGTCTTGTAAGAAAAGGGGCTTGTATCATGAAAAATGATTTTTGAGAAATGATTTACAATGAAGAGTCTGATAAATATAAAAGCAATCAACTCTGAAACTTCAGAATATTGATCAATGCAAAGGGAAAAAAAATCCTAACTTTTAGAGGACTAATGATGAAACATGATTCTGGTCTCATCAGAGAGGTGATGAATTACAGATGTAACTTAGTTGTACATTTTCAGACTCAGCCAAAAAATTTTGCTTTTGTCTCAAAAGAAGTTTCTTTAAGTTTGTAGTTGTGGGGGGAAGTAATTATGAAGAATATCAATAAAACTTTTAAGAAAGAAAAAAGTATAAGAAGGTTAATACTAGAGAAAGAAAACTCCCTACCCCCAGGGTTCAAGCTCCAACTTTCCCAAGTGACTACCTCTTTTCCAGTAGAAAACAAGTAGCAGGAGATGAAGAGAGGGAAGAACCAATCTGGGAGATCCTAAATCCAAGACCTCATTATACTGTAAAGAGAACTACAAGGAAAGCAGATGGGAAAGGGGTATAAAGCTTGCTCCCTGTACGTTGGAAGCTACCTAGAGGAAGCAGGATCCCCAAAGTCCCTATTTTCTATGGAAAATCCCACCTTCCCTCTAGTCACTCAAGAGTCATCCTTGATTCTCCCTTCTCTCTTCTCCCCAGATGTAAATATGTAAATTGCCAGATCCCATCTCTCAAGATGCATTTATGTCTTCTAGTATACATTTTTCTCTCCCTATTCCCATCTTTCCCTTTAGCTCAGGCCATCTTTCTCTCACTGGGACTATTGCAACACCCTCCTTCAGTATTTGATAAATCAGTTAATCAACAAGTCCTTGAGGATACAAAGAAAGACAAAATACAATCCCTGCCCTCAAGGAGTCCATAGTCTAATAGAAGTAAAAATGTGTAAGTGTCTAGGCACATAGAAGACATATATAGAGTACATCCAAATAATCTGAATGGGGAAAACCTTAACCTGTGGCAGAAGGTGGGATTTGAAGTGAGGAGGAAGACAAGGAAATGTAGAAGCTGAGGTGAAAGGGTCCTTGGTCTCCCTGCCTTCCAGTCTTTCCCTTTTCCAATCCATTTTCCATACAAGGACCAATTTTTTTTTTTTGGGGGGGGAGGGAGGGAGGGAAGGGGGAGGTCAGGTTCTGTGCTTTCATCATCATTGTAGGGAACTGGTAGAAGACATTTCTTCTGATTGTAGACTTTAAACTTAATGGGAAATTAAGTGACTGATCATGCTATGATCATATACCTGGTATTTGTCAAAAGGAAGACATACACTTTGAGCTTTCTGACTACAAGGTTTTCTTGTGGAAACAAGGTTTCCATTATGTCAAGCTGCTGATTCAATTTAACTAGATAAGCATTTCCTAAGTGCCTACTATATGATCGGCATTGTACTAGGTTTTGGAATAGAAAAACAAAAATGAAAACAGTTCCTGCTCTGGAGAAGCTTACTCTCTATTGAGTAGGGAAAGGAAGGCAACTTGTAGGGAAAAAAAAAACATATGTGTGTATGCAAATATATGTGCATATGTCTACATAGGTGTGTATATACACATATTTAAGACTATATTGTGACTTCATTAGTATAGAGAACTTTTTTTTTTTTTTTTGCTGAGGTAGTGGGGGAGCGGGGGGGGGGGTGTAAGTGACTTGCCCAGGGTCACACAGGAAGTGTTAAGTGTCTGAGGTCACATTTGAACTCAGGTCCTCCTGACTTCAGGCCTGGTGCTGTATCCACTGCACCATCTAGCTGCCCCTAGAGAACTCTTTCAGTGCAGATCTACAACTCAAATTCTTAGTTGTTTTGGACTTTAAGAGATTAAATGATAATAATATCCAAGATTCCAAAGCCAGGAAAGTCAGAAGTAGGATTTGAATTCCAGTATGACTTCAAGACTAGCTTGTTATCCATTGTACCACAGTGTCTTTATACAAGACAAATCTGAGGCTGAAACTAATTCAAAGAAGAATTTTTCTCATATTTTGTTTCTTATCTGTTGTTATATACCTATATTACCTATCGACTTGATGAAGTCCATAGTACATATGTAAAGCACTCCAGGACAGAATGATATATTTCAATTTCACTGGCTTTCACTGATATTCCAAAAACAGACCTGATCATGTCATTCTTCTACTCCAACACTATCAATGACTCCCCATCAAAGTACAAAATCCTGACATTTAAAGAAAAGAGAATAAGCATTTATTATGCACTAGCCACTTTTACAAATATTACTTCATTTGATTCTCACAACAACTTGTGAAGTAGGTGGTATTATTATTCCCATCTTACTGTTGAGGGAACTAATTCTGAGAAGACAAGTGACTTGCCCAAGATGACAAAGCTTATAAGCTTCCAAAATTGGACTTGAATTCTAATTAACTCCAGGTACAATGCTCTAGCCATTATGCTACCTGACCAGCTTCCATTTAGTCTATCTTGTTTCATATCCCATCATACCCACTTTTTGTTCCAGTTGGTCTGTTAGCTATCCTTTGTTACATTCTTTGTCCATGCAGTCCCAATTTCTGAAATGCAGCACCTCCTCACCTTATATGATCTTGTTTCTCTCAAAGCATGGTTCACCTGTCCCAGCCTAAAGATTTTTCCTTTTGTTTATTTTTTGGACTAACTTTTACTAAATTTTCATGGAAGCATATATCACTAAGATTTCAGTTATGTCAGAAAAATTAAGCATTTTTTTTCTAAGCTTTGTTCTAAGACTGTCGATCTTTGTTTTATTTGGATGAGGCATTTCACCTTTTGTTCCACACATTTTGTTCTAAGCATTGGGGATACAAAGAAAGGCAAAATATAATGTTCTCAAGGAGTCAAATAGGGAAGATGACACCCAAATGGCTCTGTCCAAACAAGCTTTATGCAGAAAAAATTGAAGGTAACCTCAGAGGGGAGCTACCAGCACTGTGGGGGACTGGGAGCTGAGCTAAGATATGAAGAAGGTCAAGGTGAAGAGAACTAGGAGATGAGTAATTTGTTAGAGGAACAGCAAGGCCTGTGGGACTGGATCCCTAATTTCACAGAGGGAGAAGGTCAAGGTGAAGAGAACTAGGAGATGAGTAATTTGTTAGAGGAACAGCAAGGCCTGTGGGACTGGATCCCTAATTTCACAGAGGGAGAAGGGAGCAAGGCAAAGAGACAGGAAAAGATAGAAGGGGCCAATTACAGGCTTGCAAAGCCTAACCCAGGATTTTATGGGGAATCTGGGAAGTGATAGACAACTGCTGGAGTTTTGAATAAAGGACTGATATGGTTGACCAGAATTGTAAGATCATTTTGATAGCAATAATTATGGAGAGAGCAATACTTCAGGAATGAGCAGTGAGGGCCTGCCCCAGAGTAGGGGCAGACCAGAGGAGAGTGGGGGAGTAGCAAAGAGGTTAGGAACAGACAGGGCATAGAACTGATGGGGTAGAGAAGAGGCATGCCTTTGTTTACTATGGACCAGATGGAAAGGAGAATGACTAAGGGAGAAGTCAAGGAGGGAATAGTTAGTTTTCAGAAGTTAAAGATATTTTCTCCTTGGCTTTCACTGTTTATTTGTTTTATTTAATGAATTTTTAAAAATCCTAAACATAAACTGTCGATCTTTGTTTTATTTGGATGAGGCATTTCACCTTTTGTTCCACACTTACTCTGAAATGTAAATTGGAAGTCTCTTGGGTCAGAGGGTGTCCTGATGAGGAGCAGTAGTTATTCTGACCTTCTGAACCTCTTTCCAAGCAGGAATGCTTGTGTATCTATTTATCCTCTCTGATAGAGAATTTTGGCTAAAATGCAAAATAGCCATCTTTTTCTTCTAATTTTGTATTCACTGTTGTACTTCTGTTTCTCTATAATATAAGCTCCTTTAGGGCAGGGACTGTTCTATCTTTGTTTTTGAATCCCCAACACACCACAGGTACATAATAAATGTTTATGGAATGATTTTGAATTAAAATCCAGCTCAAAAAATTGCTCTTCCGTGAGATTTTTCTTTATCCTATCCCTAGCTAGAAGTGATCTTTCTCTCTACACACTTTATATTTACGAACTAATCACACTGTACTGTGAATCATTATATTTATTACTAAGTTTATTTTATCTTCCTTTTGGACCATAAACTCTCGGAGGACAAGGATTATATTTCACTCATCTTTAATATGTCCCATTTTTGAACACAAGTCAATATATGTTTGTTGCATGAACAAGGGAAGGAAGGCACAAGATACCCTTTCCTCTTATATTGGGCCTACTAGTTCCTAGATTTGAAAATCTCAGTTTGTTCCATGGAATCTAGGGAAAGTGAGACTG
Organism: Antechinus flavipes; assembly: GCF_016432865.1. Taxonomy (NCBI): domain Eukaryota; kingdom Metazoa; phylum Chordata; class Mammalia; order Dasyuromorphia; family Dasyuridae; genus Antechinus; species Antechinus flavipes. The sequence continues at coordinate 337,236,468 of NC_067398.1, read as the reverse complement.
GAGATTCTTCTGATAGCTAATCCAGCTAGGAACAGTCAGGGACAGTGCTTTGGTCTCCATCATTGCCATATCTACTCCCTGAGTCACTTCCCTTTCCTGAATGTGACCTGTATTAACACAGGGCCACCAAGGCTGAGTTCTTATGTGTCTTCCCACCTTTCCTCCAAGGGGGAGGGAGGGGGGGGGAAAGGGGTAGAAGGGAGGGGAGGGTGGCGGTGAAGGAGGGAGTTGGGACAGACTCTCTCACATGACTAATCCTGGGAGGAGAGGGTCATTCCTCAGAGCTCTCATTTCCCCCCATGCCTGTCCATCCCTCTGTCCTGAGCTGTTGTATTTACAGGGGACTAGTTAATGGCCATACAATTTATACAACATGTGGTTTGTACAGAAGAAGCAATAAAGCCAGGGATCTCTCTATCAAACAAATTTGTACACAGTGGAATCTTGGAAGCTGGCTAGGAGTTAAGACACCTGGATCCCTCCATAACTAATGAATCCTAAAAATCAGTTTTCTCTTATTAGCAAAGTGAGTTGTATCCATGGAGGTGGGTGATAGTGATACAATGTTGCATTGAATGAATGAATAAAACAATATTAAGCACCTACTATGTTCTGGGCACTGAGCTGGAGATATAAATACAGCAGTGAGACAGTCCCTGTCCTGGAGGAATTAAGTTTCTACTAGAGGGAAACAGTACAGGTGGGGGAACAAAAGCTGGGAGAGGGCATTTCGGTTTGGGGAGTATTTGGACTGGCGAGTAGAACCGTTGTGTAGTCAACTCTCACACCTTTTTCAGAAGCTCCAGTAATATTGATTTACTGTTCCCAAGCCTGGGAAATAGAAAGTAAGATACATATTCTTGGCAATTTAGGATAAATGGGAGGATCCAAACCATTCAGACCTAAGGAGGAGTTCCAAAAATGAGTGGATTAACTCCCCACTCCTGGGGCATAGTGTCTGGAGGTCAAGTCCAGGGAATACAGTTCCAGGTGGGGAGAAGGAAACAGCAGCAAGAGAAGATGTGTTAAATAGAATGGAGGGTGGGGGAAAGGAGGGAATTACACCATCATCCCAAGTGGTGAACTTTGATGCCTTTCAACATAATAGTGGTGAGAACTACAACTGTAGGTTAGATTTTTATCTGTGAAATGGATGAACAACTGTCTCTCCTATCCTGGAGTGATAATAGTAAATATAATAATAGGTTCACAATGTGTTATACATGTTATGTCAATTTATTCTTACAATAACCTTAGGAAATTGGGATGGTTGTTATCCCCATTTTACAGATGAAGAAACTGAAGGCAATTAAGTGATTTGCAGAATGGCACACTAAGTATTTGAGGCAAGAAGGGCCTCAGGTCTTGACTCCAAATCCAGCCTTCCATTCACTGCTCCACTTGTATTAGAAAGGAAGAGGACTTGAAAGGTGTGTGTGAGACAGCCACCCTTAGTCAAATTAAAATCAGAGACTTTCAAGGTAAAAAGCAAAAAAAGGATTTATTAAGATCTCTCCAGAAAGAGCAGATCCCAACAGACAAAGTCAGTAAAGGAGTGCAAACTTAAAAACACAAGATTATATAGCCCCTAATCAGAAGCCCTAACCCCAACCCCTTTGACCTTTTTTCACATTATCTGGAAGAGTCCAGGCTTACACCCTAAAAGTATGTATCCCAGAAATAAAAGAATACTAAGTAATAAACTTTTTACCAACTAAATACTTAAATGCGATTGGTGGGGGGAGGGGGGGAGATAGGGGAGCGGTAACTGGAGGGAAATGTTTATCTAATATAATCAAACACCTATAGCTTTTAGCTATAGCTCAACTTGTTATTGCAAAGTCTCAAGTCACAATTAGGGCATAGGTCAAAGCCATATTTTTATGAGAGATTTTCACTCAATTTATCCCATTCATGTGGAACTAGAAAATTAACCCCTCAGTTAAAGAGGGCCACAGTAAAACAGGACAGAACACAAATAGAGAGGCATGGTGATTGAAACAGAAAAAGAAATTATGGCTCCAACCTCTTAGGCTGCCTGAAGGCTAGGCAGGTATTTGGAGGTCAAGGTCTCTTCCATAGGATAATTTCATTGTTCTCAAAATTACCTCGAGGTCCTAGGTCCTGACCATCTCCTTCTCCTCAGCTTTGCCCTTGCTGGTATAAGCCCTGAGGGAGAGGTTGATGGTTGAAGGACAGATTGAGTAGAATACTCTTCTGTGATATCGTATCTCACCCTAGATTTTAGGTCTTATTTTGGTTCTTGGTCCACATCAAAGGGTTTTAGTGTTCATGTATTTGGAGCCTTGAACCAACTAAGGGCCTTTGCCTTTTATCCCAGAACCTTCTAGAGCACTCCAGCTTAATTTGGAACTGAGTACTCTAAACCTGATATTCTCCACACATAATTCCATTTCTGCCATTGCCCCTATCTCCTGGTACTGGTCCTGGCATCTATTCCCTCTTTCTTTTCTGCTTCTTGTCTAACATGCCATTGCCCAGAGGAGCTCCTTTTCTAGGGAAAGGAAAAAGGAGGGGGGAAATAAAGGAAAAGTGAACATACAAATTCAGAAATAATATCCTCAGAGAAGGTAACTGAAATATGAATAAAAATAAAATTTACCTAGTTCTAGACTGAATGGCACTTTTGTTGTTGTTCAATCATGTCTGAGACCCTTTGTGACCTCATTCAGAGTTTTTTGGCAGAGAATTTCCCTTGGCCTTTCTTTCCCTAAATCATTTTACAGATAAAGAAACTGAGTTAAACAGGGTTAAAAGGTTTACCTAGGATCACACCGTAAGTATCTAAGATCACTTTTGAACTCTTTCTGACTCCAGGCCGAGCCCTCTATCCATTGCCTTGACTATCTGCCCTAACATCGGAACTAACTCCCAACTACATTTCCCCAAATTTTGCTTGGACACCTTGACTTACACTAGACTGGGACCTCCATGCTGCTGCTTTTGGCTTTCAGGTATTTGCAATATAGGATTCTCTTTCAGAACAGCCTCAAGCTGATTTGAGATTTCCATACCTTTGTGTACAAGTAGGCATTTGTCCTTTCTACAACCCTTAGGTTCACTCCACCCTATTCTTTTTGAGCCAAAATAGGCTTTTCTGAGGTTAAGAGAGGGTCAAACAGATTTCTTTCATATGTAGAAGCCAGTCCCAAGATTTAAGAGCCAGATGGATTTTTCAGCCTTGAAAAAAACAAAACAAAACAAAACAAACAAACAAACAAACAAAAAAACAAAAGGAAAAAAGATCTCATGGCCAGAAGATATTGATTCTCGGATTGACACCCACACACTTCCTCAGGTGACTCAGGGTGATGTGGAGGTGACTCTGGGTATTCTCAGGCTATACCAGGCGGAGCTCTGGCAAATCCTACCTAGCTGAAAAGGCTTAGTGTAAGGACCAGGTGACAGGCTGTGTCTGGTGTCCAAAGCCAGACCCAATTAGGAGTGGAGAGTTAGCAGAAGGTGGGTACTCTCAGCCAGGCTGACTCAGAATGATCTGGTGGTTTAAGTTTGGGGATTAGAATGAAAAGGGACACTGGCATATCACTTAACATTTAACAGAAAGAAGTTTACTTAGCAAGAGTATGAAAAGGATGTTCAATAAAGATACAGCACTATTTCAGGTGGTCATAGATAGCTCTCTTCACCTCATCTCTATGGATTACCAGGAAGGTAATCCATAAAGAACTACTCCATAGATAATGAGGAAACCAAACTATCACTCTTTGCAGATGATATGATGGTATACTTAGAGAACCCCAGAGATTCTACTAAAAAGCTATTAGAAATAATTCATAACTTTAGCAAAGTTGCAGGATAAAAAATAAATCCCCATAAATCCTCAGCATTTTTATACATCACCAACAAAATCCAACAGCAAAAAATATAAAGAGAAATTCCATTCAAAATAACTGTTATCTATCAAAGCAAAGTTAGGAATTATATGAGCAAAATTACAAAAAACTTTCGACACAAATAAAGTCAGATTTAAATAATTGGAAAAATATTAAGTGTTCTTGGATACTTCCAACAAATATACTAAAGATGACAATACTCCCTAATCTATTTATTTAGTGCTATACCAGACTCCCAAGAAAATATTTTAATGATCTAGAAGAAATAACAATAAAATTCATATGGAAGAACAAAAAGTTGAGAATCTCAAGGGAATTAATGAAAAAAAATCAAATGAAGGTGGCCTAGTTGTACCTGATCTAAAGCTATATTATAAAGCAGCAGTCACCAAAACCATTTGGTATTGGCTAAGAAATAGATTAGTTGATCAATGGAATAGGTTAGGTTCACAAGACAAATAATCAACCATAGCAATCTAGTATTTGACCAACCCAAAGATCCTAATTGTGGGGATAAGAATTCATTATTTGACAAAAACTGCTGGGAAAACTGGAAATTAGTATGGCAGAAATTAGGCATGGATCCACACTTAACATCATATACCAAGATAAGATCAAAATGGGTCCATGATTTAGACATAAAGAATGAGATTATAAATAAATTAGAGGAACATAGTATAGTTTATCTCTCAGACTTGTGGAGGAGGAAGCAATTTGTGACCAGAGATGAACTAGAGATCATTACTGATCACAAAATAGAAAATTTTGAATATATCAAATTAAAAAGCCTTTGTACAAATAAAACTAATGCAAACAAGATTAGAAGAGAAGCAACAAACTGGGGAAACATTTTCACAGTTAAAAGTTCTGATAAAGGCCTCATTTCCAAAATATATAGAGAATTGACTCTAATTTATAAAAAATCAAGCCATTCTCCAATTGATAAATGGTCAAAGGATATGAACAGACAATTCTCAGACGAAGAAATTGAAACTATTTCTAGCCATATGAAAAGATGCTCCAAGTCATTATTAATCAGAGAAACGCAAATTAAGACAACTCTGAGATACCACTACACACTTGTCAGATTGGCTAAGATGACAGGAAAAAATAATGATGAATGTTGGAGGGGATGCGGGAAAACTAGGACACTGATGCAAGAGTTGTGAATGAATCCAACCATTCTGGAGAGCAATCTGGAATTATGCCCAAAAAGTTATTAAACTGTGCATACCCTTTGATCCAGGAGTGTTACTACTGGGCTTATACCCCAAAGAGATACTAAAGAAGGGAAAGGGACCTGTATGTGCCAAAATGTTTGTGGCAGCCCTGTTTATAGTGGCTAGAAGCTGGAAAATGAATAGATGCCCATCAATTGGAGAATGGCTGGGTAAATTGTGGTATATGAAAGTTATGGAATATTATTGTTCTGTAAGAAATGACCAGCAGGATGAATACAGAGAGGCTTGGAGAGACATGAACTGATGCTAAGTGAAATGATCAGAACCAGGAGATCATTATATACTTCAACAACGATACTGTATGAGAATGTATTCTGATGGAAGTGGATTTCTTCAACAAAGAGAAGATCTAATTCAGTTCCAATTGATCAATGATGGGCAGAAGTAGCTACACCCAAAGAAAGAACACTGGGAAATGAATGTAAACTGTTTGCATTTTTGTTTTTCTTCCTGGGCTATTTTTACCTTCTGAATCCAATTCTCCCTGTGCAACAAGAGAACTGTTTGGTTCTGCACACATATATTGTATTTAGGATATACTGTGACATATTTAACATGTATAGGACTACTTGCCATCTGGGAGAGGGGATGGAGGAAGGGAAGGGAAAAGTCTGAACAGAAGTGAGTGCAAGGGATAATGTAAAAATTACCCTGGAATGGGTTCTGTCAATAAAAAGTTATAATTATTAAAAAAAAAAAAAAAAAAAAAGAACTACTCCAACCTCCCTCACTCTTCAGACAATGACACTGAGGGAGAATTCAGCCATGCAATAAGTGTAAACAGTGGCATTTATCCCAGACTCCCCCAATTTCTTCAGGAATTGTTCTCCCATTGACTCCCAAAATAATAAATCCAGAAAGTCTGATGAGGACAATGGTATGATGAAGTTTTTATGCTTTAATTATCTAAGCATGAACCTTAGAATTGTAGACTCATTAAATTTCAATCTGACTTAAAATGTCAGAGTTTATTGTTTTGGGGTAGGGAGTTAGGGAAAAACTAGCCTATCTTATCTGGCAGGAACTTTCCAGCATCAGTAGTTGCTGGTTCTATCACCCATTGGCTGCCAGATAATGTTTCTTTTTATTATAAACCAAAGTTCTATAGAAGGGTCCAAAAAGTTCCTTTGGAAAAGCTTAACAAGGGGAGTGTTGCTCAGGATATTTACTTGGGCACTTGTGGGGCAGGTGGAAGTCTTCTTGACTCAAACCTCTCCCAACCTCCTTTGCCCTTCCTTTCCATACTCTACTCCCTCTCATTTTCTACACCTCACCTAGCCAATCCATTGCCAAATCTTTTCATTTTTATCTTCTCGGTATCTCTCATCTATATCTCCTCTCTTCATTCACAACCACCACCCCAGTTCAGGCCCTTATCACCTCTCTTCAGACTACTGTAATGGCCTTCTAACTTCTCTCCCTGTCTCCAGTCTCTCTCTGTTCCATTTCATCCTCCACTCAACTCATGCAAATAGGCAGTGACTTTTCTAAAACTGAGATCTAATCATCTCTCTCCCCTGCTCAGTGAACTCCACTGGTTTCCTGCTCCCTTCAGAGAACAAAGAGAAAATCTTCTCTTTGGTACTTTTACAAACTTTAACACTTGACCCTTTCCTATCTTACTGCCATTTTTTTTTTTTTTTTTGCTATTCCTCTAACCTGACACTACATTTCTCTGTGCTTTCCCATAGTTTTTCTCCATGCCTAGAGTGCTTGACCACTGTTTACCTGATTCTCTTCCAGTACTCCCACATGCTAGTGGTTTCCCCTCTTACATTACCTTCCATCTGTTCCTTGTGTATCTTGTATGTACTTCATTATTTACATATTGTCTTTACCATTTGAAAATAAGCCCTGTGTATAAAGACAGCTTTTGGCTTTTCTTTATATACTTAGAATTTAGCTCAGAGCCTGACATGTAGTAATACTTAATAATAACAATAAAATGTTTGTTAATTGACCACCTGTGGGATTAGCAGTGAATGACAAGACCAAGGAGTAGACAAATGATGTTGTTTTTCAAGTTATGGTAGTTAATAAAACAAAATACATAATAGGAAGGATAATAAGCATTTCTATAGTTTAGGGTATGATTATACACCCAAAACTAAGTACCACAGGAATGTAGAATCCAGAGTTGCTCTAGCACTTGGTCCTCCCAGGTAATATATGGACATTTCCCTTCTGGAGAGAATGCCTTAACCAAAGGAGTACCTGAAATGGCAAGGATTGTAAGTATTTTGACAGGACATGGAGAAGTCTCTGAAATCACATAACATGTAGCCATTTATCCTGCTTAGAGAAGTTCAATCCTGGATAAGAAACAAATACAACTGTCATTTTTGTTTTGTTTTATTAATTTTTTTTTCGATTGACAAACATTTCCCCATCTTCACTACTGAAAAACAAAACCCTTGTAACAAATAGGCAGTGAAGCAAAACAGTCCCCACCTCAGCTGCATCCACAAATGTGTCTGGTTCTGGGTATTTAGTCTATTCCCTTTCTGTCAGGAGATGGATAGCATTCTTCCCTCTCACCATTTCCACTGCTACAGTGCTCATGCCTCTGTTTAGTTTAAGCTCTAAGTGACTAGCAGTTTTCTGCCCTACCCCCCTCACTCCCAGAGCAGAGCCCATCTTGCCATTTCCACCTCCAGCTCCGGAGAGAGAGTACCGTGGGAAGTCCCTTGTTCCAGCCCAATTGGACATCATTCTCTGTCCTCCCCCCTCCACATCTCCAACCTTGGGAATGGGCTCAGTTGGCCCCATTGTGGTCACACATTACTGGGGAATGAGGTCAGAATGGGCAACGGGGGAGCCAAGGCCCAGGATGCTGGCAGTTGGCCACACTGGAATCTGATCCATCTTTTCCACCTCCCCATCCTGGCCCCCAACCTCAAAGATGGAGGAAGTGCTCTTCCTGCTGTGGCCCTCAGCCCCAAGCATGGTAGAAGAGTAAAAGGGATCACAATTGGGATTTCCTAGGGCCCAGAACCCTCAGAGAAGGGAAGGAGGAGTGTGATAGGATTACTTAAAGGTCCTCAAGCAGAGTTCTTATAAAGTAAAATGTTATGGGACGCTGGGGCAGAGTAAGATCCTGGGGCTCCATCATATCATAGATTTAGAACTAAAAAGCATTTAAAAAATAATTTAGTCCAACTCTTAATTGATTCAAACATGTGTCTGGTAAGTAGAAGATCCTATGTTCAAACAAACAAAAGCCAGATTTCAAACTGTTCAGCCAAATGATTTCTTCTCTTGAGACTCTGAAAGAAAGGAAAACTCAAAATGAAAATTTCATTATGCAATTGTGAACAATCTGAATGAGGAAGAAAAAGGGAAAGTGGGAACTAGCATCTAATGAGATGTTCTCTGATGGATTCTGACTTTAAAAGGACCTGTACAAATGGCAGACAGAGGAGCAAAAAAGATGTACTAGAGGGTCCTGAGAGTCCTAGGAGCTAACTTCTTTTAGTTCTGTGACAGGAGATCTTTATTATCACTAGAAATTTTGGCACCTGGGACAAACACAGTTTGAGGTGGGTGATGATCGGAAGCAATCACACTGGGAGAAGGTATAGCCCATTCCCCAGAGGGGTCAGCCTGAACTCCCAGAGCTCAGTCAATGGTCTCTATCTGCCACCTACTTCTTGGGATGAGGCAGTATGAAGGAAAAGAAAGAGGCAGACAGGTTTCAGGAGAGGGACACTATAGTGACAGAATCCTGAGGAAGAATGAACAGAAGCCAGACGAGGGACAAGCTGTGCCACACAAAATAAGACTGTAAGGTGACTGGGAGACACGAGAACAGCAGCTTAGATAACTACCACAAAAGGAAGCAAGGCCTCTTTTAGATCCTCGGCATTCTGGGACAAAGTCCTAGTTGCCCCACCCTAGTCCTTAGATTTGTACATTTTATTACTGCTTAAATCTGTATTCAACCCTTAATTAACCACTGCCCCTTTTTCTATAGCTTTTCACTTGACTTCTATTCCAAGGACCAATTTCCCTCTCTTTCTTTTACCCCATTGGAGGGTTTTTTACCCACACATTCCAGGTACAAGAAAATGTTTTCTAAGGTTAATAACCAGAGAAAATAGAATATGATGATTCAGATGTAATACAACATGGTAGAGTAATTACAAATATAAAAATAGATCCACCTAGAAACAGGCTGAATGGAATTCAGGTTCTCTGGGCCTAGTTGAGCCCATGACCTTCTTCAAACTGCAGCCTCAGAAGACCCCTAAATCAATTTCAGCCTTCTCCTGTCCCATTATTGTGGATTGGATTCATGTATTCTTCTACAATTCTAAATGTATTTTTCTATTATTTATCCAATCAGAAATAAAGGCACCTAAGTGGCCTGGTGGATATGATGTTGGGTAGGAAGATCTGTGTTGAAAATATCAGATACTAACTGGGCAATTGATTTTGCCTTAATTTTCTCAATTGTAAAATGATTGTAAAATCACCTACTTCTTCAGGGTTGTTGTGAAAATTAAATGAGATAATTAAATTAAATGAGATTATATTTGAAAAAGTACTTAGTCCAGTGATTAGCACATAATAAACTCTGTGTAAATTCTAATTCCCTTCCTTCTTACTTAGGTGGCCTTCTGAGTAAGAAGGTTGGATTGTGAATAGAATGCTGGGCTTAGGATCAGGAAGATTTGTGTTCAAATCCAGCCTCAGAAACTTCTTAGCTGTGTGACCTTGGATACATTCTTAATCTCTATTTGCCACAGCAGAAGGAATGGCAAACTAGTCTAGTATCTTTACCAAGAAAACCATGGGAGGAGATCCATGGGATCATGAAGAGTTAGACACAACCGAAATTACTGAACGACAGCAAAAATACACTTCCTCAGGTTTCCAATGAAGGGCAGAGGGAGAACACATATCAGTAAATTTGGACTTACCATTTCAGGAATAAGAATAAGTGACTGATAAGACAGTCAGAACCAAAGGATCCAAAAATCCATCCCTTTCATCTTCCTGAGTTCAAATCTGGCCTCAAGACACTTACTAGCTGTATGGTCCTGGCCTGTTTGCCTCAGTTTCCTTATTTGTAAACTGAGGAAGAAAATGGCAAACTATTCCAGTATCTTCACTAAGAAAAATCCAAATAGGGTCATGAAAATTTGGAAATGACTGAACAATAACACCAAGAAAATGTCTAGGAGGAGAAAAGTATGATATTGCTTGAGCTATTTTCATGTAGATAAAATAGCATCCCTTTGCATCCAGTAATGGATACCTGACTTGATTTCTTCAAAATAGTTGAACCCTAAACAAATCTTAATTATACTATTTTAATATAATATTCTTTTATGATTTGTTGCTCTCCTGAATTTATTTCCATTTACCATTTCTGGTGCCTGTTTTACCTCTTCAAGTATTGCCCGTTATTCAAAACTGTGGACAAAATCTTACCTATAATTGGTGAACATCTTAGAGAAGGAAGCAACAATCATAGTCCTTTCCCTCTTTTTTTTACAGGGTTTCCATTCTGATCAGGGAAATGCTATAGACAAATGAGCATTTCAGCCTAGAATACATAGGTAGTACACCAACATTTCAATATAGTAATATGACAGACAGTCTGTTAAAATATACTTATGCATAAGATGGGAAAGAGTATTGATTCCTAGAATATTAACTGGGAGAGACTTTTCTATTGGAGTACTAGAACATTGTTTTCTCTACTATTCAATTTAAAGGAGAACATAGATGGCATTCATTTTCGGATAACCCCAAACTAAGAGGGACTCCTACTTTACTGAATAACAGTATGATAGAATAAAAAGCTCACACAATAACCTGGAATGATTGGCTGAAAAAGGTGAAATTAGGAGAAACATTTTCCAACTGATGAAAGAATTTGACTTTGTTACATTGCCTGTAAGTCTCTGAGCTGGAATTTGAATCCAGATCTCCTCACTCAAAGCATTCTTTTCATTTTGGCTCTGGGCCCAGGGAATTTTATGGCTGGAGCTTCTATGTGGGAAGTTTCCCCCCTACCTATATTATGAAATATTCTGAAGTTTGTCTTGCCACCTGGTCTTGTTCATATCTAGGACTTAGTACAGTGCCTGGCACATAGTCGCCATTTAATCAATGTTTAATGACTTGTTCACAAGATTTCCATCCCGGAGGCTAAAAAAGAATCATTTCATCCTATCTCACCAACTCAATTCCATTTAGATCAAGAAGCACATTAACCACTTACAGTGGATCAGATATTGGGAATATCAATACAGGCTGAAAGAAAGGTAATCCAGACCACCAGGAGTTTATAGTATAAAGAGGGAAGACTAAAAGGGGGCTGAAAAGTAGGAAAGACTGGGAAGAGATGAAAGTAGGGAGGGGAGAGCTTGTGGTAGAGAAAGTTGGGGCAGTCAGGAATACAGGCTGCAGAGGAATGAAATTGAGGTTGGCCTGGGCAATTTTCTGAAAATGGAGGTTTAAGAGAGAGAGAGAGAGGCTGCAGAGAGAGGGAGAGAGAGGAAGTGGGCCTCCAGACAGAAGTCTCTGTGGTAGAGAAAGTCTAGAGCACAGAGTACTCTAGTACAGAGTAGTAAAGAAAGTCAGGAGTACAGCCTGGAGAGGAATTATTAAAAAAAAAAAAAAATTCAATCAAGGGCTTGCTAGTAAATTACTCAATCACTTGAAAGCGCCTGGTAAACCAATTCTCACTGATATACCAGTGACTATTACTTTCACTCATGTATTTGCATTTTAACATTCAAAAAAGAAAAAAAAGACCCCACATTAGGGAAGGTGGGGAGGAGGACGGGTGAGAAACAAAGTTTAGAGCAGAGGCAATCTTTGCCCTCATAGAGAATATGATCTAGTAGGGAGATAGAAATGTACAAAAGTTCCTATTATACAAAATGATACCCAAGTGCCTAAAAGGCACAAAGCAGATCTGAGAATGTTGGTTATTTCGAAAGGGAGAGGATAGTGGCTGACTTCAAGAAGAAAGTAGCATTTGAATTGGCTTTAAGGAATGAAAGGCAGTCTGTAGCATAGGACTGAGAATTGACCCAGGATTAAAAAGACCTGGATTCCAATTCTCTTTCTGACACTTTTACTTGCTATGTGACCCCAGACAAATCACTTAGTTTCTGAGCCCTAGGCAATGCTCCAGATAAACTGCAGAGATGATATAGCTAGATCTTTCATCCGGGAGTTCCCAAATACCACTTAAATATCAGGTCCAGGTACCCGTACCTAGGGTAAACAAAGGGGGATAGGTTGGGATTCCAGATTTAAGAAATATTGTAAACCAAGTCAGGAAGGGACAGCTCTCTATTTTGTCACAGTGTCTTAGGAAGAGTAGATTGGACTGAGTGGATGCCCCTCAATTGGAGAATGGCTGAATAAATTGTGGTATATGAATGTTATGGAATATTATTGTTCTGTAAGAAATGACCAGCAGGATGATTTCAGAGAGGCCTGGAGAGACTTACATGATGCTGAATGAAATGAGCAGAATCAGGAGATCATTATATACTTCAACAACAATACTATATGATGATCAATTCTGATGGACATGGCCATCTCCAGCAATAAGATGGACCAAATCATCCAATAGAGCAGTAATGAACTGAACCAGCTACACACAGTGAAAGAACTCTGGGAGATGACTATGAACCACTACATAGAATTCCCAATCCCTCTGTTTTTGTCCACCTGCATTTTTGATTTCCTTCACAGGCTAATTGTACACTATTTCAAAGTCCGATTCTTTTTGTACAGCAAAATAACTGTTTGGACATGTATATTAATATTGTATTTAACTTATACTTTAACATATTTAACATGTATTGGTCAACCTGCTATCTGGGGGAGAAGATGGGGGGAAGGAGGAGAAAAGTTGGAACAAAATGCTGAAAAAATACCCATGCATATATCTTGTAAATAAAAAGCTATAGTATAATAAAAAATAAAATAAATTTAAAAAAAAAAAAAAAAAAATTCAATCAAGGACTTGCTAGTAAATTACTCAATCACTTGAAAGCGCCTGGTAAACCAATTCTCACTGATATACCAGTGACTATTACTTTCACTCATGTATTTGCATTTTAACATTCAAAAAAAAAAAAAAAAAAATTCAATCAAGGACTTGCTAGTAAATTACTCAATCACTTGAAAGCGCCTGGTAAACCAATTCTCACTGATATACCAGTGACTATTACTTTCACTCATGTATTTGCATTTTAACATTCAAAAAAGAAAAAAAAGACCCCACATTAGGGAAGGTGGGGAGGAGGACGGGTGAGAAACAAAGTTTAGAGCAGAGGCAATCTTTGCCCTCATAGAGAATATGATCTAGTAGGGAGATAGAAATGTACAAAAGTTCCTATTATACAAAATGATACCCAAGTGCCTAAAAGGCACAAAGCAGATCTGAGAGTGTTGGTTATTTCGAAAGGGAGAGGATAGTGGCTGACTTCAAGAAGAAAGTAGCATTTGAATTGGCTTTAAGGAATGAAAGGCAGTCTGTAGCATAGGACTGAGAATTGACCCAGGATTAAAAAGAGCTGGATTCCAATTCTCTTTCTGACACTTTTACTTGCTATGTGACCCCAGACAAATCACTTAGTTTCTGAGCCCTAGGCAATGCTCCAGATAAACTGCAGAGATGATATAGCTAGATCTTTCATCCGGGAGTTCCCAAATACCACTTAAATATCAGGTCCAGGTACCCGTACCTAGGGTAAACAAAGGGGGATAGGTTGGGATTCCAGATTTAAGAAATATTGTAAACCAAGTCAGGAAGGGACAGCTCTCATTTTGTCACAGTGTCTTAGGAAGAGTAGATTGGACTGAGTGGATGCCCCTCAATTGGAGAATGGCTGAATAAATTGTGGTATATGAATGTTATGGAATATTATTGTTCTGTAAGAAATGACCAGCAGGATGATTTCAGAGAGGCCTGGAGAGACTTACATGAACTGATGCTGAATGAAATGAGCAGAATCAGGAGATCATTATATACTTCAACAACAATACTATATGATGATCAATTCTGATGGACATGGCCATCTCCAGCAATAAGATGGACCAAATCATCCAATAGAGCAGTAATGAACTGAACCAGCTACACACAGTGAAAGAACTCTGGGAGATGACTATGAACCACTACATGAAATTCCCAATCCCTCTGTTTTTGTCCACCTGCATTTTTGATTTCCTTCACAGGCTAATTGTATACTATTTCAAAGTCCGATTCTTTTTGTACAGCAAAATAACTGTTTGGACATGTATATTAATATTGTATTTAACTTATACTTTAACATATTTAACATGTATTGGTCAACCTGCTATCTGGGGGAGAAGATGGGGGAAGGAGGAGAAAAGTTGGAACAAAATGCTGAAAAAATACCCATGCATATATCTTGTAAATAAAAAGCTATAGTATAATAAAAAATAAAATAAATTTAAAAAAAAAAGAAGAGTAGATTGGAGCAAGCTTTTAGTGAAATTTTAATGCTAGGCTTACAATTTTAAACTTTCTTTTTCTTTCTTTTTTTTATAATAACTTTTTATTTTCAAAATACATGCAAAGATAGTTTTCAACAATTACCCTTGCAAAACTTGTGTTCCAACTTTTTTCCCTCTCTTCTCCCCACTTCCTCCCCTAGACAGCAAGTAATCCAATATATAGGTTAAACATGTGCAATTCTTCTATACATATTTCCACATTTATCATGCTATACAAGAAGACAATAAGAAAGGCAAAAATAATATGTTGTGATCCAAACTCAGTTCCCACAGTCCTCTCTCTGGGTGCAGATGGTTCTCTCCATCACAAGATCATTGGAATTGGCCTGAATCTTCTCACTGTTGAAGAGAGCCATGATCATCAGAATTGATCTTCATATAGTCTTGTCGTTGCCGAGTATAAATGATCTCCTGGCTCTGCTCATTTCACTCAGCATCAGTTCATGTAAATCTCTCCAGGCCTTTCTGAAATCATTCTGTTGATCATTTCTTACAGAATAATAATATTCCATTACATTCATATACCATAACTTGTCCAGCCATTCCCCAACTAATGGGCATCCACTCAGTTTCCAGTTCTTCGTCACTACAAAAAAGGCTGCTACAAACATTTTTGCACATATGGGTTCTTTTTCCTAAAGATCTCTTTGGGATACAGGCCCAGTAGAAACACTACTGGATCAAAGAGTATGCTCAGTTTGCTAGTCCTTGGAGCATTGTTCCAAATTGCTCTCCAGAATGATTCTAGCAATTCACAACTCTACTAACAACGTATTAGTGTCCCAGTTTTCCCACATCCACTCCAACATTTGTCTTTATCTTTTTTGTCATCTTAGCCAATCTGAGAGGTGTGTAGTAATATCTCAGAATTGTCTTAATTTGCATTTTTCTAATCAATAGTGATTTAGAGTCTTTTTTCATATGACTAAAAATGGTTTTAATTTTTTCACCTGAAAATTGTCTGTTCATTTTGACCATTTATCAATTAGATTTTGGCTTAAATTCTTACATATTTGAGTCAATTCTCTCTATGAGCTCTTGGATGTAAAAAATATTTTCTCAATTTACTATTTCCCTTCTAATCTTGGCTGCATTGGTTTTGCTTATACAAAACCTTTTAAATTTAATATAATCAAAATTATCCATTTTATATTTATAATGTTCTCTAGTTCTTCTTTGGTCATAAATTCTTTCCTTCTCCACAGATTGAGATGTAGACTATCCTTCATTCTCCTAATTTGCTTTATGTCTAAATCATGAACCCATTTTGATCTTATCTTTGTATAGAGTTAGGTGTTGGTCAATGCCTAGCTTCTGTCACACATTTTCCAATTTTTCCAGCAATTTTTGTCAAATAGTGGGTTCTTATCCCAGAAGCTGGGGTCTTGGGGTTTATCAAACACTATATTATTGTTAGTCTTGAGAAGCTAATCTAAAATTTGAAGTTTCCCAGGTAATTCATGGCCTGAGGGGTATAAGCAAGGTGAAGAGTTTTGAATAATCAGTCAATAAATATTAAACACTAGGGATTCAAAAGAGGGAAAAGACAGATCCTTCGCTCAAAGAGCTTACAATCTAATGGAAATGTGATTGGAGTTCTGAATAAAGAAAAATTAATATATGAAAGATGGCTCTATGGGGAAAACTAGGGTGAGAAGAAGCCACAATCCAAAAAAAAAAAAAAAAAAAAAGAAAATTTCAAAAGCTTCTGACTGCCAGAGGGGGAATAGTTTGGTATGATCAGGAACTCCCTTAGGGCTATTTCTGACCTACCTAGGTACTAACAAAGAATTTGGGGTGATGGTGGGAAGGGGATGTGAGCCAGGATTGTAGGGGTGAATATGAAAGAAGGCACAAAACACTTGTGAACTTCAAGCACCCTCTAGTGGCCAACAAAAAGAGCACATCCGCCAGGGCTTGGGTCCCTCATTCTCACTTAAAATAAAACTTGGGCAATGGGATAATCTGAGAAGGTCCCCACAAGTTGTTGTCGTTGTTGTTATTAACAGAGAAACCTGAATTTCCTCGCAAAGGTAATGCAAAAGCAGGAAGGGTCTCGACCCTGGGATGAAGATGGGTGACTGCTGGGAGTATACTTCTCACTGAGATCCCACCTCCTCCCATCCCAGCATGAGAAAGTGACCGCTCTAGCTGGCTGACCCAGAGTCCTGGTGGTATCAGTAGGGCAGCCATAGAACCACAGGTCTTCAGAAGCGACCTTAGGAGTCTTCTAGTCCAGGGGTTCTCCCTCTTTTTTGTGTCCTGGATCTCTTTGGCAGTCAGGTGACTGCCAAGTATTCCTCCCTTCTCAGAATAATATTTTTAAATGCATACAAATGAGGATAGCTCAGGCTGCCTAAGGAAGTGGGTGGGTGAGAACCAACCAGATTGAGAAAACCGAGCAGATTAAAGTTTCTGTAGCTGATACTTATGGTATTGAGCATGGGCTGGAAATGCTCACTGTGCTCACAGCCTGGGTTAGATAGGGAGACCCTGTCCCAAAAGAGAAAGGAGAAAACACCCAGTCTAAGAGGTCTTAGTCCTTTTTTGTGTATGATCTAGATCCTTTTGGCAGTCTGGGAAAGATTACAACTCATTCTCAGATTAATGTTTTTAAACATATAAAATAAAATGCTTAACAATTATAAATGAAATTATAGTGAAATAAAGATGGAGGGTTTTTTCCCCCACCCAAGTTCAAGGAATCCTTCAAATCTATCTCCCCCTTGGAGGGGAGATATCTGTGAGCCCTAATTTAAGAATACTTGACCTAGTTCTAAACTGTTGGCTTTTCCAGTTATTCTTAGAGATGTGGATAGATTTCAAAGGTGTTTAAGCTGGAAAGAACCTTAGAGAACACATTATACATTTAAACAAGAGGAGATTTATTTGAAAATAGATCTGACTTCAAATTCATGGTTCTCCCCTGCTCAGAAAACCTGGACATTATCGTTATCTGGGAACAAGAGGAGAAAGGAAGGCTTTCTTTTCTCAACGTCTGAGAAGGGGAGGAAGGGGGTGTGCTCAGGTGTGTGTGGAGGTGTGTATGGGGGTGTCCCAGTGAGGGAGATATAAACAATACTGCTTTGTCTTTGGCTGCAGCAGCTGGAACCAAGATGGCTCAAGGGAGTGGAATCATGACTTACAAGGGAGCCGAAGGCTGAGAGCGAACAGCAGTCACAAGATGGTAGGTTTAGAGCTGGAAGGAACCTTCCAGGCCTTTGAGGAGACTGAGGTCTGGAAAAGTGAAGTGGCCTGATCAGTGTCCCAAGCCAGAGAGGCAGCAGGGTGGTCAAACTTGAGGAAGAAGGCTGGGGCAGGAGCCCCGAAACTCTCAAATAGAAAGGCATGTACAGTGTGGAACTGCTCCCCAGCCACATTGCTGTACCAGAACCACAAATCTTGGGTACCAGGGGACTATTTTCTCTCACAGCTCTAGCAATTCTACTACAAAGAGTTTCTTTAAGTATGAAAATAAATTTTACTTCCTCTCTTTTGGTCCAAAGTTCAACACCCTCTCCCCTCCTTTACCCCGGGAACACTCTCTACCTCTGAGCCCCCACAGGCATTTGTGCTCTCACTATTTTAAAGGTCATTATTAGCTTTGGAAACCCTGTATCTCCTCCAACCCCTTCTTTGTACTAAGGGACCTGGGATGGGGGAAGAGATTAGGAGACTATTAATATCACACACTGAGGTAACACTTTCACATCCATTGGACATTTGATCGTCACACCTCTTCAGGATAAGCAGGGTGGGATAGAAAGGCTGCACAGCATAGTGCATAGTGTTGGAATGGGGTCAGGAATACCTGGTTTCCAATCCCACCCCAGATACGAGCTGGGTGGCCCCTGGGAAGTCACCTAAGTCTCAGAGCCTTGGTTTTCTCATCTGCATAAAAGAAGTCAGGGATGGGAGTGGGGGCTAGGGGAAAGGATGGACCAGAGAGATGCTCAGAACTTCTGGCTTCCCATCTTGTCTGCTTTAGCCCAAGTGGTCTCACTGTTCTCTCCCATGAACACCCCAAACCCCTATCGTGCCTTCATCCCTCCCAATGGCTGCAGTTTCTTGATTCAGCTTCACAGCTTTACCCTTGGTGAAAGTCCAACCCCAGGCTAAGACCCTGTGGTTGGTATGGCTACTTGGGGATGAAGAAACTGGGGCCCGAGAAGGGGAGACAACTTGTCCAGAGTTCATAGTGGCAAAGCGGGGATCCGAATCTGGGCTTCAGACTTCTGCTGCCTAACTGATCTGCTTCCTTCATCAACAATCCCAATGACTGGGACATCCTGAAAGGCCCAGAGAGCCCCACATAAGGACACGCGAGGAGGGAGCTGAGGTTGGAAACGTCCACACCCATTGAGATGCTGTAAACTGCCCAACACCCCTCCCCAAGACCCTTCTGGCCCTTTCTGCAGCAGCTACATCTGCAGGTGCTCCCCCTCCCCCCTCACTTGGTCAGGCCAGCAAGTGTGGTAGGTTTTTTCAGAAAGTGCTAATTATTTGGAGCTCAAAATAAACGGAGACGTCAGTGCTGCTGTGGCTGAGTTTGCTGCTTCTCCCTCTGGCCCAGAGGGACCACTGGCTCCCAGTGGAGGAGGATGGGGAGGGGAAAGGGTGGGACCAACAAACGGAGCCATTCTCGTTTCTCAGCCACTGGATATCCCAGAGAGCTGAGGGGGAGCTTTTCAAAGAGGTGGTTAGGGATGTCCCTGGGGAGGCACAAGGGCTCCAAGACATCCCCTTCCCCCCATCCCTTGTGAGCCTCAACACACACACACCTAGACAATTAGGTCTCATTATAGCCAGACATATCCCGGGAGAACTGAGATGTTGATCCTAGGGCCCTGTGCCAGCATTATGCAGTTTTAAGACATACATTGCATTTTCCTCACACTGTGAGAGATTATTTTCCAAACTATTATTATCCCCACTTCATATGAAGAAACTGAGGTTGAAGGAGATAAAATGACTTGGCCTTGAACACCTTGCACCTAACTCCCTCACTGAGGCTGACCCCTCCCTTAGTAGCCCAACTTTCCTTTTTCTATTACCAATAGCTGTAATTCCCATGCTACCATCTTTTTTCAAGACCCCCTTTTCCTCCTTTTACCAGCACCCATCTCTCCCGATAATCAGTATTTGTGCTGAGGACATTCCTTCCACAACAGGCTTAGACCAAGGCCCCCAAAAGCATCCTAGACAAGAGATGCTGATGTCTAAGTGGTCATTCCCGGTCTGGGTTGCACATGAGAATAACAATAATTAAAATATAATGCTTGTATTTGTACAATCAACTGATGTCCATCATTTCACCAAAGTCTCACTATCACTCTGTGGATAAGGACATATGGCTATAGGAAGAGATCTAAAGTCTATCCTGGAACAAATTCTGCCTCTATAACTTCTTGGGATTTGTTTCCTTTTGCATCTCACTTCTGGGATAGTGGCCCATTCACCACTCATCCAAAGGGATTCCCACCTTTCCTGGAGAAGCACTGACCTGAGTGGAAAACTATTGCCTTTCATACTCAAAGGGGATCAAAATGACGGCACTCCATTAGGATCAAGGGATAGTGTGTACACTGTGGCTAATTTAACTCTCCTGTCATGTCTGTACCAACTTTCCCCCTTTGACCTCACTATATTTTGCACCTTTTTAACATATTTGTTATAGTTATTTGTTTCTTATCCTCCATGATAAAATCTATTAAGGCAGAGACTATCTTATCTGAACTTGCCTCATTCCCAGTATCTATTACAGGGTTCTGCATAAAATAGCCAATTTATAAGGTGTTTATTGAATGAATGAATGAATGTTTCTCCCACTGTCGAATTCTGAATCCCTGGTCTGCTATGTAAGGGGACCAGGTTAGCTATTAGAATATAATAGCCCTAGATTTGTGTTTCTTAGACACTGGAGAGCACTCCTGGGAGAGGTTGGGGTGTCTCCTTTCCAGAACTCTTCAAAAGCAGATGATATACTCCCTTGCCTGGAAAAGCTGTCTTCCTGAAAGGCAGGGGGATAGATAAGATGACCTCTTGATGACCCTTTTCCAGACTGAGCACTTTGGTTCTATAAATAAATTATCAGCTTCTGTTCCACATTTGTCACATCTGCTCTAGACACTAACAGAAAACCCTTCCCCCTGGCATAATGTGGGGCCAGCAGAGAAGCTGTCCTAGCTGACAATAATAACAATAATGGTTCACATGTTGATAGCATTCTACAATTTATACAACATACAACAGTGTACATAACAAGACTAAAGGTAAACATGAGTAACAGTTGACTACAGGTCAACACAATAGTGGCAGAATGAAGAACTTAACATTTAAGAGATCTGTAGCTTCATCCAGAAAAGTGCACTGGGGAATATTTTATGTAAATACACGCGTTTTAATGGCCCAACCCCACTTTCTTTTTTTTTTTTTCTTTTAACATTAAAAAAAAATATTTTAAGTTTCAAATTCTTCCATCCCTCCAGGTCCAATACCACCCATTGAAAAGGCAAGAAATATGTCAATTATATCTATGAAGTCATGCAAAACATATTTTCATGTTAACCATGTTATATCCCCCAAAAAGCAAGAAAAATAAAGACAATGAAAACAATATTCTTCAAACTGTGGGTAGTTTATTATTTCTCTCTCTGGAGGTAGAGAATATTTTTCATCATGTGCCCTCCCAAATTTCACTTTTTAGGGTATACAGTTCTTTTTTTTTTTTTTTTTTTGTGGTTCAAAGAATATAAGATAAAGAGATACAAAGCTTGAGTTTCAGTCTCCGTTCCAATTCAAACTAGCTGTGTGATCTTGGACAAATAACCTCCTTGTGTTCTCTTTTACAAAATGAAAGGATGTGGCTTACATCAGTGGTGTTAAACTACTAAACGGGGGCCACTAAATCATACATAAAGATCCGTACTGTTACCTACATGTTAACATTACCCATGTTTTATTGTGTTTTTATTTATTTTGTTAAATATTTCCCAATTATATTTTAATCTGGTTTGGGCCAGACGCAGGAGTGGTGGGGGTACACCCAAGGCCCACAGGTGCTCCCTCCCACTCCGGAGACCTTTACCATTCCTGTTCCTCTCTACTGAAGCTTTCCCAGGAGAGGCAGGATTGGCTTATGGATCGGGATGGGATTTTGATGGTTCTTAATCACAATTTAAACATTGGTCAATATTTATAAAACACCAAGGAGTTTCCAGCTAAACAAATCAACAAGCTTTCTTCTTTGTTTGAAGCTAGAAAACATGGTACCCTGGGAACCTGCTGGGAGCCTTATCTCTTCTCCAGTACCCCTGTGCTGGTTCTTTCATTTCCAAGTGAGCCCTGATGTTCCAATCCACTTCCCTATGCTCTCCTGTTTCTGCTCTGGGTCTACGTTTGTATCTAGACAAAATTATAAGAATCTGATCCTGTCTTGATTAGAGGGAGGAATCACCACAGAATACATAGAATCATAACTACAGCTTTAGTTCCATCCCTTCCACTTCCTCTTCGAGCCTCAGCTTCTTCATCTGCCAAATGGTAATCATTATAATAATTCTTACACTCCCCTTTTCACCAAGTTGTTATGAATACATCAATGAATTTGAAACTGTAAAGTCTTAGAGAAATGTGTGATTATCATTCTCTCAATTGTGCTAGGAAGGCCCTTTTGCTGACATGAAACATCACAAAAATGTAATGTATCAGAAAGACCATTGAAATTGGAGTCAGGAGTCCTTGGCTGTAGTCTTGATTCTGCTAGACTAATCTGCTGTGTACTTTACGGAAATTACTTAGCCTCTCTGTGCCTCAATTTTCTCCCCTATAAAGTTAGTTGTAATAAATCCCTAATGCCCCTTGTAGCTTTAAACATCTCACAATTCTGTATGCCTCAAGTAAAATGGCCCCAGAACGCGTCCTCAGCCATTCTGAGAGTGAAAGGGAGAATACGGCCCTACCAGAATCTGTAATAACTACGGGTTACATTTTTATCAGGCTCTTACAGATGGCAAAGGGCTTTCCTCACAACAACTATAGCCTGAGTAAAATAATCATGGCTACCTTTACATTGTATCCCTTTCCGAATGATAGGGACAATGAGATCCCAAGCATCTATGACTTAGCCAATATCGCATTGCTAGTGAGTGTCAGCCAGGTCCTCTGACTCCAGCTCCCTACTTTTGGACATCCGGGCCTGTGCTCCTTCCACGATGCCTCCGAGAGGGCTTTGCTGGTTGGGGGGTGGCTCCTACAACAGTCGGAACATCAGTGTCCCCAGGGGCAGGGGAGGCCGGGAGGGAACTGCGGCCTAGGATTTGGCCTTTAAATAGTGGCACCGCACCCCTCAGCCTCTCTCAGTGACTCATTGCCGCGGAAGGAGGATGGCAGGGAGCGAGGGGGGAGGAAGGAGAAGTCTCCCCCGCACCGGAACCTCCCCAGAGCCCAGCCCGTTCTCCCGGCCCTGATGCAGCCCACTTGTTTAGGGAGGCTCCTTGAGGACTGATCAGTCTGTCCGCCGCGAGGCTTCGATTGTCCAGTCTCCCGACCACGACCTTGCCCCAACGCAAGCTCCACCACGGTTTTTGAGGCATAAGCCGTGCACTCCTTTCAGCAGACGGACCGTGTGTTTGCATTGACTCTGGGGGGCACCCAGCTGTGCCAGTGAGACCCAGGGTTTCAGGAAACAGACCCAAAACTTCTCTCTCGGCCGATCGAGCGACGGATTTGTGGGTGTCCTCCCTCATACAAGGAGGGCGCCGTGAGACACAAGCACCTTCGCTTCCTTCCCGCTGCAGGTGCCTGGGCTTGGTCTGGCTTGGGAGAGAAAGCCGCACAGGACCGGCTCCCAGGAAGGGCGGGCGCGGTACGGGGCAGAGGCCTGGGCCGGGCCGCGCCGGCTCTGCCGCCCGGGGGGCAGGTCATTTACTCTCTCGGAGCCTGGAAAAAGAAAGAATTGGACTAGAAGACCTTTAAGGCCACTCTGGGCTGGGACCTGGGATCCCGACGTTGGCCGGGCTGCTGGAGGGCGCGCACACTGCGCGGGGCTCTGGCCAGGAGGCGGAAGGGAGTCCGGGCCGTTGGCGCGCCAGCCTCCAGGAGGGGAAGGCCGCCTGTCTGCCCCGATGGTGGATAGTGACGTTTATGTGGCCCTACCACACCGCCAAGAAGCGCTTCACAATTACTACCTCATCTGATCCTCACATCCTTATTCTCATTTTACAGAGGAGGAAACTGAGGCCGACAGAAATGAGTGACTTGCCCAGTGTTTCACGAGCCTCAGAGGCTGGATTTCAGGCGCCCAAAGGTGCTGGGGCCTTTTTGGCTGGGAGAGGGACTCAGGCGGCCCGGACGGCGGGGTACCCTTCCTCTGCTTGGGACTGCCTTCACCAGGACACGTGGGCTAGGAGAGGGAGCCCCGGGAGAGGCAGATAGATGGCCAACGCAGTTGGAGGCAGGGAGAGCTTGTCTTGGCTGGGGAACTCTGGGCAAGTCACTGTACCTTGATTTGCCTCAATTGCTTTTTTTTTTAACTGTATTTTGTTTTTCCAAACACACACAGAGTTTGCAACATTACCTTTTTGTTAATAATAATAGCTTTTTTCCCCCAAAATGTAAACAAGGATAGTTTTTTAACATTCACCCTTGCAAAACCTTGTGTTCCATATTTTTCTCTCTCAACATCTCCCCCTCCCCTTAATAGCAAGCAATCCAATATATGTAAAACATGTGCAATTCTTCTAAACATATTTCCACATTTATCACACTGCATAAGAAAAATCAGATAAAAAAGAAAAAAAACAAGCAAACAATAACAACAACAAAGGTGAAAATACTATGTTGTGATCCATACTCAGTTCCCATAGTCCTTTCTTTGGATGCAGACTTTGGATGCTCTCTCACAAGTCTATTGGAATTGGCCTGAATTACCTCATTGTTGAAAAGTCAGGTTCATCAGAATTGATCACCACATACTCTTGTTGCTCCAATATTCATTTTTCTAAAACTTTGTATACAAGAATTTTCTCCCTCTTTCCCTTATCCCCCTTCCTTTCCAAGACAGCAAGCAATCTTATATAGGTTAAATATGTGCAATGCTTCTTATTTTTATTTATTAAAGCTTTTTATTTACAAAACATATGCATGAGTAATTTTTCAACACTGATCCTTGCAAAACCTTCTGTTCCAAACGTTCCCCTCCTTCTCCCCACCCCATCCCCTAGATGGCAGGTAGCCCAGTACATGTTAAATGTTAAAATATATGTTAAATCCAATATATGTATACATATTTATACAGTTATCTTGCTCATGTGCAATTCTTTTAAGCATATTTTCATCTCTGTCATGCTGTGCAAGAAAAATCTGCCTCAGTTTGTTTTGGGGGGGCAATTTAATCATTTTATTAACAAGACCAACAGGTTATTAAAAGAAGATGGTCATTTGATCATCTCTTTTAGACCAAAGATAAACACTTCATCAAAGGTTTCTTGGGACTTATGGGGGGAGACAATGTGAAAGGAAAAATGTATTTGACAACAAAGAGGGAAATCCCTTTTGATAAATAGACCTTATAGATGTAAGACATAAAGGGGAAAAGTAGATGTCTTCCTTCCCCTAGAAACAAAAGGGATGGCTCTGGTCTTCTTCAGCTTAGGTTACTTGTAGAAGTTTCCTATAAAATTGATCTCAGAACCACCACCACCCCTTTTTTTTACTTTGCCAATAAACAGGTAAAATGAAAGTTAGCTCAAACCTTATGCAATCTTTTATTAGACCAGGGATTCACAATTTTACCACCTATCTATATCTACAAAAAGAAATCAGAAGCCAATAAGATGTATTCCAATACAAGAATATATTCATCTAAAGTTGCCAGATTTATCTAAACTTGGCAAAAGGTTCTAGGATTCTGCCTTAGTTTCTTCATCTGTAAAACTGAAATAAGAAATAGTTAAATTCTCCCACATGGTTGTGAGGATCAAATGAAATAATATCTGTACAGTGAAAAGAAAGAAACAAGCATTTATCAAGTGCTTATTATATGCCAGGCAGTGTGCCAATGTAAATGTCACCACATAAATGTTCTATCTTCATTCAGCAGAGCCAAAGGACCCAGGTTTCAATTCTGCTTCTGACATTTACTATGACTTTTGGCAAGTGACATCACCCAGAGTCCACAGAATTTGTATAAGAGACTTTAGAGGTCATCTAGTCCAGGGCTTCTTCATCTTTTTCCACTCATGGCCCTTTTTGAGAATTTTTTTGAGAAATTTTATGTGACCCCAGGTACCTATATAAAATAGGTACACAAATCAAACATTTTCTGATAATAAATCATAAATTTATTTTGAAACAATTCTTTGGTAAACCTATAATTTTACCACTTACTAAAGACAAAAGCAAAATTGCATACTAATGAGATGGATATGTGTGTTTTATTACATAAAGAATTAAATCTTGGGGGCAGCTAGGTGGCTCAATAGATAGAGTACCAGCCCTGAAGTCAGGATGCCCTGAGTTCTAATATGACTTCAGACACTTATCTCTTTCTAGCTGTGTGACCCTGGGCAAGTCACTAAACCCCAATTATCTCAGGGGAAAAAAAATAAATCTTGGCAGAATATTTAATACCTTTGACTGTTGCCAATTTTTTTTTTTTGCACACTCACATTCATTTACCTATCACCATATGGGGTTGAGAGCCACAGGTTGAAGCAGCTTTGGTCTATTCTAATGCCCTCATTTCTATGAGTGAGGAAATGCAGGTGTCTTTCCCAAAGTGACAGAGAGTAAGCAGAACAGAGATGGGATCAGACCCCAGGTCTTGCCTTCACATTCTGTATGTGTCCCCCTGTGTTCAGTCCAATACAGAGTCCTTAAAGGTAGAGACGAGACCCATCAAGCCCCCATGGGTAGGACCATGTTGGAGGGGGCAGCTAAAGGGCACCAGCCTTGAAGTCCAATAATCTGGATCTTAATGCTCATCCCGTCATACACCACCTGAGCGACACTGGGCAAGGTGCTTCATTTTTCTGACCCTCAGTTTCTCTAAAAGATTTGGACCAAGTGATCTCTCAAGGCCTTTCTAGCTCTAAGATGTTGTGATAATAAGAATGATGATAAAATCATAAAATCCTGGA
The DNA here is from genome assembly GCF_016432865.1 of Antechinus flavipes. NCBI lineage: Eukaryota > Metazoa > Chordata > Mammalia > Dasyuromorphia > Dasyuridae > Antechinus > Antechinus flavipes. Next base: position 337,209,699 of record NC_067398.1, on the reverse strand, counting down.
AAAAATATTTTACATTCTGTTCTAATGCATATTGGAATTTTCTTTTTTTTTAAATTCAATTTTATTTTCTGATCTGAATTCTTTCCCTCCCACAACCCCCTTCCTCAGCCATTGAGAAAAAGAAAAAAAACATTGCAAAGATGGAAAAAAAAGAAAAAGACAAAAAATATGCTTCAATCTGCATTCTGATCCCTCAGCTTTCTATTTGGAGGGGGCTGATATGTTTCATCATGAGTCCTCTATAGCTGTGATTGGCCATGGTATTATTAATCTTTATGCCCAAGGCTTTCCAAGTTGCTTGTTTTTACAATATTGTTGTCCTTGTATAACACACTTTGTGCCTTTACAATTGTTTTTTACAATATTGTTGTATAAACCATTTTCCTGGTGCTGTTCATATCACTGCATCAGTTCATACAAATCTTCCACACTAGAATTTTCAAAGTGCTTTCACACATTTCATCTCATTGGAATTTCCTCACAAAAATCCTGGGTGGGTAGTTGGGAAGGTATCATTATTATTATTATTTTTTTCTGAACCATGACATTATTATTATAAGAAACTTCCAGGGAGGTAATTCTCTCTATTGATATCAATGGGCAACTTTTCTGAAACTTATACTCTTAGAAAATGACTTGATTTCAGGGTTCCAGACCACTTTAGAGAAGAGGGATTTGGAGGGTAGAGCTGCCTCCTCTGATGTGGAAGTTATTGCTCTTGCTCTGGATAGAGTGTTAGGTGTATTCTTGATGTGAGGTTTATAATGCCTCTAGGCATTATGACTAACCAGCTGTTCTGTTCCAGACCAGCAAGACCAATCTTTTGGTGGGTTTTGTTTGATATTGGAATGAAATGAGAAATCATTCCACAGTTAGCAAATGAAGACTTATTAAGCCATGATAGGAAAAAGATATTCAATAAGATAAGCATTGAGGATACCCCAAGATCATTCAGCTGAGGGAAGCTCCCTGCCTCTAAGTTGCCCATTATGGTCTGCCAGTCAAGTGTGGGACAGCACCAGGAACTTCTCATGTCTGTTTTGTCTTCAGATAATTGGGTGCTGTCAATAGTCTCAAGCCATCAGTCTCTTTGAGTCAATTAATCTCCAGGATGGTTTTAATTTAAAAACATTTTTTTTTGTGTATTTGCTTTTTTATGTATTTTTTATTATTAAAGATTTTTATTTTCAAAGCATATGTGCAGATCATTTTCAACATTCACCCTTGCAAAAACCTTGTATTCCAATTTTTTTCCTCCCTCCCACTCCCTTCTAGACAGCATGTAATCCAATATATTAAACATATGCAATAATTCTTCTATACATATTTCTACAATTATCATGCTGCACAAGAAAAATTAGATCAAAAAGGAAAAAAAATGAGAAAGAAAACAAAATGCAAGTAAACAACAGAAAGAGTGGAAATACTATGTTAGTCCACACTCATTCCCCACAGTCCTTTCTGGATACAGATGGCTCTATTCATTACTGAACAATTGGAACTGGCTGGAATCATCTCATTGTTGAAGAGAGCCATGTCTATCAGAATTGAACTTCATATGGTCTTGTTGTTGCTATGTACAATGATCTCCTGGTTCTGCTCATTTCACTCAGCGTCAGTTCATGTAAGTCTCTTCAGGCTTCTCTGAAATCATCCCGCTGATCGTGAAAAACATATTTTTAGGGCAGCCTAAGTCATCTGGGGTTAAAGGGTTAGGATATTACTCCCAGTACATCCTTCATTTTCCAAGTATCAGATGCAGACTTTGCATGCAGCTCTGATTCTGATCTGCTTCAATTCTTGGTCCTTCTAATTGGCCACCAAGAGGTCCCAGACCAAGTCCCATTGGGTCATTTGTTTAGGTCCTAACTGACTCAAATTGAATATAAATAGCAGTTATTTTTGCTTTGGCCAGAAACCTGAAGGTCTTCCCCTCCCAGATTCATTATTTATGTATTTATTTAGATTTCTTTGGACTAGGTGAAAGAGGAGATTCTTTGCCTCAATTGCTATCTAGCTGTGGCCTCAGTCAAACTAAGAACTGTGGAAGACCTTAGCCTACAAAGTCTCCCCTAGCATCCAGGGAGATCCAGTTGTCCTGATCTAAATCTGGCTCTGGAAGGGAAGGAGAGGCAGGGGACCTTGCACAGCCCTTCCTCACTTGCAAGTCACAGCATTTCCTCCCTAATGTTCTGGTCCTCTTGGAGAAGAAAGGACAAACAACAGCAATGTCTTTTTGGTACATACCCATTTTTAAGGAAAGGGAGGCTCAGAGATAACTTTCCCAGGGACACCTATGGGTCAAAATATGCAAAGTCAGGATCAGAGGAAAGGACAGTGGGCTGAAACTCAGAAATCTCAGGTTCTGGACTGTATGATGTAGGATAGATCACTTCACACTCTGAGACAGCCTCCTCATCTGGAAAATGGGCATAATAGTGCTTGTTTTAGAAAAGTAATTTGGTATGCTGTGAACTGCTATAGGAATATGTTATCACCATTATTTCTAAATAGTTTTTTCACTGTTGTGTGACCATGAATAAATCACTTTACCTTTTTACTCTGTAGTTTCCTCATTTGTAAAATTAGGGTTTATATTTTATATGTTCTGAGACCCTTCCCAGCTCTAAAACTCTGCCTCAGAGTCTTGTGCTCTTTCCTCTACATGGAACAGCCCCCTCTTATCATCAGGACCACAATTAAGTCATTTTGACCTGACTGGGGCAGTGAGGAGAAAAGCAAGAAAACCTCCAGGTTGAGCCTAGAGTAGGATGGGGGAGGCAGAGCAAGCTGTCCTAAGGCCTTTTCTGGAAGAAGCTCCTAATAGCTCCTCTTTCCCTGAAGCAATATTACAGAAAAAGCCGAGCAACGCCTGCTTAGTGTTTTTGTGTCTCCCATCTCCAAAGAATTCCAAGTACTGCACTTCAGACATTACCTCATTCCCTTTCCCCAATCTTTCTAGTTGGGAAATTGAGATATCCAGAAGTTGCCCCCTTTCTCTCCCCCCTCCCCCCAGTTTGTGAGGTCTCCTGACTGCCAGCCGGTTAACACTGTCCTAAGACTTCTAGAACCGCTTTCTAAAAGGAGTCAGAGCATTAGACTTTCTCACCAAACCTCTTCCATAGCTGACCAGATTGCTAAGTGACTTGAAAATAACGTTAAAGATTGAAAAGAAGTGAAATAAAAGCTTACCTGAAACATGGCTGGTCATTTCTTGTGTAGTAGAAATTTCTGTGCAAATTTCTGCCTCAGGAAGCATCTTTTTTTCTGAAATCCCTCTATATACTTCAGGGTGAGGGCAAAAGCCAGTGGTAGGAGGCCTTATCTTGTCCCATAGACGTCCAGGTAAAAGGTCAAATAGACTTTATTCTACAGAAATGACAGAAGATAGATCCTTCGACTTGGAAATCTGACCTCCCCTGCTCATCTCACATGCATCTCACATGTCCTGGACAAGAGACCCTTTCCTGATGGGGAGAGAAGGAACAGAGAAATCCTGGAATAATCAGAATCAAGAATTATTTTTGTCTTCTCTCTGGCTGGGTGGGGAGAAGAAAAGGCAAGATGAGGCGGCTTAGACAGTTAGGGAAAGAGGAAAGAGTTGGGGAGTACGGCTATTCCCCTGAGGAGAAAAACACTGGTCTTGCTTCCTATGGCCTTCATCCTGTGGACCCGTGCTTAAATATTGATGGAGGGCTCAGTGTGGGCTTCAGACTTATAATGCCCCCAGAGCAGTGTAGCATGGCTAAGCACCCCCCTGCAAGCAAATGTGTGTCTGCCCCAAGACCTCCTGCCAGCCTGCATGAACCTGGCCCCTGAGTGAGGAAGGAAAAAGTAAAGGGAAGTAAAGGGAAAAGACCAGCCTGTACTGACTCAGCAAACTGGCTCCCAGCTACACTGAGGGAACAGTTACTTAGTATTTCCTCAGCTGTCCCTCAAGTCTCTTAATTTCTGCTTCCTGTACCTTTCATACCCAATTAAATCCCCTCCACCCCTCCCTGTTCTGAGGTATCAGTGCAGTAGGCCCAGGGGGAAGCGATCTGGGTGAGGCCGACCGATGGGCCAGCCAGATCTGTTCCACCAGGACACTCATCCAAGATGTTTCTGTCGCCTGAAATGTTTTTCCCCTTTTGACGAGAAATCCAGTCTCCACTCCCCTCCCCAAACAGCATCTTCTCCAGTAGCTGAAAATGCAGCTGCCTATTGATCTGCAGCTGAGCTAAAAATAACTACCAGATCTTCAGCCAGAGCCCGGAAAAATATCCCATTGCTAGGAGACCGCTGTTACCGGGAGACAGACATTGCTAGGCGACACAGGTTGCTGTGGTGACAGCTGGGGCCTGAGTCATCCGCAGTGCAGTCTGCCTTTGACAAGGGGGCTAAACCAGGCCCCCTCAGCTTCAGATGGAGCTTGGGACCTGGCTTTCAGGGGTCAGCCTGGGGGCTGGAGAAGTCCTGGAGATGGAGCCTGGGGGTGTGGGAGGGTGGGCTGGGAAATGAAGAGGAAGAAGAGCACCAGGAAGCACAGAGGCCTAGCTGCCCCTATTAGTCTCTCTCAGAGGCTAAGCAGGCCATTCCCAGCAGTCAGCTCCTGGATCTGCCAAATGAGGACTTGTGGCATCTCCCACCCAGGCCAAGGGCAGTCACAAGGCAGAGGAGGAGAGAGAGAGCTCAGCATTGGGAATCTGATTTAAATCCAGCTAGCTTACCACTATCCCTGTCAGAAGGATCATTTAGCGGTCCCTTAGTAGGGTACAAGACTCCCCTTCCCAGGAATCCTTTCGTTCCCTCCTTTCCCAAAGAGATGTCTAAGGTCTGTGATCAGAAGAGGGACGGGTTTTATTTTTTTATAATTTCTTCCCTATGAGACTTTACCTAAGAGAGGAAAGATTGTACTTTAAGCCAAGCATACTGAGTAGCTACTTATGTGTGTGTGTCTCTTTAGGCAAATCCTTTGTTTTTTCTGACTTTCAATCTCCTTGTCTGTGAAAATGAAGTTGGGTTAAAGTCCCTTCCAATTACAAATCAAATGGTTCCCAAGTCAAAGGAGAATGTCTATTTCTCCCAGCTTGGATATCCAGGCACTCCTGTCTTGGTGTTCTAAAGCTTCTTTCAGATGCAGAAATTATTTGGAGGTTACTAATAGATTCAGACTAAGGAATGAGACTGGGTTGTGTGTGCAAATACAAAAGATGCTAGGTGTCTATGAGCTCAGAAAACAAGTCAACAGTTAAGAGAGAGAGAGAGAGAGACACAGAGAAACACACACACACACACAGAGAGAGAGAGAGAGAGAGAGAGAGAGAGAGAGAGAGAGAGAGAGAGAGAGAGAGAGAGAGAATGTTAGTTTTGATTTTAAGATGACTTTTTAAAGCCTACCTCTTGGGATGGCCATTCCCTGGGCTAAATGCTGTTATATGGCAGTGTCCATCAATGTCAGATTTCATATTCTTGGACTCAAAAAATCACATGTAGATGGCAACTACAGCTATGAAATCAAATGAGTTTGTTCCTTAGAAGGAAAGTAAATCTGGACAGCCTACTAAAAAGCAGAGACATCATTTTGCTGACAAATGTCCAGTTAATCAAAGTTATGCTTTCTTCAGTAGTGATATATGGATAGAGTTGGATTATAAGCAAAACTGAGCAGCACAGAATCAACACTTTCAAACTGTGGTGTTGGAAGAGACTTTTGATCAGTAAGGAGATCAAATTAGTCAAGATTTAAAGAAATTATTTCAGACTATTCATGGGAAGGACAACTACTGAGACTAAAACTTCATATTTTGGCCACATAATGAGAAATTCGAACTCATTGGAAAAGATCCTGATATTGGGAAAAATTGAAGGCAAAAAGAAAGGGGAAGACAGATAGAGAGTATCATGGAATCAATGAACATGACAGACTTTAAGAGATGTGGAAGACAGAAGGGCCTGGCATTTATGGACCATGCTATGGGTCGTGATTGAATTCTATGTGCCTGAATTTCCTGGATCCTTGGATCAGAGGGTGAACTTCTCAAGCCTCTGATTGTCCCACTCCCCATTCTCCTGGCTCAGTGTTTTCTAGTCTGGATAAGTGTAGGACAAGCAGGTTGATTTCCAAGGTAAGAAGCACAAATAAGCTTTGCTCTCCAGTTCCCCTTCCCTGAACCTGTTTTTTTCCTGGATTCAGCAGTGTCTGACTAGAGCCTCACCTGCTTCTCTGGTACCACTGTCAGACATTAGAGGACCCTTTGAATTTGATCAGAAATACTGTAGGATACAAGGAAACTCCACACTTGGAAAGAAAGTAGATTCTTCATAATGGCAGATTTAATCATAGAACTGCTGTCATTCTTAAGGTAGAAGGTCAAGAAGAGATCTGAGAAATGAATGAGCAGAGGAAGCCTCTCTGCTCAAGGTCTTGTAAATTGTAGGAAGTCAGTTATCCTGCCAAGATGACTCTGCTTGGCCACTGTGTCTGGAGGATACTATAGATCGAGGTCCTTTAGATAAGTACAAGGCTTCTCCCATCTCTATCTCCATCCCTCTTTTACAGAGCTGAGACCTTCTCAAACAGAAGAGTGCTTTTCTTCCCCCCCTCCCCTTTTTTCTTTTTTCTTTTTTTGCTGAGGCCATTGGAGTTAAGTGACTTGCCCAGGATCACACAGGAAGGAAGCATTAAGTGTCTGAGGCTACATTTGAACTCAGGTCCTCTCCTGGCTTCAGGGCTGTTGCTCTATCCATTGCACCACCTATGCTTTTCTTTTCTTTCTTTCTTTTTTTTTTTTAGGAGTACTTTTCTTGCCCTTATAGTTTATTTTCTACCTGTTTCTTTATCCAAGAGAGAAAAGAATACACTCCATACCAAGCCCCTGAGCATCTCAGAATCAGTGCAATGTTAAAATTCTATGATCTTATGACCTCTCATTTTTCTTATCTAAAGTCTTTTAAGAACTCTTTGAATAAGTCATTTTCATTTTCCTTTCAATGCAATTCAGTAGATTCAATGCATCTGTTGAGGACACATACTAGAATTTGAGAGCTTAGTGAAGAACAATTGTTTCATTCCATGAACTCATACAATCAGACCAAGCACTGTGCATGAAACATGGTAAGTGCCCAATAAATACTTATTGATTGAGTTTAATACAAAAATGAAGTAAGAAACAACTCCTGCTCTCTAGGACTGTGCAGTCTAGTGATTTTAACTAATTATCACAACATAAATAAATATGTGATAAATATTTGAAACCAACTTCATGTTTTCTATCTCTCAATTCTTATATCCAGAATTTATATAGCAGTTTAAGGATTATAAAGTGCTTTACAAATGTCTCATTTTATTACCATGACAACATGAGAAATAAGTACTATTATTCCCATTTCACAGATAAGGAAACTGAGGCCCAGAAAGGTAAAATGATTTGCCCAGGATTACACAACTAGTAATGTCTAAGCATAGAGTTGATCTCAAGTTTTAAGATCCCAAATCCAATGCTCTATCTACTATTCCCCTACCTTCCCTGTTATAAAAAAATAAAAATGACAACTATAAATTTTATTTTATTTTATTTTATTTTTAAATTTAAATTTTATTTTATTTAATTATAACTTTGTATTGACAGAATGCATGCCAGGGTAATTTTTTACAACATTATCCCTTGCACTCGCTTATGTTTCGATTTTTTTCCCCTCCCTCCCTCCACCCCGCCTCCCCCCAAGATGGCAAGCAGTTCTATAAATGTTAAATATACAACTATAAATTTTAAATAACTTTTTTTTGCTCTTTTTGATTCTGTTCTGTAATCACAGGAAAGTTCCTTAAACCTCTCTGGGCCTCGATTGTCCCATCTGTAAAATGAAGGGGTCAGACTAGGTGACCTCTGAAGTCCCTTTCAGCTCTGAATATACTGGCTTTCTTTTCCCCCCTATCTTGTATCCACCTAACCTTTTACATGTTGAACTACTTCCCTGAGACTATAAATTCAGCTTAGAGGAGCAAGGAAGAAGTTGACTTTGAGATATATGGATAAGGAAAGAATTCATGAGGAAACAAGTAAACAATTAATAGAAGAAATTTAAAAAGATAAAACAGGCAATTTGATTATATAAAACAAGTTTTTGCAAAGACAAATTCTAATGCTGTTAAAATTTAAAGGGAAGCAACTAGGAAGAATTGTAACAGATTTTTTCTAAGAAAGATCTCATATTCTATAGTTATATATTTACATACATGGAATACATGTATGTGTGGAATGTTGTCAATTTTATAGGATCAAGAGCCTAAAAATAAGTAGTTTTTAAAGGAAGAAATCTAACCTATCAATAATTTTTAAAAAAAATATTGCAAAGCATTAATAATTTGAGAAATAGAAATTAAAGAACTCCTGAAGTTCTCTGGTTCATCCATATGATTGACAAAAAAAGGCCAAAAGAGGAAACTGACAAATGTTGAGCAGGCTTTGGGAAAACAGATATTAGTGCTCTACTGATTGAGTTGTAAATTGGTCCAGCCATTCTGGAAAGAAATTTGAACTATGGAGGAAAAAGAAATCTTACTCAACTATTATACAATTTGACCAGACTATACTACTACTTGATTCATGCTGTTGAGACATTTCAGTTGTGTCCAACTCTTAGTGACCCCATATGGGATTTTTTTGGTAAAGATACTAGAGTGTTTTGCCATTTCCTTCTCCAACTCATTTTATAGATGAGGAAATGGAGGTAGAGTTACACAACTAATAAGTTTCAATTAGTCTAGTGCTTTATCTACTGCACCACCACCTCTTACCCAGACTCTGAGGAAGAGAGAAAGAATCTAGTGCTTTATCTACTGCACCACCACCTCTTACCCAGTCTCTGAGGAAGAGAGAAAGAACTTCCACATACAAAAATATTTATGTAGATACAAAAAAAATTTGTAGAAGCCAAAAAATGAAAATTAAGGGGAGTGACTTATTGGAAAATAAGTGATTTTAACTTATTGGAAAATGACTAAACAAATTATAGCATGTAATTGTTTTCTTTTTTTCTTTTTGCAAATACTATTTCATTTTTTCTAATTACATGCAAAGATAGTTTTCAGCATTCATTTTTTTAAAATAAGATTCTGAGTTCCAAATTTTTTTCCCTTCTCTCCCCAAGACAGTAAGCAATCTTATATAGGTTATACATAGCATATAATTGTAATAAAATATTTTTGTGCCATAGGAAATTATGAAATGGACAGTTCAAAGGAAAAGGAGGTCTCTATGAACATTGGGAAAGAATCAGAAGTGTGTGAGGGGAATTATACAATGGTAACATTTAAAAAAAAAAAAACTTTGAAAGACTTTAGACCTGTGATCATTTTAATGATAAATTGAAGATAGAGAAGATGTAAGAGAGGAAGGGAAACAGAGTCTTTTCCTTCTGCCATAGAAATGATAGATTTAAAATGTAGTGTAAGACATATATTTTTGGAGATGGCCAATATGGGAATTTGTTTTGCTGGACAAAACATTTTTTTTGAGGGTTCTCTTTCTTTTTTTAAATAATTTTTTTGGGGTAAGGGTGTTGTGAGAGAGAAAGATAATGCTTTATATATATATAAAGTGTGTATTTATATATAATTTAAAAAATGAATATCATTGAGGGCAGAAAAGGGAAGAGGTCAGAGGGTAGGAAAAAATTTGGAACTAATTTTTTTCCTTTTTATTCTCTTATTTATTTAATAGTATTTTATTTTTCCAAATACATACAAAGATAGCTTTCAACATTCACCTTTTTTTAATACTTTATTTTATTTTATTTAATAATAACTTTATATTGACAGAATCCATGCCAGGGTAATTTTTTTTTTTACAACATTATCCCTTGCACTCGTTTCTGTTCCGATTTTTCCCCTCCCTCCCTCCACCCCCTCCCCTAGATGGCAAGCAGTCCTATATATGTTAGATATGTTCAATATTCACCTTTGCAAAACTTTGTGTTCCAATTTTTTCTCCCTTTCTTCCCCTCTCCTTTCCCCTAGACAATGAGCAATTTGATATAGGTTAAATAGGTGCAATTCTCCTAAACATATTTCCATATGCTCCATGTTGCAAAAGAAAAATCAGATCAAAAGGAGAATTGAGAAAGAAAAAACAAACAACGAAGGTGAAAATACTATGTATGCTTTGATCCACATTCAGTCTCCATAGTTCTCTCTCTGGATGCAGATGGCACTTTCCATCCCAAGTCTATTGGAATTGCTTGAATCACGTCATTGTTGAAAAGAGCTGAGTGTATCACAGCCGATCATCACATAATCTTGTTGTTGCTGTGTACAGTGTTCTCCTGGTTCTGCTTACTTCACTCAGCATTAATTCATTGTAAGTCTTTCTAGGCTTTTTTGAAATCAGTCCGCACATCATTTCTTATATAACAATAATATTCCATTATATTCATATATTTATATGCCATAACTTATTCATCCCTTCACCAACTGATGGGCAACCACTCAATTTCCAATGAAACTAAAATATTTTCAAATGAATATTTAAAAATTTTACATGTAATTGGGAAATGCATAATGAAATTAATAAAATATAAATTAAAAAACCCAAAAGATCCTTAAGCAGGAACTATTTTTTAATCTTTCTTTGAATCCCCAGTATTTAGCACAATAAATGTTTACTAAATACTTTTCAGTTTCAATTATCTTTTCTTCAATTTACTTATTTCAGGGACATACTAGTCTAGTTCACTAGATGGGACATGAGAAAAAATGAGTTACTGAGTCCTGACTGAAAATCATTGAATATTGCCCTATACACTGTAACACTCAAGTCAATTCAAATTTCTCTTAATGTAGGTTCTTCCACTGACACAGTGGATTTTTATACAGATAATCAGATGTTTGAAGATCTTCATGAGTTGCAGTGGTCAAAAATATTCATCTTCAGGTGATGAGCCTCTTTGTATTTAGCCAGATTAGTTGTTGGACCATAGATCAGGTAGTCGAAACTAGACTAGCCTATACTCAAAGCCATCACAACTTAGTTTGTGTTGTTGATCACTCACGTCCAACTCTTCATGGCCCTATTTGGGATTTTTTTTTTTTATCAAAGACACTAGAATGGTTTGTTATTCTTCTTCCAACTCATTTTTACAAATGAAGCAACCGAGACAAGCAGGGTTAAGTGACTTGCCATGGGTCACATAACAAGTAAATATCGGAGGCCAGATTTGAACTCAAGAAAAGGAGTCTTCCTGACTCCAGACTGGGCACTCTACACACTGCACCTCTCTTATAGCTTAGTAAGGCCTTCTAAGCACTGAGATTCTCTAGCATAGCTATTGAAAAGCCAGTCTTCTCCATACCATAATATTAATAGAATGTTGTGTTAAACATCCTAGAAGGCCTATCCACCTCCACTTCCAGCTCCATTTGGTGAGAGCCTATCTGACATTCAAACCCCTTTCAAATACCAGCCCCTCTAGGAAACCTTCTCTAATTCCCTCAGCTGGAAATGATTTCTCCCTCATTTGATTCTAAGCATTCTATATTTTCCTAAAACATTTAACATTTACTAATTTGTACTGTATTTATTTTCATATATTTCTCCCTACTGGATTATAAAATTCCTTAAGGTCAAAGGATTGTGCCTTATTTATTCTTGACTCTAGCTAAGTGCTGAGCACAGAGTTTTATATTGTAAACAATATATGCTTAATGTTTTTGAATTGGATATAAATACATTATATATACACATACTGACACACAGTGTTTATATAATCATCTTTCAGCCTTATTTTCTGAGTTTTAAGAACTCTGATCAACTTAATGATCAGCCAGAGAGCTGATAAAGCATGCTACTCACCTTTTGAAATAGAGATGATGGATTCTATATGCAAAATGAGACATACATTTTTTCATAGTCAATATTGGAATTTGTTTTGTATAACTACAAATTTTTTTTAAACAAGGGTTTTTTTCCCCTTTTTTCTCAATTGGAAGAGTAGAGGTAGGAGGAAAGGAAAATAAACAATTAAACAAAATTTAATTATAATAAAATAAAAATTACCTTCAGCTACAAAAGAGAAAATTATGTACAATTGCTCACTATTTTGTTAAGCCCTACAGAGTATTAGATTTTTGTCCAACAACCAAAGAGACAATAAATGATCAAGAACCTGCAGGTTATGGCTCATCTTTGGACAATAATCAGTTGTCTTACTGCAGAACATTCACATTTATTGGTCACTCTTCCAATTCTAAAGAGATAATCATAAGGTTAGAAGTGACATTTGTTTTTAGAGCTCTTTAAAGTTAATAAAGCTCTTTTGAGCATTTGAGTCTTATGAGGTATGAACTACCTCCTTTTTGAAGAAGAGAAAACATGTTCAGTAAGAAGAAGATTTGCTTATGATAATTTAGCTAGTTAATGCAGGAGGACATGATTTGCATTCAGACCTTCCTAATCTCAAATCTGGCACCCAATCCATTGTACTACAGTTTTCCAGTGTTATTATGGTCCACATACCATAGAATTATAAAGCTGGAAAGGATTTCCAGAGGGAGATTTTATAATCCATCCTTCCCCCCACCCCCCCTTCAATTAAACTACTCCAGACAGAAGCACTTAGCTTGGACTGAAAGATCTCTGAAACTCCCTCTGGTAACTCATTGAAATTTCTTATGTTTAATCTAAATCCTTTCTACTACAATTTAAGCCTATTTCCTTTCCTTCTGTACTCAGAGGAATGCAGTCACGACTGTAATTTTTATTATTTCTGTTATATCTAAAGAGGTTTTATTTACCTCCATCTCGGGATAGATTTTGCCCCTTGAGAAGGCACCCCCTTCCCCCTGATGCACACAGTGAAAGATGAATTTCCTGCTACAGCCAATGCACTAAGAGACTGACTCTATCATGCACACACACCCCCCACTGGCTCCGTAGCCCAGGGGGGCCATACTTCTCAAGGCCACTCTCAGTTGCTTTTAATGCTAGCTGGTTCAATTTCTATTAAGAACATCTCATGGGACAGAGTCTTCTGTTTCCTCACTCCTGATTCCCTTCTTCTATGCTCATTCTTTCTCATTCTCCTCATTGCCCTCGTGACCTATCCTGCCCCTCCCCATTTCTCATTCATTATTGGTAGCTCTTTTGTCAATTGGTATTCTAAAACAACAGATCTTATCCCCATTGGGCACGGTTCTCCAAATCTTTCTTAATCTGGAAACTAGGGCATTTACCCAATGCCTTAAAAGGAAGCCAGGCCAGTACCAGGACCAGGGGGTACTTATGTTTCTGTCTCTGAAGAGAGTCCAACAAGTGATTCTTCCATCTCTGAATCTTGGTACATTCCAATACTACCAACAAAATATTCTAGTACTAGCAGTGAGAATCAGAGGCCCACCTCTCACCCCTAACACCCTGAAAGCAATCCGCCTAGAGTTACAGATCTTGGTTCTGAGGGGCTGAGGATGCAGATTTTGGGAAGATAAGATATTCTATTTTATTTTAGTGAGAAATAGTATACACCTGGTTCTGGGGGTCTCCGCCAAGGAGAGGACTAAGGAGAGGGAAACCATCAGTCTCGGTAACATGGATCTCTATGCAAAAGATAACTCTTCCTCACAACTATGATTGGAGGGGGCAACAGAGGAATTAATATGATTAAGTTAAAGCAAAGTGTTAGGTTCACAATATGCTAGAGATGGAAGGGATTTCAGCCATCAGCAAGTCTAATTCCCTCATTTTACAGATGAGGAAACTGAGGCCCATAGAAATTAAGGTGACGCCCAAAATTACAAAGAAAGTATTTAAACCCAGGTCTGTATCCTAAAGAGATCATAAAAGAGTGAAAACGCAAATGTGCAAACATATAGGTCTTTTTATGGTAGCATGGAATTGGAAGTTTAAGGAATGCCCATCAACTGGGGAATGACTGAATAAGTTATGGTATATGGATATTATGGAATATTATTGCTTTATAAGAAACGATCGGCAGGATGATTTCAGAGAGGCTTGGAGAGACATGAACTGATGCTAAGTGAAGGGAGCAGAACCAGGAGAATATTGTACACAGCAACAGCAAGATTCTGTGATGATCAATTCTGATAGACTTAATTCTCAGCAATATAGTGATTCAAGACAATTCCAATAGACTTGGGATGGAAAATGCCATCCTCCAAAGAGAGAACAATGGAACCTGAAAATTGATTTAAGCATAGTATTTGCATCTTTTTGTTTGTTTGCTTGTTTTGTTTTTTTCCCTTTTGGTCTGATTTTTCTTGCACAAACATGACAAATATGGAAATATGTTTAAAAGATTGTATATGGATAACCTATGTTATACTTGCTGTCTTGGGAAGGGGAGAGGTAAGGGAGGGAAACAGAAAAATTTGGAACTCAAAGTCTCACAAAAATGAATTTTAAAACTATCTTTACATGTATTTGGGAAAATAAAACACTACCGAGAAAAAAAAAGAATATGAATTCAGGTCTTATGACTCCAAATATGTTGCTCTTTATAATATACTATGGCCTGCCTTCAGCCCAAAATATATACCTTTACTTGGGACATGATGTCTTGAGCAGCTAGGCTTTGGAGCTTTTCACAGACACTTCTACCCAGCCTCCACCAGCAGGCTGTTGTGAGGCAGGTCCTTTTGTCCCAAAGCTCCTACTTAATCCTATCGCCTCTTTGGAAGGTATTAAAGAAAAAACAAGGGCTCTTCCAGATTCTGGAGACCTATAGACATATATAGACATAGAGAGAAAACAAGCTCTGCCCCACTGTGACACACTATGGTAAATAGGCGAGAAAGAGTCAGTTTGGTAGCTGAGGCTCAGCCAGACCAGATCCTGGGAGCTCATTCTACCCATACTGCCCCTACTAATCACACCTACCACCTTGCTTCTCCCTTCACTCCCCTCAACCCTCCATCCCCACCTTCCCAGAACTAGGTGATTATTCCTAGTACCGACTCCGACATTTGGTTAAATTCAGCAAGCATCAAGTTTCTATTATATGTCAAGCCCTGTTACACAGCAGGGATCCAAAGGCAAAGTTCCTGCCCTCAAGTAGCTTATATTCTACTAGGGAAAAACACCAAGTCTACCGATAGGCAAATTCAAAATAAAGACCACCTAATTTCAGGAGAGCCGAAAGCATTAAATGAGGATGGCTTTTAGAACTGTGCCTCCAGGAACGCACTCGATTCCAAGAGGCAGGATTTGGAGAGCTCTCCACGCTGGGGAGGCAGGCAGGGCATGGGCTCCGGGACAGTGGGAGATGCGATGTGATGTCCTGCATAAGGAACAGCAAATAGGCCAGTCTGGTTAAAGAGTAGAGTACTGAGGGCCAGTAATGCGAAATCAGTCTGGAAAAATAGATTGGGGTTAGATTGTGAAGGGCCCAACGTAAGTTATTGTAGCCTAGAAGCCATAGGGAGCCAAGGAAACTTCTTGAGTGGACCAGCTAAAACTTTGGCCGTAGGACAAACATCCGGCTGCTATGTGGAGGGGCCGGAAGGAGAGGGCCAGCGAGGAGGGTAACCATTAAGCAGCTGTGAGACCCCGGACAAGTCACTTCTCCCATCCCATCTCAAGGTTCCTCGGCACTCAGTTGCTGGGGGCTGGATTAGAAGAGGTTATTTATAGGTCCTCTCCAGCCCTGGGACCCTCTCGTCCTACGGTAGCCGCGTAGCCCCTCTAACGAAACGGGCAGGAGGCGTGCGCTCTGGGGGAGTCGGGGTGTGGTGGGGGGGGGGGGGAGCGCGCGCAGAAGAGCCCGGGAGCGGGGGCAGCAGCGCAGAGAAGGAACAGACCGGGGGAGGAGCGGCCGTGGGGGTTGGCGGGTGGGGGGAGGTGTCTTGGGCCGAGTCGCGCGCGCACCCACTGCCCACGGGCTGCGCGAGGTCCGGGGCCGAGCGGGAAGACAAGATTGCTATTTCGAGCTCGCAGTCCTCGTCCTCTCCCGCCTCCAGTCCCCCCACGGTGCGCACTATCTTGGAGAGGAACCTGACCAGCCTGCTAAACGGAGGGGGCGGGGCCTAGGCGGGGCCTGAGTGGGGCGTGGGGGTGGGGAAGAGTAGGGGGCTGGGGGGCGCAGCCGCGGTGGCGGTGACCTCAAAGCCCGCCCCTCTCTGTCTCCTCCTCTCCCCTCTTCTCCCTCCCCTAGGAACTCCGGGAACGTAGGGCCGTAGTGGCACCTGGTGCTCCTTTCCTTCTTTCCGGGGCCGGAGTTCAGAAGCCTCGCTCCCCCTCCTCCTCTACCAAACCGGACCCCAGTAAACTGGGGAGGCCGGTCCCGGAGGGGTGTGGGTCCCCACAAAACAGATCCGGGGAGAGCGCAGACACTCAGTCCTGGAACCCAATCCAGCCCTTGTGTGATGGACCCAGGGAAGGGGGCTGTCAGGATCCAGGAGAAGCGCCACATCCCCGTCCCAAATAGCGAAACCTTTCATCCCCGGGGCTCTCGGCTCATCAATCCACTCCAATTCTTCAGGGGCAAGCCCCACCCCTTTCTAACTGGAACACCCACATCCTACCGGGGGCCCGGCCCCTCCCCTCCTGCTAAGTGCATGTGTGTTTGTTATTGTTACGGCCTGTATGTGTCCCACTCGGTGCTAAGTTTTATGCATATACATACATGTGCATTGAAATATACACAAGGAAGTGGGCGATCTCCCTGTGCTCCCATCAGAGTTGGTAAAGTATGAACATATAGACGTAAATAAATTTCACGCTGCTGCTCTGTGTGCTGAGCCTGAGCGCGAGCATCTGCACGCGTGGATCCGTGTACATGTTTATAGACATACATGTGTGTTGATATGTATGCACAAGGACAGCCGGTCCCCGAGTTTGGGCTCTGGAAAGCTGAGAAGTTTCAGGACCCCTATTGTCTGTCCCAGGGAGAGGCCACTCCTGTGGAGACTCCCGGCTGGGGGACCCAAGCCAGCTCTCGTGGCCTCATGCATTATTGATAATAATGGCTGTGTCTCTTTAACTGGGATTGGTTTACGACACCATGTGTGCGTGTGTGAGTGTGTGTGCGTGCGAGGGAGCGAGTGAGTGAGTGTGTGTGTGAGTGTGTGTGTGTATGTGTGTGTGAGTGTGTGTGTGTGTGAGTGTGTGTGTGGTTGGGGGGAATAGAGACAGCTTGCATCTCTCATCCTGTGCTCTCTGGATCCCAGCTTGCTGTTTGCTGGGGAGGAGAGGGAGGAAACACATTTTGCTCCCTGCAAAACGGCTTTATTTATTTTTGGGACGAACCTCCAGCCTTTCCCCAGGGTGGGGAGAGCTCAAAACAGCAAATTCTGATCCGAACCCGGGAGCTCAGCTGCTGCCTCAGAAGCAAGAGAGGAGGGAAAATCGGCCTTCTTCGGGCAGGGACTGACCCCAGGACTGCCAGAGACGAGGGGGTTCGTCTGACGGTGTCCTTCTCCTCCTCCTCCCCCCTCCCCACCCTCACCCCCCACGGTATTTTTCTCCTTCTCGCTTTCATGCTCATCTCCACATGAAGGGAAGACTCCCTGCGGACAGCATGGCATGAGCCCGGAGCCGGCGCGTGAGGTAAGGACTGCTACTCGCCAGATCCTTGGCGGCACAAAGCCCCCGGTGCCAGGTTGCATTGATGTCTAGAGGAGACATCCCACCCGGAGGGGCTGTGTGCGGTTACAATGAGAAGGAGGGAGGAGGCACGGTGCTTAATTACAGCCCTCTCGGAGTACCGGGGCAGCGGCGAGATGGGCTTATGTAATGGCAAACACTCCTTCCTTACCCCACTCATTTCCAGTCTGCCCATGCAGACGGGCTCTGGCGATGAGACCAGAGACAACCGGATGCTCCCAGACAGGTATCCCTCTCTTCTTCGGCCCTGCTTTAAGGAGTTGGTGCTCTTTGGCCCCTCATTCCGCTTAAAGGGGAAACCATCAACCTAGTTAAGGCTTGTTTATTTCTTGACGTCTCACTCCTCCCTGCCCACCCCACCCCCTAGCCATCTCGAATCTTGATTTAGATTCTTCTCTTCTGCGATCTCTGGGGACTCCCAGAAGCATTGTGGGGGCTACTAGCCCAGGAAAGGTAGTTGCCAGCCAAGCCCACTACAGCCAACTGATGGGAAACGTAGGGGGCCAGAATGGAGGTGCAGAATAGCAAATGCCCAGCTCTCTTCCCCCTCCTACCACCTTACAGTGGGTGAAGGCTCTCCTGGCTGCATTTCCCTACCCCCTTCCTCCCCTCCCCCTCACGGCAGGATGAGCTGTCAGTCTGTCTTCTGGAGTGGACTAATGGGATAGTTGGTAGATAGAATCAAACTCAGAGATGGTGAAAAGTGGATTTCATGTTTTAGGGCGATGGATTAGTTCTGTTTCCTCAGAAAACTGGAGAGAGCTGGTTTAGGGTATGGGTGGGGAAACAGTTCTCTAATGCATAAAAAACAAGAGTACAGAGTTTGAAAGGGAAGATTAGTTTAGGTGACAGGCAATGGGGGTTGTACTGGAAAATGATGAGAGGGTGAAAGGTTTAGGGAGAACTGAGTTTGACAACCCTGAGGCCTGCTTAGAGGGGCCTGAGGCCTGGTCTGTATGCTTAACTGGAGGACAGACCAGAGAACTCGATAGAGCTTTCTTGCTCTGAGAAAGCTGTGCTATGTACTCTTCAGGTTTGAGGACTGACCGACAAGACAACCCTCGATCCACCACCTACAGCTCCCACTCCTTGTCCCCATCGCTATCTTCTTATTTTCCCCGACCCTGTTCCTTGCATGCCCCTTTGCCAGTTTTTTTCCTAGTTAGCCAAGGAAGATGGAGGCTTGCTTGTGCAAAGACAGCCTATAACTCTCATCACAAACAACTCCAGCAGGGAAAAAGAGAGAGCTTGTTCCTTCACCAGCCTCTTTTTTGCTTCTCTCTTTCCTGTTTTCCCTGGGCCCTTCTATAGAATGCTTGCCCTCCATACTCCTACTGCCCCACATAAATGAACAGGGTCAGCTGAGGCCATTCAATTTCTTCTACCCTAAGTACAAATCATCCCAAGTTTCCTGGTTATACTGCTCTGTCATCTGGTCTTGCTCTTTCCCATAACCTTCTTGATGACGTGAGGTTGCCATAGGTGCTCTCTGAGAGTACATACAACTCCAGACATAGATTGGTTCAGGAAGAGAAGGTCACCAGGACAGTGAAAGGGGGAGTATGTGATATATGTCTAGGACTAGGGGAAAGGTCAGAACCACACAGCTTCAAAGAGACAAAAGTTCTGGAAGGGAGACCAGAGTTCTGGGGCAAATAGGAAGGAGAAAAAAACAAAACAAAACAAAACAGATAAGAGTTGAAAAGGGGCAAGGAAAATGGATACTGCCTTCCTAAAGACTGGGTGTTTGTACTTTCCTGGAGTAAATGGTTGCCCAGGCAATGCCAGCCTAGTGTGCAGAGGAAGAAAGGAAGGATTAGAAGAAACAGGAATCAATTTTTCAATTTTTGCAGAATTTTGACCCTTGGTTCCAAGAGCAGATTGACCACAAACTCACACTGGACCTTCTCCATGCTAGTTTTGTTGTCTTAGGCTCCTATGATGCCTGTAGCTTTAAAGAAAACATGTGTTTCCTTAACAGCTCTCTGGCCCTCCCTAGACATCATACCCCTGTTGAATTTCTTCCCATCTTCTAAAGCTTAAGAACTTAGGAAGAAAGGAAACAAGCATTTTATTAGGCACCTAACTTTGTGTCAGGCACTGTGCTAAACACATTTGATCCTCACAACAATGCTTGAAGGTAGATGCTATTATTCTCTCCATTATACAGTTGAGGAAACTGAGGCAGATTAAATGATTGGTGCAGCTGGTGAAAATCTGAAGCTGAATGTTAACTCAGGTTTTACTGACTCCCTGTAGGCCCAGCACTCTCTACCTACTGATCCACTTAGATAACTCTGCTCACTGAGCCACCTTCCTTCTGCAGGAAGTCTTACTAGACAGCATGATGTAGTGGATGAAGTGCTAGATTTGGAGTCGGGAAGACCGGGTTACAAATACACCTTTGACATTTATGAATTGTATGACTATGGACAAATTATTATACCTCTTTGACTTTCAGTTTTCTTATCTGTAAAATGATGGGCTTGGATAGATAGCTTCTAGGTCCCCTCCAATGCCAAATCTATGATACTCTGCTTCATTGGTTCCTCTTTCTGTGCCGCATCAATAATAATACATTCCTTCTTACATTTCATTTCTTTTGCACCTCTCTCAGGCACTTGTGATGTAGTATTATTTATTGTAACTAACTGGGCACATAACAAATTCCCTTGGAAGCTCCATGAGGATTGGGATCATATCTTAATCTAAACAATGTAACTACCATAACCTAGAACAGCACTATGCACAGAGCAGGTATTCAATATTTTTTAGTTGAATTGAATCGAAGCAGATCTCATCATAGACTTAGTTTTAATGGGCATTGGAACCCATTCCCCTATTCAGCAGGTGCCCACTGCCCTTGGCTTAAGAGGGGGAATTTTCAAGCCAAGATTCACATGTCAAAATACCATAGTTAATGGGATCTCTGCCCAAATCTCTCCCATTCTCAAAACATTCATTCCATTCCTGCTTCCTCATAGTGATACAAAAAGGTTGTGGAAGAAACCTAACTTCTAACCCCAGAACCTACTGACCCTTCCATCAACAAACATTTATTGGATGAGTGCTATGTGCAAGGCACTGTGTTAAGTGCTGAGAATGAAAATGCAAAAGCAAGACAGTCCCTGCCCTCCACAAGCTTGCAGCCTGCTTGGTGGTTACAATATCAGAAAAGAAATATTTTATAAGAATTATGAACAGACTTGAGGAAACCACCAGTCTAGAGCTTTGGAAGTTTTGATTCATTAGGATTCATGGGTTCAGTACTCTCAGCAAAGGGAAGGAAGAGAGTGGGGGAAATTAATCATTAGCCACTAATTGCTCAGTCCATTCCTAACCTATCCTAAATCCGGAGAAAGGAAAAATTGAAAAAAAAAATTTTCTGTGTTAGTGTTGGGTCTATTCTTTGGTGAAGAGGAGCAAAGGGAGTCTTAGATGAGAATTAAGCTGTAAAGGAACCTTAAAAAGTCAACTTTAAAGAGAGGTTTTAGAGTAGAAGGCAATTGGAAGATAGCTCTGTGAAAGAGAGCTAATGAACTCTGTTCTCCTTTTCTTACTCTCCCCTAGGGATTCTTGTGTCAGGGATCTTTATTTCAGTCATGATCCAGTGGCCTTCACTGGTGTTCTATTGTATGTGGCAGAGACCAAGATCCCTCTCTCCTTTTTCCCATGCTGTTGTATTAAAAGCTATCAAAGAAATCCAGATATTCAGATAGATTTCCAATGGTATATATATGGCAACCCTAGGAACTATCTTGGGCTGGAGTAGCCTGATGGGATACCAGAGAAGCCAGTCCCCCCTTCCACCCTCACCCCAACCCTGGGCCCAGAGCCTGACTTTAGTTTTAGTTCTTTCCACTTTCTAAATAGGTACATGGTAATAACTCTTTCTCCTTGTTGACATATATGATTTATTCTTTGGTCTGGAACATGAATGTAAGGAACAATAATGTAAGATAATTTCTTAGCAGACAAAAAGGGCAAATGGCATCAAAACATTGTGGTGGAGCTTATTCTTTCCCAAGAATCCCTGGCATGCAGGTAGGGAGACTATAGCCCCCTGAGAACATTTCTGAGCTGGGGGTGGGAAGAGAACTCTGCTGTTATGACATCTGTAAAATGGAAGGAATTTTAATGTGCTTTAGTCATGGATTTTGTCAGTGAAAGTTTCTCAGCTGAGGAGGAAGTTGCCCCCACAATTTTTCTCTCAGCATCCTGGGTGCCCCTTTTTTTCATCCCCTGCCATCTTATTCCCACCATGTGGGAGTTGAAGATTGATGCAAGCTTCCCTAGTCACCCACACCCTCTCAACCCTACCCTATGAGGCAAGGTACTACCCGAGTTGGGACCTGCAGAGAAAGAAAAGGTTTGTTGAAAGAAAGCTCATCAAAGAAACTTTGGAGGAGAGCTGGAAATGAGAGTGGGCTGAAAGAGAAGTCAGAAAAGAGAGAGGAACCTGATAGAAGTTTGTCCCATCTTTATCAACACTCACCTGAAGGTGTGCAAAGCACTTTACAAACTTGGACTAATTCAAGCAAACCTTCTTGAGAGGCAGGGGAAAGGATGAGAAAGTCATAAAGGAGGAAAGGAAGGGATCAAGAGAACTGGAAGGAGAATTAATAAGAAGGTTTGGAGAAGATACAGAGGAAGAGAATTAGAGAAAAAGCTCAAAGATATTTGGAGAAAGCACCCAATAGCCTTTCAGTATGTAGGACAAAATAAGGAAATTCCAAAGAAGTGAGAAGGGAAATTATGAAAGTAAGGTCAGAGCTCAGAGAAATCATTAACAGCAACCCAGTATATTTACAAGACTGGATTTGCAGAGTAAGGAGTTCATATAAGAAAGGAATGGTATAAGAGAGTATGGCAAGAGACAGATGTACATGTCCTGCCTGAATATCTTCTGTGTCCCAACAGAGAGTATACAAATAATGTCAGTGGAAAAGGAAAATAATGGACAGAACTTAGCATCTTCTTCTTAGGGTATTGAATATCTGGGGAAAAGAGTCTGGGTTCTGAAGGTCCTGCGGACTTCAGAATAAGCTATGGCCCAATTTTTACTTTTTTATCTTGGGCCTTGTTTAAGACTTCTCAGTAAGACCTGCCCAGCCAACCCTTATGGGCTCAAGTTCCTGAGGGAAAGAGCTAGAGAAATGCAAGCATGTAGCTAGTTGGTGGTCAAGGACCATCTTGAGAAATGGTAATGGTGGAGTTAGTCAACACCACATTTCTCAGGGGAGTTTCTTAGCAGACAAAAAGGGCAATTGGCATCATCATTTCTTGAGCATTCTGGCAATTTCCACTCTCTCCTATTCTCAGAAGCAGGGACATTCCTGGACCATTGGTTGTAGAACTTAGAATTTTGACTGTAATTTCTCACCTAAACATACTGCCCCTTTAATAGTTCCTTGTACCGTCTTCTAGTTAACTTTGCCAACCTCCATACTGGTGTACCATCCATCATCTCATTATCATCCCTCATAATCTCTGATCACTGTAGTATCCCTCTAACTTCCATAATATCTTTTTCACCGCTGAATCATCCCTCTAAAGTAGCTCCAATAGTATAGGGCTTACCTATCATGCATCCTCTAGTAGCTTTTTAGGGGGGTAAGTGAATAGGCCACTGGACCTAACATAAGGAAGACCAAATCCAAATCCTACCTCAGACATTTGGTAGCTATGTGATCCTGGGCAAGTCACTCAGCTCTGTTGGTTTCAGTTTCACACTTACCTCCCAGGATTGTTGTGAGGATTTAATGAGATAATCATTGTAAAGCACTCATCATAGAACCTGACACACAACAAATGGTATATAATTGTTAGCTGTCAATGCTGTTTTTTATTTAAATGCTTTGTACACTTCAATGTACTATATAAAAGCTAGCTCTTATTATTATCTATAATATCTTTCTCACAATTATACTATCACTCTAATAGCTCTAATCATTTTATAGATATGGTAGTCACTTAATATATAGCATAATGTGTCTTCCATTGGTATATCATCCCTCTAACATCTGCAATGTTGTCACCATCCAGTGCCACCCCATTAACATTTGTAACATTTCTCTAACAGCTGCCCCATCCTTCACCTGAACTTGTCATTACTCCGGTAGCCATAGCTTTCACACTCTCCTCCCATTGCCCCAGATTAATTCTGTCAGAGGGAAGGATCCCCCAAATGGGGCCTTTTTTGTGGAATTAGCCATGTTTCTGAATTTTCCTTTAGAGTCCTCTCCATCCAGCCCAATAGGTCCACAAAATCCCAGTTCATCAATGTTCCCTTTGCCAAAGGGGAGAACTAAAGGAATACATAGAGTGTTCTGAGATTCTCAGAGGTTAAAGGATGGGGAGAAGCTTCAGGTAGCATTATAAATGTCACTTACCAAGCTATCTCTTGGGCATCCAGATAATACAAATCCATTGTTGCTCTAGGAGGGATCTTAAGAGCTATTTCTTCTCCCAACACACTTTACCCTACAGTCCTGGAAATATAATGTTGGAAAATTGCAACCAACAATTAACTTCTGCCAAGATAGAAGTGAGGAAAGCTCCTTAAAAGAGTCCATGACTGAACTGAGAGATGGAATATATAGCTCTAGATATAACATATATGAGTACACATTACACACATATACATGCATATATATATATATATATATATATATATATATATATATATATATATATATATATATATATATATATACACACACACACACAGAACAAGACTAGGGGCGACCCAGTCCTTATTTCATTTCAGGCACTCATATAGACAGCAGAAGGTTATTGTGGTCTGGACATCCTCCTCCTCAATCCCAATCTTGGTATGAAGAGGGAACACAAGTTACAGATACTCCTACCCTCATGGTTTGTGAGAGAAGCAATGGCAGGAAGTTAAGTAGATATCCTCACACATCTAACTTACCACTCTTAGACTCCTCCCTATAGAGTACAGTGAATTTGTACATTACTACCTGAGAAACAAAGGCACAGCAGACTGAGCAATGAAGCAAAAATTGTCCAAGATCTGAAGTGTCTTGAAAATGTCCCTTCCTTGATATAAGTTCCGGAATAAAGACTCAGACTTTTCTGTGCACCTGCTATGGATCTCAGTCCAACAGACTAAAAAAAAAACCCTAAGATCTATGGTTTGATCCCCATGGTGGTTTGACAGTACTTCTGTTCAGGTCATGCTGTTTGAACATTGAGTTTGAGTCCCAGTTAGGCTATTTATTAGTTATGTGATTTTAAATGTCACTTTTCTTTCAACTTCTGTTTTTTCCTCTATCAGATAGTTATCTTGCACAAGCTGCTTCTCAGATTTTTTATAAGGAAAAAGCCTAGTAAACTTTGAAACATTACAGAAATGTAAAGGGTGAAGGATTTTTTTTTTTTGAGAAGGAGTTACTTTGGGTTTTCTCTCAGTTTATGATCTTTCCTAGTGATGCAATGGATGAGAACTGGAGTTGCAGTCAGGAAGACCAGAGTTCAAATCTTAGCTCAAATACTTTTTAATTGGGTGATCATGGCCAGATCGACTAACCTCTTTTAGGTTCAGTTTCCTCACAAGAGTGTAGTGAGGATCAAATGCAACAATAACTTTAAAGGACTTTGCAAACCTTAAGGGCCTCTACCAATGCTAGTTGTTGTTTTTGTTATTATCATCATTATTCTGCTCCAATTATAGGTGTTAAGAAAATAAGTTAGGGGAAAAAATAAATTAGAATAAGATAACTAACTATATCTTTCTTACCAGATCTAGTTGGACTTTTATGGTAGCACCTAATTTAGTGCCAAGAATAGTTAGAAGCTTAATCATTGATTCATGACTATGATGATCATAATGCTTGATGATGACCCACTGTACCAGCCAGCTGTGTCTTCTTAGGGTCAATGTTCTTATTAAGATGCTGACTCACTATGTGACCTTGGGCAAGCCACTTCCCCTCTTCCAAATCTCTACATAATAAGGGAGTTGGGCTCCATAGTTCACCTCTGTCATTCTACAATGGCTTTATTCTAAGTTCTCAAGTAGCAAAGTAGCAAAGTAAGGACATCTTCCCTATACCCCTAGACATTTATTTCAACACTCTTCTTCTTAAAAGTTCATTTCATTCTAGTAAGTGAGAAAGGAGAAGGAATCAAAAGATAGGAAATAGTCCAAATTAGAAACAGAAAGGATAGTCTAGAATCTAACAGTAGAGCAATTGTATAACTGGGAAATATCAAATACTCATACCCCTTTACACATAGATACACAGGTACAAACACAAACCAAACTGTCTTCCTCATTGTCCTACATGTCAGAGTTGCTCTGCAGTCTCAGAAACTGTCCCTTTCTGTTTCCCATTGTCTGATGCAGTTTGTGAGAATCCATGGGTCCATGCCATTTAAAGAGCTAGTAGCATGTGGAGGGGCCAGACCGAGGCTGGCAGAATGAAATCAAGATGGGAAAACAGCACGGGGCAACTTGATGCTGGGGACAGGAGGGCTCTCCACTATCATGGATCGGGAAGGAGGTTTGACACCCAGAGCAGGGGGTTAGAATGTCTCCTGGAAGAGGCAACAAATGTGGGGGCAGCTTGAACCCCAGGATTCTGGCAAGAGATTTCTTTGTATTCTTCCACAGTCAGCCTTAGCCAATGTCCTTCTCCAGATTTTGGAATGTTGTTGTTATTATTTTTCCACAGGATGAAACCCTTTGTCTAGCTAGTTCCATAAAGTGTGTGTATGTACAAATGTATGTTCATATGACATTTTGTGATTTGTTGTAGTTAGAGAGATATGTGCTCTAATGCATATGTGGAACTACATATATAATGAAACAAATAAACAAACAAAAAATGCTCTCTGGCCTTGGGGCAAGTGATTTCAGTTCTCTGAGACTGAATTTTTTCATATGTAAATCAGAGGGATTGGACAATCTCTAGGGTTTCCTCTAGCTCTTAAAAAACACAACAAACTTTCATTTATCTAGCAAATTCTCATAGCAATCCATGTTAATATCATTATCCCCATTTTGAAGATAAGGAAACAGGAACAGAGGAATGAAATGATTTGCTCATAGTCACTCAGTAAATAGCCAGATCTGAATCAAGTCATCTCTGATCTCAAATTCAGTTCTCCTGCCACCACACTACATTGTTTCTGAGACTGTGTGTATGTGTAAAAATCACTCTATCCACATTCTTCAGAGTATTTAAAATCTTCAAAATCTTCAGGCCTCCAGGATTATTTCCTTTTGATACTCTACTGGACTCTTATTACCACCCTCTCCCAAGTTCTTCCCGAGCTGCTTTACTTCTACTCCTAGAGTCTCTTTCCTGCTGAGATTGAATTTCAAATAGTTTTGGCCTTGCGGCTTTCGCTGCCCCTCTCTGGGATGCTCTCCAAGGTGCTGGCCCCAGGCCCTGCGGCCTTCATGCGCTACTGTCCCTGTGTTGCTGTCCATGGTGCTATAAGCAGTGAGGCTCTCTTTATGTGGTTCTCTCTCAGCCATGGTGAATAGGCTTGACAGTGGACATTTGGGAACCCAGAGAAGTCCAACAAGAATAGAGGGAAGTAATAGCAAGATCTGTGAAGATAAAAGACTAGGGACAGTATTTTCAGAAAGGGGATATAGGGGATTTGAGAAGGGTGACAAAAGTTAATAGAACATACAGTTGGAGGAGAGATGAGTCAGAGATTCTTGTAAATCTACATGCTCAGCAACACACAAACCCTTTCAATATTTAGGAAACCTTTTTGTAAGATTGTTGTCTTAAGATGGTAATATATTTGACTAATGCCAAGTCAGAGGATCATAAAGTTACTACTATGAAGTCCTTGAGAAGTATCTAGTCTAAATCCCTCCCTTCAAAGATGAGGAAATTAAGAACCAAAGAGGGCAAGTCATTTGCTCAAAATCACACAGATAATAAGTGACAGAACTAGTATTTGAACTTGGGACCTGTTGTCTCCAAATTCAACCTTGTTTCTTCTTTACCATATTGTCTATCTTCACTTTCTTCATGATAAAGAATGGCCATTTTGGAAAAGATACATGAATATTCCAAGGAAAAAATTTCTGAATCTGTGTCTCTCTAGACATTGCAAAAAGATTACAATTTGGCCTCTGGGAAATAGCTGTGGGGCATAATTTCTATTCTTTCCCTAATAATACTTTGCAAATAATCCTAATAATATTTGTATGTTATTATCCCCATTTTACAGTTCAGGATAATGAGATTCAGAGAAGTTAAGTAACTTTCTCATGGCCACACAGCTGGTAAGTATTAGGGCCAGGATTTAAATCCTGACTCTAAATACAGAGCTCTTTTTTCTTATTGTGCCATACTTCTGAGAACTGAAATTCTGAGCACTGAAATTGTGCTGTTTATTGACTGCATGTTTACTACTATCTTTATCTAATCAGACATTAGTGGAAACTGTTAAATTAACATATAAAGATGTTAAAAAGTAATTCTTGGAATCATGGAATATTAGATTTGGAAGGGAATCTAGAGGTAATTTAATTTACTTTCATTTTATAGATGAAAGAACTGAGTTCATCTAGCTAGCAAAAGGCAAAGCCTGATTTGAACCCAAGTCTTCAGTTTACTGCTATTATTAGGGATCATTAAATGATATATCAACTTGTCAAAGCCCAATATTTTGTGCCTCCACAGGTTCAAATGAAAATCCAATTGCAATGTGTAGACTTAGTCTCCTGAGTGGATCCAGATTTTACCCATTTTAATTTCAGCTCTCCCTCTAACATGCCATTATACCTATCTCAAGTAATAGTGATCTTAATAACTCACTTATCTATATCACTTTATGTTTTACTAAATGTTTTCTTCAAAACAATCTTATGTTGTCCATATCAATCAATCATCAAGCATTTATTAAGTGTCCATTATATGCCAGGCAAAGTGCTTCATGCTGGGATACAAAGACAAAAGTGAGTGACTCCTGTCTCTCTATATATGATATATGTGTGTATTGTATATGTGTATGCATGCATATTGTGTAGGTACACATGTATGTTCATACATGATTGTGTGTATGACACACACATATACATGATAGATACACATACATATACCAATATGGCATGCAATATATATCTGTATGAATACAAGCAAGATAGATTATAATTTTTGAAGGCAGCAGGGTTGATCAGGAAATATATCCTGTAGAAGGTAGAAGTTAAACTGAATATTGAAGGATGCTAGAGAGTCTACGAAGCAGAAGGGAATGTTCTAAGCAGAGACATGCCTGTGTTCTACTGCAAAGACATGGAGATGGGAGATGAAGTGTTATGTGAAGAAGAATAAAAAAGCTAGTCTGAGCTGCTGAGACCATAGAGTACATGAATTGGTTTTATGTCTAATAAAATGTGAAAACATAATTTTGTTTGTTTGTGAAGGATTTTAAAGGACAAAAGAGTAGTTTATGTTTGATTATAGAGGTATGGAGCCACTGAAGTGTGAGTAGGAGAGTGATATGTCCAGACCCTAATCTTAGGAAAATCACTGTGTTAGCTAAGTGGAGGATGGATTGGAAGTTAAAACAAGACTTAAAGGATGAAGAGTGTGGTCAAAAGTGTTAAATTCTGGAGAAGTCCATAGTGCAAGTATCATTTTCCTACAGTTTTACAGACAAGAAAACTAAAGCTCAGAAAGGAGAAGTAGTTTATCCTAAGTTGCAAGCTTTATGAATATCAGAGTCAAAATTGGAATCCAATTCTAACTCTTAGTCCTAAACTCTTTTCCCTATATAAAACCACCTCTTTTAATAGGCTTCACCTAAATAAGAAGAGAGCATTCAAAGATGCCCAAAGTGTGGTAGTACAAACTTTTTTTTTTTACATAACCAATGGCAGTAGTGATCAGTGAATCTGGTCATAAAGAATTCAGGAGGTTGTCATTTGGGAAAAGGGCAAAGATCTCATACTGCACATATGTCCTAGACTATGTTTAGCCTCTTCGAGATATAAAGAAAGAGGGGAGCAGGAGGAAGACAGTGATGATGGAATTCCAGTAAAGAGTCTTCTTTACTGGAGGGTAAAGCTGGCAAGTGTCTCACATTTCTAGACTTGGCAGGACTTCTAGTTACCTCCAAGTTATTAAAAAAAGAAGAATTGGGATGGCAGGTGGTAGGTGGCCAAAGAGGAAGAGAAAGTCCAAACTTCAAGTTATAAATTTTCTGTTCCCTCTAACATGAGAATCTTTCCTATCTATAGTCTTCCATTCTTGCTCCTATTTATTCTTCAAATGGTTTATAAAGATTTATAAAGTACTTATAGATCCTCAAATCTCAGCTTCTGTCTATTAACACAGGGCTATGCCAGAAATATGGCACTAGGCCCACAGCTAAGTGTGTGTGAGAAAAGATACTCAGGGACACAATGTAGCTAATAGCTATTGTAATCAGCATATGGATATTCTTTTAATTCTATATTCTGTACATCTCTGTCAATTCTATGTCTTAAGAACTAGTAGAAAGTCAAAGGAAGGGGATCTGAAAAGTCATTTAGTTCAAACACCTCATTTTATAGATGAAGAGAGAGGGTCCCAGACTGAGGAAATGACTGGGTTAGGACCAAATAGCAAAAAAAAACGCCTTGAATCCAGGTCTTTAGATTCTCAGATTTCTTCTGCTTAGTATTTCTTGTTGTTGGGGGAGGCAAGGGAAACTAGAAAATGTCAGTTCCTTTCTCTCTGAAAAGCTAGGAGCTTACAGCCTATTTAGGGAAACTAATCTCACCCACACATTAAAAAAAAAACTATTAGAGAATAATAGCAGTTTACAATTAGGTGTCATAAGGACTGAGGTCAAAGGAGGGAGGGACTAGTGTGGACCACTGGGAAGATCCCTTGAAGGGCTTTGAGCTGGATTTTCAGGCTCCTGAAAGAGCCTCTGAACCAAGAACAATCAGTTTCTATGCCTATATCTTTGTGGATGAGTTCGAAATCATTCCAAACTGTAAATATAACTAGCTATTTAAGGAGCCCAAGGAAAAATTTCTTATTCTCAAGAAAATCAGCAAGAGACTAGGATCTTGGTTACTGAAGCCATTCTCATCACCAGCTCTTTATTTCCCATTGAAAGGCCTAATTCTGCAAAGATGGCCCCAGAAGTTGCTGGGAAAATGATTATGTGCCTCCAAAAGGGGTATTGGGCTTCTGGTCAAGGTTAAGCAATAGGTGTGAGTCACTGGCAGATTAGAGCTTTCCATCCCTAGGCAAATACTTCCCAGCCAGAGAATCAAAGGCCAGAATGAGAGCTGGGAACCAGGAGAGCCTTTCTCTGCAGAGTAGGAATCAGAGTGGAATTTGCTATGGGACCACAGCAGGCATGGCAGTAATCATGCCAGCTAATTATCCAGCCCCTTTCATCCTCAGCTCACCAAGTGCCTAATCTCCACTACCCCCTCTGAGTTCAATAGTCAGGGAGGATTTATGGAGGAAGAAACAGAAGCAAAGAAGAGCTAAATAAATTACAAATTGGACTTGAGCATGCCTGGCTTGGGAAAGAACAGAAATGAAAGAAGGTTCAGAGCCCTGTCTTCCCAATCCCACCAACCCTTTGCCCATCATCTTAGCTAATGTCCATGTATGAAAGAGAAAACTTGTTTCCTATCCCAGCTCCTCTCCTGGGTTACTCCTTTTACTTTCTTTTGGGCTTTAGGTTACCTAACTACCAAATTAGAAGGATAAGCATCATTCCTCTCCAAGAAATTGTGAAAGTGAAGAGTGTTTTATTCAATCAGTCTATATTTAGTGTGTATCCTTTATGTACAGGGTGCAGTGTTAAGTGCCATGAAAAGCTACTGGAATGGAAAAGACAGTCTCTGTCCTTGTGGAGTGTGCAGTCTAGTTGCAAAGATAACCACAACATGTATAGTAAGCCTTTATTAAAAGTTTAATGAATTGGATAAAATACAAATAACTATAATAGGTAGAATGTATTGCATGTCCTAAGAGAGATGTAATAAAATGTGGTGAAAATTCAGAAGACAGAGAGATTACCCTCACTTGGAGGGACCAAAAAAGGCTTCCAGGAGGAGAAAATGTTTGGTCTGGGCCTGGAAATATTGGTAGAATTGGGGCAGACAGGGATTGACTAGTCTTTAGGGCTCTCCATGTAGAGGTGATAAGTGCAAGCAAAAACTTGGAGACAGGAAATTATGGAATGTCTTTAGAGGCCAAAAAGAATCTAGGTTTAGTTAAGACTCAGCCTGGTGTAAGAAAGCAGCAACGTAAAGAAAAGTAGGGTGGGACTAGGTGGTGGAGGACTGAATGCGGAACGACTTTGGCTTTCATTTGCTGGGCAAGGAGGAACCTCCTGTAAAGGCAAAAAGCAACTTGGGAGCAAAACCCAGACGAATGTAAGAGTTATTTTTTTAAAATTATGTTTAGAATGGTCAGAATTACTCTTGATTGTGGTGCTGCCCTGGTCGTACTCAGTTTCTATGCTGACTAGTCTAGGAAGGGGGACAAGGCGGTGCTCTCTAAAACAAGGAGATGAATAGGACCCTGGTCTATGTGCTCCAGAGAAGATGCTGTCTCACATCTCTGCCTGAGTCACAGACCAGGGCCTGCTAGCTGAGCTCAGAATGGCTTTGGAGCCCAAGAACTTGATAAATTTTAGGGTGGGGGCGAGATCAGCTATGGCAAAAGGAGGAGGTGGATACCCAAGTCTGGCTGCAGCTTGACTCATCGTCCATCATCTCACCCACCCCCAGGCAGGGAATGCAGGCCCAAACTAAGAGGACAGGTTTCTACCAAGAACACTGTCTTCTTGGTCAGACTGAGGCAGCTTCTGGGGGTCTCCAAGGCCTGGGGTGCTGAGGGCTTCTGTCAGTCCCTTGCTTGGAAAGGGGCAGGAAAGAACCCCTCCTTGCTGGCCAGCGGCCCCAGCCTAGTCTAAAGTCCTCTGGGCCCTCATTTCAGAGTGGGGTTTGGTTACCGTAGTTCCTGAAGTCTGACTCAGGGCCTGGGGGCAATGTGGATTGTTACCCCTGGGGTTTTCTTAGGGAAGAGGAGAGGGGCATTCGAAATGTCTGTGCCCCAGAGCTTGATATTCTCACTTTACCTACCCGGGTGAGGATACCCTGGGCTGGGGCTAGATACAGATGGTATTCTTGGGGGGATAGTCTCTGGTTCTTGGAAACCAGCTTTGGCGCAGAGCTCCATTGAAGGAGCGGCGTGATAAATCAACAAAGGGAATCTGGAGCTCTGGGCACCCAGTTCATAGTCATCAAATTTTAGAGCAGGGGCCTGGACTTGGCCACAGGATCCCTGTCTCTCAATCTTAAGCTCATATTTAGAATCTGAGGGAGACTTCTGGCAGAGGTAAAATTTGCTGGGGCGGGGGTGGGAGTTGGGGAGGCAGGAAAGAGAATAGACTGAGGGACAGATGGGAAGAACTCTCTCTCAGTTTTCCTGTATCCAATTTCAGAATCTCCAGGGATCAGGACTCTGCCCATACCACACCAGGCTTGGGATAGCCAACCTGTCACCAGGACTAAGTGGGGGTGGAGTACCTTGGGGACGAGGAGACATAGGCCTGAAGCAAGTTTCTTCCTGGAGGGGGGAGGGGAATATCATATATAAATCATCTCTCTTGGCAGGATGGGCTCTCTCACTTTGAAATGAAACCCTCTCCCAAGGATCCCATATTCCAAGGTCTTATATACCTTCCTTTTGGGCTTCACCCCTGCCACCCACCTCCTCCATACCAAGGATACCTCAGGTGGGGTGAGGAATGTGGCTCATTTGCAACCTCCATTGAGTCATCTTCATGGCATGTACAGGATTGATCTAGATCAAAATGGTCCAGGGATTTCTTTGGAACCCTTTATGCAGGGACATCCTCCCTCCCCAAAATCTCCTCCCCCTACAGCAAGTACATGTAACACTTCAGTTCATGAATTTAATCTGAGTGGTCCTAGCTGGGGCCTCAGGTGGTTGACCCTAAGTATTCTTTTTCCTCCAGTCATCATTCTTAATCATTTCTGGAAGGGTTCAGTTTGGGGGATTTTTTCCATGTTTCTGGTCTCACCATTCAGAGTCCCTTAGCCACAGGACCCCCACCACTTTGTCTCCTTGTGAAAGAGCCTAACACTAGGTGGGTGTCTTCCAGAGACTTGAAGATTTTAATTTAGTCCTCTCCAGGTAACTACCACCCAACTTTTCTCTAGGCTCCGTAGTCTTCCTTCCAAATAGGGTGAGAACAGAGGGATTCCCCATCTGTCAAACGGCTCATTCAAGATGCTCGGCGTTAGGCCGGGTTACCTTAGAGCCCTTAGATCCGGCAGCTGTTGCACATCCCCACCTTTCCCCGGCCTGCACAAGGCCTCCTCCCCTGCTTCACCAGCCCCCTGCTTTTCCCTGTTTCCTGTTCCATCTGCAGAGTGAGCGTGGAAGATGTCGAACCAGAGCGACGGCAACACCAAGCCCCCATGCTTGCCCCGCAATGGCCTGGTAAAGCTCGCCAGCCAGCCCAACGGCCTCAGCTCTGCCAGCATCACCAAAGGGACTCCGGCCGTGAAGAACCGCCTCTGCCAGCTGCCCCCTGTGCCTGCCCTCACCAGCCCGGCCTTCCCAGTGCCCCCCGAACGACCCCTGCCCAGCCTGGCGTCCCCCCTCTCCTTGGCTGCCTTGGCAGGGGGGCCGTGCCCCTCCTCCGAGCCCCTTGCAGCTGGACTATCCTCTGGTGAGAACCCGGGCCAGGCTCCTGCATCCCCCACAGAGAGGCAGCCCTTGGCGGTGGATGAGAAGATCCTCAATGGCCTCTTCTGCTACTTCTCAGCCTGCGAGAAGTGTGTGCTGGCCCAGGTGTGCAAAGCCTGGCGGAGGGTGCTCTACCAGCCCAAGTTCTGGGTGGGCCTCACCCCGGTCCTGCACGCCAAGGAGCTGTACAACGTGCTCCCTGGCGGGGAGAAGGAGTTTGTGAACTTGCAGGGCTTCGCCACGAGGGGCTTTGATGGCTTCTGCCTTGTGGGCGTCTCGGACCTGGACATTTGTGAATTCATTGACAACTACTCCCTGTCAAAGAAAGGTGTCAAGTCCATGAGCCTCAAGCGGTCTACTATCACCGACGCTGGCCTGGAGGTAGGGGCTGTCGGGGTAAGGACAGGGAGAGGGGAGGGGAGGACAGTCAGAAGGACCGAGTCAGGGGTCACAAGGAGAAGGGCAGAGAAACTGCACCAGAGCACCCTCCCGGGGTCCCTACCCGGCCAAGACTGGGAAGGGGCGGAGCTGGGGGATTTGGGGACTCTCTGCACATGGATGGATGGGGGAACTCAGGGAGGAAGCAGCTGTGGAAAGGGAGACGGTAGAACATAGAAGGGTCTGATGGGAGGTGCTGGACTCGGACCATAAGGATTCTCTGATCCAAATCCTGGATTTTTCTAAAACTACATCTATGATTTCATTGGTATAGGCCCTAAATTAACTATGGGGTTCTTCGAGTGAGGGAATTTCTGCTACTGTTCTGAAATTTCCCGTTTTAGAGAGTTACCTGGGGAATCAAAAAGTGAGGTGACTTGGACAGGATCATATAACTAGGATGTGTCAGAGGGGAGACCAAGGATGGTTTCCCGTTTACTAAGCCACCCTGCATTTTACAGATGACAAAACTGAGGTTTGGAATGAAACAGAAAAACTCTTTTCTCTGAGTCTTTACAGCTACATATCTGATTTGCCAGAGAAAAAGAGAAAGGGAAGGAAAACAAAGGGAAAGAAAGAGAGTGAAGGCAAAAGGAGGGAAAGTAGAGGAGAGAGAGAAAGGAAGGAAAGGTCAGCAGAAAAGAGGGGAAAAAGTGAAGATAAGGGTAGAAGAAGAAAGATGAGAAGAGGCCTACTTGGAAATCTTGATACTATTAAATGGAAAAAGATGTATCACCAGAGAAGTTGAGCAGTCACATGAGCAGATCACCCGCATTCATCTGCTCATTCACTCGTGCACCGGTGGTCTTCACTCAGGGCCTAAATAGGTGCTTGGGGTGAGGAATAGCTAGTCAAGGGAATTGAGACAAAGAAGTATGAAACACGGTGCGGCCCTGGGGAGTGCACAGTTTAGGAGGGATAGTAAGTCACACGCACACAGAAAGCTGACAATGAGCTTCCATGAGATGCTCAGAAAGAGAAATCACTGAGATGATTTGGAAGGGCTTTCCGGAGGACAAAACGCGAGCTAGACCTTGGAGAAGGGGAAGGGAAGTGGGAGGTAAGAAGGGCCTTCCACACAGGAACGCGGCCCGAGCAAAGCAACAACCAGGCTTCCGGGGACAATGACAGGAGCCTAGCTAGAGCAGAGGGGGCCCACATAGACACTGCTCTCGGAGACCCCGATCTTTGCCGGAGGAACTCTAATCCACAGGCCCAGCTGGCCAAAGGGGTGAAGTTGGCCAAGTTCTGCGGGCGTCCGTGTCAGAGGGGTGGCAGGAGCCCCACAGCAGCGGGCGGGGACCCTAACGCGCTTCCGGCCCGTCCCGTGTCAGAGGGGTGGCAGGAGCCCCACGGCAGCGGGAGGGGACCCTAACGCGCTTCCGGCCCATCACGTGCCAGAGGGGTGGCAGGAGCCCCACGGCAGCGGGAGGGGACCCTAACGCGCTTCAGGCCCGTCCCGTGTCAGAGGGGTGGCAGGAGCCCCACGGCAGCGGGAGGGGACCCTAACGCGCTTCCGGCCCATCACGTGCCAGAGGGGTGGCAGGAGCCCCAGGCAGCGGGCGGGGACCCTAACGCGCTTCCTGCCCCCCCCCCCCAGGTCATGCTGGAGCAGATGCAAGGGGTGGTTCGCCTGGAGCTGTCCGGTTGCAATGACTTCACCGAGGCCGGCCTGTGGTCCAGCCTCAACGCCCGAATCACTTCGCTGAGCGTCAGCGACTGCATCAACGTGGCCGACGACGCCATCGCCGCCATTTCGCAGCTGCTGCCCAACCTGGCCGAGCTGAGCCTGCAAGCGTACCACGTGACGGACACGGCCCTGGCCTACTTCACGGCCAAGCAGGGCTACACCACCCACACCCTGCGGCTGCACTCGTGCTGGGAGATCACCAACCACGGCGTGGTCAACATGGTGCACAGCCTGCCCAACCTGACCTCCCTCAGCCTCTCGGGCTGCTCCAAGGTGACGGACGACGGCGTGGAGCTCGTGGCCGAGAACCTGCGCAAGCTCCGCAGCCTCGACCTGTCCTGGTGCCCCCGCATCACCGACATGGCGCTGGAGTACATCGCTTGTGACCTGCACAAACTGGAGGAGCTGGTGCTCGACAGGTATGGCCGCGAGGGAGCGCGGGCGGGGGAGGGGAGGGGCTGACCAGGAATCTGGGGGGGGGGGCGGAGAGAAGAGGGGAGGGGTTGATCAGGAATCTGTGTGTGTGTGGGGGGGCAGAAATCTGTTCGGGGGGAGGGACTGACCAGGAATGGGGGGAGGGGGGAAGGGCTGACCAGGAATCTGTGCGGGGTGGGGGGTGGGGGGTAAAAAAGGGCGGGAAGACTTTCTCTTTAAATTTACATTTTCATATCTTTTTAAGCGTACAAAGTAAATTTCCACCTAAGCCTCCTATGAGGTAGCAGTACGAGCATTATCCCCATTTTATAGATGAAGAAACTGAGAGGCTAAGTAATTCATCCAGAAACACCAGCTCCTCGTCCCTGACAGAGACAGGACCTGAGGCTCCTGCCTCCTCTATGGCAGTGGGAATGATAGCAGAGCTCCCTGGGAGTCCTCTGCCAACATAGTCAGAAGCCCCTGGAACGGGATTCCGTTGAGCGACTGGCTTTGAAGTCGTATCCAAAGCTTTCCTTGCCAGGAAGTTGCCTCCTAGGAAAAAGAAAAAAGTTAATATATCCACAGCACTCACCAAAACTCATGAAACATGAGTGGTTCAAGCAGGAGCGCCTCCCCCCCCCCCCCATTTTAAGATGGGGCTTGAAAAATAGTTTGGGAAAAGGGGAGCAGCCATGCGGGTTAACCTTGCCCCCAGGCAGATACCCTCTGGTCTGATCCCACAGGTGTGTCCGAATCACAGACACTGGGCTCAGCTACCTGTCCACCATGTCTTCACTCCGAAGCCTCTACCTACGATGGTGCTGTCAGGTAGGGGCCCCTTCCCCCAGCCTCTCACAGAAAGGTGCTGAGAGGCCCGTCTCAAGTTCCTTTTCCAACTCCAGAGTCAGGGGCCTAAGAAACAAGTCTCATAGAAGGCTGGAAGTGCCCCCTTGCAGCAAGTCTTTCCAGGACTTTCCTCCCCTAGCCCCTAACCACCCCCCAGCCCATATTACTGCTAAAATAAGTTTTTCACCTGGGACTCATGGACTCTATGGATAGATTCTATGAACTTAGATAGAAAAAATGCATCTTAATTTCAACATAATTGGTCTCCTTTGTAACCCTTTATTTTTATGCATTTGGGAACATTATTCTGAGAAAGAGCATTTATTAGTTTTGGGGATCTAGCAGAGGGTCCAGGATACAAAAATGGTTAAGATCCCCTGCTTTAGAAGGCTTATCCCTAACCTTTCTGATCACCCAGATGCACAGAATCTCAGATTTGGAAGGGCCCTCAGTGGTTAGAGCCCAACCTGTACCTGAGCAGGAATGCTTGCTACCATATTCCCCAAAAGCAGTCCCCTACCTCTTCCTAAAGACCTCCAGTGATGGAAAGCTCACTACCTTTTGAGGCTTCCCCTTTCTACTTGTGGAGAACTCTAATTGCTACTATGGTTATTTCTGATCCCACATTGAAGTCAGCTTCCCAGTGTCTCCCACCATTGCTCCTCGCTCTGCCCTTTGGCAAGTTGGCAGGAATTGGTGGCAAGTGGGACAAGCCTACTCCCACTTCTGACATGAATAGCCTTTAAGTACTTGGAAACAACAGGCATGTCTTGGCTGAGGCTACACTTGGTTAACTATGCCCCTTTTCTCCAACTAATGCTCATGGGGTACAGCCCCTCCTGGAAGGGCTTCCATTTGTCAACATCCTTCATAACTGGACGCAACACTGAGGATGAACCCTGACTCAGGCAGAATACTAAAGCATACCACCTCCATTGCTCCAGACATTTCACATAAACTAATGGAGTCTAAGTTCTCATTTGTTTTTGGTTTCCTGCTTTCCCCATTTACTCACTAAGACCACCTGGAATCCACTAAAAATTTCTCCTAGTTCTTTTTGATATGAACAACTGTCTAAACTCACCTCTACCACACAATATTTATATAAATGATTTATTTTTGTTTTAAAAATCAGTTTTTATTGATAAGTCTTATGTTTATTTCACCCAGATTTTTTCCTATACCTCTGCATTTCTTCCTCCCAAAGATTCATCCCTTATAACAGAAAAACAAAAGGTAGAAGAGATCGACATTGTACAAAACTGAGCAATACACTGAAAAGCAGTTTGTTTTAACCCAAATATAGAACTTTATAGAAGGAGGTGATGGGGAGGGGTTCTTCTCTCCTAAACATAGGGAGAGAGGGGAGATATGAAAAGGAAAGTATTAACTGAGGCCCATTGGCTCCACAGGTGCAGGACTTTGGGCTGAAACACCTCTTGGCCATGAGGAGTTTGCGCCTCCTCTCTCTCGCAGGTGAGATCCTTATCCTCCGCTTTTTACCCCATTTCTCTGCCCCCTGCCCACTCTTCCTGGTGTGCAGCCTTCTCTAGAGAAGGGGAGCAGAGCTGCAACCCTACAGAAGTGGGAAAGGGGAACAGGTGGCATGCCCCCCACCCCGGCCTGGATGAGAAACCTCCCTGCCCTCGTTCCCCAGAGGTGGGTCTGGGTCTCTCTCTCTTCCTCTGCTCTAGAATCTGGGGTGTCCCAAGGGACTAATCAGCCCTTGGGATGTGTGCCCTGTGGGTCAGACCTAGAAACCTCCCACTCAGGAGATCTCCCCAGACTTCCCCAGGCTCTGGGTTGGGGTGGGGGAACTGAAGAGGGTACTTGTTGTCCCCTGCCTCTCATCTGCCCCTCCTCGTGCTTCCAGGCTGTCCCCTGCTGACCACCACGGGGCTCTCTGGCCTGGTGCAGTTGCAGGAACTGGAAGAACTGGAACTGACCAACTGCCCTGGAGCCACCCCTGAGCTCTTCAAGTATTTCTCCCAGCACCTCCCCCGATGTCTGGTCATAGAGTAGGGGCCGGGCCGGGTTCGGCCCCATCCACCTTGGGACTTGACCCTTCTTGCCCCACTCAGCTTCCTCCCTTCTCCATTCAGTTTCATTGTCCCATAGGGACCTGGGTCATACTCCACACAGGACCTAGGAGGCCTAGGGACCCAGCCTAGCTTCCCCCCCACTCCACCATTGCTCTGCCCTCACCATCCTCTGCGTCAACTTGCCAACTAACTCAAGCCAGGAATAACTAAGGGGGGAAAGAGGAGGGCAGCTGGCTTCCCTGGTTCGGGCCAGTAGCTGGAGAGAGCGATGGAGAGCTAGGGAGAGTGGTTCTTCCTCTCGGCTAGGCTTGGAAGGATGGGCAGCGCTGGGGCCCCGCTTCCCCCACTCACACACCGCTGCTCAGACGCTCAGGAGCAACTTGATCATCCCCCTACTGCTGCTTCCACCCCTCCATCCCTGGGGTAGGACAGAGGCAGCTTTAGGTGGTGGGACAGCATTTATCCCTGGTGGTCCCAAAGAATCTGGGACCACCGCTTCGGGGCAGGAAGGAGAAGATTCCTGCTTTTGAACCTACACAACGTTTGCACGCAGATGCACATACATACACACACACATACACCCAATCTCGGCTCAGACCTATCCAGACCCAAATTCTGGCAAAAGTCTCGAGGTCATACCCAGGGCCCCTTTCAACTGCTCTCCCCTTTAAATTCTCCCCTAGAACACACACACACACACACACACACACACACACACACACACACACACACACACAGACACCATATACCCTGAAGCCTCAGGCCTTCCAGCTAAACCAGTGGGTGCTGGGCATGGTACCATTTGTCATGGAGGGCTACTGGACAGAGCCTATCCCCAGGACCTCTCATGGGTTGATAAGTGGCAGAAAGTGGGGATGGATTAAGACAGAGGCTCTGAAAGAGCAGGGAAGCATAATGCCCTGGGGAAAGTGGGGTGAGAGAAATGACCCCCACTTTCTCTGTCCTCATGGTCTGGAATGCTGTTTCCCAAGTGGTAGGCTCATCCTGTCCTTCAGGGAGAAGGAACCCCTCCCCTTCCTCGACTATGAGCACATACACATACATGGGTACACATGTGCATGCCCCTCTGTGCCCTGCTCTGCACGCCTGCCCACAATCATGTTCACCCATGCACAAATCCTATCCCACCCACCCCAGCTCAGGCAGCTCTATCCCATTTCCCCCTAGACCTCTGGCCAGAGCAGCCCCTTTGGATCCCAGTTCTGGGTGGAAGTAAAGTGGAAATAGACCCTTAATGAAGGCTAGTTTCGTTTCAAAAGATACTGAAGAGAATTGTTAATCTAGGTCTCTGTTCCCCAGGACAAGAGTTAAGGCTCGGAATGTTCACGGCAAAGCCCACATCTCTCGTTTCTCCCCATCTTTTTTCCTCTAGCTTCCTGCCTCCTTTCGTCCCCCTCCTCCTTCCTTGTTCTCAGATTCAGCTGTTTGCTCTAGCTCCCTTGTCCCCCATTGGGCCCGTTTCCAAAGTAAGCCACCGGCTAGTCATGTCCAGCATGCATCGCTGGGGTCAGAGGAGGGACTCTCTTCGGCTTTGCTTTTGAACAGAAGCATTTCCTTTTTCTGTTCCCATCCCCCTAGTATCTTCCCCAAATCTTGAGTTCGGGGAGAGGTGTTGGTTTCCCCTCATGGGGAAACTGAGGTTTGAAGTCCCACCAGGCAATCTGAATGATCCTATGAGCACAGAATGAAGCTGAGGGTCTCACTTTTACTCCCACTCCAGATAGTTCTGCTGTTTCTTAACCTCTGAGGTCTGGGATATGTCAAGGATGTGCTAGGGGAAATGTTCAAGGTCTCCCCTTCAGCTCCTGATTCCCCATCCTCCTTGTTTCAGGGAGTTCCCATTGACTCAGGCCAAATTCTCCCTCCCTCACCCTGGGTACAGCATTTAGAGCCATGGCCCAAGGCGGCCCTGCAAGACCACACTCTCTGCCATTGGAATCTTCTTCCTTATGGTTGGGGTCCAGGGGAAAGGGAAGAAGGAGAAAGACTCCTGCAATAGGATTGCTAGAGGAGGCCTGGAAGTGGAGGATGTAGGTAGAGAATGAACCGAATGGGGAGCCTATTCCTGGGGTTGGGTACAGTGAATCCAGAGTTCAGATTTCTGTCCAGCTTAGGCTCTCTCTTCCTGGTCTCGACCCACTCCATTGGTGATATGGCTTCTTCCCTGCATCTCCCAGAAGGGAAACGGGACCGGGGCCTGGGGCCTAGAGCTAAACCTCTCCCTTCCACCTACTCCCCCTCCCCTAGGAAAAAGCTTCCAGGGTTCCCCCAATACAGCTCTGGTTGCTGGAATAAGCTCTCTCTGTCCACAAGCTTCCAAAAGTCCTCACTGCTCTGAGGGCCAATGGCACAGCGGTGGGTTTTTTCAGCACTGAAACCCAATTGATGTCTTTATGCTTTGGGGTTTGGGAACCATTTATACCCTGTCCTGCCTAGGGTGGGTCCCGACCCCATATGCCCCAAGGACAACTCCAACCAGCGACTCTGATCTTCCACAGCATCATGGTGGGGGAGAAGACTTCTTTATTGGCCACCCCGATCCAACTTCTCCCCCCATCCCCACTTCACCCACCTCAGATGTTCTCTGATGATGGCCGCATAAGATCCTAAAGCATTTGGAAGTCCGGGATTCTGGAATCGAAAGTTGGCACCCACCTAGCAAGAGAGCTGAGGAGGGGAAGTTGGGTCCCTTCCCATTCCAAACAGGAGATCCCCAGGAGACGCGGCTCCCCTCACCTCATCCTGGGAGTGAAGAGATCATTCTGCTCGGAAGAGACGAATCTATCCCTAAAGCTTCACACATTTCCCCCTTCCCCCTTTCTTCCCCCCTCAGAGAGAAAAAGAGAAAAAGAGGGGTGGGGGGGGGAGAGAGAGAGAGAGAGACAGAGAGAGAGAGAGGAGAGAGAGAGAGAGAGACAGAGACAGAGACAGAGACAGAGACAGAGAGAGAGAGACAGAGAGAGAGAGAGAGAGAGAAAGAAAGAGAGATTGTTGAAGTGCAACAGAGAAATGATTTGACAGCCCAAAGATTTTTCCTGTACCCTCGGAGCCAGACCATCTGGCCTGGGGCTCCGGGCTGACTTGGTTCTAAGCCAGTTTTCTCATCTCCCCTTCTCTGCTTTGTACCCCCTGGGGTCAGGGAGGGGAATGGGAGAAGTGTTCATTGGTCCAAAGTATTAAAGTAACTGAAGCTGTGATATTTCCAACTACTGTAGGAGGAAAATAAAAGGGAGATAGGGAAAAAAAAACCAACCCTGAAAACCATTTTCTTACTGTACATAACAACCTCATTCTCCTGTATATGCGGAAGATATAACCTTATATTTGGTAAGTGTTTCTTGTGCTATTTTATCATGTGATCTGTTTATAAAAATATATATTAAAAAAAAAGTTGCAAAAACACTTGTGTTTAGTGTTTCTTGATCTTGATATCATGTGATGGAACTGGTGTTGAAGACTCAACCCCTGAGAAGGGAACAATCTACCCCTCCTCCTCTTCCAATTTTTTTAACCTAATAATGACTATTACCGCTATTACTAACTCCTTGTATTGCTCTTTTTATTTCTCATAATGTTCCAAGGAGGTAATAAGGCAGCTATTATTCCCATTTTACAAATGGGGAAATTGTGGTAAAATGTTTCGTGAAACCATGATCTAATTATTTACATA
This sequence comes from Antechinus flavipes, assembly GCF_016432865.1. Taxonomy (NCBI): domain Eukaryota; kingdom Metazoa; phylum Chordata; class Mammalia; order Dasyuromorphia; family Dasyuridae; genus Antechinus; species Antechinus flavipes. The sequence continues at coordinate 337,166,251 of NC_067398.1, read as the reverse complement.
CATAATATGCATAAATATGTACATATAGATGTATATTAATCATATAGCTTGGTCTCTGCTACTACCACCTGGTAGGATGAAATGAGGAAGGAATTATGAATTATGAATCATATGTAAAATAAGACACCTAGACTAGATGCTGTCCAAGGTTCCTTCTAGATCCAACATCCTGAGAATTTATGTTGTACTTCGTTTTGAGGGAGGATGTTGGCCAGTTGGAGTATTTCCAAAAGAGAGTGATTAAGATGGGGACATTAATGAAACCTACACAGATGAGGATAGTTGGAGGATCTGTGGATAGTAGGGACAATGTGATAGCTATCTTCAAATTTGAAAGACTTTCCTGTAGAAGAGGAATTATACTTCTGTCTGACCTCAGACAGAATGGTTGTAAATCATAGAGGCTCAGTAAATCAGAGAAAAATTCCCTAGAAATTAGCTGTTCAAAAATAGAATTGGCTTTTTGAGATAGAAGTGAGTCTCCCATCACTTTAAGGTCTTCAAAGAATGTTATAGAGGATTCCTGTGAAAGTGTAGGTTAGGTTACCTGTGAGGGCCCTGCAGGCTTAATGTCCTACAATTCTAGTTAAATGACTTATTCAAGGTTACATAGTGGTGTAACCAAGCCTAGAATATAAGTATCTTAACTCCCAGTATATTGCTTTTAATGTTATCATATCACTCTGGGCTCTCTCCAGGGGTGTGTGGGCTCCTGAAAGCCAGTTATTAAATTATCAGTGTGAGTGAGCATCTATACCTCAGAAATCAGCAAACTATATATCTGAACTTGATTTATTGTTTTGCTGATTGTCTATCCAAGGGATTGACTAACTTTAACCTGATTGTCAAATATGACTCTCTTGTTTTTATATGGTCTTTGAACTTGGAATGGTTTTTAGATTTTTAAACACAATAAAACTTTATTTAAAATGTAAAACCCATTCTTAACTCAGGCAGTACCAAAATAAGCAATGGGCTTTACTTTTGGCCCAAAAGGGAAAATATTAAAAACCTTCAGTCTGTTGTTAAATGTTTATCAGCATACCCCAAGTTACTTCCCCAATATTCACTGTACTGGCTCACTGGATCCTCAGAAAAGCAACTGTTACTACTTTTAGAATTCTAGGAGTAATTCTGTGGGTGACTATCCTTATAATATCAGCTCATGAGAACCCACTAGTATGATTCCCCCTAGACAATCATTCAAAAGACTCAGTTCTTTAGCAAAAGCATTTACTCAAATGTCTCAGCAAGAATAATGTTTTTCCCCAAACCTGAGGCTTTGGAAGACTCTCCCACAAATACTCAGAGTCCATCTCGGGGCGAAGGGGCACAAATTGACAGAGGTAGTGAGGCCTATGTGGGAAAAGCACATATCGCCAAGGCAACTCACAACTCCAGAAGTGCAGAGCCTCATGTTTTCTTCCTCCTTAAGTATTTCATGGAGTTTACTATTAGACTTAACATCAGCGATGGATGAATTTGCTCCCCTGCCCAGCTCTTCCAGAGCATTTTGTATTGGCTGGATGGGTCAGGCAGTTTGCTCCACCGCTGGACCCTGAGAAGGCTCTTCCGAGAATGGTGGAAGGGTTTATCTGCTCGACTTCATTGGATTCATTCTTTGAAGGACATTTGCCTTCACTACCTTCAGCCACTGACTCAGCTGGATGATACTGCACTCATTTTAGCTGGAGTGTTATTTTAGTTGGAGTTCTATTGTGCTCTTTCAACTAGGGCAATCATCCTCAGCTACAGTTGGCAGTAGACCTTCCATTTTTATTACCTCAGCTATCAGGTGGGCCATTTCCAGGCAATAAATGGGAAAATTATGGTACTTCACCTTAGGTTACAATAATCAATCCTAATTCAGTCAGTTACATTTCCCAGATTCCTTTTGATGGCTAAGGACAAAGATAAGAATATAACATATGACCTAGCTGGACCATTAATTGCTTTTGCTGATCTCTTCATAGATAATTTATCTATTTAAATCTCTTTCTCTTCCTAAGATATGTAATATTGATTTTGCATCCAAAGACCTTTCCTTTCACATTTCAGTGGTTCTGTTCCTTTGCTCCTTAGAATCTTCAGCTTTTGCTAAAGTATGGAGGGTCAATCTGTCACTCCACAATGTTGTCTCAAAAATTTATCATTTGTTAACTGGGGTGGGTTTTTCATGTGGAATCCTTCATTCACACCATAGGGGTCAGGTTTGATGTTAGTCTCTCTGTGATCCACAACCCAAGAGACAGGGGGGAGCTTCCTTTGGAGGAAGGAGTTGCTCTAGCACTTCTCAAAGGATGAGTAGGAATGGAGAATTGGGGAAATAATTGAGATGGAAAGTTCCTATGGTGGAATGAGTAGCTGCCCATGGAGTTCACAGAAGAGATAAGGGAGAAGCAGACTCAGTATCAGGGAAAGAGAAAGACATAAAACCCCTGGATTAAGAATGAAAACCTAAGTCTAGCCCAAGCTCTGCCACTAACTAGTTATATGATCTTGGTGAAATCATTTTCTGTGCTTTGGCTGTGATTCTCTCACTTATAAAATGAAAAGACTTGACTGGGTAACTTCTTATATTTTTTTGTCTTTTTTTTTTTTTTTTTTTTTTTGCTGAGGCAATTGGAGTTAAGTGACTTGCTCAGAGTCACACTAGGAAGTGTTAAGTATTTAAGACCAGATTTGAAATCAGGTCCTCCTGACTTCAGGACTGGAGCTCTATCCACTGTGCCCCTAGCTGCCCCTCTTTTTTAATAATAGCTTTTTATTTTCAAAATACTTACAAAGATAGTTTTCAACATTCACCCTTGCAAAACCTTGTGTTCCAAATTTTTTTCCCTCCCTTCCTCCTATCCTTCTCTCTTAGACAGCAAGTAATATAGGCTAAATATGTGCAGTTCTATATATATTTCTATATTGATAAATGTAGAAATGCATGATAATGCTGCATAAGAAAAATCAGATCAAAAGGGGGAAAATGAGAAAGAAAAAAAGGAAGCAAACAATAATAAAAAAGGTGAAAATATTATATTGTGATACACAGTTCCCATAGTCTTTTCTCTAGATTCAGATGACTCTTTCCATCACAAGTCTCTTGTAATTAGCTTGAATTACCTGTTGAAAAGAGCCACGTCCATCAAAATTAATCATCACATTATTTTGTTGTACAATGTTCTCTAGGTTCTGCTTATTTCATTTAGCATCAGTTCATGTTAAGTCTCTCCAGACCTTTCTGAAATCATCCTGCTGATCATTTCTTACAGAACCATAATATTCCATAACATTCATATACCACAATTCATTCAGCCATTCTCCAATTGATGGACATCCACTCAGTTTCCAGTTTCTTGCCACTACAAAAAGGGCTGCCATAAACATTTTTGCACATGTGGCTGGACTAGATGATTTGAAAAGTCCCTTCAACTCTTACAGCTATGAGCACAGAGACAGAGTTAAGCAGATAGCTACAAGAGGGCATGTTGGGAGAGAAAAATCAGAGCAAAAGGTAAAAACCATGAGGGGAAAAAAAAAGGAAAGATAAAAACTATGCTTTGATTTGCATTGAGTCTCCATAGTTCTCTCTCAGGATGCAGATGGCATTTTCCATTCAAAGAGAAACTTAAAACTAAAGGGATATTCACCAAATGGGAATTAGCTGAACAAATTATAGGAGATAAGTGAACATTCATGTGTCATTGAGAAATAATGAGAGGAACAGTTTCAGAGAAACTTCAGAAGACTTTGTGAACTGATACAGAAGGAAGAGAGTATAACCAGAAGAATGGTATTATATACTAATATAAAAATGAAAAATTGTAGAACTCTGATCAATGTATTAACCACCAATAATTCCAGAGTATTTATGATGAAGTTAATAAATGAAGGCCATCTTCATGAGACTGTGAGCTTCTTGAGATCAGGGATTTTTTTTTTTTTTTTTTTACTTTTCTTTGCATCTCCAGTATATAGCATAGTGCATGGCACTTAGTAAGTTCATAATAAATATTTGATTCATATCCTGAAAGAGATGTGACAGAATCAAGTTGCAAAATGAACCACATGTTTAGGAGAGCAACCAATATGGGAATCTCTTTTTTATTTGATAATAAACCTATACATAACTTTTTTTTTTCTCTGCAATGAAGGGAGGAGTGAGGAGGAAGAAGAGAACTCAAGGTAGTGTTGCAAAAAAGAAAGCACGAACAAGAAGAGAAAGAAAATCATTGAAACACGTTTTTCAAATGCCAGGAGAAAAGAAAATCACAGATGAATAGGACAGCTTTGAAAATGATGCATTAAAGAATTTTAATGCAGACTCACAGTTTCGTGTGTAAGGGGGAAGGGCAAGGGGAGGGAGGCGGGAAAGGGCAAGGGGAGGGAGGCCAAAGACACCTATTGAATCTCAGTCTTGAGGCACACGGCAACCAAGCAGGGGTCCTCATTGCCGTCAGCTTGTCTGCCTTTCCTCTGTGCTGTTTCTGTCACCAGGCCCCCATAAGGCTGCCTTGTCACACTGCTGACTCGTGCCAAGCACTCAAATCCTTCCATATTAATCTTTGCCCGTATTTCATCTTTTATTTGGGCGATGGAGCTTCATGCTAACATTGATAAAAAAGTATGGAACCCAGCAGGCTCTATGACCACCACAAAGAAGCCTGGAACGATGTTTAGGCCGACCTGACAATGTGCAGTCCAATCCGTCAGAGCCGGAAGTGGCCCTCAGAACACCGGATGTCAGAGGTGGAAAGAAACTTAGGGGCTAGCTTTTGTACAGGGGGGAAACAGGCCCAGGTAGTGGCAGGCCGACAACGATGCAAGGGAAAATATTCAAAGTGGCTTCAAAAACCCTTGTGGATGAGGCAGGATTGAAGCGGCTACTAGGGTTGTACATGGACCACGGGCTCCTCCACACCCTCCCCTGAGGTATTACCTTCTCCCGCCTCCCACCAGCGCCCCAGTCCGGAACGTTTGTCGCCGGCCCGTGGCGGCAGGAACGGCGGCTCCTTGGAGAGGGACTACTTCCGGCGTCTTGATGCTCGCCGGGTCTTGTCACTTCCGCCGTGGCGCGTCCGGCGGGCGGAGCCTCTTCTGTGAGTGAGGGGTTAGGGTTTGAAGGCTGGGGTGGGGCAAAGGTCCCCTCCACTCCCTCGTCCTCCCCTCTTCTTCCTGTGTGCCCCCTGTCTCGGTCCCTCTCACTCTCTGTTTCTCCGTTCGAGTTGGGTCTGCTCCGTGTGCCTCGGTTCATGTATGTCCATCTATGCCCCTCAGCCCGCTCCCTGGTCTCTTTCTCTCCTCATCTCTTTCAGAGCCTTGCCGGCAGCCGGGCAGCCTTCCTCATAGCCAGTCCCAGCCACCTCCGCGTCTCGAGCCCCCCCTTTGTACCCTCTCTCCCCGACAACCCGGGTCTGGCCTCCGCCTCACGGGGAGGGCGGGTTTTCTCCTCTGCCCATGGGCTCCGGGCGGCCCGGACCCAGGACGTGACCGAGCCGGGCTGAGGCTGATGACTTAGGGGCCTGTTGAAAGCCTCCGCCGTGTGCCGGGGGGCGGTGCCTAGAGCTGCAGGACCCATGGAGAAGATGGCCCGGGTCACCACAGCCCTGGGGGGCAACACCCTCACGGGCCGAACCATGTACTGCCACCTGGACGCCCCGGCCAACGCCATAAGTGTGTGTCGGGATGCCGCGCAGGTAGTGGTGGCCGGCCGGAACATCTTCAAGATTTACGCCATCGAGGAGGAGCAGTTCGTGGAGAAGCTGAACCTTCGGGTGGGCCGCAAACCCTCTCTGAACTTCAGCTGTGCCGACGTGGTGTGGCACCAGATGGACGAGAACCTGCTGGCCACGGCGGCCACCAACGGCGTGGTGGTGACCTGGAATCTGGGCAAGCCCTCGCGCAACAAGCAGGACCAGCTGTTCACGGAGCACAAGCGCACGGTCAACAAGGTGTGCTTCCACCCCACCGAGGCCTACATGCTGCTCAGCGGCTCCCAGGACGGCTACATGAAGTGCTTTGACCTCCGCAAGAAGGACTCCGTCAGCACTTTCTCTGGTGAGAGCGGGGCGGGGCTCCCAGCCGGGCCCCTCACCGCCCGAGCTCTCCCACCTGGGCTGCGGGCAGCATCTCTTGACAGGCGCGATTTCTCTTGGGCAAGTTCTCAGGACTTTCCCTTGGCTCTCTCTGTGCTGCCTATTTAGATCAGGTGCTCTGTAATCAGTCCTTCCTTTCTCTTTCCCCCGCAGTCATTTATCAAGCACTTAACTCTGTATCTGTATATGCCAAGTCTGGGAGAAACGGGGAAGTGGATAGTCCTCCCTGCTTTCCCGAGTCTGATAATCTAAGTAGCCGGGAGATTAAAATAAACCGATACATGAGATTCCAATTACAAGGCAATACAGGCAAAAATCCCCACAGAATTCCCTTCTAAAAACCTTACATTTGTACTTTAATATTTTCCAAGCCCGTTCCTCAGAGCCATTCCAGAGGATGGTGTTTGAGGTAGTGTTTGACTACCAAATGACTTAGTGATCCATAGCCAGTTGGTGCTCTGCCGGCATGGGAAGCCTGGTATCGGTACTCTTCAGTCACTTAGACCAGGGTGCCCTTTTGCCAACACTTCCCACAGGTCTTGCCAAGCTAGAAAGAGTATGAATACAGCTCCAGATACGGATTGTATTAACTAAACTCCAGCTTAGTCCAAAAGAGGCCCATCACCAGGAGAGTTTGGGTGTTTTACCCCAGCAATTATACAAATGCTGTGAGGTAAAAAGAGAGGATAATCACTTCTACATGAGTAAAACAGGGAAGACTTTTCATAGAAGATAGCATTTAAGCTGCTTTTTGAAGGTTACTTAGGATGTGAACAGTTAAATAATAAGAGACCAGAAAGAAACGCACAGGCAAAAGCCCATAGGTTGACAAAGTCATCTTCTATTATTGTCTAAGTCTTTTTTGACCCATTTAACTGAATCTTTCTTTTAAAAGCTAGCCTGGGTCCTGACCACCTCAGCCCACAGTAATCTCTCCATCCTGTGGTATGTTCTTTGTTACTAAGTTCATGGGGCTTGTTAATGTAATTCTCTTTTCCATGTATTAGAAATCTTGTATCTTCCATCAGATTGTAATATTCTTGAGGGAAGGAACCTCCACTCAAAAGAGAAGTGGTGTAGCTACTTCTAGATGTGGAATTAGGAAAACTGCAAGTCTCGCCTCTGACACTTTGAGGCTCTGTATACATGAGTAAATCACTTTATCTCTTTGAGCCTTCCTCATCTGTCAACAAGGATAATAATACTTATCTTACTTGCTCACAGTTTTGTTTATTGGACCAAACATGATAATATATGTGGAGTACTTTGCAAACTTCAAAGTACTATTTAAATGTCGGTTGTTAATAATAAGGCTTACATTTATATAGTACTTTTCCATTTATTAAGAGCGTTTACATACATTTGTATTTGATCCTAACCTACTTTAGTTATATAGTTTTACCACCAGTAATAATGATAGTTACAGCTCATTTTTATATATGACTTTACAGTTTATAAAGTGGTTTTCTCACAACAATCTTATAAGATGGTATTATCACCATTTTATAGATGAGACTTCTGAGGCCCAAAGAAGAATATTGATTTATTTGCTCATGATCCCACTGCTGATCACTCTCAGGTTTATTGAGGTAGCTTCATAACTCCACTGTTAGAGACAGGAGAAGATAGGATCCCTGTCTTTGGAAAATGTACATTGAAATTTAAGGGTCCTACCCTTTTGATCCAATGTATCCAAAACTCTCAAAAGGTACGTCCAGACTACATAGAAGTAGCATTACTCTGGATTTTTCTCTCTGGGGCATTATTCTGGATATGTATCCCTCAACTGTGATAATGCCTTATAGCATGGCCTTTATACTTCAATAACTGAATTTTGTGAAAGCCAAGGGGAAGTGAATGATACTGCATTTTTCTCTTTAGTGAAAAACTACAGTAAGTGGTGTTGGGGATAATGACTGTACTAGAACATCCCTAAGAAAAAAATGTTTTAAATGGTTGTGCTGAAGATTCTAAGAAGCCACCCTATGATTCTCTTTGGGTGTTAGATGGTAACAATTCTTGATCCTGTAGACATACTATATCATACATACCATACTTTCATGGTAATAGACATAATTCATTCTCCATTCCATCTAGAGAGGAGAGTTTGAATATTCAAACCAGTATTTGGAGATTAGGCTATTCTCTAGTTCCTGATCTGATCTAACATATGTTTGGAATCTCTTTGCTGCTTCTCTCCACTAGCCCCCATTTCTGTTCTTCTGTAAGATGGAATCAGAACCCTGCTCCTTTCCTTCTGTTTCAGAAAGCACATGGACATCATAAGTGGGTCATGCTTTAAATCCTTCAAAAGGGATCTGTGGGTGTTTGGGAGTTATTGGAATAGCCACTAGCTCTGGAATCATGTTTTGAGTTTTTAGTTGGAATAAAAGCTTCATCATTATTTCTCTGAAATTATGGTTGGTCATGACATTGAACAGAGTTCTTAAATCCTTCAAAGTTCTTTTCACAATTTTCTTAGTATATACACTTTTCCTGGTTCTTCTCACTTCACTCTGCATTCGTTCGTACAGCTTTTACTAGGTTTCTTTGAAATCATCCTTTTCATCATTTTGTATGGCAGAGTAATATTCCTTTATATCCATTTACTATAATTTGTTTAGCCATTCTCCTAATTGACAGTTACCCTTTGTACTGTGTAGTTCCTTGCCATTGCATAAGAAAGTACTACAAATATTTTGTACATTTAGATTTTCTTTGGTCTCTCTGAGGTTTGATCTTAATAGTTGTATCTCTGGATAAAAGAGTATATGGAATTTAGTGACTTCTTGGGCGTAGTTCCAAATTGCTCTTTAGAATGCCTGGATTAATTCACAACTCTACCAATAATGCATTAATGTTCCTGTTTTTGTGCAGCTACTCCACATTTGTTATTTGTCCTTTTCTATTCCCTTTTCTATCTGATGTAGAATTTCAGAGTTATTTTATTTTGCATTTCATAATGAGTGATTTGGAACTTTTTTTTTTTAATATATGACTCTTGATAGTTTAAATTTAGAAGGGGCCTTTTGAGAGAGTCTTTGGTTTGTATCAGTCTTATGACCTCTTTGCCTCTGACCTCATAGCATTTAATGAAGTGATGAATGCTGGAAGTGAAGCTGCCCAGGAAGGTCACACCCCTGGAGCTTTGGTTTAGTCTAAGGCCAGCTTCCCATGGGACCACCAAATGTATCCCAGTTTTGGGTAGAATGTCCCCATCTTCTCTTTCTCATTCAAATTTGCTCTGTGGACCTAAAGAAGACTCAGCACAAATCTGACGTGACCTCCTTTTTTTTCTTTCTTTCTTTTTTTTTTTTTAATGAACGAATTATTTATTCTCAACAATACAATGATCCAAGACAATTTTAAAAGACTCTTTTTAAAAAATTTTTTTTTAAAATTTATTTAATTTCTGACCTTTTCACACTGCCTTTTCCATCTTCTGCCCTTGAGACTGAATGAAAAACTATATTCTTTATGTTTTGAGAATTAGGAAGTAAAGTAAGGAAGGGCGTGGGAAAGAAAAAATGGCACTGGATAGTAATGTTGAGGGATTGTTTGGGTCAGATTAGTGGTTAAGCTGGTTTTACTAGTGCTGCCTCTTTCTCCCCTTTTTGCCTCCTCTCAGGTCAGTCAGAGAGTGTACGTGATGTCCAGTTCAGTATCCGTGACTACTTTACCTTTGCTGCCACCTTTGAGAATGGCAATGTGCAGCTCTGGGACATTCGGAGGCCAGACCGATATGAAAGAATGTTCACTGCTCACAATGGCCCTGTCTTCTGCTGTGATTGGCACCCTGAAGATAGGTATGGAGTAAAGAGCAGATAAGGGTGTCGGCGGGGGGGAGGGGAGGGAGGGGAGTGTGGTGGCAGTTCTTGAAGTCAGAGAGGAGAACAACCAAATCCTTAAGAGAATGAGATCATAATATTGAATGTTGGAAGGGACTTGAGAGGCTTTATGGTCCAGCCCTTCTGTTTTGCGAAACAGAAACCAACCAGGAGAAGAGAAGGGATTTGTCCAACATGCCACTTTATGTGGTATAGTAGCATATGGAACTCTTGATTTAAAGCCATCATTTTCCCTTCTACATTGTGCGACTCCTCATTTACCAAGAGCTTTATAAAGCATTTTCACTTTCTTTTCTCTCATTTGAGCTGGCACTATAACTGAGAGTTGGGGTTTTATCCCCATTTTATTAGCAGAGGTATTAAGGCATAGAGAAGAATTTCTTGCATGAAGTTGCAGCCTTTTAAGTTGTGGCCCTGGGAGTGGACAAGTAGCTGACCCCTGGTTTGGTGTTATTCCTACCATGCCACCAAGGTCCCTCAAACCACCAGTTGTGTAGCCTTTGTTAAGGGATGAAATCTGGAAAGAAAGTGAGCGAGAGCTTCCCCACCATAGGGACATGTTGGGAGCTGGCTCTGAAGAGTTGGAAAACCCTCCTCTGGGGCCAGGTTGTAACCAAAGTGCCCCTTCTGGTGGATCCGCCTTCCTGACCTTCCCTCCCCCACCCAGAGGCCTCATTCTTGGGTCTCTGAGACGCTATCTGTAGGACAATGCACACTAGGGCGTGGGAAGCCCCCATTCCCACACCAACTTCACTCCACAGGGGCTGGTTGGCCACCGGGGGACGGGACAAGATGGTCAAAGTGTGGGACATGAACACGAACAGGGCCAAAGAAATCTACTGCGTGCAGAGCATCGCCTCAGTGGCCCGGGTCAAGTGGAGGCCAGAGTGCAAACACCACCTGGCCACGTGCTCCATGATGGTGGACCACAACATCTATGTGTGGGATGTGCGGCGGCCCTATATTCCCTCGGCCATGTTTGAAGAGCATCGAGACGTCACGACCGGCATCGTCTGGCGCCACCTTCACGATCCCTACTTCCTGTTGTCTGGCTCCAAGGACAGCACCCTCTACCAGCACATTTTCAAAGATGCCAGCCAGCCCATTGAGCGGGCCAACCCCGAAGGCCTGTGCTATGGGCTCTTTGGGGACCTGGCATTCGCAGCCAAAGAGAGCTTGGTGACAGTGGACTCAAACCGCAAGCCTTACCCGGGGGACCGGCGCCACCCCATCTTCTTCAAGCGCAAGCTGGACCCCACAGAGCAGTTTGAGTCAGTGTCATCCAGTGCCCTGAGTGTCTTTGAAACAGAGCCAGACAGCAGCAGCATGGGCTGGTTTGTGGACACGGCTCGCCGCTACGCTCTGGCTGGCAGGTCCTTGGCTGAGCTCTGTGATCACAATGCCAAGGTTGCCAAGGAGCTGAGCCGAAATCAGGTGAGTTCCAAGGCTAGGGGTAATGGTTGGCCCCAGGCCCTGGCTGATGGTGGGGGAGCCCAGGAGCTGTCTACCCTCAGAAAGGAATGGGGCAGAGGGGCCGTGCACATGCTCAATCTTCTTGAGCATGTAGTACTGAGGCAGCTCCTAGGCAATGCGAAAACCTTAAGCAGTATTCTACTCATCTCCAGTTATTTATTTTCTCAGTTGTAGTTTATTTTTCTTTTCTTTTTTTTAAATAACTTTTTATTGATAGAACACATGCCAGGGTAATTTTTTACAGCATTATCCCTTGCACTCACTTCTGTTCCGATTTCTCCCCTCCCTCCCTCTACCCCCTCCCCCAGATGGCAAGCAGTCCTTTACATGTTGAATAGGTTACAATATATCCTAGATACAATATATGTGTGCAGAACCGAACAGTTTTCTTGTTGCACCGGGAGAGTTGGATTCAGAAGGTATAAATAACCCGGGAAGAAAAACAAAAATGCAAGCAGTTTATATTTATTTCCCAGTGTTCTTTCTTTGGGTTTAGCTGCTTCTGTCCATCCTTGATCAATTGAGACTGAATTAGCTCTCTTTATCGAAGAGATCCACTTCCATCAGAATACATCCTCATACAGTATCATTGTTGAGGTATATAATGATCTTCTGGTTCTGTTCATGTCTCTCCAAGCCTCTCTGTATTCATCCTGCTGGTCATTTCTTACAGAACAATAATATTCCATAACGTTCATATACTACAATTTACTCAACCATTCTCCAATTGATGGGCATCCATTCATTTTCCAGCTTCTAGCCATGTAGTTTATTTTTCCAAAGGCAATTTTCAACATTCATTTTTGAAAGGTTTGTGAACTTTGTGTTTTCTCCTTTCCTCCTCTCCATCCCAACACAGTGAGCAATCTGATACAGGTTAAATATGAATCACCAAATATTTATTGTTTACCATGGGACAGGCAATTTGCTAAGCTCTGGGGACATCAAAGCAAGACAAAAAATAATACACTTCGGAGCTTATGTTCTAATGGTGGACAACCCTTAAGTGAACAGAAATATACAAGGTAAATACAGAGTAAATGATAGGTTTTTGGCACCAAGGGGCACCAGGAAAGGCTTCCTGCAGAAAGTCGCCCTCGAGGAATCCTGGAATTCAAAGGGGTGTTGGTGAGGAGGGACAGCCAGGGACAGTCTGCCGGGCAAAGGCCCTGCTAAGATGGCTGAGGGAATGCTAAGGAATCATAGAGCACATGGAGGGAAATCTGACAACTGCCACAATAGGAAGGGGTCCAGTTCATAAAAAGCTTTACATACCAAACAAAAAGACTGTTATATTTGTTTCTGTGGGCAGTGGGAAGCCATTGAAGTTTATTTAGTAGGAAAGTGACATGGTCAAACTTGAGTTTTAGAAAACTTCTGACAGGTCTGTGGAGAGTGGATGGGTGGGAAGGGGCGGGGGGGCGGGGATGGTGGCAGTGTGAATAGAGAAAAGGAACATAAATGTTATTATGGAGAAGGCAGTGTTACAAAGAAAAAAAGAAACTCACTAGTTCTATTCAGACAAGTGATTTATTTAGCAAGACTAGGTGGCCAAGGACCCAGAACCTTGATTTTTACAAAGTCAACATACAGTTTGGAGGAAAAAAGGAGGAAAAAGGGTTATAGTGATTGAGATATCAGGTTTTTTGGCAGAAGGGTTTAGGAGTCATGGGGGGAGGGGGGGAGAGAAGATTAGATTTTTGGCATTCCTAAAATCAGTGACTTTGTTATCTTACCCAAAAATAGGTGATTTCCAAGCAGCTGAAATTTATTTCACAAAATGTTGGATAAAAGCAAAATATAGTCACTAATGTTATTTTTCTTGTCAAAATAGAAATGACAAGATTTAGGAACTGAGTAAATATGTGAGATGAGCAAGAATGATGAGACAAAAATGACATTGAGGTTGCAAATCTAGGTGACAGGTTGATGGTACACAGTAACAGAAATTGAGAAGTGGATTTGGTGGGTTTGTTTTGTTTAGTTGAATTTGAGGTGCTCATAGGACATCCATTTCAAAATGCTGAGTGAAGTCAGTTGGGACTGGAGCTCAGGAAAGAGAATAGGGCTAAATATGCTGATCAGTAGGGTGACAATTTGGAGCTGTGGAAGCTGATGAGATTTCTGAGTGAGGTAGTATAGAGTAGGGCTTCTTAAACTTTTTCCATTCACAACCTCTTTTTGTTTAATAAATTTTTACCTGGTCCCAGATATGTAGGTATATAAATCAAACATTTGTTGATAATCATGATTTCGATGATACCTACATTCAGTCACATGACTCCATATGGGGTCATGAACCACGGATTTAAGAAGCTTTGGTATAATTGATCAGAGAAATGCAAATTAAGACAACTCTGAGATATCACTACACACCTGTCAGATTGGCTAAGATGACAGGAAAAAATAATGATGAATGTTGGAGGGGATGCGGGAAAACGGGGACACTGATGCATTGTTGGTGGAGTTGTGAACGAATCCAGCCATTCTGGAGAGCGATCTGGAATTATGCCCAAAAAGTTATCAAACTGTGCATACCCTTTGATCCAGCAGTGTTACTACTGGGCTTATGTCCCAAAGAGATACTAAAAAAGGGAAGGGGACCTGTATGTGCCAAAATGTTTGTAGCAGCCCTGTTTGTAGTGGCTAGAAACTGGAAAATGAATGGATGCCCATCAATTGGAGAATGGCTGGGTAAATTGTGGTATATGAATGTTATGGAATATTATTGCTCTGTAAGGAATGACCAGCAGGATGAATACAGAGAGGCTTGGAGAGACCTACATGGACTGATGCTAAGTGAGATGAGCAGAACCAGGAGATCATTATACACTTCGACAACGATATTGTATGAGGATGTATTCTGATGGAAGTGGATTTCTCTGACAAAGAGACTTAACTGAGTTTCATTGGAGAAATGATGGACAGAAACAGCTACACCCAAAGAAGGAATACTGGGAAATGAATGTGAACTATTTGCATTTTTGATTTTCTTCCCGAGTTATTTTTACCTTCTGAATCCAATTCTCCCTGTGCAACAAGAGAACTGTTCGGTTCTGCAAATATGTATTGTATCTAGGATATACTGCAACATATTTAACATATATAGGACTGCTTGCCATCCGGGGGGGGGGGGGGGGGGGAGGAGGAGGGGGAGGGAAAAACGAAACATAAGTGATTGCAAGGGATAATGCTGTGTAAAAATTATCCTGGCATGGATTCTGTCAATACAAAGTTATTATTAAATAAAATAAAATTAAAAAAAAAAAAAAGAAGCTTTGGTATAGAGAGAAAAGAGAAGACCCAAGACAGAGCCTTGGAGGCACCCACAATTAATGAGTATTGTATGGATGAAGATTCAGTTTAGGAGGCTAGTATGGACATACATAGAGGAGCACTGAGAGAGCAGTGTCAGGAAAACTCTTAGAGGGGATAATAGCTGGGAAAAACAGGATCAGCAGTGTTATTCTAATTCCTAAATAAGTCAGTTCATCTTTGGGACACATAGGAGTCGGGAAAGACTTTCCCCAGAGTTCTCTTGATACCGACCAAGTTATGGAGAGAATACTTAGAAAGTTTCAGGCCCCATGGAAGCAGATAGGCTTAGCACATAACCCTAGGCTATGGGCCCCAGTTCACATAGGTTCGTCCCTACCCCTCATTCCCTTACCCTAGGATTCCCTAGGATGAATATCCTATAAATCAGTAATTTTGTGATTCCCCAAATCAACAACTCAGAGTTTACCGCCTGGGGAAGGCAAGAAATTGACTTCGTGATTTAAAGGTTTCGCCAGAGCGAGACCTAGGTGGGCTTCTTGTGCTCTGCCTCCCTCACTCTCCCCTTCTCCAAGGCATGATCAGGTGCTTACTCTCCTTGGGATAGGTTGCTCAAACATGGACCATGCTGAGAATTATTTACTGCAGTCCTGGCACCATGCCCTCTGCCAACCTGAACCACAGCATCGGGAAGGGCAGCACCAGCCTTCCGCTCATGAATAGGTAATCAAGGGGTAGGGAAGAAGGGGCGCTGAAGAGGGATCTGGTGGGGCAGCGCCTGACTCTTTTCCTTCCTCTGGACTTTGCCTCTTCCCCTTTTGCCCCATTCCAAAAAGCTTCAGCCTGAAGGACATGGCTTCTGGAATGGGCAGTGAGGCCCGCTTGGATTGGAGCAAGGGGGAGAACCGGAGCGAGAACCTCCTGCTGGACTCCTCTACTACCCTCATCACTAATGATGGTAAGGACTGAAGGGAGCCTGCTTCCCCCTTGCCAGATGGGCTCCAGGACTGCTTGGAAATACCTGAGTACATGGGCAGGAGGGTCATACTCAGGTCTTGTAGAAATCCGATGGCTTCTCCCTTCAGAGAACGAGGAGACGGAAGGCAGCGACGTCCCTGCTGACTACCTCCTGGGCGATGTGGAGGGAGACGAAGATGAGCTGTACCTAATGGATCATGAGAACGCCCACAGTAAGTGGCAGCAGGGTCTGGGAAAGCTCCTGTTGGTGTGGTGAGTGTCACTGCCCCCAAACTGATATGTGTCTGCCCTCCACCCCAGCGGAGGAGCCAGAGTACGTCCTGCCCCAGGAAGCTTTCCCTCTCCGCCATGAGATCGTGGACAATCCCTCTGGTCCTGACCACCTGCAAGACAAGGCTGACTCACCCCACGTGAGTGGCAACGAGGCTGAGACAGTATCTCTGACCCCCGTGGAGTCCTTCTCGCTCATCTCCATCTCCCACACACTCTATGAGAGCCGCCTGCCTCCTGACTTCTTCAGTGCACTGGTGCGGGACATGCTGCGCTTCTATGCTGAGCAGGGTGATGTACAGATGGCCGTGTCTGTGCTGATCGTGCTGGGCGAGCGCATCCGAAAAGAGATTGACGAGCAAACTCAGGTGCCCACCTTCCCATGTGTTCTGGTGGGGGAGGAGGGGGCGGAGCGGAGGCTGATGTGGCAGAGCAGGTTCAGAGCTGCTGCTTTGGGTCCCCTGTGTGATTGTGAGCTGGCCACTCTTCCTTTGTGAACTGCATTTGCATTTATTTAAGATTGCATCGGAAAAGTATTTTATAAACCTCATATCACTGTATGTGTAATGTGAATTGTTACTAGGCACAAATGTTTCTGCCTCAGAAGTGAATTCATTTCCAGTCTTACTCTCTTGTGCCTTTCTGCCCTTCCCAGTGTAATCGATAAATGTAAAGCTTTGACAGGACAGGAGAAGGTCAAATAGATCAAAAATTGGGTTAGATAAGAGATTACCTAAGAGATTAGGTAGGATTTAAACTGGAATTGCCAGACTATACATTCATCAGATGAGGTTGGAAAATATGAGGAGGAAGTTGATTAGAGGTTTGGGTCAATCCAAACCTTATTCTTTAAGATGTAGGATGGTCTTCAGCCAACTAGTTTACCAAAGCTTCTCTTTAACACAAACTTAGCTGTAATAACTCAGTAATGAAGTAATTACACATGTCATAATCTCAGACATTACTAAAATGGGATAATTCTGGGCCTATTACTACCTATGTCTAGTACCTTGCAGTTTACAAAACAGTTTCCCATTCAATTCCTATAACATCCCTATGATATTGGCAGGCTTATAATCTCCATTTGCTAGATGGGAAAAACATAGGCCCAGAAAAGACATGTTTTGCTCATATGAAATTACAACTGAGTCTGAGGATCAGATCTTCTGACTCCTAACTCCAGGCTTTTTATGCTTTACCCCTTAGTTGCCAGGGGGATGGAGTTCCAGGAATCTGCCACTTGTCACTTTTCATTATCGGGAGGTGGTGGTCTCAATGTCCTTGACACAGCTACCTTATGTCACTCGTTGTGCTCTCTTGTCCTTTAGGGAACAGGAGATGAAGGGCTGCGGGAAGGCAGACAGGCCCAGGGCTCTCCTCCGCTTTAGCCTGCTCTCTCCTCTTCCCCAGGAGCACTGGTACACCTCCTACATAGATCTGCTACAGCGATTCAGGCTCTGGAACATATCTAACCAAGTAATCAAGCTAAGCACCTGCCGAGCCATCACCTGTCTGAACCAGGCCTCCACCACCCTGCACGTGAACTGCAGCAACTGCAAGAGGCCCATGAGCAACAAGGGCTGGATCTGTGACAGGTCAGGGGTAGGCCCTCTGGGAGGGGGCAGGGCAGGGGCCTTGAGGTATGAGGAGGGCGGGGGAGCAGAGCTTGAGCCTCAGGCCTCAGAGCAGCGTCCCCCCGGCCCCTCGATGACCCTTTGTTCTCTCTGCGGATCACAGGTGCCGCCAGTGTGCCAGTACTTGTGCTGTGTGCCACCACGTCGTGAAGGGCTTATTTGTGTGGTGCCAGGGCTGCAGCCACGGCGGTCATCTACAGCATATCCTCAAGTGGCTGGAGAGTAGCACACACTGTCCAGCAGGCTGTGGCCATCTCTGTGAGTACACCTGAGCTGCCCCAAGGGCTGCTGTCGGCACCAGCTGTCCTTGGGGCCCCCAGAAACAACGCGAGACTGCCAAATCAAGTCGGGAATGTTCCTGCCCCTGATCGTCTTCTGAAGAAAAGGAAAGATGCATTTACATCATCTGCCCTTGAATTGAGAGTTGGGAGACGTCTGGTCAAGATTGAACTCTGCTAGCAAGTCATAGCTTCTCTCCAGTCTGTTTCCTCATGTGTAAAAATTGCAGAGCTATTGGGAGAAAAGCACTTTATGAATTGTTACATAAGTAGAGGAGCTGGTTCCATTGGAGTCTGAGAGGCTGGCCAACATCCAGGCTCTTACCTCCTTCCAGGAAAGTCTCCTTTAAGAAGACTGTGGCTGTCAGTAGCTGAACGCTCTCTCTGACACTCCCCAGAAGAGATTCTGGAGCAGGACAGACTAGGACAGAATTTGCTTCAATAAACATTAAATACTTTTAAGTTCTGAGCTGTGTGCTAAGTGGGGGTGGAGAATTTCACTAAGCCATGCCTTTCTGGGGATACACATAAGGAAATACAAAATACCCTCAGGAGGGAGAGTGCACTAACATTTGGGAGAATCGCAAAGGCCCTTGGTAAGCTCTGCCTTGAATCTAGGGTGCTGAGGAAATAGGCCATGACATACTTCAGGGCTTTAACTGGAAGATTTCTCAGAGAAGTGGGGAACAGCTCACAGCCCAGTTTGGAGTAATAGGAAATGATTGGAGGATAGACGAGAGTCGTATGGAGAGCTTTTAAAAAGCCAAAATGAGCCTTACGTAGACCTGGAAGCAATAGGAGAATCGACTCAGGCCAATTTATGTTTTAGCAATGTAACTGGCGGCTCCCCGGAGGCTGGGCTGGGCAACAGGAAAGTTCTTAGAAGAGGAGACAAATAAGAAGGGAGTCTGGGCTGCCTAGATGGGATTTGAGGCGATGGTGAAAGTGCTGGAAGAGCCTGGGGTTAGTCAGGGGCGCGGGGTTGGTTGGGATAAGCCGGAGAGCCATCTCTCCAGTTAAAGCAAAGGAGGAGAGCCCCGCGGATAATGAATTTGAGGTGCGATCAAAGGAGGCCTTCCGCAGCAGTAAGGCTGTACTTTATTTAGCAAAGGTAAGGCGGGCACTTTCGAGGCGGGGAGAAGAATTGGGGTAGGGAGGGAACGGAGGGAAAAACGCCACCGGAAGCACGTTCCCGTTAGGAAAGAGTTTTCCGGTTGCTAAAGGAGTCTCCAGGGCAACCTTTTTTTCTGCCAATCTCAACCTTGTCCTTCGCGTGAAGCCTCTTGGGAGATGTAGTCCCTGTTACAAAGGCCACAATGCTCCGCGGTGGATGCGGCGGACCTTCGGTCAGGCGGAGCTGTGCACTGCCCGGCTCTCTTAGGGGATTCCAGTTCCCGCAACCCTCGGAAGGTTCAGTCTTCATGGAGCTAGGACGGTGGCGGTGTTTCGGGATGTGGTTCCTGTTCCTAACGCTGATAGCCTTTGCCTGCCTTGAGAGCGGGACCCCTGTCAGCGGGGGCTGGTGAGCATATGGGGGGGCGGGCAGCATGGTCCAGGAGAGGGGCGGCCTTCGGGAGAGTCACGGAGGCAAGATGAAAAGGGGGCGGGGGCCGGGCCTCAAAGTCGGCCCAGATCCCACTCGCCACTGCTTTTGTCTCAACTTCCTGCGTCCCAAAGAGGAAGCAGGCCCCTTCCCGCCGCCTTCACGATTTCTCAGCCCCTTTGCCCCTACTCGTAGAGGGGACAGTGAAAAAGGGAATTCACTGAGGGACGGAACGGATGAAATTAGGGTTGGGGACCCTGAATGCTTTTTGATTCGTCAGCCAATCCAGTGAAGATTTGGCCTCGTTTGTCAGAAAAGGAAGTAGGGGAGTCTGGAGTACAGCGACCAGTTTGAGGTCGAGGAGCCAGATTCAACCCGGATTCTTAGAAAATTTTAGTTTAAAATTCCCACCAACCTGCCTCTGATGAATCATCCATCGGCTCCACCTGGGTCGCTTGATTAGGCTTGGAAGTAGAGCAGTAAGGAATAGGAGTGTTAAAATTAGTGCAAAAAATTAAGGATACAGACCAAGTCCAAGATGTGGTAGTAGTCCATCAACTACCTAGCTGAGAATAGCTCAATAACCCTCACCTCATGCTTGGTTTGGGTGGCAAACAAGCCCATAGGGAAAGATAAATATGGGTTACCTCATTTTCATTCTTCTACCCACCACTGCACCCCCACTCAGGGAGCTGAGTGGGCACCTGGCCCTAGAAGAGGAGGAGCAGTGTACAGTGGATCGAAGAGCAAACCTGACTTATGCAGAATTCATCCATCAGTAAGTGGGGGGGGAAGAAGGAATGTTTGAACCCTCTCCATGGTCTCTGGGGGTGACCTGGGAGTTCAGGAAGCACATTGTGAAAATATAGCAGACCCCTAAGCTTGAATCCCCGTCACCTCAGCTGTCAGTACCCATCACCATGGTCACACCTGGCTAGAAGGGAGAATCAATGTGGGTGAGAACTGCCCATGCCCTTTGTCCTTCTTTCATAGATACGCCTTCTCTAGACCTGTCATTCTACAAAGACTCACTAACAATTCGGTAAGTCCCACAAGCTGTGTCCTGCCCATAAATATGTGGTACTCACTAAAGGCCAGTATGATGGGCAATATGACACATCTATTTTAAGCCTCAGGGCCCTTCCTTTCACCTTAGCTGTTCCAGGACTTGTGCTCCAAAGAGAAGCTTCTGGCAGAATTTGGGGACTTCAGGATACGATTGAGTACAGCTAACACATATTCTTATCAGAAAGGTAAGTCCTACTTTCCTACCACCATCTTTGTGCAACCTCCAGCAGGACCTTTTTTTGCCACTTGGTCCTGACTTTCAGCCTTCTCCTTCCCCTACAGTGGACCTCTCTTTCCAAGAATATGTGGAACAATTGCTGGAGCCTCAAGACCCAAAATCCCTAGGGAATGGTGAGTTAAGTGCCTATCCTCAAGGGCCAACAAAGCTCAAGTCCTTTAACCACTTCGAGAGCACTTGGGGAGTAAAAGGCTACATTCTCTGATTTCCTCCCACCAGATACACTTTACTTCTTTGGGGACAATAACTTCACTGAGTGGGGTGGATTGTTCCAACACTACTCCCCACCTCCTTTTCGTCTTTTGGGCACTAAGGCGGCTTACAGCTTTGGAATCGCAGGTCAGTATGGCTCTCAGGGATAGGGAGCTGCTGGGAGTCTAGATCTGTTGATAAATCCTCCCCCACAGGTGTTGGCTCTGGAGTACCTTTCCATTGGCATGGGCCAGGTTATTCGGAGGTGATCTTTGGAAGAAAGGTGAGGCAGGAGTCTCCCTAGATGTTGGAAGGGGGCCAGCGGATAAGCCTGTTCTGACCAGGCCCTTCCTCCCCATCCCCAACAGCGTTGGTTCCTGTATCCTCCAGAGAAGAGGCCTGATTTTCACCCCAACAAAACCACCTTGAGCTGGTTACGGGACACATACCCAGCGCTCCCAATCACTGAACGGCCCCTACAGTGTACTGTCCAGGCTGGTGAGGTCAGAGGGGTTCACTTTATTGGGTGAGTGGGAAGAAAAAAAGGCCTATGCTAAGTTTCATCCCATCTCCAGGTGCTGTATTTCCCTGACCGTTGGTGGCACGCCACCCTGAATCTGGACACGAGTGTCTTCATCTCTACGTTTCTGGGCTAGAAGTGACAGCATCCTCCAGGTTGAGGCTGATCTGTTGCCACCTCTGACTCTGAGTGCTGTTAATTTATTGCCACAATTTCCCTATAATGAAGTAATGGTGCTGGCTCTGCTGCCTTGTGTCTCTGTGCCAGCCACTTTTTGCCCTCTTGCTTGGGGCTGGAAGACAAATGAGACAAATGAAGTGAAAAGGGAAGAGGAAAGGTAAGCATGTGTCTCACGGGGCTTCCAACCAAAGAGAGCTCCATCCAGGTGTTGAGGGAGAGGTGTCTCTTCTTTGCTGAGTCCAGCACCTGCAGGGCTAGACCAGCTCAAAGGCATATTGCTCACAACTTTTATTACCCTCCATAGAGCTTCTTTCAGTCCATTCCTACTCCAGCCCCTTCAGACAATTGCAGAACAGGGTAAAAGGGGCCAGGGAGAGCCCTCCCCCAGGGCTAGGGTCATGGCTCAGAACAGGTAATGGCTGTTAAATGAAAAAGGAGAGTGAACACAAATTATATACATGGGAAAAGAAAGTGGAGGGTAGGTGCCAGAAATCACGCCAACCTCCACAACAGGAACCTGGCCAGTGCCAGAATAAAGTCTTACCCTTTGGGAGGCAGATACCCTCTATAACTCCAGAAAGCCCCCAAAGCCAAGCCCAGGGTCCCCAATCCATAGGCAGTACAGAGATGGAAGACTGGCTCAGTACCCAGCAGGCAGGTTAGGGTAAGAGACAGATCAGACGGACAGTAAGGCATGTGTTGGCCCTGGGGGACAGAGGGGCTCCAACTTAAAAGGCTAGAAACTTCAGTAATCTTCTACCCAGCCATTCTCAGAAATGAAGGCATCAATCACTTCCTTCATAGCCAGGTTGGGGATGAGCTGCTCCTGGGTTAGGGGACTTCTGGTCACAGGGTCAAAGTGGCCCACTCGCTGGAGACAGAGAGAAAAGAGAGGCACTGAGGAGCCACTGAGGTCCTCAACCCAGTTTTAAGCAGGACCACCACCAACATTCAGGAAAGCCAGCTTTGCCACACTTAGCACATTACCTGCAGATGTTCCTCAATATCTTTCCGGTCATACGTGATGCCACTAGGAGTGATGCACGGCTCCCTCATCAGCTCAAAACTGATCTTCCCACACAGATAGTCTGGGATGTCTCGCTTCTACCACAGGAGGAAGAGAGACAGGAGTTCAAGGGGCTGGCAGGCCACAGACTCCGGGCCCCTCAGCTCAGGCTTCTCTCTCCTCAGGCAATCACTCTGTCCCCTCCCCTCCTGGTATCAGGAAGCTAAAGGAATCAGAGCCAAGGTGACAAGAGGCTAGAAGTCTGTCCTCACCTTTCTCTTCTCATCCACCTGGGAGAAAAGCTCATCCATGTCTGCCAGATACTTATCCTGAAAAGGAAATCACCTCCTTTATTGATAGTGCTGCTCATAGGCAGAAGTGCCCGGCCCTACCATGCCTCAAATACTAGGCCTGCACACAAAACGAGACGGGGTTTAGTAACTAGGAAAAAGAAGGCACGTGAGCTTTGGAATTTCCTCCCAGGGCCAGGGCCTTGCCCCAATTGGCCTCCTGCCATGATAGCCTACCCAAGGGTGACTGTTTCCCCATGTGCCTGTGGGGCAACTGCTGCCCACAGTGGGTCTTGCCCCGGGCAGGAGCCTTCCCAAGCCATGCTATCATCATCTCACAGAGCAAGGATAGACTAGCAGGGCAGCCTCACGTGTTTGGCTTCAATGCTGGCCTGCTGGGCACGGTTCCGGCTTTCATCTCCATTTTCTTCCTCTTGACTCCGCTGACACTCCTCCAGCTCCCTGGGGAGGCCAAGGAAGTAATCCATCAACAAGCCTTTACTGAGCACCTACTTTGTGGGTCCAGCCCTGTGCTCTGCTACGCTGCAGGAAACACAAGACAAAATGACGGGGTCCTCGAGTGGGGGAGCCAAGGCTGGCCCACACAGAATAGCTAACCTCTGCCCCAGGCACCTGCCCCAGTCATTCGGAGCCCTGGGCCTCATCCCCTTTCTCAAATCCTTGAAGCTGTTTCTGCTACGCCCCTGGACAGGAATTGGTCCAGAACTCTATCTCCCTAACTGCACTCTAAGCTTTATCCCGACAGCAGAAACAGCCAGTAGCAATTTCTATCTTGCAAACCATGCCTAGGATTAATGCCAAGGGAGGGGAATGGGAAGTACTCAAGACACCTGAAAGGAAGTATCAGATTCTACTTTGCCATCTATTTTTGTCAGTGCTAACAATTCCCATCAGATCAGTATCTCACTCTACCTACCTAGCTCTCATCTGGTCTCCACTTCTCCAGGCTTTCCCAGACACCTGCTGAAATCTGCTTTTCCTTTCAGGATCTCCTCCTTCCCAGTCCCAGTCATCTTTCCCCAAACTCTGCTCAGAGTCCCCTTCCCCTTACATTACACCTATCTATATATTATGCTTTATTCATATTCTTAGACTGTATGCTCTTTGACATCAAGAACTTTTATTTCACTTCTATAACTCCAGTGCTGAAAGGCATCATGGCAAGATGGAAAAGAGAGCCAGCCTTACAGCAAGGAAGATCCAGGTTCAAGACTTGCTTCTGATATATTCTAGAGATGTGGCCATATATAAGCAAACCATTCAACAATGTAGTGCCTCCAGGCAATCGGGGGCTATAAGTTATAGACAAGATGTCTACCTCCATCTTAGGAGGGGGAGTCTCCTAGTTCACATTAGGTCTAGACCAATCTCCACCCCACTCCCACTCTCCACCAATTAGTGTTAACCACAGGGCCATGCAGATGGCAGGACCTATCTCATACCCATGCCCAAGGACTGAGTCAGCCTGGGGGAAGGAGTGGGCAGGCAGGTCAGAAAGCTTCTCTTTTCCCTGACACCTTGTAAGGTTTGGGGTCCTAGTGCAGCTAGACCCTTCCTGACCCACTCACCGCTCTCTCTCTGCCATGATGAGCTTGGTGAGGTAGGCATGAAGTTCATTCTCCTGGTGAATACGCCGTTCCTCAATGCTGTTCCAACGCTTCTTCTTGGCAATGCGCAGTGCACTTGGGATGTCGTCCCCAAAGTTCAGCCGCTGCTCCTTGGCAAGATTGTAGGCTGTGGGAGAGGGTGGATGCTACTGGGCACAAGACCTTGGACTCCCAGAAGAGCAGGTCCTGGGGAGAGGGACCTGGGACTCCTATCAGAGTCTGCATGGCCCGGTGGGGCCCAGCTCACCTCTCTGCAGGTTGGCAATGGCCTCATCATAGTTCTCCATCTCCAGCTGGCACTGGCCCAGGAAGAAGTGGGCCTTCACTGACTGGCCGTCCAGCTCTAGGGCATGCTTGCAGTCGGCCAGAGCCTTGTCGTGCTGCTGCATCTTCAGATAGCACAGTGCCCGGTTGGTGTAATAAACAGCCACAAGGGGATTTCGGGTCTGGATGGGGGAAAGGGGGACAGCAGACCTTTCAAATCTGCTGAAATACCTTCTGTCCTCTGTATTCACATTTTCTGGTCAGGCTCAGGGCAAAACAAAACTGCTATTCTCCAAGAAAAGAGTCCCACATCCCCTTAAAATCCACTATGGAAATCCCATGAAAAGTTCAAGTGTTGCTGAGATTCCAATACAGCTTTTCTGACTCCCTAGTTCATCACTCTGCTCCAGCCTCAGGTTCTCAGGCAGCCTTGTTTTCAGCCAGCCTCAAGCTGTGTATGACCAGGAAGGGCAAGTGAGATGTCCTTTGAGGGTCCAGGAACGTCTTAACATCTGTTTTGGGCCAATAACTGCACCTTCATGGAGTCACGCCCACCCACCCACCAGTGGGGGACCATGATGAATGAGCTGGGTGAAATAAGCAGGTGTCAGTCTCCAACTCCAGAAGCCCAGAAACAAGATTTGGGCAATGTAACTTATCGACTGGGTAGTGTTACAATCAGGCAACAGAGCCCAAACTATCAACTGCCAAAAAAAAGGTAACAACCAAAATGAGAAAAAGGAGTTGACCAGTGTTACTATGTGTGAACCTTGTGACACTAGAAATGGTAAGGAAAAATGAAAGAAGCTTGGTCTCCCCACACACTGTGCCAGCTCTGCTCTCTGCCTTATCATCCTTCCATCCAGTTTCTCATCCATGGACAGCTTAGAAATAGTGGGGCCCTTAAAATATGGAAGAGCAAAATGGGATAGGACCCATTAAAGTCCAATAGCCTTACCCTGCTTTATGTTGTCCAATTGTCTATAGGACAAAGGAACCTTTTTACTGCTCAAAAACGATGGGGAGGAAAGCCTGTCCTAGGTCCTTCAATACTGGCCTTTGTCTCTTAGATCCTTCCATCTCAGCTTTTGACATCAGGCAAGATAAAAACCTTTGGTTTTACTCATTTTACAGTTATCTGAACAGGAACTAGAAACTTACTCTTAGTCCTAGCTAGGTTTTTTAGATATCCTAGCTGAGACTTGGCCCTCTGCTCTCAAGTGAGGACTCTACTATTTTTCAGGGACCTATAGGTTGTGAATGGACCTCTTCCTAAACTAGTTCATCTATGAGTCAAATGGACCATAAGCCGGAGGCATTAAGCCACCTACATAATCCTGAAAAGCATGCTCAGGAAATCAGGAAGGTGACAAGTACAAAGTGCCACATTAAGAGATAAACAAAGCCTCATCAGCTAAGAAGCTAAACAGCCTGACTCATCAATGTCCCACCTTTGACATTACTCCTCTCTGAATTTAGAATCAGGAAAGACTTTTAAGAGGTAATTTACATTCATTTTATACAGGAAGAAACTGAATCCCAAAGCAGGGAAGGGATATTTAGATGTCCCAGAGAAGTGACATGACTCCAACTCTCCTTTCAGTACTCTTTGATACCTCCCCACCCCACTGTCAGTATCACAGAGGAGTTTTCCCTTTGCTGAAGGAGCTTCAGAAACCAGCCTTTCATTGGTAGGACTCAGCTGAGACTCAAGACCACGGAGTTCTTCTTTGAAACTTTCCCCTCTCCTCCAGCCCATCCTCCCTACATCCCTCGAATATTGTTCTTTCAGATCCTCCTTCTCCCTCTTCAACACCCTTGTTCCCCATTTTCTTCTTCCTTAATCAGATACTATCCCCTGAAAGCAGCCACTTTAGCTGAAGCTCTGGGCCCCAATGAATTCTGGAAAAGTGGTGAGCTTATTCCTAGAAATTGTAAAACATTTCTCCATCATTCTATCATGTGATTCAAAATGGCATAAATTCAGCATCCCCAAGGACGGAAACTTTGCTGACATTTATTCCTCTAATTCAAAAACTGCAATGTTTTCCCAGTACCCTGTTTTTTACACTATTATAAAAAGCAATTGCACACTAAGTACTTGTCATTTTAAAACATTCCTAGAAATAAAGACCAATAAATAGGGTTCCTTTGTCTAATCTAGACTGTTACATATATGGATTACATATAAGAAAAAATTCGTGTTAACGCAGAAAAAATTCACTCGATTCAATCTTTAACTCCCAAGCACCTTTGGGTGGCACTCTTTGGCATTTTGGAACAAAACTTCTAAGCTCTGAGTTCAGCGAAGACAAATGTCTAAAGACCCAGAAATGAACTAATGACTTTGTAAAGACTTGCCCTAATCTCCTGCTCAGCTGGAGACCAAAAAGAAAAGACTTAAGGGATCCATCAGGCTCGTTAATATGCTCCCTCTGATGAATGAATGCAAGGACCTCAAAGAAACTCTTGTTGAACTCACAAAATGTGAAAGTTTGGCTAGAAAGAGGATAGACGAGAAATGGTCCCTCTTCTCCTCGAGGCTCCGCGCCCCCCAATCCCGGAATCCGCGGTGGGAGAGAGGGGGCTAGCACCGAGCCCAGAGACCCGGGAGGAGTCGTTCCATTCACCTGAGTCAAAGGCATTCAGGAGCCATTTCTTTTTTGAAAGGGGGCTTCGGACCAGGGCCGCTGGGCCCCACTCCCTCCCAAGCTCGGGCTCCCCTCCTCGCCCCGGTCACCGCAGAGCTCCCCCCTCCCCGCGCGCGGCTGGGCGCCCTCCGCTGCCCCGCCCCCCGGCGCCGGTACTCCGCACTCACGATGGCTTTGCTGTAACAGGCCGCGGCCTCCGGGTACTTGCGGCCCACGAAAAGCCGGTTCCCCTGTTCTTTCAACTCCTGGGCGCTGGGGCTCTTCTCCGGGCTGGCCGCGCCGCCGCCCCCCGAGCCTAGGCGGGCCCCGCTGCCGCCGCCGCCCCCGCCCTCCTTCTCTTCTTTTCCCTTCATGGCTCCGGCCCGGCCCCGGCCTCGGCCCCTACCCCGGCCCGGCCCCGTGATCTGATCACGGCCCCCGGCCCCAGCCGCTGAACTCAGGTCTGGGCCCGCCCTCGCCCCGGGCGCTGCCGACAAAAAGCGCCAGCGACTCAGCTCGGACCCCCGAGCTCCAGTCCCAAGATGCCCCGAATTCTTCCCTGCGGAGACCCAGCGCCGTCACCCAACCGGAAGTCCCGGCCCAGTAGAGCGAGGGGGGCGGAGCCGGAAGAGAAGGGATGAGCCCGTGAAGAAGGACGCCAAAAAATCGAGAAGCTTGGGGGCGGGGCAAAAGTCGAGCCCAGAGATGTAACAGCGAACGAGCACGAGGGGGCGGGGCTAGTCGAGTTAGGCCCTAAGTAAACGGGGTTTGTCAGTGCGTACGAGGATCGGTGGTCTAGGCACAGACACAGAAGGGCTGGGGCCGAGGACTTCGATTGAGCCCGCCAAGAAAGGAGGATGAGAAGAGTAGACCCTAGGAGGGGAACATGCGTGTTTTTACGCGTGCGCGGTGTGGAAGGTGTGACCGAGGCAGGGCGCGGCTTGAAGGGGCGGGTCTAGGGCGGGTCTGTTTAATCGAGGAGTGGGATTGGACCTGAGTAATTAGAGGGGCGGAGAAAAGGTGCACTGTAGAGGAACATATCTGTGCGTGCGCAGCATATCTGTGCGTGTGCGTGCGCGTGCGCGGGCGGAGACGGCGATCCTTACCTGAGGAAGCGGCAACTCCGTTCCTTATCCCCCTAACCTTTCCATTCCCTTCCCCGTTACGGCCCTAGGCGTTTCCTTCCTCAGGGGCCCGGAAGGCGTTGCCCATTTTGAAGACGCCCCCAATATTCAGGAGGCACCGAAATTCCTATCTTGGGGGCCGGAGCTATGGGCCTGAGCGGGGGTCTTTATGACTGTGACGACCCCCAGTGCTGGACGGCCGTGCTGGGCTGCTACAAGGACGTGGTCAGAGCCAGAGAGGGCAAGACCCGCAAGCTTGTCGCTTTGGATGAATGGTGAGCCGAGCTTCCACCGGAGCCCGGATCGTCCCTGATTCTCCTGGGGAGCCTGGGGGAGGAGGGGAAGAGGAGGCGGGAGCGTCTGGTTTAACCGCCCCGTGGCGGGCTCTGGAGATGCAAACACCAGTGAGACTGTTCTTGCCTCCGATCAATTGTATCCTAGCGCGGTGCCTGGCACGCAGCCAGCGTTTGGTAAATATCGTTTGATTGATTGATAGGAAAAGGAAGTTGTGGTCCTAGAAGTCCCAGGAACCCGTGGGGCAGTGCCCGAGCCAAATGTGGAGGGACACGTGGGTGGGCATTGGTGTGCTTGTTTGTGCTCACCAACCAGGAGCAACCAGGTTCAAATCCAAGGAGAGTCCCAAAGCTGAATGAATTTCTTGAGGGAGGGTGGAGGTAAAGATGGGAAATAAGAACAGGTGGCAAGATGCCCTCTCAATCTTTATCCCGGTTTTCTTTTGGATGGATCTCTTCAATTCTCCCTGGCAACCTAGACCTTAGGAGAATCTAGTTCCAGGGTTCAAAAAGGGGAGGACACATCATGCTAGTCCCTAAGAGGTTCAGTCACAGGAACTCTATCCAGGTAAAGTATTGTCTGGAACCTTGCTCTAAAGCAGCTTAATGTTCTACCCTGAGATCTAAGGGCTAGACTTTGGGAAAAGTTGTCCCAATGAAATAGTGAATTTCACTGACCCATCCCTGGTACCACAACATATACATATACCACTCGATTTGTCAGTGGATGCCTGTTTCAGGTATCAGGAGGAGCTACCAGTTTCTATAAGAGAGAGAAAGGACAAATACCTCACAAGAGATGAATTGGTGAAGCTGATGGAATGGAAGCTGACGGTAAGCTTTTACTTTATCTGAATAAGGTGATATCTTTAGAGAGGGGCACAAATCCATGCTGAACAGAGAAGGCACAAAAGAAACTTAGGTCCATCCAGAAGGATGACCTGACATGGCCTCTCTACTGACTAAACAAGTAACTTTTCTGATCTCCCAAATTGCTAGTTCCTTCTCCACAAATTAAATTATCTTATTTGTGTCTTCTCTCTCTTTTGTTCTCTTCTTCTCTTTATATATACATATATACATACATATTTATATGTTGTCTCCCTCAATGGAATGGAAGTTCCTTAAGAGCAATAACTATTTCGATTGTCTTTGTACCCACTGTGCCTCAAATTTAGCAGGCACTTAATGCTTATTGATTGGTGTCCACTGAGTGATAAGTAAGTTACTCTATCTCTTAACTGTTTTTTAGTTTTTAGAAACATAAGTATGTCTCATTTTCTCCCTCTCCCTCCCCCAGTGTCAGAAATAGAATACCAGTGTTAGGAATTAGGTCCAATCTTCATTTCACAGAGGCAGAAACAAGCCCAGTAAGGGGAAATGACATTTACAATTAAGTTTCAGGTCTTCTAATTTCCACTCTAGTAAAGTCAAACCCCAAGATTTGTTCCCTGCCAAGAGCTCTGTTTACTTCAATGACTTCATGTTTATAAGACAGGATTTCTTCTTGAATTTAGGTTAGGGGTTGTATCCTAGAAACTGACAAGGAATGGTTTCCTTTGAAAGAAGACTCAGGATTCTAAGGAGAAGAGATTGGAGTATGTAAATTGGTCTAGAACCTGTAGTCATGAATGTCAGTTCTACCAATTATTTTATATATATATAAAATATATGTAATTATATGTTACCAGAGACCTGAACTAGGTTGTGAGGGGCCTAACAGAGAGAATCATTAAGAATTCAATTCTATGTTCTTATCCTCCTCCTCCTGTCCTTCCCTACACATACTTAGAGGGGCAAATTCAGACCACGACTCCAGAATTTGGTGGCCACTAACCCAGAGGAGTTGGTAAAGCAATGTACAGCAGCAGCCTTCTCTCTCCTACCTAATGTGGAAGCTGCCATCACAGAGCTGAGCCAGCTTAAAGCCGTGGGACCAGCTACTGCCTCTGGTGAGGGAAGAAGAGAAGGGATGAGCTGAGGGTGGGTCCCAGCAGCTGGGGAACATTTGTAACCTCTGGGCTAGAACTGAGCCTCAGATCTCCTGGTCTCTTGGGGAGATTCTGGAAGAGAAATCTGGGATATGCCATCTCTAACATCTGTCTCAAACTGAGAAGGCTTCATTCATTCAGTTCAGGGGGTGGGAAAGTATGTGTGACCTAAAATGATGACTACTGACAGAGCACAAAACATTCAGCCCTTCCTCTGCTCTCCTTGAGACTTGGGAGCATCCCCTCCCGTACCTGCTGCCTTAGAACACTAGAACCAGACCATTTTAATCAGGTCAGTTCAGCATTTTCCCAACCAATGGCCCAACTTGATCTCATACTACTAAGAGATTTCTTCTGCTGCAGCAGATCATCCCCAGCTAATGTGGTGACCTAAGAGTTTAGAGGAACTTACTTAAAACGAGGTAACATTCAAGGCCCTATGGTCTGTGGAAAGTATGGATGGGCCTGGATTCCCTGCCCTCCCGTAATCCAGTCATGCTTTCCTCAGCAATTCTGACAGCAGGTGCCCCAGAGACAACAGCATTCATGGCAGATGAGGCAGTGGCTGCTATCCCTGGCCTACCTATGCTCCAGTATACTCTCAAACACTATGTCCTGTATTTGGACAAGATCCGGGCCTGTGCTCAGAGGCTGAACCAAGGTAAGGGCTACCAACTGAAAAGATGCATATACTACAGTAGTCTCGGTCTCTGATGATCTGACTAACTACTTCTATTCCCAGAAGGGTTTGGGGAATGACTAGGCCTAAATAGAGTGGGTAAGGGAGCTTCAGGCCTCTGGGATAGCAAACTTCTGGCAAGATGCTTTAGTTTGAGTAGGGTCAGAGTTGCAGATTCATTTTCCCTCCTTGGGCTTTTCTCATAGTTGATGCCTCCTCAGAATGGACTCCTCATCAAATAGAAATGTGCCTCTGGACTTGGACTGTGGCTCAGAAACTGTGTCCCACAGTCTTGCCCTCTTTTTTGTGGGAAGCCCCCAAAGCCAGAGAAGATGCTGAAGATGTTAGACCGTCCAAGAAACGAAAAGCTAGCATTCACTGATCCTGGGCATCTGTATACACTTCATTCAGAGAGAAATGCATCAGCCAGACTCCTATCCTCTACATGGGGGGCTCAGGGCAGAAGGTAGCCTTTGTCATCCATTAAAATTGCCTACCATCCCAACCTCATCTGGATCTCAACTCCTTAGATACCTTCTCCCAGGCTGGCACTGACCCAGGAATTAGGAATTAAGAGTGTGTAGCTCCAATTTCATCACTGAATCACTTCCGGTAAAGCCACTTAAACTATTGTTGCAGTTTGAATAATTTCTCCCTGTTGTGTTCAGTTCCTGCATAAACCTAGACTTGACCATTTCCAGGGCTTTGTTTTCTCTTGTCCTATGTGTGGTATGAGGAAACATGCCACCTTTCAGAGAGAGTTAGTAGTCTGAACTGCATAGAACTGTGATTCTCACAGGGAGGGGGAGTGGGGGTGGAATGGAAATCAAAAGGAGCTTAGTTTTTCAGAGAGAAAATGTCTGCTACTGGAGCTTTCCCGAATTTAGGAATGAGAGAAGGCTGTAGGTGTTTCAAAGCTGGTGGAGCCTCTTGGGATTTCAGGGAATGAATGGGGTGGGCCCTCGAGGCTCAGCAGTTCTTAGCTAACTGCTCTGGCAGGAGGTGTAAACAGCTTCTTAATTGCCTTCACACATGAGCCTAAATTCGGAGGTGTGAGGAGGGAAATCTTTAACAGGCCTGAAAAGTTGTTGGGAAAGACCAGAAGCTGGAAATAGCAGGAGGCAATCCCAGGGGATTCTGCCTTGGTCTCTATCCCAACAGCAAGGCCTCTGGAGAAGGGGAAGAAGGGAGAGAGAAGGTCACTTGAGCAGTGGGGAGGGGGAGCAGGCCCGGAGCTGAAACTGGCGTTCTAGTTTGAGACTGCTTGGCCAGCTGCTGTGTAAAATATTTATTCATACTCCAAAAAGGCTCAGACAGCAAATCCATCAAACTGGCTCTTTGCTCTGGAGGCTGTGAAGCCTCTGTTTTACTCCCCTGGGTGCTTTCCTCTGGTCACTCCCCCTGACTTCCTTCAGGCACATCCCCTCCTACCTTCCACAGGGCAGCCTCAAACCACGGCTTCCCTAGTGGCAGGGAGACTCGGAAGAGGATTTAGGCCCAGGACCAGCGTAAGGCTTGAGAGGCCCTGAATTCGGTAGCTTTTGGGGCCATAGAGCTGAAGTCTCTGCAGCAACTGGGGAGAATTGGAGAGAAAAGAGCCAGCTGAGGGAAATTGGGGGTGGGGGGAGCAGTAGGGCCCCGCCCTTCCCAGGCAGGTGGGCACAGGGGACAGGGATGGGAGAAGCAGCTTTAAAACATACATTCAGTAGAGGGTGGACATGCAGGCCCACACCTGGAGGTCCTGCCAAGGGGGGCCGTGCCCTGACTAGCCTGCACACAAAATCACATGCACGCACCTGCATGCCCAGCCCAGCCCAGAATCCAGTGGGAAGTTGGCACCTTAGGTTGTTCTTGTTACTGGAGAACCAGGCCAGGCACTAGATCCACCTCAGTCAGGTTCACGTTGATAGGGAGAAATAACAACCGCATCCTGGCTGCCTGGCAGATGGTGGCACCGGAGGGGCGGTGTTGGCACTTTCATGGGGTACTAAGGGGGAGGCAGGACCTGTGCCCCGAGAAGGTCGTAGGCGAAGATGTTCCAGAAGATGGCAAAAAGGAGGAAGGTGGCATAGGAGAGCAATACCACCCACCAGCCACACTGGTCCTGCAGGTTCTCCTCATAGCTTCGAAGGATGGTCAGGCCCATGCTGATGCCCACGACGGCGCCCGCCAGATGGGCCATGAAGCTGGGCTGAGGGCCTGAGGCAGGCAGGGGCGGGGAGAAACGGAGCCAAACAGCTCTGCCCACCTCTGAGCTCACTGCAGTGGGGGGAGCAAGATATGAGGACAAGGGAATTCCTGGGGGAGCCCCAGCCCGTGGGGGGCCACTCACACCTCAGCCCAGTGGGATCTGGGTGGTGCCTACTGTAGTCATCTAGAGAGGGAGTGACCCCCCCAGGGCTGGCAAAGACTCTACCTGTGGCCAGTCCTTTCTCCCTTCTAGTGTGGCTGACTGCTAGCCATTCACTGTTCCTCCTTTAGCGGTGCAGGTGGGGGATAGAGAAACCCTGTGTACCATGCTCAGAACCTGTGATGGGACGGGGGCTTCCTCAGGCCAGGGGAAACATTGTCCTGACCCAAATTCAGCCCACCCCCCACACACACACCAATGGGTTAGCCAATACTCACTGCACACCAGCGCCAGCACCATCCTCAGCAGTTTGTAGGGGCAGCGCATCCCAGCCCAGTTCTAAAGGAGAAGGAGCATCTGGTGAGGCTTTGGATGAGGAGCCTCAAGAAGCTCATCCTAATGGCTTGGGCCAAGAAGCAGGGGGACGGGGCGAGCTGCGTCCTTTCTTCAGAGTCCCCAGCGCCTCCCCTGCCAACCTTGGATAGACCCTCTCCTCACCATGACAACGTTGGCCAGATGGGCAGAACAGAGGGCGTAGACGCCCCCTGAGCCCCCTACTACGGGGGCCCGCATATCCGTGATGGAGACGGTCAAAGAACCTGTGGGAGGAAAGGAAAGGTTTGGAGAGGGCTGTCCCAATAAGCCGGGCTCTCTGAGCACCTCAGCAAACGCCTCACCTGCCAGCACGCCCGCCAAGTAAAGGAACCCTATCCGAAGCACCCCGTGCACCATCTCCAGGGGCACGCCGATCATGAGCTGCAGGAGAGCATTGAAGCCCAGCTGCTCCAACCTGCAGGAGGGAATTTGCACTGGTCAGCAAGGCATGGACACTGACCGAACCTCTCACAAACCAGCCCTGGCGCTTAGGGGGGACAGAACGTCCCCATAATGGCCCAGCATCACTCCTGCCTCACTGAAAACCTCCATCCCCATCTGCTCCAGCCTGGAAGGGGGGGACGAGTCCCCTCTGCTCTGCAAATGCAGAAGGGCAGACACCGTTTCTCATGAGAAAGCAGGAGTGAGGGGGTTCTGCCCCAGTCTGCCAGTGCCTGGTGAGTCGTTTGGCCTGGGCAAGTCCTTTTCCTCTCTGTCTGGGCCCCTACTGGCCTGCTTCACATGGCTTTGGAAAGATACAAGCAAGAGATTATTCACCCAATTCTCATTTCAAGCTTGGGCCTTTATGGAAAAATTCCTTTGGAACTATCAGAGGCCCCTATACTGACCTGTGAGAGAGACTGAAGGTAATCCCCCCTTACCCGACATGCATGAACATGTAGGTGAGAAATCGCCAAGCGCGGGCACGGTGGCCAGGGTGGTACACCAAAGGACTCTTCATGTACTCGGGGTGATAAGTCTGCAGCACCCACTTGTTCAGTCGAGCCCCATAACACAAGAACACGATGATCTGGGAAGGACAGTTTTATCTCAGTCTGGCCCCTCAGTAGCCCCTTGGGGCTACAAATAGGGGAAATAGGTTAGAGCTGAGAAGGGGCTGTCCATGGGTACTACCTGTGTGAGTGTGACAGTAGCCATGAAGACTGGGGGTGGGCAGGTTCGGTGCTGGTAGAAGTACCATCGGCGGTCCATCTCACACGGTAGGATCTCATAGGCCACATAGCGCACAAAGCGTTTATAGAAACCAAGGCCTGGCTCATCCAGTAGCCCATCCCGAGGAAGGGCACGCTGCCCATTGGTGATGGCCCGCTTGAAGCTACTGGATCTTTTGCTGCTGATCTGCCAGGGAAGAGCAGAAAAGGGCCCCTGATATCCAGCTATAGAAACCAGGGCCTGCCTGGGACACAAAGGGGCCACTTGGGAGAGAGGCAGAATAACAAACATTTTTCGGTGGACCAAATTTCCAGTAGTCAATACTGATCTGTTCTGTCAATAAAAAGTTTTAAAAAAAATAAAAACAAATAAATAAATTAATTTTTTAAAAATACTGATCTGTTAATAGATATTGCCACCATGTTTGTCTTCCAGTCAAGAGAATTAATTGGCTTAGGTTATCTACTATGTATAAAGCATTCCTTCTACAACTTAGGTACACATGCTACATAAAGACACTGTGAATGTCCTTGGACTCTTAAGCCCCCAAGGGAGAAAGGGGAACCATCGCCCTGAAACAACAGTCCTACAGTCAGAGGAGCAAGGGATTTAGGCCTGAATGGGATGTTAGAAATGATCTAATTCACATTCTAAAAATGAGAATCCCAACCCAGTCAGTAAATAGCAGCACTAGGATTTGAACCCATGTCCAATATGCTTTCCACCACCTCCTGCTGCCTGTTTCCTGGGCCAAAATCCTTCCTCCACTAAGCCTAAACCATCCCTTTCAGATACTCTTGGGCAGATCCAAAGAGCACCGAGACTCAATGCCACCAGTGCTCATTTCCCCCATTTACAGTGGTGATTATCACATGAAGGGGGATTTCTCCCTAAATAATCCCTTTTTATCACCCCAGAAGCAAGATCCAGGGGACCAATAGGAGCTGAAATCAGCTTAAGACCCCTGTCACTGACCAGATCTACCAACTCCTGGTAGCAGATCTGTCCTTGGTCGTTGCTCTGGGCCAATGCCACCAGCATGTCCAGTTTGGCAGGGTCCAGTGGCAGCTCATGGCTGTGCACCAGGCCAGTGAAGGTCTCGACGCCGATGAAGCCAGTATTGTCAGGGTCCAGCTGCTGAAGATAGGAAAGGGGGCAGAGAGCAGGAAAGGATGAGGCCCAAAACAAGGTCAAGACCAGCATTTTCCAGACATACCCTATCCTACCCAACATCCACACATGTAAATGAAAAGGTTGAGCTGGGGTAGAATAGAGAAAATATCTGTCTCAGGGCAACTTATTTTTCTGCCTTTAGTGACCCAGAAATGGTGAGAACTGCTCTTCTACCTCAAGGCTCAGGGGCCTTCTGTCCCCTAGGGTCCCTAGCTCCCCTTCTTGCCTTCATCTCAATTCTCAGGTCACTTCCACCTGTGTTTCCACCTACTTAATTCAAAGACCTCCATTCTGGTGTTCCCAGATACTTCCTCTTTCCACACAAGTGTCACAACCCTGTCCTATCCTTCTTTGCTTATTGTCCCTACTGGTCTGGGCTGGGAGAAGGAAGCCCTAAGTCCAGGGACCCCTTGAACAGGGAGTTATTAAGAATCACGAAGACAAAACTGAATAAAATCTATTAGTTGAAAGGGGCCTGCTGTCCCATATTTTCTTTTTAGGCAGACAGACCAAACATAATTCTACAGACAGGTGAGAATCATCCCATTTATGAATCATTTATTCTCGAGTCAGAAGACTGCTTATACATTTCTTAGACAGTTGTACCAATCACCCAACAATTCACTGTCGTCAGGAAATCTTGCTGAGATCTAACCTGTATCATTATGTTGTTGTAGGTCACAGAATAGCTGGACACAACTTTCTTACACCTATAAATCTTTCTTAGATTCACACTGAGATAGAGCCACTCGTGTCCTCCATCCTAAGGCCAGACAATCCTTCTGATTTAGGAAGGCAGAACAGCCAGACAGGTGACTGCAAGGTGGAGGCAGAGAGCAGGGAGGGAAGAGGAGGGCCCTTTGCTCTTGGCTCCCCAACCACACCATCAATGACTCTGACAGGCTATTAGTCCTGGAACCCGGCCCCGGTCTGAGGTCTGGAGAGCATCCTCAGGACTGAGATGGGGAATTCCCTCTTCCCCCTAATTCTCAGCCCCACGGGGTACCCCCAATGTTAGCGAGGGAGCCAAGCTCACAGGTCAGCTGGGGGGGTGTTGGAGGACAGGGTGTCCTAGGGTTGGGGAGGGGGGACATCGGGTCGGAAAGGAGGCAGGCTCAGGGGTGTGGCAAAACGTGGCTCAGCCAGCCCGCCCTTAGGCGCTTCGGTTCCCTGGGGAGTACTGCCTCGGGGAAGACTTGCACCCCGGTCTGGAGTAATCCGGCGCACGCCCAGCCTGGCCGGAATCCCTGGGAAGGGAAGGAGAGCAAGCCCCAGTGGGGAGACAGAGACGCGCCTTCGGGCGCCGGCCCCGCGGTTTGGTGCAATTCTCCGGGCCGGCCAAGTTCCAGCCCCTGGCCTCAGCTGCAGGCAGTGCATACGTCTTTCTGCATGCATGTGGGGCGGGGGGAGGAGGAAGGAAGGGGGAAAAGGGGAAAAGAACGGGGGGCGTGTGGTGATGGGGGGAGATAAGGAGTGCGGTCTGTGCAGAAGACCAGCCCAGCCCCGGCCAGCGCCCGCGCCCGCGCCCGCGCCCTCCGCACCTGCTCCTGGATGAGCTGCAGCAGGGAGCTCCTGTCCATAGAGCTGCCCGGGCGGGGGGGCGGCTGCTCCGCGGACCCGGCGCTTCGGCCCCGGCCCCGGCCCCAGGCCCAGCCCCAGCTCCGCTGCGCTCTCCGCTCTGGGCACTGCCGCCGCCGCCGCGGTCACACCGCCGTCCCCGCACTCCCGGCCCGGCCCCGGCCCCCGCTAGAGCCGCCGCTGCCGCACACAGGGGCCAGCGCGTCACGGAGCCACCACCGTGGCAGGCGCACAAGCCACCACTCCCCTTCCCCCTCCCTCTCCTTCTCCCGGACAGACACTCGCGCGCGCGCGCCCGTGCACACGCACGTCCCACCCCTCTCTGCTCTCCACCACTCGCTCCCAGAGCCACGCAGCCCACTCCTCTCCAGCTTCCAGATACACACACACATCCACACAAACGCGCAAACGTCCCACGCTCTTTCCCCCTGTTCCGTTTCTATTCCTTCTCCCCCTCCTCCTTCAGATACGGCGACACACACACACACACGCGCGGGTGTGGGGTGAGGAAGACCCAGTTCTAGGATCCTGAGCTAGAAAGGCCTTTGAGGGAGCCAAGTTATCCTCCTCATTTTGCAGACTGTTCACTCCGCATTTACTGAGCACCTGTTATGTGAAGGGCAGCAGGCTAAACCCAGTAGGGGAAGACAAAGATGTACTCTGTAGCTGATCAGGTACCTGTCTGCCACAAGGCCTTTGGGCCACCATGGGCATTCCCTTGGAGCGGGAACTATCATAGCCCTCTGGCTCTGCGATATACCCAGAGGGCGTGCTCAGCAAACGGGTGTCACAGAGCCACAGTCCAAATTAAGTCACAGTTTTAGTCAACTCTATGTTGTCCCTTGCCTACATCTTTTATTGGTCTGAATAAGGGCTGCATTCCTTCCGTCCCACCTCAAATCTCTCTTGTAGAAAGCCTGTGGGAGAGCTCTTAGTAAAACCATCTCAGTGAATCCAGTCCAAAAAGCGTATTTTAACCATCATCTTCTACTGCAAATACACTCAGCTAAGAATTGGGAATAAGGAGACCAAAGGAAAATCAGACATTCTTAATGTAAGATGTAAGAGAGCTTACATTCTCCGGCAGAAGATAAACCATGTAAACAATTAATCTGAGCAAGAACATTAACAACTAAGGGGATCTGTGAAAGCGGAGCAATCAGAGTAGAAATAAAGAAAATCTTAGAACTTAAAGGATTAAAAAAAGAAAAACTTAATAGCAAATGTAAAGCGTATATATATATACTTTTGTATATTTGTACATCGGAAAGTAACTATTGGGCCGCTAGGGGGTGCAGTGGATAGCGCACCAAACCTGGAGCCAAGAGGACCTGAGTTCAAATAGCAGTGAAGACACTTACTAGCTGTGTTACTCTAGGCAAGTTTTAACCCTATCTGTTTTCTCATCTGGGAAAATGAGCTGGAGAAGAAAATGGCAAACTACTGACAAGAAAAGTACAAATGGAGTTTCAAAGATTAAGACATGACTGAAAAATATTTAATTTTATATATCTGTGAAATAGCACAGACTGGAAAGTGGTCAAGTGAACCTAGATTTGAATACTGCTTCTAACAAACACTGGCTGCATGAGCCTCTGAGCCTCAATTTCCTCATCTGCCAAATGGGGAAAATAATAGCACCTACACCACAGGGCTAGCATGAGGATCAGATGAGAGCACAAACAGAGCAGAGTACCTTTGAGTGATGGGTTAGCTAGCACTAGATATTTAGGTAGATTTTTACTAGATTTAACTATATTATCTTACCAAAAACTCCAGAGATGAAGTCCATATTCATTCCAACCACCATACTAACCACTTGTACAGTCACATATGTGCACCAAATTTCTATAATCACAAATGAAACATACTTAAAACCTCCTTCTCTAAAAATTACTAACAATTATTCAGCGCACATTTGTCAAATATGCACTTTGTGCAGATCCATGTGGGTGGAGGAAGGTGAGGGGGAGACAGCAATAGATCCCTCACTGCTACCTGACAAGTCCCCAGTATCAGTGTTGGAAAGGTGTGCTAGTGGCCAGCTGAGGCACCACCTTTTGTAATTGAGACACAGCTCAATTCTCCTCTGCTTCACTTACCAAATGTATTGATCATATGGAACAAGTTCGATGTGTGGACTCAGTGCTAGAGAAGGCAGAGAAGTTTATCACATCCTACTTTGGAAGGATGTGGTCTACTGGAGAAGATGGTAAATTGTGTCTCCTGCCTACAATCTCCATCCTATTCAACCTTCAAAATCAAATCCTGCCCTCCTGAACTTTCTCTCCTTCATGACTTCCTGAAATTTTTGTGGCCAATTTGATACGGAATCATTTGTAAGATTGCTTTTCCCAAATAGTGGTTAAGTCCCTTGAGGGAGCGCCTCCTTTTTTTGTTCCCTTCTTCCCAATGTCCTAGCAATGGTCTCTCAGATCATCAAAGGCTAGTTTCCCATCCAGGGAATCTATACTCTGTGCATCAGGATTCTTTGTTCGGTTCCTTTCCTCAGGCCAGAAAGCTGAAGAAAAATCCTTCCCCTTCTCCCTTTTCTCCAGCACAGTGCACACATTTTCTGGGTGAATATCACAGGTGGGGAAAAGGGGAAATAAGCAGTGGGCTCCTCCGCAGGACACAAGCCAGAATTTTGCAAACTTTTTCAGTTTTGAAGCTGCAACTGTCACATTGGGCTTTGGGGAGTTGCTCAGAAACGAGATAGAAGCATTGCCTAAACAGTAACTCTGGGGCTGGTGTTTTCATTTTTTTAGGGAAATGTGTGTCTTGGGCCCTGGAGTACAACATAGCATTAACAAGAAAATCGGACAAGCATCAGGTGGAAGCAGAGCTGTCTGTCTTTGTAGCCCTGACTACCCTGAAAGTGAGGACTTATGCAATTTAGCATTCATTGCCAAGTAACTGGGGTTAGACTCTAAGAAGCAGCCTTCGAGGCACCAGCTGCTCACAAGCCCAGTGATTGCCCTCCTGAGGTTATCTTCCCCAGCGAGCATAGCTCCTTACAAAAGGAGGACCCATTCCCAAGTCAGGTAGAGGCTAGCCTTGTCTGATAGAAAAAGACTATCCTTTGAGAATCCAAATCCAAGCTCACATGCTAACTCATCAAAATCTACATGGCTGGAAGGATACCAGGGGAGAGAAATTTGGTCCCAGCGGACTTGGCCTTATGACTATTACGACAGAGGTTGTTGAGTTACCATAGCAACCTCCTCCAAGGACCATTTGAAAATCCATAACCTTCTGTCGGGGAGCTGAAAAGGAGCAATTACTCCTGGCAGTTAATGTCCCCAGAGGATGCTGGAAGGTTAGAAATAGCAAGCTGCCCTATCTGAAATAGGCCTAAGGAAAGAGGTTGCCCAGAGCTCAGAGAAGGGGCATTAAGCTGAATGGCTTTTCTCCCTAAAGCTTCTTGTAGCAGCACATGAGGAAGGACCAGGGAAGCAGCAGGGACAGAGATCAAATTTGCTAGCTTTAGGACAAAGTGGGAGATGTCCCTTGTGCTAGGTTACAATATGTGTGAGGGGGAATAAAGACAAATCTCTCTTCCATGCCCTTTATTTTCTTAAAAAGAACTCGATGTATTTTTACTGTGATTCTTACAATATCTCTATGAGGTAAATATTATCATTTTACAAATGGAAAAACTGACCCCTGGAGATGTTGCACTTGTTATCCCTGATGGATGTCTGGGAGCCTGGATAAGTTTAGAAGCCAGGGTCCGACTCAGGCCAGTCTTCTTTCTACAAGATGCCAGTGGTCTGGGCTGCTTTACAAGATGGAGGCACTGACCGGCAGATGAATCCTTATTGCCCAAAGAGGCAGCAGCAGCAGCAGCTGCACTCAGACATCAGGAGAAGTCAATGTGAGTTTGCTCTAACAAACAGGAATCCAGAGCAAGATGCTAAAGAGAAGCCAGGGCCTCAAAAGTCATGTACTGGGTTGGAAATGTGAGGATCAGCATTTTAAACCATGGACAGAAACTACCGATGAGAAATGGTAAGTGGTAAGTTGTCTTCCCTTTGGGTAGTGGTCATGTTTCCGTTGGAGATCAGGGAAACTGATTTTACAGTGGTCTTTCCAACAACTAATTAACATTAACCGGATCAAACCCAGCTTTAGTGTGCACAAACACTTATTTTATTGAAAAGTGTTTATCCCATCATAAAATTATATGGCTTTGGACAATAAACATGATAATCAAATAGCAGGTGAGAAGTGGTATTTCTTGGGATCCCAACCCAGACTTTGTTCTTCCTGGGCTGGATAGGAGCAGCATTGGCAGCAGGACACTGGGCCAAATGCTCTGGGTCAGA
This sequence comes from Antechinus flavipes, assembly GCF_016432865.1. Lineage (NCBI taxonomy): Eukaryota > Metazoa > Chordata > Mammalia > Dasyuromorphia > Dasyuridae > Antechinus > Antechinus flavipes. Next base: position 337,123,785 of record NC_067398.1, on the reverse strand, counting down.
GCAGCATGGGGAACAGCCGGTGATAAAACCAGATATCCCAGGCTGAGGCGCTTGGCTAGCTTCTCCAAGTCATGCTGGAGCTGGGAGCATTCTGTTTAGCCAGACTTTACTAGTGAAGGCTGGTGACCAGTAGAGCCTCCTAAGATCTCTCTCACACCCAGAAAAAACCCAAGGTCCCTTACTACTATGAAAACACCAACTGCCTTTCACGTATGTGTCAAGAAATGGCACAGGTAGTCCAACAATTGGGAGTATAGAGAAGCAGGAGTACTGGCTCTCAAGAGGAATTTGTACCCAAACTGGAAGTCAGGACATAGAGAACCAGAAGCCCACTCCTCCATGGCATAACGTTAGTATCTTTTCCTACTCCCCTCAAAACTACATCTCAAAGAGAAAATGGACATTCACCCCAAGTTGGTTCTCTTCTAGGACACACTTTGGATTTCGCCCTGTACTTTCTTGGGTTGAATCAGTCCAGTCCCTACCTAGAAATGGCCTGGGGACACAACCTGGAGAACAAATGTTCGGCACATATTTATTTAGGAGATAAAGATGGCCAAAACCTGTCTCTCCTCCAGCCCTTTGACCACCAGGCCTGGGCTCTTAACACCACCTCAGCAGACACTATGTCACTCCCAGTGACAGAAACCTCTTGACAATACGAGGCAGAGCTAGCTACACAATGCCAACCCCAGGACATATCCTAGCTGAATAGGACAGTGTATTAATACTTCCTCTTCTTGTCTGCATCTTTATGTCTCGCTTGTAATCTAAGGGCTGGAGAAGTTTAAGAGATTGTTGTGGGGAAATGCAACACCCCCTTTTTCTACTCATAAAGGAAAGTCACAACTCAGCCTCAAATGGAAAATACCTATTTTAAATACATGAGGCCTCCCCTTTAAAGTAAACTAAGTGAATAACACAGACCCTTCATGTCAGTAAAAACCAAGCACAAAACACTGCTCCAGATACACAGAACCAGGGCTGGAATGTATCCAGGCTGTGACTCTAAAATAGATCCTTTTTTAAAAATAGATTACTGCATAAAAAGGTAGTTTACATAACACTATTGCAATAGCACAACGTAAACTGCCCTACCCTGAGTGTACTTGAAAGGTTCAAGTCTTGCTCCCTGCTTAATTGACTGCTTCTCACCCCTGCCTCAGACTCAGGAGCCAGATGAGGCATTGAGTGCACAAAGGAAAGGGACAGACAACAGACATGGATGTGACAGGGAGATTATTCCTCACAGAAGATTTTTCAAGAGATATGCTTTTACAGTAAGGGACAGAGGAAGAGAAAAAGGAAGTAGAGGGAGAAAAGGCATGAATTCCAGCCCACATTAAGACTGAGGATGGGAGCAGCTAGGTGGCGCAGTGGATAAAGCACCGGCCCTGCAGGCCTCAGATACTTAACACTTCTAGCTGTGTGACCCTGGGCAAGTCACTTAAAACTGCCTCAGCAAAAAAAAAAAAAAAAAAAAAAAAAAAAAGGCTGAGGATGAAGAAATCTGACATAAAAAGTCACTTTTCAAAGTGTGAAGTCCCAGCAATAGAAAATATAAAATTTCCAGTTTAAATGGGAAACAAAATTACTCTTTTTTTCATGCCCTAATGGATATGCATACTGAAGTGATAAATGAGGGTTGATTATTTCATCAGACCAAAATCTGGGTCACTCGTGGTGGAAAAATCCTAATGGTCTCCCTCACCCCAGATACTGTCCCCCAACCCTATCCTCAATCTTAGATCCAAGTTTCAGCATATACTTCAGCTTAGGAAACCTTAGAGCTCCAAAGCAGGAAAGGAAAGTTTGGCTAGCTAAGGAGAATTCCAGGTTTGAGGCCACATGCCTCCCCACCACAGGCTCTTTTGGAATTCCCTAATCCTGTAATGCCAGCATGGCACAAACCCCTAGAGCAGAGCAAAGCACGTGGCACTCTACAGTCAAGGAGAGGCCAAGGGCATGAGGCTGGGAGGAGGAAGATGGAGATGCAAGAATATTTTAGCCAGCTAAGGAGAAAAGATGTGGCCTAGAATCCTGCTAGAGATACTACTTTGGGAATCAGTGTGTCAGATACAGATGAGTAAGCATGGGCCGGGGCCCAGTTTGTGACTAACGGAGAGAAATTTGTACTGCTGAGAACCCCGAAGGCTGTATTTCTGTAGTCTTTCTGGGTGTCAACTCTCCCCACTGTAAGCCTAGGCTGAAAGTTGGGGTCAGAAAGAAATATCTTCCTGTTGACTACCATAGGCTTTCTCTGGAGTTTGCTGGTTCCCTTCCCCTCACATGTGTTAGCCTAAAATCAAGCCGGAAAGATAGAGATCCTACTTCCTGAAGCCAACTCTTTTCTGAGTTAGATGGCTTCTTTAGGTGACTGAGCCTGAAAACTGTAAAAACTCTAAAAATATAAGCTATGATCTGAAGGAGGTCCATCTGCTTTCTCAGTCCCTCCCAAGGACCCTGAGATTGGGAACACTGAGTTTAGAGGAGATGGGGGGGGAAGGGAAGTGGGAGGTGGGTGTATCACGAAACACCAGTCCAGGCTATAGAACAGGCTCTGAGGCAGAGGTAGGCAGAGCTCATCAGGGAGTGTTCCTCCAGGATAGGGGCAGCCTGATCTGCCCTGGCAGGATGGTGAAGAGGAGCCAATTACAGCAACAGTGTCTGGTGGGACCCAGACCCTCCCCTTACTTGTTCTTCACCAGGGTCTTGTAAAGGGTGAATCCAAGGACTGCAGCCACAGTGGCCCCCAGGGTCATCCGGAGCCAAAAGGAGGCTGTGCGGAGTTCTAAATCATTCAAGTGCCTGTAGGAAAGGAGAACACATAAACATTTGGTGAACTCATTCATTCCCCCAGTGCTTTCTCTTGGGCACTATCATCCTCTCCCACGAATAATCTTTCTCATTTCTATTTTTAAAAAAAGGCTGATTCCAGCCAAATGAACATAGGAAAATCCCAAAGCTCTTAATTCAAAGACTGATGGAAACCCTGGAATAAAAACTATTTACTTGCCAAGAGCAATTGCCCACATTCTTTACTCTGAGCCCAAGACAGTAAAGCAGATGAGGAAGCACTTCCCACCATTGTTCAGTGGGCATGATGGACAACATGAGGCCCACGAGTCTTCCTGCTTATAGACCTGCATATTTACAGGTATTCTATTCTCCACTTTTTTTTTTGAGGGCTACTTATAGCATATTTCTAACCTGATGCCAGTGTCTTGGAATAACCATCCAGGTTCTCCCCTAAAGTCTCCCTTGATAACACTGGCAGTGAAAGATGACCAGTGGGCAGAATGGTCTGGCCCAGTGTAGTCATCTCCTAAGTAGGATGAGGAAGAAGACAAAAATTGACTTCTCTCATGATTCTCTCTAAGGAAGATGAAAAACACATTGCAGGTGGTCCAGAAATACCAATAACTAGGTTCTAATTGTGTTCAAAATGACTGAATAAACAGGGATATGGGAAAAGGAGATGAAACATAGGTCCCCTGGCCTATGAAATCCTTGAGCTTATTACTCTAAATGACATAGGTCAGTTAAATTATTGTAGTGGAAAAAGCACTAACCTAGGAGTTAGAAGCCCCAGGACTGAATCTCAGTTGCTCTTGTGACTCTGAGCAAGTCTCTGAGGTTTACTTTCACCATCCATATGGGACTAATGATCCCCTCCCTGACCATCTCATAGAGTTGTTAGGAGTGAGTAGCAAATGAGCAAATGAATATAAAGCACTCTGAAAAATGATAATGTAAAACATTATTGTTTCCCTCTTAAAAACCACTTAGTGCAGTCCTTGATTTATAGTAAGTGCTTGTTTCCTCCCTTCCTTCTCCCTTCTTCAAGGGGCATTAGATTCCCCAAGAAAGCCCTAAGAGGCTGACTCTCCCATTGGACCCCAAGGACACTGATGTCTGAATGTTTTGGTTTAAAACGACAACTCTCTAGTCAAGATGTTAGCCATGATACCCACGGGAAAGTGGCTAAAGTTGCCAGTCGGGTGAAAATAGTGGTGCTAGGAGCACTAGGACCCCTGCTGGTGAAAGAACATGGTGGAGGGAGATGGTGCCTGTAGCAGAACTCAGCTGGGGACATCGAATGTTGTGGGATCACTTCTGGCAGATCAGACTTGGAGGCAACAAAGAGGCAGGGGATCTGTCCATCCATGTAGTATTGCTACAGAAAGGAAAAGAATTCAGGTCAGTATGAAGACTATCTCTGTAGGCTCATTAGGGAGAAGGATCTTGGAACCCCAAGGTTTCTGGGGAAAGTACACCTCAGCTGGCAGATGACCAGGCATTGAAGAAATGCGTACAACTATGACGGTGAGCACACTGCCACGTGTAAGCCCACGCCCTCCCCATACCAGGCTCAGTTCTGACCTGAACAACAAGCCCTGTGTGTCTTTTCTTTCTAAGAAAAGGATCTGAAGCAAATGAATGACTTGCCTTATAAATACTGGTGCAGTAGGTGAAGGATTTAGGGTCATTCGCAGCAAACATCAAGCAGGCGACATCACAGGCAGCACTGGTTGCTGTGGTGAATTGTGTATCTGCTTCTACCTCAGACAGCTGAGGACAGGAAGACAACAAAGGTGGGGAGCACCGAGTCAGCTCTCAGCAGGCCAGAGTCCAATAAGCTGCAGGTCACTTCCCCATCAGGTCAGGGCCAGAAAAGAAGGCCTCCCACAGTTAACTAAGAATCCCAGAGGTTCCTCTGCTCAGGAGCTAGGCCTGGACTTACTAGTTCAAATTCTCACTTGGTCATCTTGCCTTTGACCATGGTCAAGTTCCTTATTACACTTAGCTGGGTCTTTAGCTATAAGCAACGATGAGATGTGCATGCACGAGGGATGCCCAACTATCATGACAGATGTAGAATATGTCCAAAATGCAAATATAGGCCTTCTAGAAAACTCCACTTCTTAGGCAGCATACAGTTTCCCTTATTGTCTAGCTACCAGAGCAGTGACCCCTAACCGTCCTCCCCAGGAAAGAAACGTTCTCAGAAATATATAAAAGCACATATACCCCAAGCAGAGGGACCTGCCTCAAATCTTTTTAGAGTTTTCAGGTTCAGTCAGTCACCTAAAGAAGCCATCTATTTCTGGGGCAGCTAGCTGTTGCAGTGGATAGAGCACCAGCCCTGAAGTCAGGAAGACCTGAGTTCAAATCTGGCCTCAGACACTGATCACTTCCAAGCTCTGTGACCCTGGGCAAGTCAGTTAATCCCAATTGCCTCAGCAAAATAAGTAAAATTAAAAAAAATAAAATAAAACCCAGCTATTTCACCATTTGTCTGAAAAGAGGCTTGGGGATGGCTTCAGGAAGTGGGATCTCTCTATCTTCCCTGATTGATTTTAGGTCATGCATGAAGGGAAGAAAACCAACAAAGCGCCAGAAAAAGCCTCTAGGGGTCAACTGGAAAATATTTCTTTCTGAGACCAATTTCAGCTTAGGTTTACAATGTGGAGAGTTGACACCCAGAAGTTATACACTTTCAAGTGCAAAGATCCCAAAGTGATGAAATTGCACTATGGCCATTGTGGGGAAGGAATGACACCCCAATCCAAAAAGCAAGTATTAGACAGTTCTTGATTCTAGTTCAGACAAAATTCCCATTCACAGAGATGTCTGAGGGAATTGCAGTCCCATTTCCTGGCACAGCTGGATGTTTATTTCCAGGGATGAATAGACCTTTCCCTGAGCTGCCATCACCTCTGAATGGCCCCATACTTACTATTAAATATTTCTCCTGCCCGTTGACTTGCACTGTGTTGATGACATGGAAGGATTGTTCTCCTGGGTGCTTCCTGAGGGCCTGCAACCAAGGCAGGCACAGGTGAACAGAAGGAAATCAAAATGATAAAACATATACCCAAAAGGTTCCCCCATCTCCATCTCCAACAGGGTCTGCCTCCCTCACTTGGGGATGAGAGAGCACGAAACACTGTGGCTTTGCTAGCTAAAGAACAAGACTGATAGACAGTGAGACGGATAGATGGATTTATATACACACAGTGGGAAATGGGACAAACTCACCTCTAAGTTCTTCCCAAGGAAGGCCTGTAGGAATGCTGACTTGCCTACACCCCGAGCACCAATCACTTTACAAAGAAAGACATTCCTCTGTGTCTGTCCCTTTTCCAGGTCCATTTTCTTCTCTCGGGTGACTTTAGCAGGGAAAACACGTGATATGGCCAATGAGCACAAGGAGGTGTCTAAGGATCCCTCACATTCCATGGGAATTGAAGAAAGGCTACCCACCTGTGATGGCATGTGTTTGAGAGTCTTGCTCACACAGGATAGGGTAACCCAGGTAACCAAGGTGCTCCAGGCAGTGATGAATGTTCAGGTAGGTTACTAACCTGGGAAAGCATGAAAAGAGAATGCAGCCAGTTATGTTGAAGAAGGGAAGGGAAAATGAAGTCTAAAGTGAACATGTGTTAAGGGGATGGATAGGGGACTACGCTTACGTCCACTGGCAGAGGAATCCATGCAGGGAAAGCAGGCCTTTATCATTGGTGCATACCGTATTGTAGAGTTCAGGGCCCCAAGGCAGAGAAGGGAATGGGCTAAAGAAGCTCTGAAGCTCAGAAGGGGAGAGGGCTCCATCTTGGTCCTAGAAACACAAAAGTGTCTCAAGTGACCACCTTGAAAAGGGTGGTCCAATGCAGCTAGAATGACATAACTATAGGTGCATCATGACTAGGGAAGTAGAACAGGCAGGAAAATGTGTTTATGGTTTTGACATAGACATGTGGGAGAGGCTGTGGAGAAACATGCAAGATGTAGTGAAGAGAATAACAGTAGTTGTTCTGGGTGATTTTGAAAGGTGTTTTTATTCTCACCTTGTCATGCTTCTCAAACATCTTTTGCAAAAACTGGTAACCAAAGTGATTGAGCTCAGTGGTACAGCCAGGAGGAACACGGATCCTGGAGGCGGAAAAGGAAAATTGTTAGGGTGGGTGTGGAATGAGGAGATGGGGCCTGAAGCAATTAACTACTTACTCAACCCTGAAAGAGGACTAGGGATTATTCTCATGTTATAGCTTCCACTCGTCACAGTTAACAAATGGCTTATTCAGAATATCATGCTGACCTAACTAGGTCAGCAAATAAATACATACAAATTAATTCTGACCTAGAATTATTATCTTTTATAAACCATCTCTCTATGAAACCTCTAAGAGTAGAAACTCAATAAAAGCTGACCTGTCCAAGGAAGGTACAAGCTCACTGTGGCCAACTTTCCAGGAATGTTACTGCATTGGTTACCATAACTGTAATCCCGATAGGAGGACACCTACTATCTGCCCAATTAGTACAAAGACTTTTATTTAATATTCTATTGTATTTTTATTTATTGTGTTAAATATTTTCCAATTATTTTAAAATAGTATTTTATTTTTCCCAATTACACATAAAGATAGTGCTCAACATCATTTTTTATCAAATTTAGAGTTCCAAATTTTTTCTCCCTCTCTCCCTCTTACCCCCTTCCCCAGGATGGCAAGCAATCTGATTTAAGTTATACAAGTGCAGTCATGTAAATGTGCTTCCACATTACTCATGTTGTGAAAGAAGAAACAGAACATATGGGAAAAGTCATGAAAAACAAACAAATAAAAGAGAAAATAGTAGGTTTTGTTCTGCATTCAGATTCCATAGTTCTTTCTCTGGATGTAAATAGCCTTTTCCAACATGAGTCTTTGGAACTGGCTGAGAAGAGTTAAGTCAGTCATAGCAGATCATGGCAAAGTGTTGCTATTATTGTATTATGTAGCCTCTTAATTATCTATCTCTGGGGCAATGCTTCTGGAAAGCAAGTCACATATAGCAACAGAGGCTGGGCATGTCCTCTGCCCTCTCCTTCCTATAGACTCTGGAAGTCTACAATGATTTTCTTCCTGATGACAGTGCTTGGGCACTGAGCTAAGATGGCTGGGGAATAACAGCAGCAAAGCCTAATGTGACTGAATCAGGGACTGATTATTGTGCTAAATATGTTTTATGTTTGAGATAGTGCTCAGATTTGCCATTCTGTTTGGAAAACATGGTTGTCTGGCTGTCAGTTCTATGACCCCAACTACAACAAGTCTTCTTGACATACGGTGGCTGAGACAGCTCCAGGGGAATCATCACACAGGGAACATTGGCCTTTTCTGTACTTGATTATGGTACTCCTGGTAAAGAAGGGGTAACTAGGACTAGCAGCTTCACTCATCAACTGGAAAGGAAGTCTTATTAGGCTAGAATGGCAGGGTGACTCCACCACACCCCATGAGGTTAACGAGGGAGGCACAGAGCCTGGCTTCTTAGGGAAACCAAAGCTTAGCATGGTTCTCTACTCCTTCCCCTTCAGACCTCAGAGTGTCACATACAGTGGGTGAAGATAGTCATCAGTCAGCTGCAGCTCATCATCATAGCCAAAGCGACGTAGGATGGTCCAGGTGGTCTCATGACGGCCCCTCTGAATGAAGAGGGTATTCAGAAAGAGGAAACCTGTAGGAGAAGTAGGGGCAGTAATTATAAAGGCAATCCATAGCCAGGGAGCAATTTCAGATTTGTTATCAAACCTCTGAAATTCAGGGATGAGGCAAGCTCCCTTGACCTGGCCAAATGGATCAAGCAATATAATAGACATCGAGGAAATGGAATACATTTCTGTCTAATTTTTCACTGACGGTGACCACAGGCAAAGTCAGCTAAAGTTTTGGAGACCTCATTAAAGACATTATAAACTTAAAAAAGATAATCCAAGTCATCGGGGATAGGAAAAGAGCTCTGTGTATACCAGCCTGAACTCAAAGCAGAATCTGGCAATATAAGTCAGCAAAGCCACCTCCCTGCCTGCCTGTGTTCCCAGTGTGGAGAACCTGATGGGAAGCTCTCGAAGTAAGAAGTGAAGGGAGACATACATACAAGTCAAAAATTACCATCCAAACTCAGCCCATCATCCTTCACACCATCTGTTGTGTTCTTACACACCACCATCTTCACATCCTCCAGGGCTTGGGGAGCCAAAGGATTTCCAAAGCATGATTTCTGACCCCAAGAGAAACAGAGATGTTACACTAAGAGAGTGGAGAAGGCAAAGATCTTCAGTACTATTGCTACATAGAAAAGCCTGCAAACACCTAGCTAGACACAGCTCTGAGCTTCTATCAGAGGCTGGTTGTAAACCCAGAAGAAAGGAGAACTGGCAGGGCTGTTCCAACTGAATGTGACAAGGTAGGAGCAGCAAGTGGAAAATGCCAAAATGTTCAAGGAGATGCTTCTAACATGATAGCAGTCCCTGCTATAGCTACAGCGATTCCCTGATGTGCTCACCTGAAAGTAATTGAGCTCATCATCACTCAGCACCTGGTTGTTGTCCTGGTCAGAGAGTCTGAAGATGCGGGTGAGTGCTTGGGCACAAGCTGGTCTTAGCTGTGAGGAAACAAACTAAAACTCGTCCACCTAGCAAAGTCACAGAGCTGACCCCTAAACCACAAAGAAGCCAAACATTCCTGGAAATGGAAGTACTTAGGAAATAGAACTGGGCAGGCAATCTTCTCTACTTCCCATTACCCACTTGGTAAATTAGCCAGTGATTCTTCTCTCTGCTTCCATCATTCCATTCTTGGTCACACTTAACCAAGAGCAAATGGGGTTTAAAAAAAAAAAAAAAAAGGAAGGTTAACATAGCCATCTATTTTGTCTTGGGAGCAGTTCAGGCAAGGGCTGGGAAGGGAAAAAAACCAAACTTGGAGTTAAAACCAGGGCTGAGGCCTGCAATAACATATGGTTCTGTTGTCTCCCACTGACACAAATGTTTCAGAACTGGCTATCTTCCCTTGGATAGCATCTGTGGCTTGCACTACTAAACACTATGGTTGTTGGAAGGATACAAGTGAAATGTACAAAACATGGACCCCAAAAGTATCCAATATGAATCAATGGTGTGTGCTGGGTGCCAAAAAAAAATGGTACCATTAGGAGTTCCAGATGTCTAAGGGCTCTGTGTTTCTTAGGCCTAGGGGTACTCTTAGCTGGCAGGACTCAGTCTTGAGCTTTTGGTTCATGTTAAACTAAACTAAAGTTCTAGGCCAACTAGAAAAGGTACTGAATATTACAATGAGGAGATCTGGATTCTAATTCCAGTTATGCTTATAACTCATTTTCCTCTCTCTAAGGTTTGTTCCCTTATCTGTAAAATAAGCTGGTTAGACAAAGTAATCTGCCATTCTATGATTCTCTGATTAAAAGACTATACCAGTTTGAGTTGCCTTTCCTGAAATAGGCTTGAAAACAAACAAAAAAATATATTAAAGGACTAAATAGGTGAATGTTCTGGCTTCAAAGGGGATGCCAAACCCAAGTGAGCCTTCATCTTCACACAGAAACCCAACATTCTCACCTGCTTCTCCTCTGGATCATACAACGGGGCAGTAGGGTGTAAAACTGCCTTTTGAGCATAATAGAACAATTCCGAGATGTTTTTCAAATTCTTGGCAGAACACTAGAAGAAACACAACAAAACAGAGCATGAGCAAGGAACACAACTATTCCTCAAGATTCCAGAAGGTGGATCTGAGATTAGGAGAAATCAAGTCGGAATACCATTCAAGAACAAAACTGACAGTAACACAGAACTGCTACCATCACTATTCTTATTAGTGGCAATATACAAGCTTTGCTCAGGAGAGTTCTTCCCTGCTCTGCTTTGAAAATTGGAACAATTCATCTGGCTGTAAATCATGGAAGGGCAGAAGCATGCTGAATATACAAAAGGATGACCCTGGATTACTTCTTCCTATCAAGGAGAAAGTTTAACTTTGGCTTGGCATTTTAAATCTCTCCATAAACTGGCTCGAATTTGCTTTCCTAGCCTTACTTTCCACTACTCCTCTACCAAGAATTTCTTTAGTGAAGCAAATTATTTAACTTCCCTCCAAAACACCTTGCACTGTTCCTCTACTTCCTTTTACTTGGATTGTTTCCCTTTTCACCACCTGGATATTGTTCTCACTCCTTTACACTTGCCCTAATCCTGCCCATTCATAAACACACAGTTCAAATCCCCACTTCCTACAGGAAGCTTTCTCTGACTACACCAGCTGGTGATTTTTCTCTCCCTTTTACAATAGAATTGAAATGAATTCCTGACTCCTACAGCTCTTCTTGGCTATCTCATTTGTTGCTTAAAGTATGTTTTCTTTTTATGTCTTATCCTTCAACTAGACTAACGACTCTTAAAGGCAGACACCATGATTTTTCTGGATTCTCTATGGTTCTACAACAATGATAAAACATGTAAGTACTACAGAAGAAACACGGTGGAAACAATCCCAGATCTAACATATGTCCCTTATTAAATTGGTGACTGAATTAGATTCTTTCACAATAAGGGAGGAACTATGCTAAAGTGATCCTTTTGTCATTTACTTTTTAAAAATAATAGCTTTTTATTTTTCAAAATACATGCAAAATACATACAAAATTCATCCTTGCAAAACCTCATGTTCCATATTTTTCTCCTTCCCCCCACTCCCTGAGGCAGCAAGAAATCCAAGATAGATTAAACATGTCATTTATTTCTACTTCTCATTTGTGGCCTCTCCAGTCCTAGTCTGTCACTCACCTCTACACATGTCTCTATCTCAGAAAACTGATTCATGATTGGTAGAATGGTCTCCATGGAGCTTCCAGAACGTAGATCTGACTTGTTTCCCACCAAAATGATAGGGATTCTGGGAAGATAATAAAAAATGGAGGCTTTTCAAAAGGAAAGGATTGAGAGAGCAGTGGACAGACTTAATTGTTATCTACTAGTCCTCCAATCCTTCCCCTCTGGAGAGTCTCTCAAGTACAAGTGATGGAAAGGGTTGTGCTTAGAATACAGGCCATACCAAAGCCACCTCCCACTCATTCCAGAATAAACACATTTAGTACCTGGGCCCTTTATCTGCTTTCCCATTCACCAATGGAATCCACTTTGTTCGGATCTGAAAAATGAAACACCCTTCAACATTCAGAAAACATTTATTGAGTACCTGCCATATAGATGATTAAGATCTGCCATATAGATGATTAAGACAGATCTTATCCCAAGGAACTTTTGTTTCTAGAAATAAGGGAATAGACATAAGGGACTGATACAAACCGAACCTGTGATTTTACAACAATAAGGAATTCCCTCTACCAATGCAAGGGAATACTGCCTTTTAAACTTATAGCCATTAAAGAATAGCCTAGAGTAGTGGTGTCAAAATCAAACAAATAGATCCTGTAGCAGCAAAAAAACTTGGGAAAATACAAATTAATATTGTCTATTTATGATATAGTTTTATTTTGTTAAAACACTTCCCAATTACATCTTAATCTGGTTCGAGCAGCACTCCGGAATAGTGGCTCTTGAATCTGACACCTCTAGCCTAAAGGGTAAGTGTTTGTCACAGAGACAGTATGTGCCAGAAATAGGACTTGAACCCAGGTCTTCCAGATTTTGAAGCCAATTCTTTATCCAGTGAGCCATTCTGACTTTTAAATGGAGATATGTGCACAAATAGCTACAAAAAGAGGCAAGTACAATTAGTTTCATGGAAGTTAAATGGAGAGAAAAATTGACTTTTAGCTGGGTGAATCAGGGAAAATTTAATAATGAGGAGTTACATTTGAATCAATATCACAATAGCCAAACAGACAAATAAGACACATGCTGGGCAAAGAAACACATTAGCTCCAAATTCCCAATGAAGGAAGCAACCTGTCCTGGGCTGTCAGTCTTGTTAATAGCAATCTCCCATGAATACTAGACCACATTGTTCTTGGTACAGATCCAGAAGACCTTGCCCTTTGACCAGAAGCTTTCTATTTTATATAGTTTATCCTTAAGAGAACAGGGTAGCCCCTCAGGGAGGTGCTCAAATTTCACCAGGCAAGAGGGAAACCTTGCAAAATAGCCCCTTACTCACCCAATGGCCCCTCTAAAGTGAGTAATGATTTATGCCAGATGGCAAAGAAAATAAAATTCACTGCCTGCAATCCTTCCAGAGAAGAGAGCAGGCAACACAAAATATAAACTTACAGTGCTCTCGTCCTTACAACCAGCTCTGTAATATTCCTAAGATATTATAGAGAAGGCTATGCAGTCATAAGGACTTTTCCCCTTCCCCTCAGCCTTTGCAAATTTCCCTGTTTTTTGTTTTTTAACATCTTACAGCTATAGAAAAAGGTAAAGGGATGTGAAGACAGGGAGAGATGTAAACCTGCCTACTTTTAGTTGACTTTGGTAAAATATTAAAGAGAAGAATTTAAAATTATTCTTAAAATGAGATTTAATGGTTCTCTGTAGATTCTAATCACAAGTTTTTGTGGCCCCAATAATTATTGAGAAGTAGCTGCTTCACAAAACCTCTATAAAAAAGTCTTGGCAATAAGGTCACCCAAAGAGCTCTCATAATACTTACATTTGACTCCAATCATTCCTTCAGTAGATTGTATATGGCTCTACATGGGTTTGTGTCTTCTGCTTCTTCTGGATTTCTCCTCCCAACCCTGTCCTACACCACCTCTTATTATTGGTCTCTGTACATAGTGGGAGTTAATCATTATGGATCAACTTCTAAGAGAAGGCAGCAACTGTAAGTCCTATGTAACAGTTTGAGCGTGAAAACTATCTTACCTTCTCAATAGTAGAATCCTCAGAAACATCATATACCATGCATACCACATTTGCCTGAAAAAAGAGTACACAATGGGAATGAGATATCAGAAGCTAGACCACCCAATACTAAAACAAGGAGATCGTTGCCCTTACAAAATCTTCCCATCTTTCTTTTTCCCTATTCATCACTACATTCTATGCCCTCCTGCTTAAGTGTTGCCAGACTTAGTTCAGGAGTTGAGACTACTACCCTGGTTGGCATTTTATTCGTGATCCATGTAAAATGAAAGATGGTTCTAATAAGTGGGGTGACTAAGCATTGGTCTACCAAAGCCAGTCCCTTTCCAAAGAAAACCTTTGTAAAGTTCACACCCTAGAATCTTAGACTATTAGGAAAAAAAGGGCTTCATTGTTTGCCTAAGTCTAATCCTGTTCACCTAAGTCTAACCCTGTTCACAATATGAACGGAAGCCTCATTGGAGACCTGAAAAAAGAAAAGGGACTTATCTAAGGTCATACAAAAAATAAGTGACAAAGCCATGATGAGAACCAAGTTTCCAGATTCCTGTTGGTTTATTGTTTTTTTCCCACCACATTCTTCCTATTTCCCATTTTACTCCACAGTTTATAATCTCACCTTGTGGATCTCATCACGTAGCTCTTCTTCTGTCTGTTCTGTTTCTGAAATGAAAAGACACCATTACCCAATGTTGAATCACCCTCTTGTATTTGATTCCTGGATCAAGTCAGGGCAGAACAGTAGTGTGCAGGATGATTTCCACTGAGGAAGCTGCTTCTGGGAGCAGATATGGACTGCAGTGTTTACCCAGGGACACAGAGGGGAAGGGACCTACCTGAGTAATCAACAATGTGAGTGGGCACCTTCTCAGGGGTAACATCAGCTGGGATTGTGATCTCTTCAGCTCGAGGAGGAACCTTAGAAAAACAAATGTTCACATAAGGGCAGAGATGATTTGTGGGTAAAGAGTAGGATTCTACAGTGAAAATAGACTATGCCAGTAAGGAAAAAAAATCTTACAACTTCTAGTCACAAGAGTAAGGCCAAAATCTTGAGGTACAAAGACACAAAAGCTAGGTAACATAAAACCTTTCTCAGACCAATTACTGCCCACAAATCATTGTACCCATTGTTCCAGGAACCAGTTAGTAACTTTTCCCCTGTGATTCAGGAGAAATCTTGATAAACATGACGGGAAAATTTTAGTAGCCTAGCCACTTGCTTTCATCAATTCCCTCAATGTCAGGACTGAGGTAAAAAATAATCCCTTTAAAAAAGGTGACATTAACCTGGCCTGGCAACTTGCAAGCTACCTGGAAGCTGCAGAAGAGATGATACTGCCCATAATGCTGGCCATCAGTTCTTTACAAATATTCCTTATAAAGCATGGAGTCCAAAACTATTTTCATGTCCTATCATGATCCTCTAAAAAGAAAAAATGACCTTGCATGGGCATAAGCTCAGAGGATTATAAATTTATAGCCAGAGAAACTGGAAACTGAGTGGATGCCCATCAATTGGAGAATGGCTGAATAAATTGTGGTATATGAATGTTATAGAATATTATTGTTTTGTAAGAAATGACCAGCAGGAAGATTTCAGAGAGGCCTGGAGAGACTTACATGAACTGATGCTGAGTAAAATGAGCAGGACCAGGAGCTCATTATATACTTCAACAATAATACTATATGATGATCAATTCTGATGGACGTGGCTCTCTTCAACAATGAGATGCACCAAATCAGTTCCATTTATTCAATAATGAATAGAACCAGCTACACCCAGCGAAAGAACTCTGGGAAATAAATTGAGTGTGAACCACTACATAGCATTTCCAATCTATTTTTGTCTGCCTGCATTTTTTATTTCCTTCACAGGTTAATTGTACATTATTTCAAAGTCCAATTCTTCTTGTGCAGCAAAATAACTGTATGGATATGTATACATATATTATATTTAATATTTACTTTAACATATTTAACATGTATTGGTTTACCTGTTATCTTGGGGAGGGGAGAGGGGGAAGGAGGAGAAAAATGGAAACCAAAGGTTTTGCAAGGGTCAATGCTGAAAAAATTACTCATGCATATATCTTGTAAATAAAAAGCTATAACGAAAATAAATAAACTTATAGCCAGAAAGGACCCAAAAAGGTCATCTAGTCCTACCCTAAATATATCCCGCCTTTCCTCTCCCCATTTTATAGAAGAAGAAACAGTTCCAAAGAGACCATGGTCAGG
Source organism: Antechinus flavipes (assembly GCF_016432865.1). Lineage (NCBI taxonomy): Eukaryota > Metazoa > Chordata > Mammalia > Dasyuromorphia > Dasyuridae > Antechinus > Antechinus flavipes. The sequence goes on along the minus strand of NC_067398.1, from coordinate 337,107,875 downwards.
GGCAGGAAATAGCTTAGATTCAGATTCAGGTTCCTGGACTCCAAAGCCAATTTAGCCAGTCCCCCTGCTTGAGAAGCCTCAGTTTCTCCCTATTATAACTCTTCACCATTTGGCTAACCTTTTTAAAGTTACTCCCCACAATATATTGTATGAATCAACTAACTAGCATGCTTGGTAGTCTCTAAGACAACATTCCAGCTCCATATTTTTTCCTATTCCATACCTAGAAGAGGAATCTGTCATCTCCACCTCTCAGAACATCTTTAATCTGTTCAATGTTAAGTTAAAAGCCATTTTTTTAAAAGAGCCATTTTCTTAATTTCTCAATCTTAGTCACCTCCCTGGGTCCCAGCAAATAACTTTGTATTTGTTTTGTATATGTTATGTATTTGTGTATTTATAAACATGATGTATCCCTGAAAGAGAAGCTCATTCTAGGCAGGAACTGTCTTTGTATTTGTATTCTCCGTGCCTATCTAAGCACGTGTCACATAGGCCTGTGATGTTTTGATTTTCTTATTTTGTATTTCTGCCATTTCTCCCCCTCTCCCTTCCCCTCTCCCCAAGACAGAATAATTTAATTCGGAGTGAGATTGCCCAGAGGATGGCAGAAATACAAAATACGAAAATCAAAACATCACAGGTCTTAGGGAAGTCACAATTTTACTGCCTGAAAACAAGGCAGTATAGTGTCCATAGTTCTATGTAAACCACATACAAGTGAATGAAAATAAGGATTCCCAAATTCCTTCACCCACCTGGGTGACCCAAAGGAAAAGCCTCTTGAAGATGACTGACACAGAGAGCTGCTTATGGCTAAAGCTGTCATTCCTTGCCCAGTAATCTCTGGAGGCAGTCCTGCTTTACTAGGAGCACAGAGCAGCTTTTTAAAGGACACAGACTTAAATACAAGGAACACAAAGCAGCTAATCCTAGAATCTCCACACAAAGCAGCTAATCCCAGACACTCTACCAGGGTAAGTACAAAAGCAGACTAGACTGGAGATCAGAAACATGGACTTAGAGATCATCCAGTCCAACTCCTTCACTGTCCAGGGGAGGACGCTGTTGTTGTCCTAGACCGCCCTGAGGACTGGAGTTCAAATCCTGGCTTGGCTGCTCCCTTGACTCTCTGGGGCCGGACAAATCTTTCCCTTTGTGGGCCTCAGTCACCTCTCCCGTACAAAGACGGCCGACTAGATGATTTTTAATGTTCTTTTCAGGTCTAAAGTTCTCGGGTGTCCACCATCCTACCTCTGCCTTTCATTTTGGGGTTCAGTGACCTCACAAAGTTGTCCCTGCTGGGGTGTGGAGGGAGTGGAACATTTTACAGAAGGGGGACACAGAGGATTCCTGAGTCTCCTCCAGAGCAGCTGAGGGGTCCCCTTGTGAGGAGCCCCCACCCACCCACCACGCCCCCGGGGCGGAGTCACCGCCTTCTCGGGAGCAGACCCCTCCCGTCCGAGCCGGTCCTGCTGCTGGACAGCTGCCCTAGGCGAGTCCCCGCCCCAACCGCAGGCCCAGCGCCCCAGGGCGACCTCCACGAGGCCCAGGGCAGCACCGGGTCCCGCTTTTACGTCACTCAGAGCCAGGGGCGTCCGGAGCCTCAGCTTCTCGCTCTGCAAAGTGGGGACAGGCACGCCGGCGCGGGGGCGGCACTCACCTCCTCCGGGAACTCCTCGCCCACCAGGGCCATGATCAGGGAGGTCTTCCCCACCTGGGCTGCAGGAGGAGACAGGAGGGGGCGGGTCAGCGCAGCGCCCTCCCGGCCCCTCGCCAAGGTCAAGCCAGGAGCTTTCTCCCCTCCCCCGCCCCCGCCGCCCGCGGACGCCCGGGCTGACTGAACCCGGCTCCCCGCCGCCGTGCTCACCCTCGCCCAGCAGCAGGATCCGCACGTCCCGCTTCATGGTTGCAGGAGAGGCCACGGCTCCACTCTGCCGGCCGGGGCCACCCTCAAACCGCACTTCCGGCCCAGCTTCTGCCCGGCCCGCCAACCTGCACCAGAGAGCGCCCGGGAGCCAGCTCCCGGCCTAGAGCGGCTCCCAGCAGCCACGGCGCATATGCAGCGGCGCCATCTCGTGCTCCACGATGGGCACTGCACCCAGGCGGCTCTCGCCGGTCCTCATAGGCCTCAGCGCAAGTGTTTACAAGTTCTCTGCCGCTGCAGAACGAGGCATGCACCTACAGTCATGCCCACTGTCATGTCTGAAGGGGGGCTGTTTCGGCGGGTGGAAAATGATTTTTTCGAAAAAAACAAAAACAAAAAACGAGCACTGGCCTTGGGGTAAGGAGCCTTGAGTCTGACACTAGCTACTTGGCCAAGAGAAAAGTCGCTCCCAATCAACAGACCAGGTAGGTGCCTGCCTGGGACTGTGCGCTGGAGGGCCCCTGGAAGAAGCTGGAGTTGGTGAGTGCTAAGGATGGCAGCTTGATAGTGGGCCGGCATGCCTCCTGGGAGGCTCCTAACCCCACTCCGACTGACTTCATCTGCAAGATAGGGATAATGGAAGTAGGGGGAGAAGGGGAAGCAAGAGGCTGAGGGCCTGAAGAATCAGGCAGGAGCCCTTGCAGCAACCTCTGGCTTCTCCCAGCAAAGCCACAAATCTTTTCACTGGAGTTCATGAAGTTTTCTCCTCTTCCTCACAATAGGTCAAGGGGGCAAAGTGGGGTTCCTCTTCTCTTTAGAGAAGAGGAACTGAGAAAAGAACACGATCACCTAAAATTCTCCAGGAAGGAGCTGACAACTGAGGCTTTCAGCCAGACTGCAAACACCCACTTTTATTTCAAAACTGTACAAGTATAGAAACATTAAAAAAAAACAAAAAACCCTACAAATAAAAGGGCAGCAAGTATTTTACATATTTCCATAACATTTAAGTCAGCAGCTTTGGCCTGTGTGCTTTATAAAAATTGTTTCTTGGCTTAGCATCAAGTCTTGCAGGCCCACAGCTGAAGACCTCAAAATGGATTATCTTAATGCAAAAACACATATTGAAAAACAGACACATATATATAAAATACAGGCCCATTTAACACAGATCCAATTGATTGGGCTGCTCTGTTATCAGAGCATTTTCCTTTAGGGGCAGTTTTTCTGGAGAGCTAGATCATTGAAAATGATTGGGGGAGAGGCTAGGATGACAGGAACATTCTGGAACATGAATAAGCCAATGCTACTGTGTACCTGATCAGTAGATTTAGCTTTTACCCTGGTGAGGAAAATGGTCCAGCCTTCTCACCTTACCCACTGGGTTTATCAAATAAGTTTGTGAAGAGTCAGTTCTCAGTCCCTGACTGCAGCTGACTTCCTTTGGCCAGGATGAGCTATGTGATTTATGGAACAAGTTTTAACTGAGCCACAGTCAGATCAGCAAACTGGACGGAAAGGTCCCCTGAGAATCCAAGTCTATGTGGCTATCTGAGGTCTAAGAGGGATGTTCTTGGTTTCTCTGGATGCTACTGCTCCCAGGCTCAGCACCTCCCACACAAGGATCTCATTGTAAGCTGCTGTGAAGAGCAGTTTGCCAGATGGTGTGAATCTGCAGAGGTGGACAGCATCGTTGTGCCCCACAAAGTCTTGCTCAGTCTTCGACATACAGTCAATCAGCCTCAGCAATCGCTCTGTGGGTACATAAGAGTAAACAGCAGAGTCTTATGTCTCTTCCCTTAGGATCTGAGCTACTTTATGGTAGCCTGAGAAAGCAGCAAAAGAAAGATACTCAAATCATACTAAACAATTTGGTGGTTTAAAAGTTGTTTTTCTAATCTGACGCCGAACCTCAGGAGTGATCTAGCCAATCTAGGCTGAGAAAATCATGTTGATCCTAATTATCAGAATTGGGAATCTCTGATAAAGGGAATTTTCCTTGAAATTCATCCATTCCACCCCCTCAGCCCTAACCCTTGATTCTGATGCAGAGGCCTACAGAAGTAAGCATTTCATCATGGGCAGGGGTTTCAGCAGGACATGCTCAGGCAGCTAGGTAGCACAGTAGCGAGGGCACTGGAGTAGGGTTAGGAGAACCTGAGTTCCAATCCAGTCTCAGATGCTTACTGTGTGACTCTGTGAAAGTCACTTAACCCTGTTTGACCACCTTCATCATCTGTAAAATGAGCTGAAGAAGGAAATGGCAAAATTATTCCAGTATCTCTGCCAAGAAAATGGGGTCACAGAGCTAGACATGACTAAAACAATTCAACCACAACAATAAACAAACATGCTCATATCTCCCCTATTCTGAACCTCCCTCTCCAATCCTCTTATCTTTGCTAAATATGGTCCTAGACTTTTTTCTACTTTTTGTAGCCAAACTCCTCCAAAGATATCTACAATCTGTTCCTCTATTTTCTCCCTTCACTCCTCAATCTAGCTTACAACCTTATCATTCCACTGAAACCGGCCTCCCCAAAGTTGCAGATGACCTCTTAGCTGACAAATCCAATCCTTCCTTAATCCTCACTTTCTCAACCTCTTGGCAGCCTATTGATCATTCTCTCCCTGATACTCTCAGGAGAAGGCTTTCTCCTGGTTCCCCTCCTACCTATCTGATCACTCCTCTGCTGTATCCATCTCACTGTTGTTGACCTTCAGGACCCTCTTCTCTTCTTCCTCAATACTACTTCACTTACATCAGCTCCCATGGATTTCTCTTTATGCCAATGATTTCTAAATTTACCTTTTCTGACTCAATTTCATTGCTGACTTCCACCTTCACAGCTCAAACTGCCTTTCAGACATCTCAAACTGGTTGCCTTGTACACATTTTAAACTGAGTATGTCCAGAATAAAACTCATTGTCTTTCCCCCTAAATCCTACTATACTATATTACTATAGAGAGTAAGACTATCCTCCCAGTCCCTTAGACTCTCAATCTAGGAGTTTTCCTGGACTCCTATCTCTCACCTCTCATATCTAAACGATTGCCAAAACTGTCAATTTTACCATTGCAATATTACTGGAATAAGCTCTCCTCTCTCCTCTGATACTGTCACTCTCTGGGGCAGGCCCTCTTTACATTACTTCAGATTATTGCAATAGACTGCCGGTAGGTTGGTCAGCCTCAGTGCTCTCCAATTCACCCTGTATTCTGCCACTAAAGTGATTTTCCTAAAGTGCAGATTTGATCATGTTACCCCACTACTCAATAAAACTCAGTTTCTCTCTATCACTTCCAGGATCAAATAAAAAATGTTTTGCATAACATTCAAAACCCTTCATAACCTAGTCTCTTCCTGCCTTTCCAGTCTTTTATCCCCTACCTCCCAACATATACTCCTCAATCCACTGACACAGGTCTCTTGGCTGTTGCACAAACAAGATACATTTCTCAGCTGAAGGCATTCTTGCTGGCTGTCCCCCATGCCTAGAACATTCAATCTCCTTGGCTCCAAAAACTGAACTTTCTGGCTTTCTTTAAGTTCCAACTAAAATTCTCACCTCCATCAGGAAACCTTCCTCAACCTCAGTGCTTTTCCATTGTTAATTATTTCCTTTTTACACTCTATATGGCTTGCTTTGCATATAATTATTTGCCTGGCTTCCCTTTGGTTTGAATGAAGGCAGGAAATGTCTTTTGCCTTTTTCTGTATTCCCAAAGCCTAGCACACAGTAGGTACAGAATAAGTGTTTACTGAATTGAATTGATTGCAATATGAAAAGCCCTATCCTATTTAGAGATTTAGATTTCCTTTAGGTAGATAACAAAAGTCAGAATTCTTAACACCTACCTCAACTCCTGAAAAAAGCCTGGATTGTTGAGCAAACTAAATTCCCAACAAATATGTCTTCTTCAACAGGGAGAAAAACTATAACATTAATCAAACCAGTTTCTGCCAGTGGGGATGAAAGAATAGGAGTGAAGGAGAGTAGAGAAATCCAATGTCATGTAAGGCATGGTACTGAAGGGAGTACAGCTTCTTAGGGAAATATAACCGTGATCCTGAGGTTCATAGAGTGTTACTGTTCTAACAATCTGTCTGTTAATGATTCTGAAGTCTTCTGACCTTAGGAAAGTCCTACAAACATTGCTGACTGTCAGTTAATCTGCTGGTCAGTGATCAGGCCCGACAGTTTCTGAAGACTACAGTGAATAGACCACCCCCAAAATCTACCTCTTTGCTATAAAATTAGCATATTAGTAACATGAAGCTCTGCTCTCTTTACTTTGTCCTATAAATTTATCATCTTTCTCCTGGTTCTTTGCTAAATCCTTTTGGAACTTCGCCTGCTTCAATTGGTATTACAATTACAACAAACTTTGCCCCTTGACATGGAGATGGGTTTGAGACCTCGTGACACTGCTCTGCAACCCCAATTTCTTGGGGTTTCCTGCTGAACCTCAACAGTACTTTCCAGAAGTTTTCAGATTTCAAGTATAGGCCCACAGCAGAGCTCTGGTGCCCTTTCCCTATTTTAAGGCTGAGGAGAAACTTACCACAGTATCCAATAGCTATGAGAGATGATCCTGGGGAAAGGCAGAGGGAGGTCGCAAAGTAAGACAAGGGGATCCTCTCTACAACCTGAAGATAGAAAAAGAGTGTCACACTGTGTTGAGCCAACAGGTAGCAATGCAGTTGTGTACTGATGGCCACCAAAAGGGAGGCCCAGACTGCTGAGAAATGCTTTTTTATTCGGTTCTACTGGCTTCATAATCAGTGCTGTGCTTGGGCATATTCTAGGATCTTAAAGTCTGAAGTAAGAAATGGCATCTCTTTTTAACCTCCTGGCCCTGCTCAGTGATGCTGACTTAAATCTACCTACCCCAGGCCACATGGTGCCCTATCACAAAGACTCAGCAAGGCTGTGATCTCTTTTATACTGTGGCCTAAATAGGTCTGTGGTGCAAAGATCACCCTTTTAAACAGGCATTCCTTATCTTGGCCTGCCCAGTCTTTTTCTGGAAGATGCACTAGTACCTGTTTCTGATGGAGGCTGTAGAAGAGGACCTCCTCCTTCAACCCAAAGCCGACATAGATTAGCATGCTGCTGTTCCAAGGGCAGAAAGCAGCTAGAGAAGGAGGTAAGTTAGTAGCGATCTGTAGGGAAAAATCAAAAGTGAGAAAGATCAGGGGAGAGATCAGTGATATCACCCCACCTGCCCAAAAAAACAACCAAGCTGAACACTCTTACCTTTGGGTTGTTGGGGGCTGGAAAGGTTAGCCAATCAACAAGTTCACATTTGTCTCTGAGCCAATCTGAAGCCCAGACACTAACTCTTCGATCTGCACTGGCAGCCAACCATAGTTCACCTTCCAAACCAAAGTCATAGTACTAGAGAATGAAGGAAAGAGAGATCTAGTCATAGGCTCTTAAGAGTTAGAAAATGACACAATAAGACTTCCACAAAATAAGCCTCCAGCTCTCTATTAGTTATAGTTCTTTTATTTATTTAAAATTTTTATTTTTAGTTCTAAATTCTCTTACTTCATTCTGCCCCATCAAGAAGACAAAAATACATAACATCCATTATTTATATAACGTCACCCAAAACACATTTCCACATTGGCCATCCTATCAATTATACTTCACCAAACTAGTCTGAGACTCTTTTTCAGGAGGGTCTTAAGTAAAGCTGGGTTACAGTGGTTAAAACCCAATGTTTACTGCACATTATTACCTGACCTTACCTCTCTGCTTTTGCTCTGGATCACAGTGATAGGAGAGCCTTTGTGGTCATCCAGCACTCTTATGGTAATTCCTGTCCTTGGGCTGCTCACAGCCACAATTCCATCTTTGTCTCCAGAAATAATGATCTGACCTGTGGATCCAAAATGATGGGAAAACATTGTAGTTCTCACAGCATGGAGCCCCTGGACAGAAACTAAAGCAGAAAACTAAACTGCCAAAAGATAGACCTAAGAAGATAAAGTCTTCTGTCAGGAATGGAAACAACTGTTTATCTACAAGAGTGGATAGTTGAACTGAAGCATCTTGGTTGGTGAAGACAATGGGCAATGGAGACTTTAGAGCTGGATGATCACTTGTTATGTTCCAGTGTGCATTCCTTTCATGTATTCATTTCATATATCATGTAGATTACACTAGCTGGTCACTGAATTTCACTGAAAATATTCTCTTAAAAGGGGACAGGTGGAATCTCACAATTTAAAATTTTTCAAAGGAGTTAACTCAGGAAGAAAGAAAATGAAATTCTCGAGACAAAGAAAAACAACTTTGTATTCCAGATTTTTCTCCTTCACTCCCTTATCTACCTCTTCCTTCCCCAAGACAGCAAGCAAGCTGATATAGGTTAAACATGTGCACGTGATGTGCTAAAAAAAAAATCCAAAAAGGGGAAAAAAAATCACGAGGAAGGAAAAAACAAAAGGTAAAAATACTATGCTTTGATCCACATTCAGTCTCTATAGTTCTCTCTCTGGATGTGGATTACATTTTCTATTCGAAGTCTATTAGGATTGTCTTGACTGGTGGAGCAAATAGTATGCACAGATTTATAGCTCTTTGCATAAAGTGTGGGATTTGAGAGATGAAATGTTACATGCAACCTAAGAGCGTGCCCAATGTTTTGTTTACTTTACTGCAGGACCCCCAACACTCCCTTTTTTATTATTTATTAAAAAGGATGACTCTCTGGGAAGAGAAGAGGGGAGAGATATACATTGAAAAAATGTGGATAAAAACAAAAGATAATATTTTTTTAAAAAGAAATTCTAGCTATTGCTAAGAAATAAAGGAAAGGGGGAAAAAAACAAAACTTGTATAATATTAATACTGAAAGTAGAGCCAGGATGATGTTATTTCTAAGTGAAAACTGAGAAAACAAAAATATGCAAATAGAATTTGGTCACTCAGACTAATTTCTTAATGCTTTTTTGAATGAATATATGTAAGTGACCATTAAATTTTTTCCTTTTTCAGTTGGATTTCTTGTAACCATTTTACCTTACTATGGAGAAACAAAATTTAATGTTTATTTTACTGACTCTTTCTAAAGGCAGGAAAACTTTTGCTTTAGCTGTACAAAATGGAATACATCATAAACTATTTGGTTTGATTTCTCTTTAAATGACCACACTGCTTCTGAAAATCTAATTGTCTTCAGTTGTCTAAATAAAATGCTTTTACAAAAAAAAGAGAAAAAACAAGTCTGCAGTCAGGAGATAGATTGAAAAATGGGCAAACAAAAAAGGATCCCATCATAATGAGATATTATAGTGGCGAAATTGCTCAAGACACAGAAGACAAACATGACTCCAAGATATCTACCAACAATGCCTCAAAGTAAAACAGAGGGTGGAGAAAAACTCAACTAAAATTCCTGGAAGATGGAGCAAAAGATTAATAGAAAAAAGTCAAAAATGGTTTTTATAAATGGAATGAGAATGAGGAAGAAATTGAAAATGTAATGAGAACAATGGAAGAAAGAATTCAAAAAGGAACTAACCACTTAGTGCAAGAGGTACAAAATCTTGTCCAAACAACAAATTCCCTAAAAATTAGAATGGACCAAATAGAAGCCAAGGTCTCCATGAAACAAGAAATTTTAAATCAAGTCAAAAGGCTGAAAAAAGTAAAAGAAAATGTAGGCTATCTCATAACAAAACAACTGATCTGGAAAATAGAGAAGAAAAAAAATTTAAGAATCATTGGATTATCTGACTACCTTGATTAATAAAATAGTCTAGATATGATATTTTAAGAAATTTTAAAAGAAAACTGTCTAGATCTCTTTGAATTAGAGGGCAAAGGAAACAGAAAGAATCCACCAGTCATTTCCCAAAAGATACTCCCAAATGAAAATTCTCAACAACATCAGAACTAAAATTCAAAGCTTCCAAAAAAAAAAAAAAATTCCTGCAAACAGTCAGAATTCAAGTAGTACCAAGGTACAATATTCAGGATTACACACTATTTAGTAAGCACCACCATAAAGGGGCAGAGAACTTGAAATACAACATTCCAGAAGATAAAGGATATAGGCTTACAGCCAAGAATAACAGCCAACAAAACAGTATAATTTTACAGGAGAAAAATGTATTTTTAAAGAAATAGAGTGCTTTTAAGCATCATTGATGAAAGGATCAGAGTTACATAAAACTCTGAAGTGAAAATAACAGGAGTCAAGAGAAATATAAAAAAGTAAACCAACTATAATAGATATACAAGTATAAATTGCTTTCATTCTAATATGGAGAGATGAACCCAATTTTCATCAAGGATCAAAGAAGGAGTTTAAACGACGGAAGGTTTGGGAATGTTTCAATTATATCTTGATGATCTTATGAAAAAATGGAAAGAGAAGAGGAATACACTGTGGGAGGAAAGGAAGGTTAGGGAAAATTATATAGTCAGGGTTCATAAGTAGAAATCTATACAAGCAAGAAGGGGGAGTATGAGGAAGCAACCGACACTTAAACCTCACTTCATCTGAACTGTTCAAAAGAGGAAATACAACATACACACTTCACTCAATAAGAAAATAAGAAAGAAAGAGAAAGGATGAAAGAGAATTATAGGGAGGGCAGATTTCAGGATTACTTCTTAGCAAATAAAGCAAATATTCATATATCTTTTTAAGGTGACAAAAAATGGGAATGTGAGGGAATGCTCATAAATTGGGGAATGGATGAATAAATGATGATATAATAAATATGATGATATGGTAATGAACTATTTTTTATTAGTATAACAATCAACTAGAATTCCAAAGGACTAATGATGAAACATGCTAGCCACTTCCTAATAGAAGTGAAAGGTTCAGAATTCAGAATAAAACAAAATCTTTTTTGGATATGACCAATGGGGAAATTTTTTTTTTAATTACCAATTGATATGTTTTGATATGTTTGTCATGGGTTTTGTTTTTCTTGAGTTCTCATTTAGAGATGGAGAAAGTTTGAGAAGCTATATCTTGGCTGATTAAAACAAATAAAATGTTTTTAGAAAGGTTTGATGCTTGTGTGCTGAGGGGTCACTCTTACTTTGTAGTAGAAGCCTATATAAAAAGGGGTTTGGAAAGAGGGAAGAAAGCATAGGAAGGAGAAGCTGGGTGAAATGTTGTCTGTATCACAGCAAAGAAGGGAATAAGAAGCTCTAATTGTTTTTTGTTTTTGTTTTTTATTGAGGTAATTGGGGTTAAGTGACTTGTCCAGGGACCCACAGCTAGGAAGTGTCTGAGATAAGATTTGAACTCAGGTCCTCCTACTTCAGGGCGGGTGCTCTATCCACTGCACCACCTAGCTTCCCCCTCTAACTGTTTCTTGGGAAGAAGGAGGAACTATAAGGATTTTCTGTCGGAACAGAAGTGAGTGCAAGGGATAATGCTGTAAAAAATTCTGGGTTCTGTCAATAAAAAGTTATTTTAAAAAAAAAAAGGATTTTCTGCTCCTATGATTAAACTAAGTCATGTGAAATAATAAGGTTCCTTAGATGTATTTTAAAATTTAAAAAAATTGAAAATTGAAAATTCTGATTGATGACATTTTGAAGTTGTGAGGGAGGGATAAGTACAAAGAGGATAACATTAAACATAGATTTAAAGATTAAAATCTTCATTTCATTTTATAGATGGGGAAACTAAGGTTCAAAGAAAGAAATCAAAGATCATTCAAGATTAGGCAATTAGAAAATATACAAATTAAAAATTCTCTGCACAGAAGGAAAATAACTACAGATGGTCTTGAAAAAGTATTTTTCATATATATATGAGAGAGAGGAGAAGGAAGGGGGGTGGTTGGAGAGGGATGAGAGAGAGCAAGAGTGAGAGAGCGAGAGCAAGAGGGAGAGCGAGAGCGAGAGAGAGAGAGTGTTCAACTCTATGTAATCTCATTTGATACCTTCTTGGCAAAGACACTGAAATAGTTTGAAATGGTCACACAGCTACTAAGTGTCTGAAGCTGCATTTAAACTCAGATCTTCCTGACTCCAAACCTAAGACTCTGTGCCACCTAGTTGCCCTAATTCACAATTACCTAGTGCTTTATAACTCACAACATGCTCTTATCACAACCACCAAGTGGAGCAGAAGGGACAGAAAAAAGGAAGCTGAGGAAGGCTATGTGATTTGTGTGAGACTATCCAACTAATAGGTGATTACAGAGATGGAGCCAACATCTCCTGACTATGATTCCAGGGCTACTTGGACTCTGCCATATTTACACACACTTGAAGTGGTGAGTTCAACATCACCAGCCCCAGTGCTCTTTCCCACTCCTATGACAACCATTGGAAACCACAGGGAAAATTCAGCTCTAGCAGTCTGAGGGATCTCCTAAACTTTCTGCCATTTAGAAAGGGCTGAAATCCCATGGAAGCCAGTACCTGATTCCCAGAGAAAATGCTGGGTTAACCCTCACCGTCCACAGAGAAGGAGATGGCTGTCAGTGCTACAGGGTGAGGGTGTATCTTCAGTTCCATCTCTGTCCGGGAAATGCTGAATACACGGATTGTGCCATCACTGTAGCCTGCCACCACTTGCTGGTGTTCACTTCTGCTGCTATGGGCTGATGGACTCCAGGCCAGACACAAGCAACTCTAAGAGAAAGAGACATTCTTGGACAAGCTACCTCCAGCTATCACTTCCTTCATTATGCAAACTCTGCTTCTATTAATGCAGTCTAAACTGCAATACAGAATAAGCTTCTCTATCACATCACACTCTTTTACCCCATATCTACAAAAGAGAAGGGTAATTTGCTAAACAGTAAGACTCTCTGGTCTCTTCTACATCAACTTCTTTCTAGCCACATCTCTCCCTTCTATTCCTGTACAATCTTTTACAAATATATAATCTTCTATTTATCCCTGCTAAATTTCATCCTGTTAGATCCACTCCTTCCCCCTATTTCAGTCCCTGTAAGAAAACTATCTCCCTAGGCTCCTTAAGAGTAAAAAGACATAAGGTCTCAGCTCCCCCTTCCCAAGTCAGGAAGCACAACCCAGGCTAGGGCTAGAACACACTCCCAATTTAGACGAGCACCCTGTGATGAGGGACAGTCCCCAGCCCCAAGGGAAATGTGATTATATATCCCTTAGCTGTCCCATAAGTACCTGATTTAGCACCTGGAATTGTACCACCAGCTCCATGCTGGCCAAGGACCAGACTCGCACACTGCCATCATCACCACAAGTAGCACAGTGGGACTCAGTAGGGCTAAAGGTCACTTCATTCACCTGCAACAACAGGGAGAGGAGATATTGATGTGGCCTGTGTTCTCCTTTCTCTCCAAAGAGAGATTCACCAAATTCTAAAGAAGGGAAAGGGACCTGTATGTGCCAAAATGTTTGTAGCAGCCCTGTTTGTAGTGGCTAGAAACTGGAAAATGAATGGATGCCCATCAACTGGAGAATGGCTGGGTAAATTGTGGCATATGAATTTACGGAATATTACTGTTCTATAAGAAATGACCAGCAGGATGAATACAGAGAGGACTGGAGAGACTTACATGAACTGATGCTAAGTGAAATGAGCAGAACTAGGAGATCATTATACACTTTGACAACGATATTGTATGAGGACATATTTTGATGGAAGTGGATTTCTTTGACAAAGAGAACTGAGTTTCAATTGATAAATGACGGACAGAAGCAGCTACACCCAAAGAAAGAACACTGGGAAATGAATGTGAACTATCTGCATTTTTGTTTTTCTTCCCGGGTTATTTTTACCTTCTGAATCCAATTCTCCCTGTGCAACAAGAGAACTGTTCAGTAGTGCAAACATATATTGTATCTAGGATATATTGCAACATATCTAACATATATAAAACTGCTTGCCATCTAGGGGAGGGGGGGGGAATCGGAACAGAAACGAGTGCAAGGAATAATGTTGTAAAAAAATTACCCTGGCATGGATTCTGTCAATATAAAGTAATTATTAAATAAAAATTAAAAAAAAAAAAAGAGAGAGATTCACCAAAGAGAAAATTCAGTCACTGCAAAAGACTGGATTATTATCATTTTAACAGGCAACTTGTTATATCCTAGCCTGTCCGCCACCGCCCTTAACAACTGTGAAGCCGGTCAATCATCTGCACAGATGATGCTGTATTAGTAAGCAATGTGGTGATAATACCATCTTAATCATTAAGGCAGGGACACAGATAAAATAAAAGATATTCTTTAAAATATCTGAGGTGCCTCAAAAAAGTTAAGGTAGATAAGTGAATGCCTAATCTGGCAACCTTCCCTGCAGTTCCAAAATGATATTAAAACCCCAATCTTCCAAGGTTCTCCTACATTTGAATACAATGTGATCAGAGACAGCAACTCAGTAAAAAAATAAGTCTGTTGGTAAAAAGGCAATAGGAGAAGACGATTCATGCATTCCTGACTGACATATTACTATACATTAACTGACATATCACTATACATTTTTCTCAGCTGACACGACACACTGAGCCGAGACAGAACTCTCACTCTCAGAGTACCTGCAAAGTCTATACCTTCTGACTCTTTACCTTGTTTTTGTGGCCACTGATGAGGCGGATGTTGGTTTTCTCAGCCCAGTTGATATACCACAGAGTGCCTGCAGTTGTCCCCACAATGCCCATATCCATACTATCATCAAAGCTGGCACTGACCACAGCACCATCCAAAGTCATTTCTTGCTCCATAAAAACAGAGCTGGACCTGAGGAATAACAAAAAGTCTGGAAATTTGAAATGAATAGGAAAAAAAAAGAAATTGGGGAAATAGAGAAAATAGAAGCAAGTACTCTGAAAGGACTAAAGGATAGTATAATGCTTACACCTAATAAAGAGGTCTGATTAGTGTTTCACTCAAAAAGTTTTACAATGAAGCTCAAATTTTCTAGTTGTACATTCAAGGGCTTATTTCTCTCCACTTACACCCCCACAAGCAAACACACTGTGGGTCTTAGTTGAACTGACTCCTAGTTGAACTGACTTCCTTGCTATTGTTTTATGCCTCAGCCAAACTAGACTAATCTATAGACAATAGACACATCTTTCACGTCTTCCCATTTGTGCCTTTGATCTCTTCTATGCCAAGAATGTCTTCCCTTCCTCTCTTTGCTTATCAACATGGGTGTTTCTTGTTTGTCAGGAGCCAAAGGACATCCAATCATGCAGAGAGAGATTTAGATTAGTCAACACTCCAGACGTCATGGGTAGCCAGGTCAGCAAGCCCCACACAGGGGATATTTAGTCAGTTTTTTAGTTGAGAGGGTGGCCTAGAAGTAGAATGATCATAGAGTTTCAATTGTAGGGAGCCTGGAAAGAAGAAGAGACTTGTCCAGTGTTTGGAGAGGAAAATAGGAGTATAGGGATGGTTAGGAAAGCATGGCAGGAGGAAGACACTGAAAGGTTGATTCAGATCAGTAACTAAAGAGCAGGGGCTCTTAATATTTTTTCTGTCATAGAATCCTTTGGCAATCTAGTGAAGCCTTCTCAGAATCATGAGCACAAAATAAAATACTGAGCATAACAAAAGAAACCAATTATACTGAAATATAATTACCAAAATGTTATTAAAACAAGTTCACAGTCCCTGGATTAGGAACCCCTGCTACAAAGACAAAATGAATAATTCCAGTGAATGTATGAAAGAGAATTATAGTTAGGTGGTATGGGCCAGGACAAGTCACAGCCAATAAGCCCCAGCTACACTAAGCCACACCTGGACAGAGGACATGTGTAGGTGGAAGGTCAGGAGTTGGGCCTTTAAAAGGCTAATACCAAAGGTGTCCTAAGGGTTCCTACTCCATGCAGCCTCAAGGTGTAGCGATGAGAAACTGTAAAGTCAGTTGGTGGTTCAGTGGATCATGTTATCAGGTCTGCAGTCAGGAAGACCTGAGTTCAAATCCAACTTCTGACACTTTCCATCTGTTTGACCTTGGACAAGTCATTTAATCTTTCTGCCAGAGCTTCCTCTATTAAAGTGTAAGCTTCTCTAGGGAAGAGACCATGTTTTATCTTTGTATTTCCCAGGATCTAGCATAGCACATTAAACAAAGCAGATGCTCACACAAAATGTCTGTGTATGAACAAATCATTCATTTATTACAGGCTTTATACAATAAAATGGGATGTTTTTAAATGAGCCAGTTGTTAGAAGCACCTCACAAAAAACAAATCATCCAGGTGGTTAAGTACTTTAACCAGTCCCAAAGAATTCTAATACCAAAATATGGAACATACTGCAGAGAAGACTAAATAAGTCTCTTTAGTCAGTTAACCAAGCTTTCCTTAGTAATTGCCTTGGGAGATGACCTCTGGGTCTACCCTAGCTACTGCCACATGGATTCTGTACATGGATTTTTAAGAGTACTAGGACCTATTCAACATGTAAAGGACTGCTTGCCATCTGGGGGAGGGGATGGAGGGAGGGAGAGGAAAAATTGGAACAGAAGTGAGTACAAGGAATAATGCTGTAAAAAATTACCCTGGCATGGGTTCTATCAATAAAAAGTTATTTAAAAAAAAAAAAAAGAGTACTAGGAAATAGTATTTGGAGAAATTGGTGTAAACCAGCTGTCTCTTGAAATACAGCTGGAATCTAAAAATTAGAGTCTCATTCTACAAAGTTCTAGTGAGAATATTGTCCTAAAGCTTCTTATTCCCAAACTTTTGGATTATTTGTGCATATGTTGTTCCGACTCTTTCTGCCTATGGAATATAAGCTTCTAGAGGTTTCATTCCTTTATATCAAGTAGACACTTTAATAGATGCTTGAAGATTAATCTGCTTTTCAAAAACTAGAAATAAAAATGCTGAGCATTCCCCAAAACACTATCATTTTCTTTAAATTCACAGTCTCCAAG
Organism: Antechinus flavipes; assembly: GCF_016432865.1. Lineage (NCBI taxonomy): Eukaryota > Metazoa > Chordata > Mammalia > Dasyuromorphia > Dasyuridae > Antechinus > Antechinus flavipes. Next base: position 337,091,132 of record NC_067398.1, on the reverse strand, counting down.
ACAAAGACAAAGAAATAGTACTTCCCTTTCCTGTTCACCTCCTCCCCAAAAATGACTACTAATTTCTCTATTACTACAGCACAATGAACTGCCTGGTCCCCACTCCCATGTATATCTTTCTACTTTCCAGGTTCCTTTGGTAGGCTCAGATGTAGAGGATCCATTCATTCCACCAAAGGCAAGGGATGTCAGAGGATATGAAGGGAGCTTAGTTCTAACCCCAGCACTTGGTATTTGAAGGAAGGTTTATACTATACTTCTCTGCTATTTAAAAAAAGAAAAACTGGAAAATAGTATGGCAGAAACTAGGCGTTGATCAATACCTAACACCCTATACCAAGAAAGGTCAAAATGGGTTTGTGCTTTAGTCATAAAGGGTGATACTATAAGCAGATTAGGAGAAGGGATAGTTTACCTCTCAAATCTGTGGAGAAGGGAGGAATTTATGATCAAAGCACTAGAGAATATCATGAAATGCAAAATGGATAATTTTGATTATATTAAATTTAAAAGTTTTTGCACAAACAAAACAAAATGTAGTCAAGATTAGAAGGCAAACAGAGAGCTAGAAAAAAATTTTTATAGCCAGTGTTTCTGATAAAGGTCTCATTTTCAAAATATACAGAGAAATGATTCAATTTAATAGTTCTAAAATTTTTTATTAAAGCCTTTTATTTACAAAGCATATGCGTGGGTAATTTTTCCAACATTGACCCTTGCATAACTTTTTGTTGCAAATTTTCTCCTCTTTCCCCCTACCCCCTCCCTTAGCTGGCAGGTAGTCCCATACATGTTAAATATGTTGAAATATATGTTAGATCCAATATATGTATACAAATTCATACAAATATCTTGTTGTGCAAGAAAAATCAGATCAAGAAGGAAGAAAAAGAAAAACAGAGAAAGAAAAAAAAATGCAAGCAAATAACAACATAGAGAGTGAGAATACTATGTTGTGTTCCACATTCAGTTCCCACAGTCCTCTTTCTGGGTGTAGATGGTTTTCTTCATTACTGAACAAGTGAAACTGCTTTGAATCATCTCAATATTAAAGAGAGTCATGTCCCTCAGAATTGATCGTTGTATAGTCTTGTTGTTGCCATGTATAATGATCCCATGGTTCTGCTCATTTCACTTAGCATCAGTTCATGAAAGTCTCTCTAGGCCTGTCTGAAAAAATCCTGTTGGTCATTTCTTACAGAACAATAATATTCTATAACATTCATATACCGTAACTTATTCAGCCATTCTCCAACTAATGGATATCCACTCAGTTTCCACTTTCTAGCCACTACAAAGAGGGCTGCCGCAAACATTTTTGCACATATGGGTCCCTTTCCCTCTTTAAGATCTCTTTGGGATATAAGCCCAGTAATAATACTGGTGAATCAAAGGGTATGCACAGTTTGATAACTTCTTCAGCATAGTTCCAGATTGTTCTCAAGAATGGTTAAATAGGTTCACAGTTCCATCAACAATACATCAGTGTCCCAGTTTTCCCACATCCCCTCCAACATTCGTCATTATCTTTTTTCTACCATCTTAGCCAATCTGACAGGTGTGTAGTGTATCTCAGAGTTGTCTTAATTTGCATTTCTCTGATTAAGAGTGATTTGGATCACCTTTTCATGCGACTACAATTAGTTTCAATTTCTTCATCTGAAAATTGTTAATATCCTTTGACCATTTATCAATTGGAGAATGGATTGAACTATTGTAAATTTGAGTCAATTCTCCATATATTTTAGAAATGAGGCCTTTATTAGATCTTTTGGATGTAAAAATGTTTTCCCAGTTTACTGTTTCCCTTCTAATCTTGTCTGCATTAATTTTGTTTATACAAAAACTTTTTAACTTAATATAATCAGTTATCTATTTTATAATCAATAATGATCTCTAGTTGTTCTTTGGTCACAAATTCCTTCCTCCTCCACAGATCTGGAAGGTAAACTATCCTATGTTCTTCTAATTTGTTTATAGTATCATTCTTTATGTCTAAATCATGAACCCATTTCAACCTTACCTTGGTGTACAGTGTAGTGGATAAATGATTCAATTTATAAGACTATAAGCCATTCCCCAATTGATAAATGGTCAGAGAATATGTAGGGACATTTTTAGACAAAGAAATTAAAGCCATTTCTAGTCACATGAAAAAAATGCTCTAAGTCACTACTGATTAGAGAAATGCAAATTAAGACAATTCTGAGGTACCACTACACACCTCTCAGTTGGGTAAGATGACAGGAAAAGATGACAAATGTTGGAGGGAATGTGGGGAAACTGGGACACTGATACATTGTTGGCGGATTGAATGGATCTAGCCATTGAGAAAAGCAATTTGGAACTCTGCTCAAAATGCTATCTATTCCAGGAACTACCTGTTAGTGGCTGCTGGGTGTTACAAGGAGACTGAGAGGCAGTTGCCTTCTCTGACGTCTCTCCTCTTCCTTCTAGCCTCTGATTTATTTCATTCCCAATTCACAAGCAACATCTGCCTCAGTAAAGGCTCAGCTGCAATTCCTTCAAATATGTTATGATTCACTGCTGTGGGGGCTTTCCAGAGAACTGACCTGCCCCTTCACACTTAGTCATGGTCCTTAACAGCTATCAAACTGTGCACATCCTTTGATCCAGCAGTGTTTCTACTGGGTTTATATCCCAAAGAAATCTAAAGGAGGGAAAGGGATCCACATGTGCAAAAATGTTTGTGGCAGCCCTTTTTGTAGTGGCAAGAAACTGGAAAGTCAGTGGATATGCATCAATTGAAGAATGGCTGAATAGATTGTGGTATAGGAATGTTATGGAATATTATTGTTCTATGAGAAACAATGAGCAGGATGATTTCAGAGAGGCCTGGAGAGACTTACATAAACTGATGCTGAGTGAAATGAGCAGACCCAGGAGATCACTGTACATGGCAACAACATAATTATGTGATGATCAACTGTGATGGATGTAGCTCTTCTTAACAATGTGGTGATTACAATAGACTTGGGATGGAAAATACCATTAGCATTCAGAGATAGAGAACTATGGACATAAGACTGAATGTGGATCAATGCATATTTTCACCTTTTTTGTAGTTGTTTGCTTATTTTTTTCTTTCTCATGTCTTTTGCCCTCTTGATCTGATTTTTCTTGCACAGCATGATGAATATGGAAATATATTTGGAAGAACTACACACGTTTAACCTCTATTAAATTGCTTGATGTCTTGAGAGAAGAGGGAGAAAAATTTGGAATACAAGGTTTTTCAAGGTAAATGATGAAAACTATCTTTGCATGTATTTGGAACAATAAAATATTGTTTTAAAAAAAGCTGCTACAAATATTTTTGTAAATGGGGCTTCTTTTTCTCTTTGCTCTCTTCAGGACATAGGCCTTTAGTCAAAAACTGACTCAGAAGGTGTACATTTTTTAGTGATTCTGAGAACATGATTCTAGATTGCTTTTTAGACCTGTTGCACCAATTCACAACTCTAACAGTACATAAGTATATCAAATTTTCCAAAGCCTTTCAAACATGTCATTTCCCCTTTTGTCATCTTTGCCAATTTGATAGGTATAAAAGGAAAAAGGAGTTGCTTTCATTTGTATTTCTCTCATTATTAATGATTTGAAATATTTTTCATTTACTCAAATTTGTAAGAAAAAGAATTCCCCAAAAGACATGCACAATTAGCTTTCGTTCTTTCTTTTTCCTTTGGAGAGGCAATTGAGATTAAATGATTTGCCCAAGGTCACACACCTAGTGAGTGTTAAGTGTCTAAGGCCAGTTTTGAACCCAGGATTTCCTGACTAGTGCTTTATCTAGTGCCATCTAGCTGCCCCAACAGTTAGTTTTCCAAGAAGAAAAAATGGAAACAAAGAAACAAGTTATCTTTGAGATTGGCTCTGATGGTCCCTTTACAATGATGGTTCTATGATTTAGAAACAAGAGAGAATCATTCAGAAAAGAAACATAATTTAATGGTCCTTCTCTACTTGAGAAGTAACACTAGCAACCCTAGGAGCTAAAGTGACAGTATAGTGTTGGTCATCTCTACTCACACAGCTGGACAGCTGGATAATTGAGTCCCAAGTTCTGGAATGCTCAAATGAATCCTTTCCTCAGAAGAAGCAGCTGGTAGTGGGTATCCAGCGCTTAGTACTGTCAGTGGCACAAAGTGGTTAGTAAATGTTTATTAAACAAATGAATGACTATCTGGTATGCAGGACACCTGTCTCACCTTGCACCAGAACCTTTCAGTCTCAGCTCCTGCACTGCTCCAACTGCCCACAAGCGAATCCGCTTAGTGTTGCTGCCACTGACTAGTCGATTTCCAGAACACAGAAGGACACCTAGGACACCAGGAAAAAATTAATCCATTTCCTGACCTTGGGTCTTGAACTGATCAGAGAATCACGGAACATTATTGTTAAAAGGGATTTGGGATATAGACTGGGATATCCTGAAGGATGTTAGAATAAATAATATCATCAATACATTGTTGATGGAGCTGTAAATTAATACAACCATTTTGGAAAGTAATTTGGAATTATTCAAATAAGGTGACTAAAACGTTCAGAGCCTTGAACCAAAGATTCCATTACTGGGCCTAAACCGCAAGAAAGTCATTGATAAGAAAAAAAGTCTCCTTGTACTCCAAAAGAACTAGAAACAAAGTAGGTGCCTATCAGTTGGGGAATGGCTAAACAAACTGTGGTACTTAAATGTAATGGAATATTATTGTACAAGAAATGATGTATATGGTGAATACAAAGAAATACTAAAGATTTACACAAAGTAATGCAGGATAACATTAGCAGAGACATGAAAACAATATAATAACTTTAACAATGTAAATGGAAAGAACATCACACCAAAAAAGCAAAAGTAAACGTAACAAAATTATAAAGATGAAATGGGACTTGAAAGAAGAGTATAAGAAGATATCCCCAATCTGCCTATTCATGAAGCTGGGAAATCTACAGGTATTAAACACTGTATGTTTTTGGACTTCAATAATGTCTAATAAAATAGAATTTGTCATATGAGATGGCTCTCTGGAAATGGGAAAAAGCTACTTGAGATAATCACAATGACATAAGAAACAGAAGATATCAATAAAATTTATTATTATTTTTAAAAATACTATCAAAGAATTTGTACTGAACATGGGGGAAGCATTTCTTGTTCCATGTGCAATTTTTTTTTTTTTGTATTGGTATCTACTCTAAACAATTTTTGCATTGGTATCTACTCACCAATCTCACCCTCATCAGCTTCCCAGGTCATAAAACAGCGGTTGGTGCTTATGTCCCAGACACAAATCTGTCCAGTGTTGGTGCCACTATAGAGTAAGGGGATGATGCTATAGCATATTGATGTCAGTTCTACCGGTCCTATTTCTTCAGGCACAGGAACTCTGTGGACCTGACACAAAGATAAGAAATATCAACTGATATTATGGATTGTGGTGAGGTTTTATTGTGGCATTTCATCTGAAAAGGTGACATCCTTAATAAACCAGGAGTAAGCAGGGGAAAACAACCCTCTATAACCACCCAAAGCCACAGAGCAGCCTCTGAATACCAGAAGGTTACCCTAAACAAGCATTTCCTGACCTATCAAAAAAGAAAGAGGTAAAGGATGGTAACATACCTGGAGGTTGATGTCAGCTCCCCACTGCTTCATGAGCCAGAAAGTGATAGCTCCCTGGCCCACACAAGCAAGCTCATTAGCACTGAAAGGATTAAAAGCCACTTCATGAACTGGCTCCATGAATCGGGTGGAGGACATCAGTTCATAGGTGAAGGCATTCCAGAGGGCAATGGTACGGTCACTGTAATCCCCTGGAAGTCAGACATATATTTGTATAAACTCTTTGAGGGCAGACTACTTTTTGGTTTCTTTGTAACATTAGCATCTAACACAATAACATGGTCAGATTGCACATAGTAAGCATTTAATGAGTGCTTGTTCAATTGAATTAGATTGCTAGATAGCACCTAGAACCCTCTAGCTTACCAATGATGAACTTTAAGACAGACTATTTGGCATCAGAAAGTCATAATCCATAAGGACAAACCCCCCCCCCAAACATAAAAAAGGCCCCCATAAACAAATATAATTTTTTTTGTCATCTCTAAGACCAAAATTTCATATTAGCCTTGGCCAAATGAAAAACAAATTGGATTTGAACTCTAAATACCATTGCTACTAACCCAGAGTGATAAAAAGTCGATTATTCTGTGAATATGCCATGGCTTGCACTTCAGTCTCATGATGAAACAGAACCTTGAGGCAAGTCCCCTCTGGCACATCCCAGATTCGGATTTGACAACGGGAGTTCTTATCTCCCCAGCCTGAGGCAGAGGCAAGGACCTGATTGAGGGGAAAAAAAAACCTCAATTCATTAGAAGAACAATCCAATAGATGGAACTTCTTAGTCCAATAACTTACAGACCTTGAAAAATAAAAATAAACACACAGATCAGCTAGAAATATATATATATATATCCATATAAAATACAGGAAAAACAGAAAGGAATTTTAACCCACAGTTAATCTACAAGTGAATAATTGCACCAATTCTACTATCTCTATTACTAGGAAGACATGGGTAAACCAAAAACACTATCTGCAAAAAAAAAAAAAAAAAAATGCTAGTAAATGGTAAAATTCATTGATTTGAGATTTACTATATCATCATCTCTCCAGTAAATGCACTAATCAGGAGCAAAATAAATGTGAGGGATAGCAAAGAAAAACAAAGTCCCTGTATAACAGCACTTACATAAATATGAGAAGATATACAGTGAAAAATTCAAGTATACAGTTTTATTGGCCTAAAAGAATTAACCCTCATTCTACCCTAGACTTTCATGGTACTCAATCAATTTCTCTAAAGTAGGGAGAAAATAGACTCCTTGTAAGCAGAAGTTGTATATAGTCTGAACCCTAAATTATTACTTTCTGTAGGTGTGGAAACTGAGTCTCTCACACTGAACATGGGGTAGTGGTTTCCAAAGATATAAACAATCTCTCGCAAAGAGGAAGTCAATACTTCAATAAAATCAAAAAGTAACAAATACTTACAAAGTATTGTGTCAACCACTGTATTAAATGCTAGGGATACAAGTTAAAAATGGAAACAATTCCTTCTTGAAAAAAGTTTACATTTTAGTGAAAGTGACATTAAGCACATATGAAAATATATAAAACAAATAAATGCAATATATATATGTATTATGTATGTATGAATACACATGCACACAAGGTAGTGTATAAGGGAGAACACTAGCAGTTGGGAGGATAAGGAAAGGCTTCTATTCAGTAGATGGTGTCTGAGATGCTTCTCAAAGAACAAAAGGGACTCTAAGAGATATAGATAAGGAAAGATGACACTCCAGAAGTGTCATGAGTGAAGAATAGAAAGAAGGCTATTTGGCTGACTAAGGGAAGAAGGGATCCAAGGAAGTTGGAAAGACCCAATAGGGGTTTAAAAACTAAACAGAGGAGTTTATAATTTATCTTAGAGGGATTTAGATACCAACTCATAGGAGCTGGTTGAATAGGGAAGTAACAAGGTCAGTCATTTAAAGAAATTTACTTTGGCATCAATGTATAAGAGGAACAATGTATAGAGACTTGAGGCAGAAAGAACAATTTAGAAGCTGTGGTAATAATCAAGGCAACAGGTGATAAGGGCCTTAACACTTTAAGGTGGTAGCTATGTGAGTGGAAAGAAGGGATTGAATGTTAGATACTTGGTGGCTGATTTGATAGGTAAGGGGTGAGGCATCCCGGATAATGGCCAACCTGAGACACAAGAAGGATGGTGGTACATTTGACAGAAATAAGTAAGTCTGGGAGAGTAGAGGATTAAGAAAGAAAGATACCGAGTTGCTTTATACATTTTGAATTTAGGCTATCCAGTTTGAAGTGGTAAAATAGACAACTAATTACCTAGGACTAGAGGTAAGAGATAAGGGCTAAACATATAGAAATGGAGGAGGGGGGTACCTAGATGGCCCAGTGGATAGAGCATCAGCTCTGGAGTCAGGAGGACCTGAATTCAAATCTTACCTCAGACACTTAAATATTTCCTAGCTGTATGACCCTGGGCAAATCCCAACTACCCCACCCAAAATTAAATAAATAAATAATTGTTTAGAAATGGGAATTATCAGAGAGATAAGAAAAACAGCATTTTCAAAGCACTTTACAAATATTATCACCTCACAATTCTGGAAGGTGGATCTTATTATCATCCCCATTTTACAAATGAGGAAATTGAGTCAGGTTGTGACTCATCTAAAGTCACACAACATAATAAGTGACTAAGGCTGTCTTTGAACCTAGATCTTCCTGACTTTAAATCCAGCCCTCTATCTACCAAACCACTTTGTTGCCTATTAGTTAGGTAAGTTCCTTAAGAGTACAAATCATTTCATCTTTTTATCCTCGTATCTCCAGTGTATATGCCAAGGTATATTACCAAGCATAATGCATGATATATAGCAGATGCTTAAAAAATGTTTGCAGATTGACAGACATATCAAAATCCCATTCCACCTCAGATTTTCTTTATAATAAAATAATGTGATATATTTGCACATGTTGTATCTATAAACTTCACCTGACCACTCTCACACCCAATAGAATGTTAACTGCTTGAAATAGGGCCTATATCACTTTAAAATCTTTGTATTCACTAGTGTACTTAATAAATGTCTAAGTCTATTGAATTCACAAATCTGACTTAGCCCTTGTTCCCAACTAATTATCTAAGACTGACAATGGGTCACAATTTTGTAATTCACAAAACATATTTCCCACAGCCATCCTATGATGTGAGAAGTAAAAACAATTATTTTACAGATGGGGAAACTAAGGATCAGAGAGGTTAAGTAACTTATCCTTAATCATGTGGCTAGTGAGAGGGTAGGAACCAAAATCTTATAACTTCAAACCCAATGTTCTTTCCTGTGACACAGTGATCCTCAAGCTAACTGGGTTTCTTCCATCTGGTTAGCCATCATACTTCCTCAGCAGAAATTCGGGTTACCAATATTATCTTTCTTCCTATTTATTATTTAGGTTTTTTAATGATAGAGAAAGAGTAGTCACATCCTAAGCCTTCTTCAGAAGCAATATGGCAATTGGTATGTGAAAAATCTCGACTTAAATGGGAACCAGAGTTAAACTTTCCTTGGGGAATCATACTGGCTTATAGTAAGTAAAGAAAATCTTGGATAAGACTAAGTCTAGCATTGGCTTTGAGGAGTTCAGTTAAAGTTGTTTCATTACGACCATTTGCAAACCATATAGGTACCTGGGCATCGTGCCTGACAGTTAATGTTGAAATTTCCTCAGGGTGGCCCAGCCAATGCTGCTGGGAGCCAGAGTGCAGGTCTTCCACTACAATCACACATCCACAGGTATATGCAAAAAAGCCTGTATGAAGGGAGAGAAAAAAAGAAAAACCACTTCTAGTGACTTAAGTTCAGAGGAAATGGTTCGCTTACTACCTTAAATTTCTTTTTAAAAGATTTCCTAAAGAGTTCCATAATTCAGTCTTATCAAGTCCACAGAATCCCTCAGAAATTACAAAAGGCATCATATAATAATACTTATATAGAATTTTTCTATCCCTTCCTTCCCTTCAAGTGCCTTCTCACTGAGAAGATACATGTGAAGCTTTGAAAAACATTTCTATAAGTCATATTGAGAAAGAAAACGGATCCCTTACCCCCTAAAAAAATTCAAGAAAAAAAAGTATGTTCTATCTGTATTCAGATACAATCAGTTCTTTCTCTGGGTATGGATAGCATTTTTCATCGTAGTTCTTTAGAGTTGTCTTAGATCATTATATTGCTGAGAATAACAAAGTCATTTACAACTGATCATCCTACACTATTGCTGTTACTTTGTATACAGTACATTTCACTTTGCATGAGTTCTCAGAAGTCTTTCTAGGTTTTTCTGAGAGCTAACTGTTCATCATTTCTTATAGCATAATAGTATTCCATCATAATCATATATCACAATTTATTCAACCATTTCCCAGTTAATGGGCATCCCTTCAATTTCCAATTCTTTCCCCTGAGAAAAGAGCTGCTATGAATATTTTTTATATATAAGTCTTTTCCCCCTTTTTTTTAAAGCTCTTTTGGTATGCATGCCTAGTAGTGGTACTGTTAGGTCAAAAGGTATGCATGGTTTTATAGCCCTTTGGACATAGTTACAAATTGCTCTACAGAATGGTTGAATCAGTTCACAATTCTACCTACAATACATTAATGTCTCATTTTTCCCACATTCCCACTAATATTTGTAATTTTCCTTTTCTGTTCTATTAGCCAAAATAATAGATATAAGGTATAGTACTTCAGAATTATTTCAATTTGCATTTCTCTAAAGAATAATGAGTTACACTATTTTTAAAATATAACTATAAATAGCTTGATTATTTCTTTTGATAATTTATCAATTGAGAAGTGGCTTTTTTTTTTTTTTTTTTTTACAAATTTGCATCAGTTCCCTATAGATCTGAGAAATAAAACTTACAATTTTACAACAATGGCTAAAGGGAAAGTTCTCTACCAAATAAGAGACAGAGAAGATCACAAAAGAAAAAACAGATGATTTCAATTACATGGGATTGAAAAGCTCTTCCATGAACAAAATCAGTGAAACTAAGATAAGAAAAAAAGCTGTGAACTGTAGGAATATCTTTGCATCAAATATCTCTGATATACAAGATAAAAAGTAAATAAGACAAGCATAAACAACTAGTACCATTTTCTAGTGGTCAGCAGTCAAAAGATATAAGCAAACAATTCTCAAAAGAATTACAAATTTTTAACAACCATATGAGATTACTTCAAATTATTAATAAGAGAAATACAAATCAAAACAATTCTGAGGTTTAATTTCATACCCAGAAAATTGGCAAAAACGAAAAAAGTCAATTTTGGAGGTCCTATGGAGAAAGAAGTACAGTTCCTCTAATCGTATACACCAATGCACTGTTAGTAGAATTATGAATTAGTCAATCTACTTTACAAAGCAATTTGGAATTATGCTAATAAAGTGACTGAAAAAGATCTATACCCTTTGATCCAAAGATCTCTTTGCTAGGCATATCCCTAAGGACTTCAAATACAAAAAGGTCTCCATGTACACTAAAATACTCCTAGCAACACATTTTGTAATACTAAAGAAATGGAAAGAAAATAAATTGTTAACTGATGAAGAAATGGATGAGTAAAAAAATGAAAATACAGGTGTGTAATGGAATATTGCTATGCTATAAGAAATGATAACTATGAATAAAGTACCGAGAAATATGCCAAGATTTATATGAACTGATGAATAGTAAGCAGAAACAATGACTGAAACCATATAAATGAAAAAAACTCCAAAAAAATAAATGCTATATTATTCTAAAAGCTGAGTCTGGTCTTGGAGGAGAATGAAAAAAAAAAAAAAAAAAGGACCTTTCTCCCTTTGACGTATGGAACACCAAAAATATACTGTTGGTATATCAGTTAGTATATGAGCTGTTCTTTTTCATTCAAGGGACAGTTCACTTAGGAAGGGAAAAAGGAAGGATATATATAGAAATGAAGATGATATTAAAAAGTATCAACAAAATCTTTTTAAAATTCAGAATACAGTATATTGAATGAACATCAAGGCCATGCAATCATGTTAGTTTTTTTTTTTTAATTTGACATATTTAAGTCACAAAAAATCCTGAGCAGTGAAAACACTAGATTATAGTTAGAAAGCTGTTTCCAATGCATTAGTTCCTCAACAAATATCAATTAATACTCTTTGGTTATGCATTTGGAACTGAGTTCAAGAAAGAGTCCTAGATTAGACTTGTAATAATATCTTTCCCAACACCAGGCCAGTTTTTTCCTAGATTGGTCCCTACCTGTATCTGGTCTCCAGACCATGTTTCCCCTTCCATTCCCATTATATCCAACAACAGCTTTCAGCCTCAAACGCTCACAGTTGTTATTTGGGAAGGAGATTTTCTGAAAGAAATCAATTATCACATTTACAAGACATAGTTTATACAAGACCTTTTGTATTTCAGGCAAAAGTGTGCACGTATGCACATAAACACCCCTCTTCCTTGTTAATATACACCTACATATTTATTAAGCTTCTAATATGTGGGCTTTGTCCTATATACCAAGAAAGTACAAAATGAAACTAAGACGTGGTTCCTGCTCCTAACAAATTTATGGTAAATAAGGATAGGTAATAGAGGTATATAGATTACAATGAGATCAAACTAAAAAAAATGGCAAGTAAAAGATTCAAAGAGAAAAAGACAGAGAGATTACATCTAACTATGGGGAACAAGAAAAGACTTCAGACAAGTGTTAGCAGAGTTATACCCTTTTAGGAAAAAAAGTAATTTAACAGAGGATGGGAACCATGCCTCATATGTCTTAGTATATCCCTTTGTACAGTACATTTCACTGTATAAGCACTTAATTTATATTTGCTAGATGAATTAATAGGTAGAGCCGGGCTGGGGAAGAGTCCATTCCACTTGTGGAATATGGTAAAGTAAAGGCTTAGGACAAGAGGAGGCACAAGATCAAAGAACAAGTGGCCTTACATTTGGTAGAGAATGGAGGAACCACAGGTATGGAATCACTGTCTGTGCTATCTAGTACGGTTTCGTCCACAAGTTTTGCTTACCTGATTTTGTTCATTATAAGGGAGGGTTCTATTTGGAGTGGGGAAGGGGACTGTTTTATCAGGAAATAACTTAAAAAAAAGACATTTATAACACTTTAAAAAAAGACTTATAAACAGTTTCAGTTCAGTTTGGCTGGAGTTTACAATTTACAAGTGGAATTAAATTAAGATAAAACTGAAAAGGTAAGTCAGAAGCAGAAGGTTAAAGGACACTAAAGAGCACAGACTTTATTCAGTATACAACTAAACCTGATTGTTAGGAAAATTAAAGGGAATGACTGGGTATGAAGGCTGGATTGGAGAAGGGAACTAAAGACTAGAATACCAACTAGAAATCTAGGACAGTAGGCTAGGAAGGACTGACTAAAAAACATGGGCGAAAGAAGTAGTGGAAGTGGGAGAAGGAAAAGAATCAAGAGAATACAAAACTAGAATTAAAAAGGGTTGGCTAACTTAACATGTACCTTCTCAATGGGGAGGAAGGGAGAAGGAGGAAGGATGATAATCTAGAACTGAAAGTTTTAAAAACAAATATAGATGTAACTAGGGAAAATATTATATAGAAGAAAAAAAAACTTGGTGACAGAATGGATATGAGTGTAAAGGAAATGGAAACCCAGATGACCTGAATATTTGTACAAAGTGATATGATTTAATAGGAAGAGAACTAGATCAGGAATTAGGAAATTAATTTCTATTAATGCTTTTCTGTGTGACCCTAGCAAATCATTTCACTTCTCTGGGCCTCTATTCCTTCACATGGGTCTACTCTTACCTTGGGAAGAGTAGATGCTTTGAATCGAGCAATAAAATGTTTGTAAGAATCAGGGCGAACATTGTTTTGGGCTTCCACAATCCTGCCATTACCAGTATCTGCCAAAGGATAAACAGTAGATATTGAATCAAAGTTTGGTCATTTTCTTTCAGTTACCCTCTATCCTCACCAAAAGAAACAATCTTTAACTGGTAAGTTTCTTTTTTGCCCTTCAGTTAGAAAACCTGAAAGTTGGTACTGAGGACCCATAAAATCACTATCAGTAATAATGGAATGATCTATAACAAATGTCAAACTCAAATAGAAACAGATATCTTTGGACCATAGTCAATACACTTAGAAAACTGTAAATTAACATTATCTATATTGTGTTGTATTTTTATTTATTTTGTTAAACATTTCCCAATAACATTTTAATTTCATTCCAGAGGTACTTGGGAGTTTGACACCTTCAATCTATATGATGGAACTTATATCAGCAGTCAAAAGAAAAGCAAGAGAAGCAAAAATATCAAAATAATAATAATAAATCATTATCTTATAGCATTTTTTTGGATTGAGGATTATTCTCCCCATTTTATAGAAAAGAAAATTGAGGCTCAGAGAGTCTGTACTTGGCTACACTCATATAGCTATTAAGTGAGAGGCCTCAGCCTTGAACACAGATCTTCTGACCCCAAATTCTGTACTCTTTCTATTACACCATGATGGGACAGATAATTCATACACTTATTAGACAATAAACTTCAATTAGGTAATTGAGAATTGACTATTGTCAGCCACAAAAGTATTTTGGAGCCAACTCAGCACTTCCACTAAAATATAAAAAATGAAGGTCCCAGAGAGCCTACAAGAATGCTAAACTTACTTAAATATGAACATCACTGACCTAATTTGATCTTCCCAGGGCCACTTGCATTCCCATCTACTTTCTCTTCAACATGGACAGACAGCTCAGAGACTTTCTGAGTCATCCCCGCGATGCAGCTCTTTAAACAGATTCCTTCATCATCAGACTCTGAAAAAACACCTGTTTTAAAAAAAAAGGCCAAATAAACTCAAGAGGAGGCTTTTTATGCATGCACACATGCACACGCACACACACATGTGCACGCACACGCACAGAGATAATTGTAGGAGAACCACAGATGGCTTAAGACAGGTATAGCAATTATCACCACCACATTCACCAAAAATATTTGAAAATAGAGATGGAAGCTAAATGAGATACAACCAAATCATAATCTCCTTTTAGACAAACATGGTTTGGATTTGAATTTTTTTTTTTTTTTTAATATATACTATAGCACTTGTCAGAGTTCTAGGAACATAAGTATTCAGTTGCTTTTTTATATTTTGGGGAAAGGATGAGCAATGCAACTCCCACTGGAAAAATTCATCTTTAAATGGAAATCATCAGCTTTCTCTTCCTTAGAGCATCAAAATTATCCTCACCATGATTTCTCTCAGGGGGCATAGAGCTGATATCCAGATGAGGTGGGGAGGCCAGAGATGGCACAGGAATCAACCGACGAGGTACTTCATTGATCCCAAAGGCTGCGTCTCCAATCTTCCCAGAGATATTTGGTCCTAAGAACAGAAAAGCTATCGGTCATTTCTCAGAGGATGTCAAAACCTCCTCTACCCTTCCTGACACTATATTCCCTCCATAACAATTGTGAAAATAAACATTTCATTTTATAGTTCTTTCTTGTAAAGTTGACACGATAGCTAAATTGAGAAAAGGCAAAGTTTAGCCTATTTAGTTCTATAACTGGAAAGACAAGGCCAATAAAGAACTGGCCAGTTTTGTACCTAGAGATACATCTCTCTTTGTGTAGTCATCTCACCAAAGCACAGGAGAGTTACCACTTGAGGTTTATTTTCCAGTATCAATAAGTATCTAATATTAGGACTGCACAAAAGATAAAGAGTTGCTTTTGAAGTCAAATGACCAGAGTCTAAACCTGCCTCTGACATATAATTGCCATGTAACCCTGGGCAAGTCACTTAACTCTGTGTCTCGGTTTCTTCATTTCTAGAGCTTATCATTAGATAAGGAGAAGCAACTCACCAGTAGCAGGAGATGAAGAGGACTCGACAGACCAATGGACACTGAAAAGGTAATGAAAGAAAAGATGTTATTACAAAGCAGTTATATAGACAGGAAAGACAAGAAAATAGAAATGAAATCATTTTCCTCCATAAATAAATCTACACAAAGTGTATGAAATCAAATTTGAATTCAGGAAGATGAGTTTTCTCATCTTCAGGACTAGCTATTCATTGCACCATCTGACTGCCTCTAGTCTTTACATGTTTCTCTGTATTATTTATCAAGTTCATCATATTTTATAAGAAGTTAAGTAACCCAGTGTATGGAGTGGTGGGTGTGAAGTCAGAGAAATCTGAAATATATTTCACCTCACTAATGTATTGCCCAAGGTTTTGGGGAAGTTGAAATGAGAGACTCATGATGCAAAATGAAGTGAACAAAAGCAGGAAAACATTATACACTGTAAGAATAATATTGTAACAGTAATCAATGTGAAAGATTATTGTTTTGCTTGGAGTAGCTAAAACAATTCCAAAAAACTCATGATGAAAAGGTCTAACTCCAGAGAAAGAGAATTGATGAACTCTGAATGCAGATCGAAGCATATTTTCTTTAACTTTATTTTTCTTGTTTCCTGGTCTCTGCCACATGACTATGTGGTAATGTTTTTACATGATTTCATATGTACATTAGACATCATATTTCATGCCTTCTCAATGGGTGGGGGAAAAGGTAAAAAGAGATTATTTGCGATTGAAAATAAAAATTAAGGAAAAAAGGAAAAATCATTTTAAGAGACAGTTTATGTTAAATAAAATTAAAGTGCCCAAAAATATCAAGCTATCTGACCTGCTCTTAGATGTCTTCTCAGGTGTAGCTAAGAAGTCCCATATAAAGATGGCATCTCCAACACTGATGATGTGCTGCTGGTCAGGCGTAAAAGCTACCCCTTGCACTGGCTCAGAATGACCGATAAATACCTGGAAGACAGAACAATGACCATACACATGCAAACTATTCCAGAGATGAAGAGGTCTAATGCCTATGAAGCTTAGATTCTAGTTCTAATTTAGCCATACTGTGACACTGGGCAAATTATTTACATTTTTGGTATTACAACTATAAAAGGAAGAAAACTTCTTAGCCCTCTTGGCCTTGTTCATGGCAAGCAAAAAAGTACTCTGGGCTCCTAGATATGATAATTCACTGTTAGTGCTTAGCCCTGACCCAGCCAAAGGCTTCATAAAAATAGCTGGAGCTGGCAGGAGGATCACAAGTAAGAGTGACAGCACCTCTTTTTTTGCCCCTCTTTTCCCTTTATCACAATTCTCAGCCTATCCATTTTACCCTTTTAAATTCTTTTAAAGGTACAAGGGACTTTAACCAGAATCCTAGCCACATGCTGAGGAGGTGCAGCCAATTTTGACACCTCAACAATTCTCTGATTCATATAAAAGAGTGCATTTGCAAATATGCTTAAGACAAAGCCCATAATGAGTCCTGAATGAGGGCTCTACCTATTACCCAGCCAATACAAACAACAGATTCACTTAGAAATAAGCTGTGTGGAACACACAGTCCTGGGATAAACTCTGAGATTGGGAAATTTGAAGAAGGGGAGGTTTTACAACCCAAAAATTGTTAAGATTTCTATAATTCTTTGCATATTATTGCATCCTGTCTGGAAGTAGTTTGGTCATGCCCCTTATTCAGCATACCTGAAAGCTGGTGTTGAATTTCACCTGAAAGTCCCACACTTTGATGGCCCGGTCGCCAGTCGTCAAGAGGAACTGACCATCTTTACTCAGAGCCAATGCAGAGCAGGCTACTTGGTGAACATTAGATAACTAGAATGAGAAAAAGATTCAAAGAACAGAAGGAAGGAAAATTTTAAAATAAGGCCCAATTTTTGAAGGAAAAGAATTTAGTCAATCAATAAATATTCATTAAGTACCTACTTAGAGTAATTAGGTGGTATAGCTAAAACTGTCCTTGCCCTCAAAGTGCTCACAATCTAATGGGGGGATAGGGGAACAACAAACAACTAATACAAACAAGCTATGTACAGGATAAATGAGAAATAATTAAGAGGGAAGGCACTGGTGAAGAGGGGTTGAAAAAAGCCTTCCATTAGAAGGTAGAAAGTTAGAACTTAAAGGAAGTCAGAAAAGTCAGTAGGCAGAGTTGAAAAGGGAAGGCATTCCAGGCATGGAGGAAAGTCAGAGAAAAGGCCCAGAAAAATGAAGTGGCTTGTTTGTGGAAAAGCCAGAAGAATTGACTGCAGAGAGAGACTTGAGGCACACAGGCACACCATTGCTATTTGTTTTTTTCTGATTATACTTCCCTAAGAAAAGTTTCTATTTCTCATTGTTAAGAGTCAACAGTTTGTTTAATTAGGGTGAATTACTCCTATTATAATTGTCTTATCATCTTTATCCTTCTTTTTCTGTTATTGATTTTGATCTCTGCAACCCAGCGAATTATAAACTGACTTACACCTAAGAAATAAGGGTATTGAACAGCAACAAGATTAGGGGATGATCAATTCTAATCGATATGGCTCTTTTCAACTATAGAGGTGATTCAGGCCAATTCCAATAGACTTGTGATGGAGAGAGCCATCTGCCTCCAGAAAGAAGACTGAGGAACGAATGTGGTTCACAACATAGTATTTTCACTTTTTTTGTTGTTGTTTACTTGGTTTTTGTTTTCTTTCTCATTTTTTTTTCCTTTTTTTAATTTGAGTTTTCTTGTGCAGCATGATAATTGTAGAAATATGTATAGAAGAACTGCACATGTTTAATATATATTGGCTTGCTTATTGGCTAGGAAAGGGAATGGGGAGAAGAGAGAGAAAAAATTTGGAACACAAGGTTTTGCAAGAATGAATGTTGAAAACAATCTTTGTATAGATTTTTGAAAACAAAAAGCGATTATTGAAAAAATAAAAAAGGCAGATCTTTTTTCTTTTTGTTATAAGAGATGTTCATTTGGAGGGGTAAGAGTTATATTCAGAAATGAATGTGATACATTCTTTAACATATTTAACATGTATTGGTCTACTTGCCATCTGGGGAAGAGGGGTGGGGGGAAAGGAGAGGAAAAATTGGAACAAAAGGTTTTGCAATTGTCAATGTTAAAAAATTACCCATGCATATATCTTGTAAATAAAAAGCTATTAAAAAAAAAAGAAAAAAAAAGTGTGATATAAGAAAAGGGACCAATAAAATTATGATTAAAATAAGCAACCAGAATGAAATACAAGGTAATTTTCTTATTTGGGGGAACTTATCTTTTACTAGGCATGCACAAATATACTTAACAGTACATTTTCAGGATATTCTTTGGAATAAAGAGAAGCACAAGATAACTCTCACCTGTCGGATCAAGCAACCAGTTTTGACATCAAGTACCAGGACTTTGTTGGAAGAAGTAGATACTAGCAAATGGCCACTAGACACAGGAGCAAAACAAATGTCCAACGCAGAGTCTAGTTTTGTACTTTCTAAGTCCAGGATACTGATATCAATCCGAAGTAGCTTAGAAACAGAAAATGATACCACCAATTGTACAAAGTAGCTTGGATAAAGAAGACCACAGAATATCCCTATGTTATTGGGAATGAAAAAGCATAAACTTGCATTAATTTGGAAAGCACCTTCCTCATTCAGATCAGGAAAAGGACAGGAGTGCTACAGACACTATTTCTTTTGTAACAAACTACATGGGCATTCATAAAAGAAAAGCCATTATGAATGGTCATGGTCATCACTGCCTCTCACACACCTTCCCTTTACTGAAGCTTTGGAAATAACTATCTGGAACTAGTACAAACAGCTCAAGAAAAGCAAGAACAGGCATCCAAGTGATTAATCATCTACTCTAAGGTTCAACCATTCCACCTTTCTGCCTCAGAGACAAAGGAAGCATGTGCAGATTTCTTTCCTGGCTATGAGAAATTCTTCTCTTCATGTCCAAAAGCTTCTCATTCCCAGTTACCTCATCTAAGGAGGAAGCATCCATAATGGTCACTGTATATTTGGAGGGGCCCACAAAGGCCAGGAGACTGCTATCCTCATTGACAACCAGGATGTTGGTGCCCAGCTCAGCATTCTGGCAGACCACATTACCTATCCATGAAATAAAAAGAAAGTTGAAGAGATGCTATGTGAGGGCATTTATGTCTAAGTTCCTAGTTTGCTTTTTATATAGTTCTAAAACTCCTAACAACAAAGAAGCAAACTTTACAAGATGAACCTTGAAGCTGCCAAAGTCTTCCTTTTCTGAGGAACTAGGCTTAGGTATATGTACATGGTGCAGTCAAACACAATGCCAATGATCATTAACACTAAATACCTAAACACTACTAAATTCAAGTTTTAGCAATTTTAGTTAAGATAAATTAAACTAGTGTCCAGAAAACAGGCTACCTACAGATATTTGTTTTATTAGGAGTGAAAAGAGAAGGTTGGACCTAAAGATGACAACCCTAGAAAAAAGTTTACTATAGGCACCAAAGATACCAAGTTAACTGGCCGTGGCAGGAAATCCTAGGTCACCACAGACACAAGTTTACAGAGGCACTGAGAAAAACTGAGTTTAGGAAGAAAGGAGAGAAGTAAATGGCAAGCCTTACTCAGTATTCTGAGGACGGTATACTTTGGGGTGGAACAGTTATAGAGAGCCAGGATTCCCTGGGAACAGGAACTGTACATGTAGTTGCCATCTGGTGACACTGTCAAGCCCGTAACTGCTCCTCGATGCTGCCTGCATGACATGCAAAACAAGGCCCATGACTTGGGCCACAGGAAATTCTGTGAGACCTAGCAGCTAATCAATAAAGCACTGACCTTCTTTTCTGGGTTCTTAATCTAGAAAACACTCTTTTCTCTAGATTCTCAGTCTAGATGGCACTCTTTTCTAGATTCTTTTCTAAATTCTCAGTCAAGACAGCATTCTTTTCTAGACTCTTTTGAAAGTGAAAAGTACTTTTTTCTAGATGACAATTTTAGAATCATTTTTAGTCTTTTCAGGATTCTCAGTTGAGAAAGCAATTTTTTCCTAAACTTCTGAATTCTCAATCTAGAAAACACTTTTCCCTATATTCTCAGTCATTTTTCAGAATTTTCTAGATCCCCAGCCTAGAAAACATTGTTTTGTTGAGTCTTTTCTATATTCTCAGTCTAGAAACCATTCTTTTCTAGATTATCAAACTAGAAAGCACTCTTTTCTAGACCCTCAGTATAGAACGCACTTTTTCTAGATTCCCATTTACCTTCCCATTTACTTCTGTGTACCATGTGCCAGGAACCCTCACCAGGACCACCCACCCTCAGCAACTGAAAGAGGGGCTTCAATTGTGCTTCAGGGCAGGCCTGTGACTGAGAATGGGCTCCCAGTGAACCAATGACCTGTCTTCAGGGCTGGAAGAAGCCCTTCAAAAATTCCTTTCCCTCTCAAAGAAGGATGATGATAGTCTAGGAAAGCTTCCCTTACAAGCAAATCAGGAACTTCTAAGGATATTTTAGAAACAACAGGTACATACATACATATATGCATATAAAATGTCCTCTATAAATATGTAGATAAATCATAACACATAAGAACAGGAAGTGGGCAAGTATGCAGTAGAATCCAGAAAAAGGTTTAATTTCACAACTAGAATATTGACTGGGTTGTACTCTTATATAATTCCAAAACCTTCTACTAAAAGGGTACCCTGTTTTCTTTGCTCCCTAGATTAGAGAAAAAAGAGGGATATCAGCCCTGGCCAGATTCCACCAAAAAAAATGAGTCTGCATACATGATCTTAAGCTTCTCTAAAAAAATAACATGGAAACTACTGCAGAAGATCCAAGCCCAAAATAAACTTGTCTATCAGCAAGCTAGCACCTGATAAGTCAGTCATTCTGAGTTATGAGACAATGCTGCTAAGACAACCATTATCTGAGACATTTGTGCTACAAGAGCTCTAGTCTACTCACGTACTTGTATTCCACCAGAAGATCAGAGGCAACCAAGCTGAAGGATCTCACGACCCCATTGCTGAAGCCACAGATAAAGACCTGCTGTGTGGGATGAAAGGTTATGGCACAGGGGGTCTCTTCAGTAGTGGTGAAATCATAGAGCTGGAGACAGAAAAGGTCCAAAGCAGGATAATTAAGATGGGAATATAAACCCTGCAACAACCAGTATCATAGTACCACATCCCAAACATTCTATCATACATCAGTGATCAAAGTCCACATTAAACCAGATAAAAAGATGTAAAGAATAAATATTTTTTCTGGAAGAATTACAAGAAGACCGATTCGGGACTATTGACAAAAATGAAGTATGACTATTATTAAAGAAATCAAGTTGATTAAACATTTCACAATAAAGACTGAAGGCTTTATATTCTTTACATAAAGTATTCCTATTTTAAGCTGAATAATTCCTATTTTAATTCTCTACCTGTTGCATGGTCATCAAGTCCCATATTCTAATGGTGTTATCCTGAGAGACAGTGGCCAGTTGTTTCCGGTGTCCTTCTACAGCAAATGCCAGGATCAAATCTGCATGCGACCGCACAAGTGTGCTATACCCTCGGGATTGGATGTCCAAGAAACCCAGGTTTCCAGTGGAGGTAGTGGATAGGACTCGAAGTCCATCTGGACTAATGCACACTGAACTAACTGCTCCTTCATGCTCTGGAAGTGGAAAGGGGGACAGGTGAAGAACAGACATAAAAACAGATGGAATCTTCCCTATGTTTCTACTGATTAGGAAACCAACAATAGAATCTGACTGATATTACATAGTGAAATTTCAAAATGAAGAACTGGATCTAATAAGTTCCTCTGTTTAAAGATTAGAAGGGAAACAGAAAGCTGGGGGAAAAAAATTTACAACCAGTGTTTCTGAAAAAGGTCCCATTCCTAAAATACATAGAGAATTGATTCAATTTCTAACAATACACATCATTTCTCAATTGATAAATAGTCAAAAGATGTGAACAGATAATTTTCAAATTAAGAGATTAAAGCCACTGCTAGTAATCTGAAAAAATGCTCTAAATCATTATTGATTAGAGAAATGCAAATGAAGACAACTCTGAGCTACCTCTCATATTGGCTAAGGTGACAGAAAACAATAATGATAAATATTGTAAGGGATGTGGGGAAACTGGGACACTAATGCACTGTTGGTGGAGTTGTTATGATCTAATCATGCTGGAGAACAATTTGGAACTATGCCCAAAGGGCCATCAAACTATGTATACTCTTTGATCCAACAGTGTTACTACTGTCTCTATGTTCCAAAGAGATAATAAAAAAGAGAAAAGGGCCCACATGTGCAAAAATGTTTGTAGCAGCTCTTTTTGGAGTGGCAAGAAACTGGAAATTTAGTGGATTGGAAATTGAGTGAACTTGGAAATTGAATTGGGAAATGGTTGAATAAATTATGGGATATGAATATAATAAAATATTTAATTGTTCCATAAGAAATGATGAGCAGGCTGATTTCAGAAAAGCCTGGAAAGACTTATATGAATTGATGCTGACTGAAGTGAGCAAAACCAGAAGAACAAGATTATGTGATGATTAACTGTGATTGACTTGGCTCTTCTCAACAATGTGGTTATTCAAAGCAATTCCATTAGACTTAGGATGGAAAATGTCTTCTTCATCCAGAGAGAGAACTATGGGTACTGAATACAGATCAAAGATAGTATTTTCGGGGCAGCTAGATGGCGCAGTGGACACTTAACACTTCCTAAGTTGTATGACCCTGGGCAAGTCACTTAACCCCAATTGCCTCAGCAAAAAAAAAAAAAAAAAAAGATAGTACTTTCACTTTGTTTTTTCTTTCTAGACTTGAGTCTAGGTTTCTTGACCCTCTGTCCAATCCTTCCATTTCATAAGAGTTAGTGACAGTTGAAATTTCCCATTGTAGAGGTAACTGGAGTGCCTACACCTTGGAAAAAATATGATTTTGGGAATATCTTGTATCACTCCCTCTCCAATTTCTACATGATAAAGAAAAAGAAATTTTTCCCTTTTGGTCTGATTTCTCTTGCACAACATGACAAATATGGAAATATGTTTAAAAGAATTGAATATGTCTAACCTATATCGGATTGCTTGCTGCCTTAGGGAGGGAAGAGATAAGAAAGGGAGGGAGAAAAATGTGGAACATAAAATCTTACAAAGATTAATGTTGGAAACTATCTTTGCATGTATTTAGAGAAATAAAATACTATTGAAATTTTTTTTAAAGTTTCTCTGCTAATGTAGGATTAAATTTTGTTTTTTATTCTCCCAAGCCTCAGTGTGATGTAATCAAAAAAGGCCATGTAATTGGAGATAGAAAACCAGGTGAGAGTCTAAGCAGGGCCATTTACTAATCACATGATCTCAAGCAAGCTGCTTCACCTCTTTTCTTTATAAAATATATCAGTAATATTCCCTCAGTATCCATCAAATGACTAATAAATACCACTGCTGTTTAGATTCTTTTCCACTTTCAAAGTGTATTACAAATTCAATTTCATTTGATCTTTACAGTCAAATATATCTCAGGTTTACAGATGAGGAAACTACAATATAAAAAAAGATATGATTTCAAGGGAACTTAACTAGAAGACAGCAAGATTCAAATCTGTCTCCAGGGCTCTCAGATCATCTCTCTCAGCTAAGTGGGGGATCTAAAGTTAAAAGAAGTCACTTACCTGCCTCCAAAAAGACAGATGAAAAGTCCAGTGGCCAGAGTCTCAAATAGCCATCCTCAGAGCCCATGGCACAGAAGGTAGAAGAAATACTAATGCTGTTGATGGCAATCCCTGGGCCTGAAAGTGGAAATCAATCTGTATGAATCACCATAAATGACCAAGAAACACTATGTCACATGTACCTTTCACAATCAAATGTGAAAATGAGAAAAACATGAAACAAATTGTTTGATCTTCTTTGTAAAAGAAACACCTCTGTCAGAAACTAACAAGCTAAAGACTTGATTGGTGGTAACAACCTGGGGACTATTTCTCCCCAAAAAGAGACCAGATTGTTTCATAAATGAAGTAAATTTCATTCTCCATAAAGATCAAAGATTTAGAGGTAGAAGCCACCTCAAAATCATCCAGTTCAACCTCTTCATTTTATAGATGAGGAAAATAAGACCCAGAGTTACACAAATAGCAAGTGGCAGCTCGGACTTGAGTCTAGGTTTCTTGACCCTCTGTCCAATCCTTCCATTTCATAAGAGTTAGTGACAGTTGAAATTTCCCATTGTAGAGGTAACTGGAGTGCCTACACCTTGGAAAAAATATGATTTTGGGAATATCTTGTATCACTCCCTCTCCAATTTCTACATGATAAAGATTACACCACGAAGTGGGGGTGGGTAGAAATAGCCTCCCAGCATATCTAGCTCCAGCCCTAGTTTTTCACTGCCCCTTTGATACCTCAAGCTCTTTCCCAGGACAACTAGGCTCCACTCAGCAAAAAAGAACAGCACAGAAGGGTAGCCAATGTAAAAAGGCCTAATTCCAAGTCCCTTATGATTTTTTATACACACACACACACACACACACACACACACACACACAATCAGCTCTATAGCTCCATACATGTCATGCTTGTTGTCATGTTGTCATCACATTTTCATGTCAGATTATACTATAGAATGCAAGACAAACAGAAAACCCAGTATCTCCCTGCTCTGGACTCTCATTTTTAGATGGAAATCACCACTACATTTCAACAAACAACCTCCATTCTGCACCTTAATCATCACTGCCAATTTCCTATAAGCACAGGTTTCAGCACAACTATCTTGAGAATTTGGTGACAAGCATTTGTCCTTGTTTTACAGACTGTTCAAAGTGGAAGAACCCTTTGTCCTGGTACTCCAGGCAACTAAACTGTGGAAAAGAATACTGATGTGTACCCGAGTTGAATGTCTGCTTCTCTTTCCGATGTGCAGGCTGAGTTAGTGAAGGGAGGAGTCGACGAGCATTTTGGATAGTAACATTCTTGTAGTTGATTTCTAGAATATGACCACTCCGGCTACAGACAAAGCTGGAAGTCACAGAAAATAAACTGGAGGAGTTAAAACAGGAGATTCCCACCCTCTCAATGGACAGGGTCCAGGTAAGTGGCAGGCATGAAGGACTGAAACATTTAAATCCTTGTGAAATTTCATGTGAGAAGAGGCTCAGCTAGCTGAAGCCTTCTGTTTGTGTAAACCATTTTGCTTTAACACTCAGCAGGGACAGGGACAGGTGGTGTGTCACCCTGGCATTGCTGCTGGCTTTCTTCCAACATCTGACCTCTGACATACTTGGCCCCAGGGTACCGAGCATGAGCTAGATTAGTTAGGATCCTTACAGTGTCCGATCTTCAGGTTCCCGATTGGCGACAAGCCCTTCCTCAAAGGCAAGATCAGTGAACTCCAGAGCATGATACTCTCCCAGATTTACTGGACATGAGCGCAGGGTACCCCCTCGAATCCTCCACAGTCTGATGTTGTCTCGACCACATGACACCATCCTGTTACACACAATTCCAAGGAGGAAAATAGCAGAGGGAATTCTCACTTCACTGCTTCCTAAGGAATGGACTAAGGTAATGCTATTGATGGAAGAGTCTAGATTTCAATCACGATTGGCAGTGAAGGAGAAAGAAAACTGGCCTTGAATCAGAAAGCCTATGGGTCAAAGTCTCACTTTGCCACTTGTATAATTCTAAGTAAATCACTTCAGTTCTTTAAGCCTCAGTCTGCTCATCTGTAAAATGGAGATAATACTTATATGTCACAAGATTTTTGTGAGCTACTCTGTCAGTTATAACATGGTATAGAACCAGGAAATATTATCTGATGATCCACAGACAGTTCTGTTTCTCCTTGACTACCATTCATTACACTACTTGTTAATATCACTAACAGAAGTTGAAAAAATTCTGTAAGATGATGAAACCTACTCTAGAGAATCTAGATAATCTGGCAGTTCTCGCAAAAGGCTAAAACTAAAGACTTAATTCTTCATTCTCTCCTGACTTCCACAACAGTGGATAATTGAGATGGAATTATAATGGAGGCAAAAGAAACTGAGCTGAGAGCTTTTCAATACAACCTCATGAATAAATGGTGCCATTTTCCCATCTAAACTAGTTTTCCCATCACTAAAATATCTCTCTTCCTCATTACCTGGTATCATCAAAAAATGCAATCTTCAAGGCCTGGATGTCCACATCAGTGTGGGCCTTCGCAAGGACCATCACCTCCCCTCCGTGGCTCACAGAGGCTGTATTCCACACTACCAGCATCTGTAGCAGATCACCAGCATAAGCATCCTCACAATGCTAATTTGACAGCAGGGCTTTCAGGAAAAAGACATCTTACTACCACTCAGGAATGCCAAACTTCATTTTCTGAGGTCACCACTAATGGAACTGGGTCCACCTGACCATTTCTGGATAGTCTCCAGTGAGAAAACAAGACATTTAATAAGGCAGGCAAGTCAGACCCTTCCCTCAAATGAATTTGAGGCCAACAAATGATAGCCCTAGCCCCATGCTGATGATATTTTCTTTACATACTGTTTCTAATCTACATAAAGTTAATTTATAAATTAATCTCTAGGGATAACATGGCCATAAACCGTAAGATAACATGTAAATCATGAAGTCCCATTACACCAAAATAATTACAACACTAAATATAAAATCCTATTACCGTCTTCCCATGTCTATCCTTTCCAACACCACAGAGGACAGCCCCGCTGCGAGAAAAGCTGAAAAGGGAGAAAACACACTGTTATCCCATCAAATCTGCTATCTTGGGATTATTTAGAACTCACATACATCAATAGGAATAAGTCAGAAAAAAAACTAAAGAAACCCACAAACCCCCTTTTTCCAAGAAGCTTACCTGAGGAAGCATAGGGAATGAATCTGAGTTTTAAATATTGACAGACATTTTCCTGTCTCAAAATTCCAAAGTCGTACCATGCTCAGGAGACCCATCTGTGATGAAGCCAGCAGAGTACTGTTCCCATTAAATGTGAGGGAAGAAACCTACAGGAAACATCAGCCTTTGGCAGAACACATCTCATAAAACACTTCTTAAGGAAGAAAAGGGAAACAGTTGTGAAGTTATCTATCCTAATAGTGCTAAAACTATCTTAAATCTCCACAACCTAAGAAATGACAGGATGCAAGGAGTTACCTCTACCCTATCCCCTGGATCTTAAGAAGGCAATTTTTCAGAAAGGATCTAAGCTTACCTTATCTGTGTGACCAATAAAGAAGCGCTGCTCTCCAGTCTCAACAATCAAAGCCACAATTACAGCATGACAAGGATAAACCAAATAGGAACCATCTTTAGACCATAAGGCCTACAGCATAAGGATCAAACACAAGAAAGAAAAAGGTTGTCAAAAGAATCAGAATTAGGAAATTTCATAATTGCCCATATAGGATGATCCACCCAAACTTGTGACATTCCCCCAAAGTGGCAGGTTAAACAAAATTATGAAATCAGGCCAGCAGCCCAGACAAGATATGACCAGAATATCCATTATCTCATACCATATGCAAATCAAAACTGGTCAATACTCTTAAGAACACATACACAGCACATTTCTTTAAACAAAATGGGAGTTCTTAGTCTAAAGGCCACCTCTGATGTGACTAAGAATTTATGTCAATGTAGTCTCAAAAAAATCAAGAAATAATATAGAAGGAGTCAATTAATTTCCAAAGGGGCCGTTTTTAACTCAGTGATGTAATCAAGTTTTAATTTAGGAGTTTCTAATTCAAAGAACTTCTTTCTATTATAAAGGTAATTTTTCAAACATTCATTTTTAAAAATTGCATTCCAAATTCTCTCCCTCCCCTCAGGACTCTCCCATAGCCACAGAGAAGGCAAATGATGTTTTCCATTTTACACATGAAGACATGGAAAACATGTTTCTATTAAAGGTACTTTTTCATGATACAAGGGATATTTACAAGAAGGTTCACGTCGAACTCAGACACTGACTTGCTCTCAAAAATATTTTAAAATTTAACCCCAACACCTGTTCACTGACCCATTTGGTACTGCAGCCTCCAAAGCCAATAACTCCCTTTAACTTCAGGATCGGATCAGGCAGGAGACACTAAAACAAATGAATAAACACACTGAGATCTAAAACATTATACCATTTTCATCTTTACCCACAGGGAAGGCTTTACAACTACCAGGACAAAACTAGAGCTATTCCACTCAGGTAGGTCCTTCATGGAATAACAGGAGACATGTGTTACAACACCCAATCAATCAATAAGAAAGGAAGGAAGGAAAATGACAAGGTCTTGTGACACAGAAGATAAAAAATTCTTCTTTAATAAGGAGCGAGATAAAACTGATTCCATAGCCAAGAAGGAACCTGAATGTCACTTCTTACTACTACTTAGATTAAAGGCTGATATTAGTGCAATTTACATCCACATCTCTAAAGGTCAATTTCATTTCAGAGCAGGACCCAACCCCCCAAAAAAACAAAAACACTGCTTCAGCCCGAAGGGAAGGAGCTGTTTCCTTACTCTGTGCCGAGATGAATTCTTAGTAGAAATGGTTTCTGATTTGGTCAGCCTTGGATTTGCAATCTGCATAACAAAGTAAAAGTGAGAGATATGGGAAAAGAACTACAGCAAAATGGGCTAATTAACATTATCTACAACAATCTTATGACAGCAAAAGATCAGACTTGAGAAGGTGATTTAGGTGGCCCACAAATAAGACATATATCTACAGAAACAAGTAGCAGCAAAAGTAACACAGAGATCCCTTCTGAGGACGATGGAATCATCCCACTAGCCCACAAACCTTTCTGAATCTTGCCACCAAAACCACAAACCTTCAGAAGAGTTAAATGAATTATCAAGTGGTTATTAAAGGACCAGAATCCTTCAATGGACTGTCTGAACTCTCTTCTATGAAAAGGTTCACTGGGTTTCCAGTTGCTCCCAGTGATGTGATGAGAACTCAAATTTTGCCAAAATGTGATAAAAGCTACACATAGTGCTTACCTCACCTAAGCCAGGGTCTTCAAGGATGGTGGGCCCTTTGCCCAATTTGTGAACATATACATCAATGCCATCGTCATTTGCTGCACATGTGACAGTGGCATCTCCACCAGCAAGAACTCCTTTTCTGCAGCTCTTCTGATCTCCAAGGTGTGAGGTTTCCGGGTCTCCAGAGGTCAAATTTATCTTAGGGATAGTTTTTTGAACTGAATTAGCCCGATGTGACCACTAAGTTAAAAAAAAAAAAAATCATTAACCAATGATCTGATCCTATCGTTCTCACAGATTCCTAGACTCAACAAAATCAGAAGAGAAAATTATAACTGTTTTGGAGACTAAGTACAAAAAAGAGGGTAAAGAAAGCTGATACTTACAGACATGGGGCTGGTTATCTGCTGGATGAGTGACACTCTATCTTGAATGGCTCTGCTGTCAGTCACCGGTCGCAGAAACTGTTGGACAGGCTCCTGAGATTCTAAGGCAGGAAAGCAAAAGCTGTAGTAACTGATTTCAGCACTAAGAGTTAGTTAGAAAAGACTTATTCTTTACTTTATTATTGTTATTTATTATTATTGTTATGGATTACCTGACAGCCTAAGATATTATATAGGCACCACTGCTGGTTTGCCTAGAGCAGGGCTTCTCAAATTTTTTTCACTCACAATTCCTTTTTTGTGCCTAAGAAATTTTTATGTGACCTTGGGTATATAGGTACAGAAAATAGGTATACAAATCAAGCATTTACAGATAATAAACCATAAACAAATTTATTTTAAAACTATTCTTTACATATTTAACATTTATAGGACTGCTTGCCATCTTGGGGGGGGGGGGGGGGTGGAGGGAAGGAGGGAAAAAATCGAAACATAAGCGAGTGCAAGGGATAATGTTGTAAAAAATTACCCTGGCATGGATTCTGTCAATACAAAGTTATTATTGAATAAAATAAAATTTAAATAAAAAAAAAACTATTCTTTGTTATACATAACAATTTTACCACTAAAGATAAAAGCAAATTTACATACCAACAAGATGGATGAGCTCCTTTACTTTTACAGTAAAAATTAAATTTTAGCAAAATATTTGATACTTTTTACTGTTGACAAATTTCTCACAACTGCCACATTCAGTTGGACAACCTAACGTGAGTAAGGACTCACAGTTTAAGAAACTTTGGTTTAGAGAAAGATAAAGCAGACTAACTCAAAATAAGAAAATTCACAAAGACTTACCAAAAATTAGCACTGTCTACCAGCTGAATTGGCACAGTTCCCTGTCTGATAACTGCTTGTTGGAAAAGTTAAAGTGAGGATTCATGTTTCAGTTAGAAGTCAGACTAGAAAATGATCTCCACAGTCCTTTCAAGTCTGAAATTCTAAAGGCTTAAAATCCAGAATAACCTCATTGCTCTAAGTTTCTCTAACACATGGGGCTAGCCTCACCCAAAATGTCCAACTCATTCACCTCTGTCTACTTACTTGATGTATGACGAAGACGGCTCTGAACTGAATCATGGAGCATTTGGGAATCATCAGTAGGAAATCTTGAATAAGGACAAAAAGAGAGACAGACACTCTTCTAGTAGAGCAATTTTACAAGTGTAGTTCATAGACCTCTGGGGTCTCTGAGATCTTTTCAGAGAATTCACAAAGACAAAACTATTTTGATAACAATATCAAAAATATCATTAGCTTATTAAGATACTCCTCCCTTTTCTAACTACATATTTGTTTGAGGCTGGATTTTCTTCATATATTTCAGCTAAAATGACATAATACAGTAGACTGAATATAAAAGCAAATATGAAAAGTCAGTTGTCTTCTGTTATCCAGATATTAAGAAGATTTCAAAAATATGTAAAAAAAAAAAACACTCTTCTCACTAATTTTTGTTTTAAAAGGTTTTTCATTAAAAATGATATGCTGACATGTAATGATTTTATTATCTTTTAATGATTAAATTATTTCTAAGATTTGCCAAATTTAATTTCTAACATAGTAAATATCTGTAGCTATAACTCACATGAACAAAAACTCTTCATGGTCCTTATTTTTGAATGTCTTAAAACAAAAAATGTGAGGATCCAAGTTCTAGTACATTACTCATATTATGCATTCTTATACTCCCTAGGCAAGAGAGAAGAAAGTACTAAACTAATAAAAATGGCATTATTTCCACAAAGTATCATAAGAAGATTCTCTGATACAGTAAGCAGCTTATGCTCAGAAGCAGTAAGATACATACCTGATAAACATATAATGATCATGCCATTTCTCCCCCTTTGGAATAGGAAATGACATTTCTCGAGGCATGGGATTGAGAGCCAGTTTGGCCTGTCGGACTTCTGAGAGGGTGACACCTACACATGGATAGAAAAGATGAAAATCTATCTAACTGATTACCCAAACTAGCTGACAATTACATCCAGCCTGCTTTCTATCCCCATAGTCAGTTAGGAATTTCCCACTGTCAAGAGAATATTAGCAGCTAGAAATTTCTACCTCTGTTAAAGTAGGGATCTGGTTCATGTCAGTAAGTCTGACTGAAGAGTCAGACTATAATTATATGCATATGACAAGTGTCAATATAACTATATACATATGGTATAGATATACATAGAAAGATATTATCATGTTTCTATATATAGCACTGAAAACCAGGAACAGAAAGTATAAGCTATGATCTCTGCTCTAGAGGAGTTTACATCTAACTGAAGAATCAGAATACATTAAAAATAAATTCAGAAACAGAAGCATATCTGTGATGTACCAACTGAGTGGCTCACACATTACAGTTCAGAGTGGAAAGCAATCATTGTAAATACGGATAGTTGGGGATTTAAATAAGAGTAAGGTTTAGCGAATGGGAGACATAAGAAAGAGTATGGTATATTCAGGGAACAACCTATAGATATGTTCAGCTGGAATTAAGGTTCATACAGCAGAGATACATGAGAAAATACAAGTAGCAAGACATAATTCAGTTCAATCAGAAACATTAAATATAGATATATAGACTAGTGTCTCTCTCTCTCTCTTTCTATATACATATACACACACACATATACATCCATATCCCTCAAGGAACATACTTGTTGGTTGAGATGAAGGAGAAATAACATATATAGATAAATAAATAAAAGGTAGCTCTTGGAGAGGGGGAAAAGAATATTAACTGGGAGGAAGGTAAGATTATAGAGAGATTGGAACATAAGGTTAAAGAATATGGATTTAACCTCATCAATAATAGAAAATCACTGAAGGTAGTAAGTGGGACAGGTGTTATATATAAAGTAGAGTTTTAGGAAGAAATAATCCAGTTAAAATGGAAAAAGTGAATAGAAGAACAACTCAGCTCCCACATAAGTATTCCAGTTATGATTTTTTTTTTAATTCCAGACTAAATAACAATTAAAAAAAATACAAAGGGACTAATTACCATTACCCAACCCAGCCCTGAATGAGGGAACAATCAGAAGCTACAGGATACTAGAAAGAAGTCTAGCTAGAGAAGCAGAGCAAATACTGTGTCTGGAAGTCAACAAAGACACTTGGTACAAGAAAGCTGTCAGAGAGCAGCTGGACCAGAATTCTAACAGAGAAGCAAGGGCAAGAAGATACACACACATAGGGGTTGACAAAGATCCAGGGGACAATAGTCATTCTACAACTCTAGAGCTCTGAAAGTTTGCAGCATGCTGATATCAGCCATTGCCCCTGAGTATCTTGTAGAACGCACCCTCTATACACAGAAGACACAGTGGGCTTTATGTATGAGCACAGACACCAGTGGAAGTGGAAGCCATTAAGAAGTCTGACCACAATACAAAGTCCCATTAAAGGAAGTAAGGCTGGATATATAAGAAAACAGAAGACACTGAAAATAAATTCTGTGGTTTGATCCAGAAACATCCAAAACACAAATCAAAAAGAAAGATTAACTGCAGAAATGCAATGGGAGAACACTGCAGGTATGCTGAACAGCCAGTGGAAATACTTTGTAATGGAGGAAGGACAAGGAGTGTCTTATACAAGTCAAAGCAAGAAGGCCACTGTCACTGAATTGCACATTATGTAGAAGGGAGTAAGGTCTAAGAAAACTGGAGCCAAGTTATCAAGGACTTTGAATGCTAAATAAGATTTTATCTTAGAGATAATAAGAAGCTTACTAAATAGGGGGAGTAAGTTGATCAGATTTGAGCTTTAAGGATATCATTCTGGCAGCTGAGTGGGAAACTTGAGGCAAGTACATTAAGCACAAGGTTACTGCAAGAATTCAGGTGTAAAGTGATAGGGGATGAAGATCCATACTAAAACAGTAGCAGTATCAGTGAAGTCTACAAGAGTAAAATCTACAGGACTTGGTAACAGATTTGATATCAGGGATTGAGAGAGAATGAGGATTGAGAATAACATGTAGATTGTGAGCCTGAGTGACTGGAGGAAGAGTGATAGCCTTAATAGTAATAGAAAAGCTGGGAGGAATTTGGGGAGATAAATCAGTTTCGTTTTGGATATGTTGGATTTAAGATATCTACTGGATATCCAGTTTAAGATATTTAAAGGACAATTGGAGATTTAAGTCTGGAAGTCATGAAAACCAATGATCAACAAGTGAGATAATATAGAAAAAGAAAGGAAGGTCAAAACAGAGCTATGGAGCATACCATTTGTTGAACTGGATGAGAACCTAGCAAAGGGAACTGAAAAGCAGTAATCAAGATAGGCAGGATGAGAATCAAGGAAGTAGTGTCACAAAAAACTAAAGAGAAAATAATATCAAGAAGAAGATGATATACAGTGTCAAAGGCTGAAGAGTGATCAAGAAGGATGAAGACTGAGAAAAGACCATTAGATTTAGCAATTGAGACACCACTGATAACTTTGGAAAGCAATTTTAGTTGAATGATGAGCTCAAAAGTCAGACTGCCAAAAGTCAAGAAAGAGGAAAGAGAGTGAGGTATTGATTTTAGACAGCTTCCATGAGGAGTTGAAACATAAAAAAGAAGAGAGACCTGTAATGTCAGTTACAGAAGACCAATGGATCAAGTGAAGGATTTTTTGAGGATGAGAGAAGGATAGGCATATTTGTAGGCAAAAAAAAGTAGCTTATAAAAGACAAGGAGAGAAGAAAGACAGAGTGGAGTTAGCAGGGGTTAATAAACTGCTGGAGAAGAAAAATGTAATGGAATCACTTGTGCATGTAGAGATCTGTCCTGACAAGAACTACCTCTTCAGCTAAGATAAGAGTGAAGGAAAAGAAAGTTGAACAAGGCACCTGAGAGATAAGAGATGAGGAGAGAAGTGGAAGCTCTCAGCAAATGGATCGAATTTTTCAGTGAAATGTGGTAAGGAGAGAGTAAGGAAAAAGGAGCTATAGAAGGTTTGAAAGGGATGAAAAGATTTGGAAAAGCTACTAGGATGAATAGGATAGAAAATCATTTCAGGAGGTATAAAAGGATTAACTTGCTCATGAAGGATTTTGGAGAAAGCAAGTCAAAATGTAAAGGATGAAGATCAGATTACAAGAAGTTAAATGGGTGGGAAAAAAAGGAAACCAACAAATATAAATTACTCTTTCTAAAAGTATGGCAATAAGATGAAAAAGGTAGATCAGAACATAAGGATAATAGCAGAATTTATTAAATTTTTTATTTTTAAGATAGATTTCTGTGATCCATCACAGTTCCAAAGGACTCATAATGAAAAATACTATCCATTTTCAGAAAGAGATTTGATGAAATTGAACTATTAAGTGCAGACTAAGGCATATTTTTTTCACCATTTTTCTTGCCCCGCCCCCCCATATGGCTAATATGAAAATATATTTTGCATGACTTCATATATATGATGGGAATCATATTTCTTGCTCTCTCAATGCAGAGGGGAAGATTTGGAATTAAAAAAAAAATAAATGAATGAATAAGAGTAGATCTGAGTATATTTGTAGATAAGAGAAGAAGCAAGTAGAAGAGATGAGAAAAAAATAATTTAAGGCATTCAATTTAAATTCCCTAAGAAGGCACTCTCCTAGCTTCAACTTTTCACCTGGATCAAAAGACAGGTCACTGGTATAGATATTTTTCACCAGCTGATTGGCACAGAGCTTGATACTCTTTATATGGCTGTAACGTCGATTCAGATATAGCATTAGAATGACTTGGAGATCTAGCTGAAGACAAGTCCACCGTACACACCTGGGAGCTGCACCAATAAGGTCTGGAAATCAGAAATACCCAAAGTCAAATATATGACTAGAATCTCATAGGGATATAAACAATCAGTCTGCAACATCTTCTTAGAGAGCAATCAAGACCATGAATGAATTAGAAAATTCAAGAGCTACATTTCTTAATGTAATCTCAGTGGAATGGCATATTACATACTCTTCTGCTTACAAACAGGTCCTTTCTTATTCCCAACACACATCCTTTTTTTCCTCTTGTTCTTTCATTAAGTCATCATTCAGAAACAACCATCAAACAGGCAGATTAGCAAAAAGCCAATTTTGCTCAAAAATGCACTTAGTTCATTTAATTCCTGAGTAGATATTTCTCTTTAACAAGATGGAAACACTTCAGAGGCTATCTTATTCAGGATTGATGAAGAAATCTAGCACCATCTTCTACAATGACATCTCAGACTTCTTTCTTGATGTGGAGGAAAGAACACTGGAATCAGTAGATCTGGAACTGAATCCCAGCTCTGCTATTCTCTAACCATATGACCCTGGACAAAGAATGATCTCCATGATCATGTGTGACATGAACATAGTAATACTTGTCCTTCCTATACAGAAAATTCTGGATAAACTTTAAAGTACAATGTAAATATAAACTAGTAAAACATGAATATTCAGGGTACTCCTGGATCAACCTGTCTTAGAAGTCTTCGAAAGCCCTGTAGTTTCTTCATAAATGAAAGGGAATTGAAGCCAGGTAGACGTGGACTTGAACTCCTTAAAGAGGTTGGAGAATGAGATGCGAATCACTTGGCTATCCTGAGAAGAGAGATGTGTAACCCATTCAGGAGATGTGGAGGTAAATACAGACATGTTCAAGTGAGCACAAAAGAGAGAATAAATTGTCTTCAGCATTTGGAGGATATATTCTTGCCTTCTGTCCCTTCTCATTATCAACTTACATTTTCATAGTGTGGTCATCTAGCTCAAATACTTATTAACTCATCTGAATGACATGAGAACTATATAACAAAATGTATCTCACACATACCTCAGTAGTCACATCCAAGTGGACAACAAAGTACTTCATGGGAATAGGTCTGAAAAGTAGGTAGAGGTAGCGCCCTGTCAATCCCAGAGACTGGGTGCTAGTTTTTGGGAGCTGGATAAAATTGCCAGCAGGAATGGCACCACGAATACGATAAACTGTTCCCTTCAGCGTCTTATCCTAGGAAGAGATGTCAGGCAGATTAAAAAACAAAAAAGTTTATACTTCAAGCAGCAAAGTAAAGAAGAAACAACTTGGGAAGCTCTATACGATGAGTATATATGAGTGATGAGCACCAAGGAAGTTCCCAGTAAGAGGGGAAGGTGGCTTTGAGTTCCCAGTACCCAAGGGTTAAGCAACCATGATAGTAATATATTACCATAACAGTAGTCACATCACCCTCTTTGGTAGACCTTTTCCATTCTTCTACTTTCAAGTGTTTGAAGACATTCAGAAATGGATGTTGCCATACTGATAAGAAAAGTCAACACAATATTAGTGCCTTGGAATGAGCCGCTCCCCTTTTATAAATGATAATTGATCTAGTGAAGTAATGTGGTATAGTATCAATATTCTATACATGGAATTAGGAGGTGTAAGTGTGGATTCCTGCTCTGATACTGTCTGTATGATCATAGGTAAAGAAATAACATTTTTTTAAGTCTATGCTCTCTTCTATAAAATGACAAAACCTGCACTCCCTAATTGAAGAAGTGATTATGAAAAAAGAATTTTGCAAACCTTAAAATATCATGGAGATAAAGAATTATTACTATCTAATCTCGGAGATTTCACAAACCTAGTCAGGATGTCTATTCAAAAATGTTCAACCATCACCAACAATAAACATTTCTTAAATAACTACTAAAGCTTATGGACCTGTATGATGCGGTGGGGACATGAAAATGAATAAGATATGGCCCCTCGTTTATCAATAAAAAAAAGAACTTTGGCATTAAAAAGACTAACAGGAGGAAACAATGTACACTAAAAACTGAATGAAGAAAACAAACCTGGGACTTTTTAGTCCATGATGGTCCATGGGCTAAAAAGTCCAAATGAAAAGCCCTAGCTCCTCCCTAACATGCACCACACTTGTCATGTGAAACTCATTCAGATCTAGAATTCACAAGCATTAGAACTTAAGTGACCACGGGTCAATCAAGAACTTCACTTTCTCCATGTCTACAATGACTTAATTAAGTTGCCCTATGATCTCTCCTCCTTTGCAAGTAATATATGAACTACACGTTCTATAACCTTCCTCCAAAACAAAAACAAAAACAAAAAAACAACCTTGGGACACTTTCAAACTTTAACGCCCTTGTTCCCTGCTTGGAACACCCTTAAAATTCCTACCCACCGACATTCTGTGGGTCAACTCAAACTCCACCAATTTATCAATCTGTCATGACTTCTCCCTAAATCCTTTTTAGAGACCATTCAGCACTTGGTCTGCACTCTCAAATGAGCTTATCATGTATTATTTAGCATTATAATCATCCAAGAACGGGCTCAATCAGAAACTTTAATTTTTCTAAATTTTGTAATCTTTCCTAGGGAAGGGCACTGTATTCCATTCAGAAGAGAGATTTTTTAAATCTCCATTGCATTCAAATGAGTCTAAGAGCGATTCCAACTATGATGTCACCTAAGAGTCCGGAAGTCATCCCCTCTGGATGCAGAAGAAAACTGAGTCCAGAGAGTAAGCGGAACGGCCTGGCTCAGGGTCCCACAGCCCTCAACTCCCGTCCCCCGCCAGGCTTTCTCGAGACAAGCACCAGAGGTTCCGCGGACTGTCAGACCTCTGGGGGTGCACAAAGAGACCGGGGAGACGAGGCCAACTGGAGACAGAGGCCGAGCGACTAGAGCAGCGCAGCGCAGCTCCCGCAGGGCAGGCCGGGGGCCGGGCCGGGCCGCGCCGCTCTTCGGGTCAGGCTCCACCCAGCTCTGGGGACCCCGGAAGATTAACACCCCCTGCCGCCCCACCAAGCGCCCGCTCCGCCCCCGGACCCTCCAGCCCGCTCCACTACCTCGGGCCATGACCGCAGCGTTCTCAGCAGCCCGCAGCGTTCCCGCCGGGCTCCGGCAGCTCAACCCTCCCGCCACAGCAGCCGCAGCGGCCGCCAACCTTACGTCCGTCGGGCACGCAGCGCGGTTGCCCAGCAACCAGCGACCAACTACGACGCTGTACGCAGGCTCTCACAGTTCCGTTACGTTTGCTCCCGGCTGCCCCGTAGGCGTGAAGGGGGCGGAGCTAGAAAAGAGACGCGTTTCCTGATCTGTTCTCCGCCCTCGTCTCTCAGTTTACCCGGGCTTTGTGTCCTTGAAGCGATTTCCCGTGATGTCCTGAATCTAGAATCGTGGCTGCGCACTTCGTGCCCCGCTATCCAAGGCCTGGGCCAAGGTCATGGACAGACCAAGTGGAGGGTCCTCCTATGTCCGAGCCGGAAGGTAGCTTCAGAAAACATCTATCTCAAAGCACGTTTACTAAATTTATGAAAGAATAGTTTAACTGAGTGGAAGAGACTGAATGAGAGCAGGCCCTGCCTTACTTTACGATGGCTGTAGAAGGGAAACTGAGGCAGGTGACCTTGCATAACCCTCCCTCAGTTAAATCCGGTTCATTTGCATGTCCTGGGATCACCTCCCTGATATCATGGCCCTCTTGGAGAACCAAGGACAAACAACAATTTTGTATTACTTTATTTTCTATTTTCATTTCCGGCACTTAATATAGTGTTTCACAAATAGTAAGCGCTTAATAAATACTGTGTTCATTTCTTTGTGCTTTCATTGTCACTGAGTCAACTTGTGGCGCAGCAGAGTCCACAACTCACCTCTTCTTGTTTGTGGTTTAATTATCACTTTTACCCTATTTTCGGTTTTCTCTGCAACAATACTGGCGAGGTCTTCCATTTTCTTCTCCAGCTCATTCGTCAGATGAGGGAGCTGAGGCAATCGGGGTTTAATCCCAAGGTTACACAGCTAGCCAATGCTTGAGGCTGAATTTAAACTCTTGAAGATGAATTTTCCTTATTCCAGGCCTGATGCTCTAGCCATTGCACATCTAGCTGCCTCTCCTGGCTGAGCCTGATGTTCATTCCACTTGATCTAGGGTGGCAGTTATTATCCTTGGGTCCCTTGGGTCATGGTTCCATGACACATTTTTTTAATGTGTATATACATATACATACATACATATATATATATGTATGTATATATATATATATTCACACACACAGTGATAACTGTACTTTAATGTTATTTTAATATTGCATATTAATGGTACACATTTAAAAGTATTATTCCTAGCTTCCCTAGATGACCAAAGGGATCCATACGGGGGTAAAATGCTATAGCAGCTTGTAGCAGCTTACAAATAATTGTTAAATTTTCATTATGAGCATTTATGACTCAGAAATTGGCCAAGGTTACAAAGAAGAATTTGACTTTTAAAAATTGTGTAGCCATATACCCTTTAATCCAGCAATGTTACTTACTACTGGGCTTATATCCCAAAGAGATGTTAAAGAAGGGAAAGGGACCCACATGTGCAAAAATGTTTGTGGCAGCCCTTTTAATAGTGGCAAGGAACTGGAAACTGAATGGATGCCCATCAGTTGGAGAATGACTGAATAAATTGTGGTACATGAACATATGGAATATTATTGTTCTGTAAGAAATGACCAGCAGAATGAATATAGAGAGGCTTGGAGACCTACATGATGAAGTGATGCTAAGTAAAATGAGCAGAACCAGGAGATCATTGTACACTTCAACAACAAAGAGAATACGATGATCAATTCTGATGGGGGTGGTTCTCTTCAACAATGACAGGATCCAAATCAGTTCCAATTGCTTTGTAATGAACAGAACCAGCTACACCCAGAAAAAGAACACTGGGAAATGAGTATGGACCACACCATAACATTTCCACTCTTTCTGTTATTGTTTGCTTACATTTTTGTTTTTTCTTGTCAGGTTATTTTTACCTTCTTTCTAAATCTGATCTTTAATGTGCAACAAGATAACTGTATAAATATGTATACATATATTGTATTTAACATATACTTTAACATATTTAACATGTATTAGACTACTTGCCATCTAGGGGAGGGAGTGGAGGGAAGAAGGGGAAAAGTTGAAACAAGTTTTTGTAAGGGTCAATGTTGAAAAATCACCCATGCATATGTGTTTTTTTAAAATAACTTTTTATTGACAGAACCCATGCCAGGGTAATTTTTTATAGCATTATCCCTTGCACTCACTTCTGTTCCGATTTTTCCCCTCCCTCCCTCCACCCCCTCCCCCAGATGGCAAGCAGTCCTTTACATGTTGAATAGGTTACAGTATATCCTAGATACAATATATGTGTGCAGAACCAAACAGTTTTCTTGTTGCACAGGGAGAATTGGATTCAGAGGTACAAATGACCCGGGAAGAAAAACAAAAATGCAAGCAGTTTATATATTCATTTCCCAGTGTTCTTTCTTTGGGTGTAGCTGCTTCTGTCCATCCTTGATCAATTGAAACTGAGTTAGGTCTCTTTATCGAAGAGATCCACTTCCATCAGAATATATCCTCAAACAGTATTGTTGTTGAGGTATATAATGATCTCCTGGTTCTGCTCATTTCACTTAGCACCAATTCATGTAAGTCTCACCAGTCCTCTCTGTATTCATCCTGCTGGTCATTCCTTACAGAACAATAATATTCCATAATGTTCATATACCACAATTTACTCAACTATTCTCCAATTGATGGGCATCCATTCATTTTCCAGCTTCTAGCCACTACAAACAGGGCTGCCATAAACATTTTGGCACATTCAGGTCCCTTTCCCTTCTTTAGTATCTCTTTGGGGTATAAGCCCCCATGCATATGTTTTGTATATTAAAAAATCTATAATAATAAAGTGAAAAATAAAATAAAATTTTGTAGTCTTAAGGAATTGATGGAGAAAATGTTAATAATGCAGATTAAATTTAAAACTATATCCAAGGCAATCCCAGTGGAGATTGGATAGAAAATGCCATCTGCATCCAGAAAAAAAAAAAAACTATGGAAATTGAGTGTAAATCAACACATGAGAGGTTCATTTCTTTCTGCCTTTTCCCCCTCTTCCATGTTTTTTTCCTTCTGTTCTCATTTTTCTCTCCCAACATAATTCATAAAGCAATGTGTATTTAAAATAAATAAAAGAAAATTTTTTTAAAAAAATTTTTAAGCCTACTGTTTTTTGTTTGTTTGTTTGTTTTTTTTTTTTTTTTTTACCAAAAAGCATATTCCCCTGGTTCCATGACACACAAAAAGATTGACAACCCTTGATTTAGGAGCTTTTAAAAATGTGGGCAAGGATCCCATTTAGCCAGCAGATGCTCAGTTGAAAATACCTGGATTTGGAATAAGAAAACATCAATTCTAATATGGCTGCTGCTTTATTAACTCTCAAACCACTTCCTCTTTTTGAAACTAAATTTATTTTTACAATTGGGGGATTCGATTCAATTGTCTCTAAATTCTTTTCCATGTAATTCCATATCATGAGGTAAGTAAAGAGAGTCTCAGAATTAAATAAGGGAAGCCAAAATTTGATGTTCCTAGAAGTCCTAATCCTTTCACTTATAATTCCATAAAATGAGGACATTCAGTTTCTTCCAAGGGTAATCTGCTGAAAGTATCAGTTAGACTTTAGCCATTTAGAAATAAAATCAATTTAGAAAGTTTAAGATTTGGATTCAAGTTTCCTCATCTGTAATATGAGAATAACACCTATCTCCTAAAGTTATTGTTGTTGTTAAAGGTCAAATAAGGTAATAATGTCAAGATTTCAATAGTGTCTGGTACATTGTAAGAGTCATGTAAATATTAGCTATTATTGTGATTATTATGTTGAAGGTCTTCCACTATCTCGCTTCCAGTGAAATAGGCTACTTTGTGAAAACAGAAATTTGCATTTGAAGATGATGTGGACTTCTGCTTAGATATTTGTTGGAGCAAATGACCTCCCAAGTTTCTTCCAGCACAGAGATTCTAAGATAACTTTGTAGCATTTAGGCTGGGCTCCAAATGTTGATTTGAGAGTTAGCCCCTTCTTTCAGAGCACAACCCAAGTCAGCCACTAGATGGCTTCACAAACTTGT
Source organism: Antechinus flavipes (assembly GCF_016432865.1). Classification (NCBI taxonomy): domain Eukaryota; kingdom Metazoa; phylum Chordata; class Mammalia; order Dasyuromorphia; family Dasyuridae; genus Antechinus; species Antechinus flavipes. Next base: position 337,048,158 of record NC_067398.1, on the reverse strand, counting down.
TTAGTTTTGTAGGCTGTCAGGCTACTGTTCCTGTGCCCAGTTCTGAGTCTGCCCTCTTTGGTGGGTGTCCACCTCCTCCCACCAGCATGGATTTATAGCTGAAAGGATCACCATCCTTCCATTTTTCATAGGTTAATAATGTTTTCCAATCAGTAATCCTTTTCTCCCAACATATTCCCTCCCTTCCTTTTCAAATGGTCAGGGCCAGGACAACATTAAAAAATAAAGTATGAAGAGCCCTCTGTCTTTCATTAAAACTTCACATCAGATGCCCATCAGTTGGGGAATGGTTGAACAAGTTATGGCATATGAATGTAATGGAATATTGTTCTATAAGAAACAATCAGCAGGCAGATTTCAGAAAATTCTAGAGACTTATACGAACTAATGCAGAATGAATTGAGCTGAAGCAGAATACACAATATATATGAATGTACACAATACCAACATTGTGAGGATGATAAACTTTGATAGACTTTGTTTTTCTTAGCAATACAATAATGAGACAATTCCAAAAAACTCATGATGGAAAATGCTATCTGCACTCAGAGAAAGTACTATGGAGTCTGAATGCAGATTGAAGCGTACTATTTCCACTTTTTTGCTGCTTTTTTCTTTCTCATGACCTTCTCTTTTAGTTCTGATTCTTCTTTCCTAACATGATTAATGTGGAAATGTTTAAAATATGATTGTACATGTATAACCTAATATCAGATTGCTATCTTGGGAATGAAGGAGGAAAAGAGGTGAAAAATGGATATCAAAATATTATAAATGTTGAAAGCTAAAAAATTATGTTTAAAAAAAAAAAACACTTCACATCTGGAAAGCAGACCTGTTACCGAGGCAGACAGGTCAAGTTTAAGAGCTAGTCCTCTGTGATAAATATATTAACAGCCATAATATAGACGTTCTAAGATTAGGTGTATCATTTGAAAGGAAAGAGTGTAGGACATAGGCAGGGAAATTTTGCTTGGAAGGGGAAGGAGAGACTGTTCTTCCAGATCCTTCCTTTTCTAGGAGGGTAAAATCCAAGGAGGGCACAATATAAATATTTGGGGTGAAGTACAATGTTTATCAACTTTGCTGCTACAGTTTTGCCTCCAGCTGCCTTGCTAGGAGTTGGAGATACATAAGCTGTAGGCAAAAACATGCCTTAACTATTCAAGTTCCCGCCAGGTTAATGGTAAATCAGGTCAAGAACATCTGATTTTAGAAAGGATTTGAAGTCAAGAAAGTTGGCTTAGGTTGGATCCAAATACAACTTCAGGATGAGGTAGATACTAGGCCAACTTCTAGAATTCAAATGGAATTATGAACTTTTAAATTCACGTTTCTCCATTTTTGCTTTCCCAGTCCTCCTTAATCTTCAAATTGCACATGTTTAATTTATGTTGAAATGCTTGCTGCCTAAGGGAAGGAAAAAAAAATTTGGAACACAAAGTTTTGCAATAGTGAAATGTTGGAAACTATCTTTACATGTATTTAGAAAAATAAAAAGCTATTACTTAAAAAAAGAAAATCTTAATGCCTTCTTTCTGAGATTGTCTCCAAATTATCCCGTCTATATCTTTTTTGTAAATAGTTGTTGCACATGTATTCCTTGAGGGGAAGCACTGTTTTAAGTTTTGTTTGTTTTTGTCCTCAACAAAATGCCTTATTTTTGTTGGCAGTTGCATGAGGAGGGGAGAGGTAGGATTATTCAAAAGTCCAAAGAAAGATGAAGGGAGAAATATTTAAAGACCTCAGTTAAAATCTCTGCTCCATCACCTACTGGATTATATGACTATAGGCAAGTCACAGCCTCTCACTCAGTTTCTCCATTTGTAACAAGGGGATACTCCTCACTTGAGGAAAAAAACACTTTGTAAACAGTCTATTATAAAAACAAAAGGGAAAAGTTCCAAGCCTCCCAGACAGAAGACATTCTACAAGCATCTCTCTCAAAACCCAGTGCATCATTTTATTAAGAAAGTAAAGGGGGAGCTAGAGACCAATGCAATTGTTTTAAAATTTCAGTCCTGGTTTCTAGAGACAGTACTCAAACTGGCCTTAGACAGGACATCTCTGGGTCTTGTTGCTCAATGGCTGTAGTAGCTCAGACTTCCCTGCTCCCCAGTTCTGTCTGTAGTGAAGAATGCTCAAAAGGAGCATTGAGGTACTAGGATGGAAGCCTCAAAAGGAAAAAAAGGCAATCGGCTCTGAGCCTTCCTTCTTCGTAATGTTGAGCAAAAGGGGGGAACACACCTTGCTCAGGAGGTGATAAAGAGCCTCTATTTCAGAGAAGGTAATGCTAGATAAGCCTTTCCCCAACCTGCCCTGTTATACAACATGCACCATCACAGACACTTCGTGTTGAAGGACCCTCCTAAGGAGGTCTACCCTGGGGGAGTACTACTCCAGAGAGTATTAGAAAACTGAGACAGCAAAATAGTCCTTACTTCCTGACTCTAAAGTAAGAGATCTTAACTTGGGGTTTATGGATAGATTTGGGCAGAGGACTTTCTATGAACTCAAGTAGGAAAACATCTTTATTTTCACTAACTTCCAACTGAAATTTAGCATTTCTTCAAGTATTTAAAAACATTTTGCTGAAAAGGGGGTCCACAGACTATTAAAGTAGTCCATGGTCCCCCAAAAGTTAAGAATATCTGGCGTTTAAAAAAAACATAGCCAAACAGCTTACAACTCCCTCTACACACACACAAACACACAGAAAGCCAGAGAGAACACACCATCCTTTACATTGCACAAGGGCAGGCAGGTTTAAATTCTTTATTGGCTTGGAGAGCTGTATCCCAGCTCTGCAAGGGCTTCCCACTGGGCTCAACTGGCAGGAGCAAAGTCAAGGTGGGAGGGGCCAACAGGCCTCTACTCCCCCTCCCACTACATGTAGCACCCAGGTAGCCTGGCCAGAGGCTGCAGCAGTTCCAAATGTCCAAATGCTGGCACTTCTGGGATGGCAGGTGCCTGCCTCATCCCCCAGACAAGGGGGCTGGCTTAGGAGGCAGTGGTCCTCTTCTGTTGGTGTTGCCTGCTCTGGGTCAGCAGGTAGATGGCCCCTGACTATAGACAACTCTCCTCCTCCCAATGCAGCTTTTTAGGAGCAATTATTGATCCCAGCCAGAAATTGCTGGGCCCACCATTCATCCAAGTCAATGGGTACAAAGTCTATGAAGAGAAAGAGGGAAAAGTCTGAATGGGAGAATACACATTAGAGAACCAATATTTCAGTCTAGCTTACAGGTTCTTGAATTTTAGCTCAGCTTGATTCCTGCCTCCAGGAGGGAATCTTGGGTACATTTCTGCTGCTCTTTTATTCACTATGGTACAGAGAGCACCAGTCTGTGATAAAGAGATGTGAATTTAATTCTTGACTCATATATATAAAATGTATTATATACACTCCAACATATTGCCATAGATCAATTAAATGGCAAATCACTTCATCTTTCTGGGCCTCAAGATTGCTCATCATTAAAATTTGGATAATGATTCCTTACAGAATTGTGATGAAGAAAGCCCTTTGTAAACATGATGAATTGGACAATACAATTATTATTGTAACTATCTGGGGGCAAGGTTTCACTTCCACTCAAATAGGAAAGGGGAATAATAGCATACCTACCCAAAGGGTTAGACAAGACCCTTCCAAAGAATTAAATTGCTTATAACATTGAAGTGAGAGACGCAACTAAACTTGGCTAAAGGCCTCAAGCTGGAAAGAAAATAGGCAGAGCTGAAAAGAAATTTCACTTCAGGCATGTCCTTGACTAACAGGTGCACAGTGTTAAGTAATACTCTGAAAGGAGCTTGAAGTTGGAATCTGTTGCCAAGGAAATTGCTGGGGCAGACAATCCAGCCAAACTCTAGTCTTTTTCCAGCTTACTCCACCACACAGGCACCTAAGAAGGCACAGGTGGCCCACCAGGTTGCTTATGGAGGGGCAAACCCTCCCAGGTTGGAAACAGCAGTTCAAAGCCATTTCTATGATGATTAATAGTGACCCCCGCATTTCCTGCCTAGGTAGGATGGGTTGTTTTTATTTCCATGGAGGTCTGAGTGGGGAGAGCCAGTGTGGACAGGGAATACCCAAAGCAGAGGCTACTTACTTTGCAGCCCAGGGTTAGGTGTCTTCTCCACATACTGCACAGGTCTAGGCCCACTCTCACCTGCCTGGCTCCCCACCAGCTGCTGCTCCACCTGCTGCCAGGCTGCAAGAAAGATAGAAACCTGAGGGCTGCAGACACCAGGTAGTCATGGAAAACTCCCAGCCTTTGCCCAGCCCAACCAAGAGAAAGGGACAGCAGGATGACCCACCACTCATACTGCAGAGGCCCGGCTGTGTGAACATACCACCAGCAACAAAGAGCAGCTCTGAACTGCATCCACATGATCCATTTTAGCCTACCTTCTGCCTCCCAACATGCTTCTGGGTACCCATTGTGGTTAACAGAGTAAATTCAAAGAACACAGCTTTATTTTTATCATAGATCTGAGATAAACCCAGTAAGAAATGTAAATGTAGTAGAGGAATAGGGGAATATTTACCGTTGATTACACAGGGCTGGCCCTGCCCTATTTGTCCAGGCAAGTCATTTTCCCTCCACTTTTCTCTCCTGTTTTCTAAAGTCTCTTCCAGCTGTGACAGCCTATTTTATATTTCTCTGTTCTGTGACTTCCTATTCCCATGAATGAGGAAGCTTCTCTCACCTTCTTATCCCTCCACGTCCCCAAAGAATAGTCTGGGGTTTCTTACCTTCGTAGACAAAGCGGACATTCTCCTCGTGGGCAAGTGTGTAACTCTCCTCTGTGGCCGTAATGGACTGAGTTGTGGCCAGAGGCCTCCTGCCGTTCACTCTGTTGAACACAAGCTTTGGGGCCAGGCTGTTAGGGTAAGGGGAAAAATACCTCCTTGGTCAGTATATTTAATTCATGCTTCCATATCACCCAAATGACTAGAGTACCAGAAATCCCATCCAAGACTTGATGGAAAAGTGAATACCCAACAGAATTGGATGACTTACATACTATGTTGCCAGATTTTATTTCCCATCAAGGAAAATTTAACTAACTAAATAAATAAATTCTACTCAGAGTCTGACTATGACTGATTGACATTAGATGCTGGATTCTACTCCTCTAGAAGTTTAGCAAAATATTCACTAGCTGTCCCCAGCTGCCCCTGCTATAGGATAGAGCCACTGGGGAGCTACAAATAACTCCCACCCTCCTGATCTAGTTGGCCTAGCAGCTCCAGGATATAGGCGCTAGCCAGAAATATCTTGGTCCAAAAGACAGAAACAACATGCCCTGCTCTATGCTTGTAGTCAGGTTACTGCTTCTTTTTAAGACTCAATCTCCATCTTTCCCAGGCAGTGAGTGCAGAGGCCACTATTGATCAGCACAGAAATGGCTTTGAACTGCTGTTTCTAACCTGGGATGGTTTGCCCCTCCTTAACTAATCTGGAGGGCCTGACTCCCCCAGTGCTATCAAACAGGACTGCTCAACACAGCCCACTGCAGCCCTGAACTTCAGAACTGCCATCCTAACCCTCCTCAGCTAACAGGTAAGGGAATAAGCATTCACAGACTGTTCACTACATGTCACAAATATTATCTCCCTTGAGTTTCACAACAGCCCTGCAAGAAAGGGGTTTTTACTATCCCCGTTTTACAGATAAGGAAACTGAGACAAGCAGAAATTAAGCAACTTATCAAGTATCAGACAGTAAAAATCTGAGATTGAATTTTAATTCAGTTCTTCTACACTGCTGGCCTAGTCTTCTATCCACCGCACCATCTACCTACCTCCTTTGGGGTTTTAAAAAAATTTTTTTTGGGGGGGTGGGAATGAGGCATTTGGGGTTAAGTGAACTGCCCAGAGTCATACAGCTAGTAAATGTTAAGTGTCTGAGACTGTTTTTGAACTCGGGTCCTCCTGACTTTAGGGATATCCACTTCACCATTTAGCTACCCCCACCTAACCTCTTATAAGACAAACATGATGATATAAAGAAGCATCAAAGAAGGAAACATGGATTTTATTAAAGCATCTACCTACTATGCGGCAGTCTAAACATATTATAAATAATATTTTGTTTGCTCCTCCCAGCAATCTTATTTAAACTGAGTTATGTGTGTCTGTGGCCAGCTCCTAGGGTCAGTATTAATTTGACTGTGAAGTTTTTATGCCCTAATACGTGGTCAGTTTTTAATGTAGGTGCCACGTACTGCTGAGAACAAAGTATATTCCTTTCTATCCCCATTCAATTTTCTCCAGAGGTCTCTCATATCTAAGGTCAGTATTAAAGCTTAATCCAAACAGAGTTTGAAGAAGGGTCCTTCATGAAGATTTGGCCTAATCTTTTCACATTATAAGAGAAGATTCAGAAGGCAAACCAAGGTCACCCAGGTCAGTAATAAGTAGAACTAGAATTTGAACTTGGTTCCTCTTGATTTCAGATCCAGTGATCTATCCAAAGCATCCACAGCAAACTACCAAACAGTCTGCAACTCACACTTTAGGGAACAGTTGGGAGAGGAACATCCTTAGTTCTGTGGGTTTCTACATGGGAATGGATGCTGGGAGTAATATGTATTAGTCCCAAGGAGAATCTAGAAATGTAATCCTGCTTTAGGATCCAAAATGTACAGAAAGAATCCTGCTGATTCTCCATTTCTCAATTCCCAGGTATCTCTGACTAGAACTTCTAAATACTTATATAGCTTGAGTAGTTGGTTGCCCACAAACCAAACAATTCTCAGCATGCATTTCAAGGCCTCTACAGACTGGTTTTCACCTATCATTGCAGACTCATTTCTTAATACCCCTCTTAGCACTTTCTCTATTCTAGTCAAGCTGGTACCTCTAAATGATTCTTATTCACAATATTTCATCTCCTGCCTCTGTGACTTGGTACAAGTCATCCCTCAAGTCTTTTTTTTTTTTTTTTTTTTTGAGACAATTAGGATTAAGTGAATTAACACAAGCTGTTAAGTGGCTGAGTCCAGATTTGAAGTCAGGTAATCTTCATTACAGAGTCAATGTTCTAGCCACTGTTACCTTGCTGCCCCGCGCCCCCCCTCCCCCCATCTTGAAAGTATTCGCTCTCCACTTTTATCTCCTTCAAAATACAACTTCCTTTGATATTTTTTCCTAATCCCTGCTTTTCTCCATCATTATCACTCTTTTCCTCTTGATTTTGCAGAATATCTTTGCATGTACTTAGAAAAATAAAATACTACTAAAGTTAAAAAAAAATCAAAGCTATTGGAAAGAGATCATTGATAATATTCAAAGTCTACCATTGTCTCTGAAGGTAATCTCAAAAGAATAAATTGAAAAATGTTTTGAATAATGGCAACTTCAAAAGAATAACTGTATGACTTCCTAAGAGAACAGCAACCTTGGAAAATGAACATTAATTTAAATCCCAGCATATTTGTTAAAAAATTTAAGTTTTATTATTTATTCTGTGATCATATCTTGGATGTGGATGTTATTTTTCACATGTCTCTTTCACTTGAATAGTCAAATGTGTCATTAATTAAACCATGAAAAAAAATCCTCACAGAAATTAATAAAATATCAAAACAAAAAAAACAAAAAAAGAAATTGTTTTCTAGGGGGTGTTGATCAATTAAAAGATGACTGAATAAATTATGGTATATGGATGTAAGAGGAATATTATTGTAATATAAGAAATGATACAGGGGATGGTTTCAGAGAAGCTGGGAAGACTTGTTATGAATACAGAACCAGGAGAACAATTGTTTTAATGTCACAATATTCTTAAGACAATCAACTCTGAAAATCTTAGAAACTCTAACACAATAGTGAACCATAATTCTAAAGGACTGAAGAGGAAACTGGCTACCCACTTGAGAGGTGACAGACTCAGAGCTCAGATTGAGGTATCTTTTTTTTGAACATGGCCAATGTAGAAATTTCTTTTCCTTGACCATTCATATTTGTAACAGCGGATTTTGTTTTTCTTGTTTTCTTATAGGGAAAGGGGAGGAAAGAAAAGACTATTTTGGGTTTGTTTTTTGAAAAAAAAAACCTTAATTAAAAAATAAAAATAAGTTGCTTTATATTTTTTTTCAATGTATTCAGTATTTTTCTTTCTTTTTTTTTTAATTTTTTAATTTTATTTTAATATCTTTTTATTGATAGAACGCATGCCAGGGTAATTTTTTACAGCATTATCCCTTGCATTCATTTCTGTTCCGATTTTTCCCCTCCTTCCCTCCACCCCCTCCCCCAGATGGCAAGCAGTCCTTTACATGTTGAATAGGTTACAGTATATCCTGGATACAATATATTTGTGCAGAACCGGACAGTTTTCTTGTTGCACAGGGAGAATTGGATTCAGAAGGTACAAATGACCCGGGAAGAAAAACAAAAATGCAAGCAGTTTATATTCATTTCCCAGTATTCTTTCTCTGGGTGTAGCTGCTTCTGTCCATCTTTGATCAATTAAGGCTCTCTTTATCGAAGAGATCCACTTTCATCAGAATACATCCTCAAACAGTACCGTTGTTGAGGTATATAATGATCTCCTGGTTCTTCTCATTTCACTCAGCATCAGTTCATGTAAGTCTCGCCAGTCCTCTCTGTATTCATCCTGCTGGTCATTCCTTACAGAACAATAATATTCCATAACATTCATATACCACAATTTACTCAACCATTCTCCAACTGATGGGCATCCTTTCATTTTCCAGCTTCTAGCCACTACAAACAGGGCTGCCACAAACATTTTGGCACATACAGGTCCCTTTCCTTTCTTTAGTATCTCTTTGGGGTATAAGCCCAGTAGAAACACTGCTGGATCAAAGGATATGCACAGTTTGATAACTTTTTGAGCATTAAGTTGCTTTATATTAACTTTTATTTACACATATATTTCAAGTTAGATGAAATGAAAATCAGGCCTTGTGCTAGCACCTGCCTTGCTGCGCCCTCCAGATGCTTCCCTCCCCACCTTCCTAGCATTGCCACCTGTCCTACAAAAGCGCCCTAAGAATCCTTGATTTTGTTATTTGACCTTCCAATGAACCTAATGCCTTTCTATTCATCTTGAAGCTGAACCCTTCCATATATGGTAAATTCTCCAATTGTAATGTGAACCCCTTGAGTAGGAACAATATCAGTTTTCCATTTGTATCCTTGGAAAATAGCACAGCACTTAATACATGTCTTATCATTCACTCATTCACACAGATCCTTTTTTCCCTTTACTAAAATGTAAGCTCGTTAAGGACAGGACTGGATTTTCCCACACAGATCTGTACACAAAGATTTTGAGGGTTGAAAGTAGCTTCAGCATCCAACTAGTTTACACCAAAGTGTTAAGACAAAAAGAATCCCCACTAGAATATGCAAGACTAGTGGCTCTCTCTCTTCTTGGAGACCTGAGAAGGAGAAACCAAACATATTTGGAGGCAGACCATTCCACCTTTGGACAGCTCTAATTGTTAGATTTTTTTTGAAATCAAATCTAAATTCCCTTTTTGTAACTTCTATCCATCATTCCTGATTTTGTTCTCTGGGATCAAATTGAAACAAAGCTTATCCTCTTGGACCTGACAGCCCTTAAGATACTTGAAGACAGGTATGGCATCCTCTCTCAGCCATCCCTTCAAATTAAACTATTTTAATTTTAATTATTTTATTTTTTACTTTAATTATTTAAAATTTAATTTTGATTATTTTATTTTTTAGTTGATTATTTTAATTTACTAAAGTTTAGTTCTTTCACTAATCCTCTTAGGACTCAAAGGCACATGACTTTTCTGGATGCCTTCCTTTGCAATGTTCAAGCTTATCAATGTCCTATTTAAAATTAAGCACAGAACTGAATAGTATGTGTCAGATGAAGTGTGATAAGGGCAGAAGGTCACTTCTTCCTGGACAGAATGAGTCAATGCATCCCAAGATCTAATTAGTATTTTTTCATAATACTCCGCCAATTCACATTGAACTGAAAATCTACTAGAATCAGCAGATCTTTTTCAGATGTCTAACCATACCTCTTTCTTCTTATATTTATGTTCTTGTGTGTGTACCCAAGTATAAGACTTGTAAATAAAGTAAATAAATCATTTATCCCTGCTGATTTTCATTTCACTGATTCATGCAAATATACCAGTCTGTCAAAAGCCTTTTAGAATCTAAGGCAGTGGTTCTCAAACTTTTGTTCTCACTATCTTTGTATTATTTAAAAAACTATTGAGGATCTGTCTGAAGAATTTTTATTTATGTGGGTTATATTGATAGATTTACCATATTAGAAAAAAACCTAATTTGAATTTGCAGACCTTCTGAAAGAGTTTCAGAGACCATCAGAGAATCTCTGGACTTGACTTTGAGAACCACTGATCTAAGCTACCATCTAGTGCATTAGCTATCCTTCTCAGCTTTGTGTCATCCATAAATTATGAGTGCCATCTATTCGTTCTTTATCCAAGTATTGATAAAAACTGTTTAAACCCCCCCACAAAAAAGGGGAGAGCACAGGTCTGGGTACTGATTCCTAGGGTATTCCTGGTGCTTAGTATAGTTCCTTGTCCATAGTAGAAGCCTGATAAATATTTGAGCAATTTTTGAGTGTCACAAGGGATAATGATATTTCTTCCTCCTTCCGAAGAGCTGAGCTCAGACATTATCTGTGTAACCTCAAGCAAATCAATTACTTAACTGTTTGCTTCAGTTTTTCCATCTCTAAAATGGCATTTATCTGGCAGGTAATGTGAAAATCATTGAAACAATGTTTATTTGAAGTGCTTAGCAGAGTGACTGACACTAACAACAGCTATTTAAATGTTTATTCCCTCCCTCTCTCCCTTCTTCTTTGCTCTGATAAGAAATACTCTGACTCCCTTCACAGCCAGGGAACCTAAGGTGCAGAGAAAGAATAAAAGGTTTGGTCAGGTCCTTCCCCTCTTCACGGAGGAACATGATACTAAAGGGAGGGATTTAGCTCCCCATTGCCTGGGGAACTAGTGCTTGATTATGTTAAGTTCCTTACACTAGGTGGGAAATTAAATCTCTTTCCCTGCCTCCCTCTTTTCCTCCCTCAACTAATCACCCTAGGAAAGGCTGGCTTTGTAGCTCTAATTGGAAAAGAAAAACAAGGCAAAACGTCTACAAGTCTTATTTATGAGCTCTGCATCATCCTGACCACCACTCAGATTGCTGGATCCCTCTACCCCTCAGTGACCAGAAGTATTGGCCATCAATAGCAACCTTTTCCAGGAGGATGGCAGAAAGGATCTGCTCACATTTTCCCCTAGGCCTCAAGTTTCCCATCTGTTGATGTGTATAAACTTCTCTGAGTGCCTCAGATGAAAGGGGAGCTATAAATAAAGAGGATTGTCTTGAGATCTGCATGTGTCCTGGCTAACATCCAAGCCCTAGTTGATATGACCATCACCCAGAACAGGAGACCTTTAAAAAGTCTGTCAGAGGGAAAAGGGCCCAATGCACAAAAATATTTGTGGCAACCCTTTTTGTGGTGGCAAGGAGCTGGAAACTGAGTGGATGCCCATCAGCTGGAGAATGGTTGGATAAGTTATGGTATATGAATGTTATGGAATATAAGAAGTTATGTTAATATAAGAAACGATCAGCAGGCCTGCTGGAAGGCCTGGAGAGAATTATACAAACTGATGCTAAGTGAAGTGAGCAGAACCAGGAGATCATTGTACATAGTAACAACAAAATTATGTGATGATCAACTGTGATAGACTTGACTTCTCAACAATGAGTTGATCCAAGGCAAATCCAATAGACTCAGGATGGAAAATCCCATTCGCATCCAGAAGGAGAACTATGGAAACCAAATGTGGAGGGAATCATACTATTTTCACTTTTTTTTTTTTTGGTTGTTTATTTCTTTCTCATTTTTTTCCCCTTTTAGTCTGATTTTTCTTTTACAATATGACAAATATGGAAATATGTTTAAGAGGATTGTACATATTTAACCTATATCAGACTGCCTGTTGTCTTGGGGGAAGGGAGAGAGGGAGAAAAATTTGGAACAAAAATTATTACAAAAAATGTTAAAAACTCTTTACATGTATTTGGGGGGGAAATACTATTAAGAAAATACTATTAAGACAACAACAACAACAAAAGTCTAGCTAATGTTTGGCTTAAAGAAGCCAAAAGTAAAGGGTGGTGATGACCTGTAACACAATCACTCAATGTTGGATCTGGAATAGATCTTCAAGACCAATTGCCATTTTTACAGATAAGGAAACTGAGTCTCAGAGAAGGAAAAATTACTAACCTAGGATCATATAGCTAATAAGTAACGAAGTCTGACTTCAAGCCCATTTTTTCTGGCTCCAGATCTAGTGTTCTTTCTGTTAACCACATATTCCAATTTAGTGAAGTTAAAGGCCAGCAATTATTAACACTAAAGTATGTAGGAGCTATCTCTAAGTCCAATTGGGGGCGGAGTCACTGGTTTATTTTCTTTTTTGGCTCCCAGATTTCTTTGCCCCTTTGAAGAATGTTAAGATTAGTCATATAACTTTGGCATTGACTAGAGAGAGCAATGTTGGGGGAGGATAGGGAATAGAAAGATCATTGGATTTGGAGAACAGAAATCATAAGTTCAAATTCTGATTCATTTCTCAAATATATAGGGAATTGAGCCAAAATTATAAAAATAAGCTGTTTCCCAATTGATAAATGGCCAAAGGACATGAACAGGCAATTTTCAGAAGAAGAAATCAAAGCTATCTGTAGTCATTAGTCATAAGAAAAAATGCTCTAAATCACTACTGATTAGAGAAATGCAAATTAAAACAACTCTGAGGTGTCACCTCACACCTATCAGATTGTCTGACATGGCAGAAAAAGAAAATGACAAATACTGGAGGATTTATGAAAAAATTGGGACCCCAATGTGAACTGATCCAATCATTGTGAAGAAAAATTTGGAACTCCTTCCAAAGGGCTATGAAACCTGGTATATATCCTTTGACCCAGAAATACCACTACTAAGATTGTATCCCAAATCAATCAAAAGAAACTCACTTGGCATTTTGTTGGCAGAAATACTGGGAATAGTTCATCATTTCCTTCTCCAGCTTCTTTTACAGATGAGGAAACCGAGGTAAATAGAATGAAGTGACTTGCCCAGAGTCACTAGGAAGTGTTTAGTGTGTAAGGTCAGATTTGAACTCAGAAAAATGAGTCTTCCTAACTTCAATCCCACCACTCTACCCATTTAGCTTCCCAAATGTGTTAAGTATTATTATCCTCATCATCATCACTATTATTATTACATCTGTCTCCCAAGTTGGGGTGAGAATCAAAAGGGATAATGTTTGCAAATGTTCAGCATATTATCTGCCACCTAGTAAGGGCTACGTATTATTATCATTTTACTTTATTTTTATTTTTCTGCTGAGGCAATTGGGGTTAAATGACTTGCCCAGGGTCACACAGCCAGGAAGTATTAAATGTCTGAGGCCAGATTTAAACTCAGGTCCTCCCGACTTTAGGGATGGTACTCTACCCACCACACCATCTAGCTGCCCCATATTATTATCATTGTAGAAGGAAATAAAGAAATGGAAGGAAAATCTTGTGTACATCCAAGAGCACTGCACAGAAACCCAGGAGCCAAAATCAGCAGATTAGAATGAGTTCATCCAACTTCCTGACCCTGTGACTGAAATATCCATGGGATTTTTATCCTGTCACACTCAAGGTTGTTTTGTTTTGGAAAGGCCTTGAAGGTTGGACAAGGCCGACTACAAATAAAAGCCCTGCAGGGTTTGAGGGATAATATGTCTTCTCTCCTCCCTTGCCCTGGAAACTGAGGCCAGAAAATTAAATAAAAACTTTGTCACTGATTCTGCTCTATGGGGGAAAGGGCTTATGGTGACAGGCAACAGTTCTCTCCCCTGAACATGAGAACATTGCATTTCCTATAATGCTGAGATGCAAGTAATGCAAATAATTCTTAGAAACTTCTTCAGGATCAAAAAGAGAATATATATCAGAAGTCAGACCCACACCTCCCACCTGACTCCAAACCTATGTGATGTATAACTTCCAGGAAGAGATGACCTTCTGCCCTCATCAGACTTCAGACACATTCTATTCAGTTCTGTGCTTCTTCCCATAATAATCTCTCTTTATCATTTCAACCTCTCTTACTAAGTTGTATGACCCCAGACAAGTCATTTCACCCTGTTTGCCTCAGTTTTCTTATCTATAAAAGGAACTGGAGAAGAAAATGGCAAACCACTCCAGTATTTTCGCCAAGAGAATCCCAAATGTAGTCATGGAGAGTTGGAGCCAAGTGAAAAACACTTGGAAAAAAAAAAGTTTAAATCCTTGATTATTCTTGGTTGTTTTATATCTTGATTATTTTTTTACATATACCAATAGCTTTTTTCCCTACATGAAAAAACAGTTTTTAACATGCACCCTTGCAAACCCTTGTGTTCCAAATTTTCTCCCTTCCTCCCTATTTCCCCCGTCTAGACAGCAAGTAATCCAATATAGTAAAGTCTGATTATTCAAGGCTGATCAACTATGTCCAAAGGGCTATCAAACTGTGTATACCTTTGATCCAGAATGTTACTACTGGGCTTATATCCCAAAGAGATCTTAAAGGAGAGAAAGGGACCTACATGTGCAAAAATATTTGTGGCAGCCCTCTTTGTAGTGGCCAGAAACTGGAAACTGAGTGGATGCCCATCAGTTGGGGAATGGCTGAATAAATTGTGGTATATGAATATTATGGAATATTATTGTTTGGTAAGAAATGACCAGCAGGATGATTTCAGAGAGACCTGGAGAGACCTACATGAACTGATGCTGAGTGAAATGAGCAGGACCAGGAGATCATTATGTACTCCAACAACAATATTATATGATGATCAATTCTGATGGATGTGGCCATCTCCAGCAATGAGATGAATCAAATCAGTTCCAACAGAGCAGTTCAATTCATTACTGCTACACCCAGGGAAAGAAGTCTGGAAGATGACTATGAACCATTACATAGAATTCCCAATCCCTATATTTTTGTCCACCTGCATTTTTGATTTCCTTCACAGGTTAATTGTACATTATTTCAAAGTCCGATTCTTTTTGTACAGCAAAATAACTGTTTGGACGTGTATACTTATATTGTATTTAATTTATACTTTAACATATTTAACATATACTGGTTAACCTGTCATCTGGGGGGGGGGGGGGGAATTGGAACAAAAGGTTTGGCAGTTGTCAATGCTGTAAAATTATCCATGCATATAACTTGTAAATAAAAAGCTATTAAAAAAAAGAAAGAAATATGTGTAGAAGAATTGCACAATTTTAACATATATTGGATTACTTGCCATCTAGGGGAGGGATTGGGGAGAAGGAGGAAAATTTGGCACACAAGATTTTGCAAGGGCCAATGTTGAAAATTTATTCCTGGGGCAGCTAGGTGACACAGTGGACAGAGACCAGCCCTGAAGTCAGGAGGACCTGAGTTCAAATTTGATCTTAGACACTTAACACGTCCTAGCTGTGTGACCCTAGGCAAGTCACTTAACCCCAACTGCCTCAGCAAAAAAAAAAAAAAAAAAGTATTTATGCATATGTTTTGAAAATAAAAAGCTTCAGTTAAAAAAAAAAAACTGATCAAGAACAGAACAAAAATCTCTTGTCCCCTACTCACAGGTTTAGCCTAGATCTAGAGAAGCCAATTAATTCTTGAATGAAAAAGCCCATCTCTTCCTCATTGACAAAGAGCCTAGAATAAAACACTGTGTCTGTCTCTCTCTTTCTCTTTCTTTCTCTCTCTCTCCCTCTCTCTCTCTCTCTCTCTTTCTCTCTCTCTCTCTCTCTCACTCACACACACACACAGACACACACACACACACAAATATAAACATTGGAGCTCAGCTGGCATGATCTAGTTCCTCCCAAATCAGAAACCCAGAAACCTGAATGATCAAGTCTATAATAGGATGGAAAGAACAGCTGGATTTCATTCGACTTTCCAGTCTGGATCTGGAATGCTAAGGGACTGCCCGGCTGGAAACGCCCCTCTCTCCTTTAGTGGAAGGGGGCGGCTGAGGAAGGTTCTGGAATCATACATACAGAGTTCCAGGACAAGTTAGTCCGGCTAATACACAATAGCTGACACACAGAAAGTTATCTTGCCTTCTGGGGAAGGGTTTAATCCTGTTGGAACTGGGATTGAGGAACAGGGAAGGGGAAAGATATGAGATACTCCACCCCCCATTTCAAAACCAGTTCAAAACTGCTGAATCAGATGAAAAAAATTGCAATTGGACTTATAGGGACTGCTTGCTGAAGGATGAGCATCTGAGCAAAGATCTTCCCTTGAGAGCCTGTGGGCCTTTGACTTCGCTCCCACATCCCTCCTTCACAGCATTTCTTTAACCTTCCATTCTTTTAACCAATCATTCCCAGTTCAAAATCTTTGATGTCAAGAGAAATCTGAAAGGTGAAAATTACAGAGGGCTAGGCTTTTTAGACTCTCATGGACATTATTCTATTTCACAATTAGGATGCCTGATTCATGAGGATCTCATGCCTTTATTTGCTGTACCCTGACCTACCCATGAACTTCATCTTCTGCTTTGAGATTCCTGGAATTACTGACAGCATCTCCTGAAAACATGGATCTTTTCTAGGTCTTTTTTGTCTGCTTAGACAAACTTTCCCGTTGGTGGCCATTCTGCTTTAAGCTGTTTCTATGTTGATTTATCTCTGGTTGGTTAATGTATTTCTAGCTGCTTCATGTCTACAGCCAATCCTATTGTTTAATGAAATTTCTCTAAAATGTACCATTTTCTCTTCTGCCATGCAGGTCCCTCATCTTGCCACCCCCTCACCCTCGCAATGATTCCCACATCTGAGCTGTCACATAATCCTTACTCAGGAGCCATTAGCAGACTGAAATTCATGTTTTCATGACAACCCTTTTTGCTGCAGTCAGACATGGACAGAGTCCAAACCATAATCATTGTGGTGTGGTTCACCAAAATGGAAGCCATTGCCTAGGGCAGAAGCTAATCAAGGCTTCCTCTCAGCCAGCTACCCTGCCAAGAGCACCTCTAAACAAAGGGAGCCACTGTTTGAGGGAAGGATGGGCAACAGGCCTGGACCCCACAGTAGCCCTGCACCCACAACTTCCCCTTAACTTGTATTACAGATGACCAAGCTTCCTTTGTCTTCAGTGAGAAGCAAAGAACCACACTCAGGCCTAGGGTCAACCCTGAGGGACTAAGAAAAGCTACTGAATCTCAGTTTATGAGATTCTCTCAGATTCACTTAAAGATCTCAAGTAGGATCTCAAGTACTAAAAAGTACCGAATCTTAGTCAAATGTGGAGGTACATTATAATTACCAAGCTTTGGTAAAACTCTAAAGGGCTGAATAAATGAGTGTAAGTTAATATTATTAATCTCACACCTGTTGGAGCTATCCTAGGAACAGCTGGAGCATGAGTCTACAGTTCCAGTTCCAGACCCAATTTTGTGCCCCAATCTCCTTATTTGCAAAATGGGGATTCCACCAATGTCATTTACCTGGGAGGTAATGGGTATAATATGAACTCAAGAGAGCAGGGCTTAAAGGATATTGACTGTGATCAAAAAGTAAATCCTTTAGTTCCCCCCAAAGCCTCCGTTTTCTAATTTTTAAAATGAAGACAATAATGTCTACCTTCCTCTCACTACTGTTGTAGAGAATGTGTTTTGTGATGCCTAAAGGAGAATTTTTATTATGATTCATATCAATGGAATAGAGACCCAGGCAGGTGCTATCAAGATGAAAAGATTTTGGTCAAGTTCCTGATGACTGGGCAAGGATAAGCCTAGCTAACTCAGAGGCTTATGATCAGGTTAGTTGAAATGTAATTCTCCTTTTTTTCTCTTCTCCAAAACAACTCTCAAAAAATGGTCTTCTAATTCCCAAAGAGGCTGTCAATCAATGGAGTCAATATTCATCCTGACAAAAATTACAGATCCTTCAGATATTGAAGGTCAGCCTTCAAATCCTTCCTCAAAAACTCAATCCCTATACTATGTTGGGCAAGTCACTTAACCCCTATTTGCTTCAGGTTCCTTATCTATAAAATGGGGTAATGATAGCATCCAAAGTTGTGAGGTTCAAATGAGATAACCTATGGAAGATAGATCGATATACAGATAGACAGACGGATATTATTGCATGTGGGTATATTTGTACTAAATATTGCTGTTATTATCACCCCTTTTTAAGTTTGTTATGAAAAAAGCACTGGATAAATAAATTTAGGCTGTTAATTATTAGCCTCCAAGCCAAGAAGATAATGAGCCTGTTTATCAGGTTTTAAAAATTTCTCGGAGTGGTCCAAATTTCCTGTGGGCCTGTGACCACACAGGTAGGATGTATGTGAACTGGAAATTCAAGGCGTCTTAGAATTCTTAGTTTTCTTCCAGACTCATCTCAGCTTCACAAAACACTTTCTGACCTAAGGCCTTACATAATTCCCGTTGTTAACATTCTAGCATTTAGTTCTCTGAAATTACCTTGTATTTCCTTTGTATACTTTGTATATGCTTTTCTATGTACAAACTGTTTCCTAAGATATGTCCTTCCTGCCTCTAAGAATCTAAGTTTCTTGAAGGCAAACATAATTTCCTATTCTGTCTTGATATTCCCAAAGTTTAGCTAGTATCTTGTGTAGAAAGAAGACATTTAATAAACACTTGAAGGCTCAGCCTAAGAACCCATCTCAATACATCTTAGATGTAAGGAAGTCCAAAAAGCTCTGAGATCAATCAATCAATAATCCAATGATTATTAAGTAAGCACTTAGTATGTGCTTTGGAACTGAGCCAATCTAATCCATAAGGATACAAAGCAAGGCAAAATGTTTATTCAGTGTTTCTAAAGTTTTCAAAATACTCTCTTCAAAATAATCCTCTGAGGTAGGTAAGGTATCTTACATCTTTTTCAGATGAGAAAACTAAGATTCAAAGACATGGTTTCCCACAGCTAGCTAAGTGTTAGATTGAATTGAATTCTCTCCTCCTCAGATATCACTGTCTTGAGCTAGAAATCATTCCTTCATCTCACACAATTACTGATACTTCCTATACTCCTAAAGACACATTATGCTGTGAATTCAAGGACCTAGTTTAATGTTCACTGGTCAAAGCTACCAGATTAAGAAGAATCTGGATGAGCAAAAATGATAGCAAGCAGAGGACACATTTGGAAGTAATAGCTAACATTTCTATAGCTCTTTACATAGGTTATTTCATGAGATCCTCACTCCTGTGATGCAAGTGCTAATATGAGTTCCATTTTTTTGTGATTCAATCATGTATCTTCCTTGTGAGTTCATATGGCTTTTCTTGGCAGAGATACTGGGGTGGTTGATGAGGAAACCAAGAAAAACAGAGCTAAGTGACTTCCCTAAGATCACACAGCAACTAAGCCCAGATCTTGTGTTCTATCCACTTCAAGGATGAAGATCCAGTAAAACAGATGAGGAAACTGAGACTGAGAAGTTTAGGGCCTTGGTTAGGGCACACAATTAGTAAACATCTATTGTAAGATGCTCCCCTACAGACTTGGAATGAAGTCAACAGATAACAACCAAACACTTTTTTAGAAAAGTTAAGGGTACAATTATCTGAATTACCTCCTAGACAAACAGTGATTGGTCAGAAATAGTCTCTAGTTCTGTCTATCTAGGGAGGTGCTTTCTTTTAAGAAGGGAGGTGTGTTTCAATGTATACCAGGTCTCAAATCAGATTTTTAAAGGATGGAGACAGCCATTTGTAGGCTCAGAAACAACCTATAATTGTAGGCTCAGCTGGAGTATATGTCAAGTTCAGACGCAAGCTCTAATGATCTAGGCATACTGGGAACTAGCACTCTATTAATCATCTTCTATTTTCTTGGGGTTTCTTGTCTAATTTGTTAGAACTCTGGAAAGCTTACTATTTCATCCAAACACATTAACTTCACTCATCTTTCAATCACAAACTCCACTTTAATCAAGCCCACTTCCCCCCAAAATCTAACCCCCTCCAGGAAGCAAACCAGCAAACAGATCTCTATCCTGTTACCCTTATCAAGGAAGAGATAATGAATTATATACACATGTACATATTGTGTATATATATATATATATAAAATCATTGTAAAATTATTATAAAATTAGTTTCATACTTCTGATCTGAAAAATAGAACCCTAAGTATTCAGAGGTACCTGTTCCTAATTTAACTCAAATATAAAGTATTTAGGTGCTAGAAAGCATTTTAAAGCCCTGTGTAACTGAATTAAAATTAATTTCATTGCTTTTAGAGCTCTATATACACACACCCCTTGTTACCCTAAAGAGAATGAACACAAGTTAAAATTCCTTAGATCCCTTCTAATTTTAAAAGTCCCCA